>NC_039360.1:148639939-149246571 GCF_003573695.1 Papaver somniferum | reverse complement strand
AAAAAGTTGAAAAAAAAAGTTGAAAAAAAGTTGGAAAAAAAAAGTTAAAAAAACAAAAAAAGAAAAAAAAAAGAAAAGAAAGAAATTGAGACCAGACCAGACCATTTGACCAAAAGGAATAAATTCAATAAAGTCGACCACTGGTACCCTTGTATATGCCAGTTGTGTTGACCTAGAGTTAGGTTATCGACCACTGGTACCCTTGTATATGCCAGTGTGTTGATATTAGTCAGACTAGTATCTCAATCCATTAGGATAGGTTCATTTTGGCGGAGGCCTTCAGACAGATATGGGAAACGCCGTTCACTTAGTAAACATCAAAACCATATATGTTTTTCTATATCCATCTTCTTGATCTATCCATGTGATTAGTTTTGACTCCGAATATGATGTCCATAGTGCAACTATTTGAGTAGAGCTCTGTCACTTTATATGAATTTTAGTATGCTTGAGTGCAAACTCGTGTACAACAATTGGAATTTCGCATCATGGTACTTCTTCCTGTAGTCAATAAGTATGCCAACCAAGGAGATTCTTTAGTGCCTTCCAAGGTTCTGCGTAGATAGCTAAGGTCTGGAGTACAGGTTTTGTGGGTATATCTCTTGTAATCCCTCCCGAGACTATATCTCGGCCACTAGGGCCACCTAGGGGTTTAAAGGCTTATTGCATACGCTAAATGCAATCGACGATGCCTGCGACAGTGAGTTAGGATTTTATTTTGTAGTTTTGATTTGCTCGGGACTAGAAAATAATAAGTTTGGGGGTATTTGATAGACGTATTTATGTGTCTAATTTATCTCAATTGTGTATATTGTTAGTGCCCATTGTTGTACTTATTTTGGTTTTTAATCTGTTTGTAGGTGTTTTCGGATAAATAAGGATTTGCGGCAAAAATTGGCTAAAAATGTGGCCCTTGGATTGTCGTTGATAGTGTACCGGAAATGCCCCAGAAGTGTACCGGAAATACCCCGGAGGAACCCTGAAAAAGTGCGGAAAACATCCCAAAAGAATTGTTAAAGGCATCCCTAATTTGGATAAGGGGGACCCCATTTCAAGGCATATGCTAAAGGGACTCCCAGTCTGGTTAAGGGGACACCACATTCAAAGTTCAAATAATGGAATTTGGCGGGAAAACTAAAGTTCACGTCTGATAATTTGCTGTTGGATTTCTGGGCAGTTTTGAGGGAGATTAAATCCCTGAAATCAATTGGGCTAGGCCTGTTAAGACTAAACAGACCGTATGCAAGTGATTTTATCGATCAACTTGGGCTGGAATGGCTGGGAGAAGCGATCAAAGTCCAAACATGATACGTATTGTTCTGTCCAGTTTCAAGGATTTATATGAAAGATTTGTGAGAGTTTTACGCTAGATAGTTACGTACTAGGTCCTGTTCAAGTCTTGATAAGAGTTTGGTGGAAATATTATAGCTAACAGACGCGTACGAATATCTTTGAGAAGCTTTGAGAAATATTTTCCGAGACTTCGGAAGAAAGAAAAAAAAATAGATTTTATCGGGATTTGTTTGAGATGTGAAGTATATAAGAGGTGGAGAGAAGTTAGAGAAGGTGGATCAAGAGGTTTGGGGTCGAGCAGATACCAGAGAGAGACTAGAGGAGCGAAGAACGGGAGCTGCAGGAAGGAGGAGTTCTGCTGCTGCTTCTGCCATTAAAGAGCACGAAGAACACGAAGAACAGACTCCAAAAGACAGTCGTTTATCAACAGTGACAACGACTTGCTTCTGAGGGTCTTAAAACAACAGCGTCAACATCAGCAGTGAGGTATCGTTATTTATAGCAGTGGTGTTTTATCGTTCTTCTCTGGACGCTTAAAGAGGGTCGTAGTTTCACTGTATTATATTTTTCACTCTTTTAATCATATTTTGAGCATCAAATATTTATCTTTAGAACATGATTATTATGAGTAGCTAAACCCCATAACTGGGATGATGGAGGAAACCATTCTTTATGCATGAGTAATTCTATTTAATTCTTTTATGACTATTTGCACTATTATGAGTTGTTTTATGATTTTTCTTGATTATTTGTGATTTTATCTGATGATGTATGCTTAGTCTAGGAACTGTTGATGCATCATGCTTATGATTTACATCTAATACTTTACAAAATCTATTTTTGGCAAAGAAAAGAGTCGATATTGTTATCATTATAAGCTATAATGGTCTAGAATTAATAGTTGATTCGCATGAGTATAAGAATTGGTGGAATCCTGAGTCCTAGTATCTCTTGATCCTGTGACAAATTGTGTATATATTTTTGTTTTAAAAATCTTTTCAATTCCGAGTAACGAACTCTTATTTACCGCAATCGAATTACTACAACATACTACGCACTTGATTCCCTTAGCTGATCTCACCCACAACTAAGAGTTGCTACGACCCAAAATCGTATGCTTTAACAATAAACAAATCTGTCTCGCACAGACAAGTCTATCAAAGGATCAATCTGTCCCCCACAGAAAAACCCTAAAGGTTTTGGTTCCGTCTTTTGATAATAATCAAGGTGAACAGGAACCAATTGATAATCCGGTTTTATATTCCCGAAGAACAGCCTAGATTAATCGATAACCTCACAACAATCTTAATCGTATGGTAGCGAAACAAGATGTCGTGGAATCACAAACGATGAGACGAAGGTGTTTGTGATTACTTTTTATATCATGACTATCAGAGAACTCTCACAATCTCAAGCCAATCAATATGATTGTACTCGTACGATAGAAGATGCAAGATCAGATCACACAACTACAATAAAAGTAGTATCGGTTTGGCTTCACAATCCCAATGAAGTCTTTAAGTCGTTAACCTGGTTTTTGAAGAAGAAAACCAAAGGTTAAAGGAGAAACTAGTATCACACGGACGTGTGGGGATTAGTTTTCTCAATGCTAAATGTCCCCTTTATATAGTCTTCAAATCAGGGTTTTGCCTTAGTTGCAAAGCAATTAATATTCACCGTTAGATGAAAACCTGATTTAGATTCAAGCTAATATTTTTCAACCGTTATATCGAAAACTTAGCTTGTCATACACAAATGATTGTACGCTTCTAGGTTTGTTAACCGCACCCAAACGTGTACATTGTTGGTTCAACAATAGTTTACCCAAAGAGGTTAACCATATGAGCATTTCATACCAACCATGTTCTTCTTCACCATAACTAGTTCAATTGACTCAAATGAACTAGTTAAGAGAGTTGTTCAATTGCAAGGAAATCTTATGTAACCACACAAGACATAATTGAAGCAAAGATGATTTGATTCACTCAAATCGGTTCATGAACTTTAATATCCACGGTTTGAAAAAGCATTCCTTAGTCTTTTAAGATTAAGTTCAGAAATCATCTTTAGATATATAACCTTCTCAAGTTCGCAGACAAGGTTCGCGGACTTAAGACACCGGATAGAGTTTACAAACTCCAGCAGAAATTCTCGGGTTCGAGAACTACGCAGGTTCACGTACTGGGTTCGCGGACTTGGCTCACGCAAGTAGTTTGTTAACTCCAGCAGAAATTCTCGGATTTGATAACTTCGGCTGTTCGCAGACTGAATTCGCGGACTTGGCACTTGCCATACTTCCGGTTCTCTTGATCAACAAAGTTCGAAAACTTCGGTTCAAGGAATCCATTGGTTATGTAATCTAAACTCTCATTTCAATCATTGAAACATTCTTAGAGGACGTTATATAGTTGTTACATTATTTCTCGTCAAAGCAAATTTCAAGGTGATTGAAACATTCATGACTTTCGTCACTAGGTAAAGATAAACTTGGTCGAAGCGAAAAGCTTACCAACACATATTTCGAGATATAGATAGGTGATGTATACTCGTCTCGAAATACCAAATGTGTATGATCTAGTCTATATATATAGCATACGACTATTGTCTCAAAGATTAGGAGATAGAACAGATAGACTTTTGAGTGACAAATAAGTTAAAGTCTCCACATACCTTTTTGTCGATAAGTTCCAACGGTTCCTTGAGTAGATCTTCTACTTGTATGATGAATCTCCATGAAGTCCTTGAGCTCAACTACACTTACTATCCTAGTCCGAGACTTAGCTATAAGAGATTAGAAATCAAGACTTATAGTTTTCATCACTAACATTGACAAACATGCTTGAGATAGCAACGCATGCGAGTTTGACCGAGCAGTGCTCTAACAATCTCCCCCTTTGTCAATTTTAGTGACAAAACTATCAATACATATGGAATACAAAAAATATAATGAAACTTTAGTAGCTCCTATTTCATATGTCTAATCTTCAACATTCCTCGAAATCTTCGTCACTTCCAAGTACTCCAATGATCCCAAAGGTTGTAAGTTTAGCATCACCGTTGTTGAAGATTCGTAGCTATAACAATGAGAAAGTATCGGTCTCGATCATTTTTATACAGTGTCATAGTATTATTATATAGTGTCAATGTCCAATTGTATCACAACTTCAACAATAATACTATGGTGATATGTATCACTCCCCCTTAGTCAATACTCCATCTCACATGAAAACCACTCCCCCTTACACAATGATCCGAAAACCATATATATTTCTAGTGTAAACTACATATTAATTCTCCCCCTTTTTGTCAATGAAATTGGCAAAGGTACAAGAACGGGATCATAATGAAATTTCCGTAAGAGACATTTCATGACTGAGAGAAAGAAACACACATCAACTTATTTAGATGCAATCATATAGCCGAAGCTAACAACATTCATCAAGGAGTTTAAAGATACAAGATAACCCCTCTAAAATTCCACAGCCGCACACCCATAAGATATGACCATTAAGTACAAGTTCAAAAGAACTCTCCCCCATTTGATGTCATTCCCAAGGGAACAACAACGAGCGACCTTAATTTCAAGAGAAACAAAGGATTTTATTGGACACCAAAACCATGAGAATGATTTTTATATCCAAAACTCAATCAAATTATTCATAAGTAAACCCATGAATAATCTAATCGGAATACATAATCAAATTAACCACAAAAGTGAACAATTTAATTTGTTGTGCTCAACATAAGTAAACTTACGGAGCAACGACTAAGTTAATCATACAAGAGAGTGATTGGCTTAATCGTTCATGTACTCAATACAAGAGAACTTGCGGAGTAATAACTAATTAACCAAGAAGATGATTAATTTAGTCCTAAATGCTCAACATAACGTACCTTACGGAACAACCAACCAAGCTAATCAAAAATAATCAACTTAATTGTATCGTTCTCAACAGAAAACACATTACAGAGCCTCACGGTAATACAAAAACATGGATCAATGAAGATCTATACCGTGGAATACACAAGGATTCATTCTTTTGCACAAGCATATACAATAGCAATAATCCTTGAATACAAAATATTTTAACCTATCTTCCGTCAAGGGTTGACAATATAGGCTTAACTTTTGTATATGTCAAAAGTCTATTCATTCTTAAACCAATACAAATACCGATCATGAACGACTTTACTTTTGACAAAAATATGGGACAACATAGTTCACGGACGTAAACATCAAAAAATCCCATAATAAGTTGCAATATAACAAAATCAAAAATATTGCAAAACATCATCCTCCAAATAGTTTTAGAATTTTAAACCAAAAAACCTAAAAATAAGAAGATGAAAGCAATAGCTATGTGTAGTCACAATCAACGCTATTCAAAGCACTAGTTATTCTTCCAACTAAGCCAAAAAGAAGACTTATTAGGCAACTAAACTTAGTTTTCCTTGATGATTTCATACCTCTGAAATGGTCCATCGAAATAGGAATCACTGATATCCTTGATCCTGTTGACCGTAGAGACACCATGTTCATAAGTTAGAACGTTAGTTTTTCGATCAACAATGCGAGCATAATTATGAGCCTTTGCGCAGTCAAGGATAACTTTCTTCTGATTTATGATCAAGATATTCTGAGTACCAAGAATTTTTGTTTGTCCATCAATGAGCTGGTTTATCTGCAGTTGAAGGTTAGCAAGTTCGCTCTTGATTTCATTTTGAACGCGAATTAGATCCTTGACGGATTCTCCAATCCAAGAGTTATACTCATTCCTTTCAAGAATCTTCTTCATGATGAACTCTTGAGAAGATGTAGTTGCAAGAAATCCTACACTACACCCCTCATATGATTTCATTGTTGATCAGCTCATTTTTAGGTTTACATTCTTAATTTTATTGATTAATTTCTGAATGTTCTTACAAGAAAGATAAAGAAATCAAGAATGATCTGTGCTCTGGATTTTCTCTCTCCTGTTTACTTGTTTCTTACTCAAAAAAGATCTCTCCCTTTTCTTTACAACTCGAATGACTATTTATAAGGAAATACATAATGGATGATAGCTAATCTGTCCTTTATTTTCGGATATGGTTTGCGACATTCTCGCAACCTTACAAATGTTAATTTTGCAAGCTCTCTAATTTTCGCAGGACTATAACATCTTTCTCATGATCCTTGCTGACGTCGTTTCTGAAATTGTTCTTCGACGCTATTGTGTTGTACCATTGATAATTTCGCTGAGACATAATTGTTATGAGATTCTGATCCTACAGCAGAATCACATCATTTGAGATCATCCTCCATGTTAGGGTTAACTTCTTCTTTTGGAACAGTTTCCATCGAGTTCCTTTCTGAAGATTAATGAACACTTATAAGAATTATATGTGTTCAAGTACACACCCTAGATAGAAACCCTAAAGTTCCTTGAGGAGATATGGACGTTCGTGGACCGACTGAAATGCCAAAGCAACCAGACCTAATTCGGAACATTGCACTGGTTCTTTTCAAGGATCCTTTGTCTCTAAAGAGTCATAAGAAGAAATACAAAAAAACTATATAAACCGAAAGAAAACCAACGAACATACTTGAGCATCTCTCAGACTTCATCCTTGTATCTCTCAAGTTAGATACAAGAATGGAGATTTTCTACTAGGTAGTAGAGGGAGACATAGTCTCACCAAAGGTTCTGAGAGAATAGTTGTGATTTCCTCCAGGATATCTGATTTCAGCATTTCTTAACTTTTCACGGTAGTCTCCAGATTTAGAGAACTGTCTCACAGCCCTTCCTGGAAGCACAGGAGAGGAATATTTCTGATTACAAAGTCTAGGACCTTTAGAGATTGGTTCTAGGGGATCTTTGGAAACGAGTCTTCATACTCTAGACTTAGATTCACCAAAGTTATTCTTATAAACAAAGGACATGCTTTCATGGGTAGCACAAGAAATTTTACCACTAGAATGCAACCCAGTCCTGTAATGACTTTTAGGAAGAAAATCATTTTTATAAGAAGTCTTATTCCTTGTGAAGAGGTTCACTGCAGTAGTCGTCTGACTATTTACTCCATTGACAGTGGAAATAAGCAAATTGCGAAGTCTAGAAATTTGTTTCTTCCTAGCAAAACAATGGACAACATAGTGATTTCCTTTTCCACAAAAAGTACAGGTTCGTGGAGAAGACGCGACAGTTGGTATCTGTTTTAACTTTTTAGCCCTGTGAGAAGATTGTAAGTTATATAAACTTTTTTCGACATAATCTTCTCTTGGAGGATGTTTCTTCATGTACTGTATGTCAAGAGGAACAGTTGGAACAGAAGAGATTTTCCTTAAGACAGAGTTTTCCTTTTCCAAGGTCATACACTGTTCATGGTCTAGTGAAAGTGATGCATCTAGTTTTTCTTTCTCAACACGAAGTATGTCAAGATCATATGAATGAGTCTTGATCAAACATTTTTCTCTAATTGAGCCTTTTTTGATCAGCTTTTCAAGATCACCAATCTTTTCATGCTGTAGATTATTCTCTTGAAGAAGTTTCTCAATATCCTTGGAGAATGAATCTATGATGTTATAGAGTACATGTTCATGATCAATAGACTTTTCAAATTCATCAATGAGCTGTTCATGATTCTGAAGATCAACAAACTCAGTAGATTTTTTTCAATTCTGGTGAGCTCCATTTCAGCTTTTGCCATTGTGTCCAATGTCTCATTGGAGGAAGAGTGGCCAACACAAGATGGGACAATCTTCCTACCTCGAGATTCGGAAGAATCAACTAAGGAGTAATCCTTTGAGGTATTTCCGAGACACTTGACAGAGTTGAAAGCTTTAGGAGGCATTTTGGTATGCGTATGAGATTTCGTCCTCAGACTCAGATTGCTACAAACACAGACTTGTAAGGTCTGGAACGTGTTTGCCTTCTCTGATACCAATTGAAAAAGCGGGGGTCTAACAAAACTACCCAATATTTCGATTAGCAATCTGTATGGACTAACTCCGAAACACTTACTAGAGAATCAACTAGACAGTCAGACTCAATCTAGATAAAAGTATCTCAAGGAGTTAATATCTCTCTCTCTTGTTTTGATTCACTCAAGCTAATAGTAATCAGCGAGTCTATAATCAAACACAAGGAATAATTTGGACGGTACCAAAGACCAATGTCCAAGGATCAATCAATATCAATCAACAACCAAAGGTCGGATTTCCAATTGATTGATTCAAATGCACAACCTGTATTATTTCAATTAAATAAACAAATATAATGCGGAAATAGAAATAACACAGACACCAGAATTTTGTTAACGAGGAAACCGCTAATGCAGAAAAACCCCGGGACCTAGTCCAGATTGAATACACACTGTATTAAGCCGCTACAGACACTAGCCTACTCCAAGATAACTTCGGACTGTACTATAGTTGAACCCCAATCAGTCTCCCACTGATCCAAGGTACAGTTGTACTCCCTACGCCTATGATCCCAGCAGGATACTGCGCACTTGATTCCCTTAGCTGATATCACCCACAACTAAGAGTTGCTACGACCCAAAATCGCAGGCTTTAACAATAAACAAATCTGTCTCACACAGACAAGTCTATCAAAAGATCAATCTGTCTCCCACAGAAAAACCCTAAAAGTTTTTGTTCCGTCTTTTGATAATAATCAAAGTGAACAGGAACCAATTGATAATCCTGTCTTATATTCCCTAAGAACTGCCTATATTATTCAATCACCTCACAACAATCTTAATCGTATGGTAGTGAAACAAGATGTCGTGAAATCACAAACGATGAGACGAAGGTGTTTGTGATTATTTTTTATATCTTGCCTATCAGAGAACTCTCACGATCTCAATCCAATCAATATGATTGTACTCGTACGATAGAAGATGCAAGATCAGGTCACACAACTACAATAAAAGTAGTATCGGTCTGGCTTCACAATCCCAATGAAGTCTTTAAGTCGTTAACCTGGTTTTAGAAGAAGAAAACCAAAGGTTAAAGGAGAAACGACTCTAGTAGAGAAACTAGTATTACACAGACGTGTGGGAATTAGTTTTCTCAATGCTAAATGTCCCCTTTATATAGTCTTCAAATCTGGGTTTTGCCTTAGTTGCAAACCAATCAATATTCACCATTAGATGAAAACCTGATTTAGATTCAAGCTAATATTTCTCAACCGTTAGATCGAAAAATTAGCTTGTCATACACAAATGACTGTACGCTTCTAGGTTTGTTAATCGCACCCAAACGTGTACATTGTTGGTTCAACAATAGTTTACCAAAAGAGGTTAACCATATGAGCGTTTCATACCAACCATGTTCTTCTTCACCATAACTAGTTCAATCGACTCAAATGAACTAATTAAGAGAGTTGTTCAATTGCAAGGAAATCTTATGTAACTACACAAGACATAATTGAAGCAAAGATGATTTGATTCACTCAAATCGGTTCATGAACTTTAATATCCACGATTTGCAAAAGCATTCCTTAGTCTTTTAAGATTAAGTTCAGAAATCATCTTTAGATATATAACCTTCTCAAGTTCGCAGACTAGGTTCGCGGACTTAAGACACCGGATAGAGTTTACAAACTCCAGCATAAATTCTCGGGTTCGAGAACTACGCAGGTTCACGGACTGGGTTCGCGGACTTGGCTCACGCAAGTAGTTTGTTAACTCTAGCAGAAATTCTCGGATTTGAGAACTTCGGCTGTTCGCAGACTGAATTCGCGGACTTGGCACTTGCCATACTTCCGGTTCTCTTGATCAACAAAGTTCGAAAACTTCGGTTCAAGGAATCCATTGGTTATGTAATCTAAACTCTCATTTCAATCATTGAAACATTCTTAGAGGACGTTATATAGTTGTTACATTATTTCTCGTCAAAGCAAATTTCAAGGTGATTGAAACATTCATGACTTTCGTCACTAGGTAAAGATAAACTTGGTCTAAGCGAAAAGCTTACCAACACATATTTCGAGATATAGATAGGTGAGGTATACTCGGCTCGAAATACCAAATGTCTATGATCTAGTCTATATATATAGCATACGACTTTTGTCTCAAAGAGTAGGAGATAGAACAGATGGACTTTTGAGTGACAAATAAGTTAAAGTCTCCACATACCTTTTTGTCGATAAGTTCCACCGGTTCCTTGAGTAGATCTTCTACTTGTATGATGAATCTCCATGAAGTCCTTGAGCTCAACTACACTTACTCCTAGTCCGAGACTTAGCTATAAGAGACTAGAAATCAAGACTTATAGTTTTGATCACTAACATTGACAAACATGCTTGAGATAGCAACGCATGCGAGTTTGACTAAGCACTGCTCTAACAATCTCCCCCTTTGTCAATTTTAGTGACAAAACTATCAATACATATGGAATACAAAAAAGATAATGAAACTTTAGTAGCTCCTATTTCATATGTCTAATCTTCAACATTCCTCGAAATCTTCGTCACTTCCAAGTACTCCAATGATCCCAAAGGTTGTAAGTTTAGCATCACCGTTGTTGAAGATCCGTAGCTATAACAATGAGAAAGTATCGGTCTCGATCATTTTTATACAGTGTCATAGTATTATTATACAGTGTCAATGTCCAATTGTATCACAACTTCAACAATAATACTATGGTGATATGTATCACTCCCCCTTAGTCAATACTCCATCTCACATGAAAACCACTCCCCCTTACACAATGATCCGAAAACCATATATATTTCTAGTGTAAACTACATATTAATTCTCCCCCTTTTTGTCAATAAAATTGGCAAAGGTACAAGAACGGGATCATAATGAAATTTCCGTCAGAGACATTTCATGACTGAGATAAATAAACACACATCAACTTATTTAGATGCAATCATATAGCCGAAGCTAACAACATTCATCAAGGAGTTTAAAGATACAAGATAACCCCTCTAAAATTCCACAGCCGCACACCCCTCAAGATATGACCATTAAGCACAAGTTCAAAATAACTCTCCCCCATTTGATGTCATTCCCAAGGGAACAACAACGAGCGACCTTAATTTCAAGAGAAACAAAGGATTTTATTGGACACCAAAACCATGAGAATGATTTTTATATCCAAAACTCAATCAAATTATTCATAAGTAAACCCATGAATAATCTAATCGGAATATATAATCAAATTAACCACAAAAGTGATCAATTTAATTCGTTGTGCTCAACATAAGTAAACTTACGGAGCAACGCCTAAGTTAATCATACAAGAGAGTGATTGGATTAATCGTTCATGTACTCAATACAAGAGAACTTGCGGAGTAATAACTAATTAACCAAGAAGATGATTAATTTAGTCCTAAATGCTCAACATAACGTACCTTACGGAACAACCAACCAAGATAATCAAAAATAATCAACTTAGTTGTATCGTTCTCAACATAAAACACATTACAGAGCCTCACGGTAATACAAAAACATGGATCAATGAAGATCTATACCGTGGAATACACAAGGATTCATTCTTTTGCACAAGCATATACAATAGCAATAATCCTTGAATACAAAAGATTTTAACCTATCTTCCGTCAAGGGTTGACAATATAGGCTTAACTTTTGTATATGTCAAAAGTCTATTCATTCTTAAACCAATACAAATACCGTTCATGAACGACTTTACTTTTGACAAAAATATGGGACAACATAGTTCACGGACGTAAACATCAAAAAATCCCATAATAAGTTGCAATATAACAAAATCAAAAATATTGCAAAACATCATCCTCCAAATAGTTTTAGAATTTTAAACCAAAAAACCTAAAAATAAGAAGATGAAAGCAATAGCTATGTGTAGTCACAATCAACGCTATTCAAAGCACTAGTTATTCTTCCAACTAAGCCAAAAAGAAGACTTACTAGGCAACTAAACTTAGTTTTCCTTGATGATTTCATACCTCTGAAATGGTCCATCGAAATAGGAATCACTGATATCCTTGATCCTGTTGACCGTAGAGACACCATGTTCATAAGTTAGAACGTTAGTTTTTCGATCAACAATGCGAGCATAATGATGAGCCTTTGCGCAGTCAAGGATAACTTTCTTCTGATTTATGATCAAGATATTCTGAGTACCAAGGATTTTGTCTGTCCATCAATGAGCTGGTTTATCTGCAGTTGAAGGTTACGAAGTTCGCTCTTGACTTCATTTTGAACGCGAATTAGATCCTTGACGGATTCTCCAATCCAAGAGTTATACTCATTCCTTTCAAGCATCTTCTTCATGATGAACTCTTGAGAAGATGTAGTTGTAGGAAATCCTACACTACACCCCTCATATGATTTCATTGTTGATCAGCTCATTTTTAGGTTTACATTCTTAATTTTATTGATAAATTTCTGAATGTTCTTACAAGAAAGATAAAGAAATCAAGAATGATCTCTGCTCTGGATTTTCTCTCTCCTGTTTACTTGTTTCTTACTCAAAAAAGATCTCTCCCTTTTCTTTACAACTCGAATGACTATTTATAAGGAAATACATAATGGATGATAGCTAATCTGTCCTTTATTTTCGGATATGGTTTGCGACATTCTCGCAACCTTACAAATGTTAATTTCGCAAGCTCTCTAATTTTCGCAGGACTATAACATCTTTCTCATGATCCTTGCTGACGTCGTTTCTGAAATTGTTCTTCGACGCTATTGTGTTGTACCATTGATAATTTCGCTGAGACATAATTGTTATGAGATTCTGATCCTACAGAAGAATCACATCATTTGAGATCATCCTCCATGTTAGGGTTAACTTCTTCTTTTGGAACAGTTTCCATCGAGTTCCTTTCTGAAGATTAATGAACACTTATAAGAATTATATGTGTTCAAATACACACCCTAGATAGAAACCCTAAAGTTGCTTGAGGAGATATGGACGTTCGTGGACCGACTGAAATGCCAAAGTAACCAGACCTAATTCGGAACATTGCACTGGTTCTTTTCAAGGATCCTTTGTCCCTAAAGAGTCATAAGAAGAAATACAAAAAAACTATATAAACCGAAAGAAAACCAACGAACATACTTGAGCATCTCTCAGACTTCATCCTTGTATCTCTCAAGTTAGATACAAGAATGGAGATTTTCTACTAGGTAGTAGAGGGAGACATAGTCTCACCAAAGGTTCTGAGAGAATAGTTGTGATTTCCTCCAGGATATCCGATTTCAGCATTTCTTAACTTTTCACAGTAGTCTCCAGATTTAGAGAACTGTCTCACAGCCCTTCCTGGAAGCACAGGAGAGGAATATTTCTGATTACAAAGTCTAGGACCTTTAGAGATTGGTTCTAGGGGATCTTTGGAAACGGGTCTTCATAATCTAGACTTAGATTCACCAAAGTTATTCTTATAAACAAAGGACATGCTTTCATGGGTAGCACAAGAAATTTTACCACTAGAACGCAACCCAGTCCTGTAATGACTTTTAGGAAGAAGATCATTTTTATAAGAAGTCTTATTCCTTGTGAAGAGGTTCACTGCAGTAGTCGTCTGACTATTTACTCCATTGACAGTGGAAATAAGCAAATTGCGAAGACTAGAAATTCGTTTCTTCCTAGCAAAACAATGGACAACATAGTGATTTCCTTTTCCGCAAAAAGTACAGGTTCATGGAGAAGACGCGACAGTTGGTATCTGTTTTAACTTTTTAGCCCTATGAGAAGATTGTAAGTTATATAAACTTTTTTTGACATAATCTTCTCTTGGAGGATGTTTCTTCATGTACTGTATGTCAAGAGGAACAGTTGAAACAGAAGAGATTTTCCTTAAGACAGAGTTTTCCTTTTCCAAGGTCATACACTGTTCATGGTCTAGTGAAAGTGATGCATCTAGTTTTTCTTTCTCACCACGAAGTATGTCAAGATCATATGAATGAGTCTTGATCAAACATTTTTCTCTAATTGAGCCTTTTTTGATCAGCTTTTCAAGATCACCAATCTTTTCATGCTGTAGATTACTCTCTTGAAGAAGTTTCTCAATATCCTTAGAGAATGAATCTATGATGTTATAGAGTACATGTTCATGATCAATAGACTTTTCAAATTCATCAATGAGCTGTTCATGATTCTGAAGATCAACAAACTCAGTAGATTTTTTCAATTCTGGTGAGCTCCATTTCAGCTTTTGCCATTGTGTCCAATGTCTCATTGGAGGAAGAGTGGCCAACACAAGATGGGACAATCTTCCTACCTCGGGATTCGGAAGAATCAACTAAGGAGTAATCCTTTGAGGTATTTCCGAGACACTTGACAGAGTTGAAAGATTTAGGAGGCATTTTGGTATGCGTATGAGATTTCGTCCTCAGACTCAGATTGTTACAAACACGGACTTGTAAGGTCTGGAACGTGTTTGCCTGCTCTGATACCAATTGAAAAAGCGGGGGTCTAACAAAACTACCCAATATTTCGATTAGCAATCTGTATGGACTAACTCCGAAACACTTACTAGAGAATCAACTAGACAGTCAGACTCAATCTAGATAAAAGTATCTCAAGGAGTTAATATCTCTCTCTCTTGTTTTGATTCACTCAAGCTAATAGTAATCAGCGAGTCTATAATCAAACACAAGGAATAATTTGGACGGTACCAAAGACCAATGTCCAAGCATCAATCAATATCTATTCCCGAAGAACCGCCTAGATTAGTCAATCACCTCACAACAATCTTAATTGTATGGTAGTGAAACAAGATATCGTGGAATCACAAACGATGAGACGAAGGTGTTTGTGATTATTTTTTATATCTTGCCTATCAGAGAACTCTCACGATCTCAAGCCAATCAATATGATTGTACTCGTACGATAGAAGATGCAAGATCTGGTCACACAACTACAATAAAAGTAGTATCGGTCTGGCTTCACAATCCCAATGAAGTCTTTAAGTCGTTAACCTGGTTTTAGAAGAAGAAAACCAAAGGTTAAAGGATAAACGACTCTAGTAGAGAAACTAGTATTACACGGACGTGTGGGAATTAGTTTTCTCAATGCTAAATGTCCCCTTTATATAGTCTTCAAATCAGGGTTTTGCCTTAGTTGCAAAGTAATCTATATTCATCATTAGATGAAAACCTGATTTAGATTCAAGCTAATATTTCTCAACCGTTAGATCGAAAACTTAGCTTGTCATACACAAATGACTGTACGCTTCTAGGTTTGTTAACCGCACCCAAACGTGTACATTGTTGGTTCAAAAATAGTTTACCAAAAGAGGTTAACCATATGAGCGTTTCATACCAACCATGTTCTTCTTCACCATAACTAGTTCAATCGACTCAAATGAACTAATTAAGAGAGTTGTTCAATTGCAAGGAAATCTTATGTAACTACACAAGACATAATTGAAGCAAAGATGATTTGATTCACTCAAATCGGTTCATGAACTTTAATATCCACGGTTTGCAAAATCATTTCTTAGTCTTTTAAGATTAAGTTCAGAAATCATCTTTAGATATATAACCTTCTCAAGTTCGCAGACTAGGTTCGCGGACTTAAGACACCGGGATAGAGTTTACAAACTCCAGCACAAACACCGGATGTGAGAAACCCTTTGCAGCATGTAATGTTTCTAGAAACAAGGTTTTTGCCCCGTCTAAATCTAATCTCACGAGAACGGTTAAGAACAATTCCTTTAACTGCTATCATTGCGGAAATAAAGGACATTCTGAGCGAAGATGTCATTTTCGTTTAAGGAATGAAAAACTTCATGACATTCTTGCATGGATGTCAAAAGAAGTTATTAAACCTGTCTCTCATATTGTTGGAGTAAAAGGCATTGTCGACAATCAAGAAAAATTCCGTGATAAGACTTTTCTTAATTGTGTTTTTGAAACAAAAAATATCGATAGTGGCAGAAGGGCAATTAACTCCGAAAAGAGAAAAAGGCATAAGAGAAAGAAAGAAAAGTTGAGTCTTTGTTCTCTCTCTAAAGAAGATTGTGGATCCAAGTCTCCTTCTCCATATTTCATTCATATCAATAATCGAGTCTCAGAGCTTAAGAACAG
This sequence comes from Papaver somniferum, assembly GCF_003573695.1. Classification (NCBI taxonomy): domain Eukaryota; kingdom Viridiplantae; phylum Streptophyta; class Magnoliopsida; order Ranunculales; family Papaveraceae; genus Papaver; species Papaver somniferum. The sequence goes on along the minus strand of NC_039360.1, from coordinate 149,230,269 downwards.
CATAAACAGACTCAAACGGAGCATCAAAAATACAAGGAAAGCGGCTGACTCATGTACTTCTTGTCCTATTGATAAAACTTTTTCAAGTAAATCAAGTTTTTCTTCTCTAAATCCTCTTGGAGGAGAAAAAGAAGTAGTCAGTATTGGTTAGAAAAATGCTCATCTAAACACAACATGATAGCTGCACAATGCAGCATTCTTCTTGTAAGTTTGAGAAGGATGCTCATAGTCTCAAGAAGTGTGTCTTGAGTAGTGCTGTCAAGGTTGTATGTTCTTCTTTCCTTCTTTGTTATTTTGATCTTAAAATCTGTTGAGCTTCGCTCCAGTTCTTCCCCTGAAGATAATCTGATCATTCTCCGTGAGAAATATTCTATGTTGTGTGTGCTTCCTCCAAATTGTTGGTTCTCAACTATTAGTCTTGACACACAAATTTCATTTTATTTCCTCTTGGTTACACTTTAGGGCCGTGACCACCTGTGCACGAACACCTGACCCACACGAACGTGTACAAGCCTTCCTAGGGTTTTCCGTGGAACTTATTTATATACACTTATGTGTCATCTCTTGATACATAGTTCTGTAAGGTCAAAAGGTTTTACCAATTTTTGGTGTGCACAATGAATGGAGGAAACAAATATGATGAAGTCAAGAAGGGGAAGACTATCGAGTTTCACAAGAATCCTGTTTTCATAGCATTCTATCATGCCATTGATCATGAAAACAAACTACCAGTTCATATGTCATCACAACTGGTAGGACATCTTCTTCGAAATTTTGAGGTCGTACGTGAACAACTCGGAATTGCAACAAGGAATCTTGAGTTTTTGAAAAACAAACTGAAGAAAGAAACTGATGAACTCGTCCATGTTCAATCTCTGGTTGTTGACCGGGCTTAGTGTTTTTCAGATCATCTCTATAGGAGTTTATTTATCTAGTAAATCTTTTATTTTATTGTTTTGTTTATAAGAATAACTAGAAGCTTGGAATAGGCATTATTGTGATTACACATAGCTATGTCCAACGTTTCATCTTCATATTTTTAGATTTATTGGTTTAAATTCTGAAATTGTTTGGAAGATGATTTTTGCAGTATTAATCTTTATGGTTTTACATATTGCAATTTTTTATGGGATATGTGTCTTTGCGTCCGTGAACTGTAATTGTCCCATATATTGTCGAAAGTTAAGTCCTTTATATGTCGATATGCATGTGTTTATAAATGAAGGAATGGACTTTTAACAATTAAAAAAGTTGTAGATGGGGAAAAATGATTTGCTGATTTTTAAGGAATTGAGGAGACGACCGTACGGAGGAGACTCCTCGAACCGAGCGAAATGTTAAACCTCACACAGATGTACCGCTGCAAAGGGGATGCTTTAGATTCGAGAGATCAATGTGTAGTACCCCGGCCTAAATCAAGACCATGACCGTTCCAGAGTAAATTCGGTCACAAGAGAGGATGGGTTGATCTGTAGGAGGGAAGCTGAGAAATGCGTGGAATCAATGGTAATCAAAGATTGTGGGTGTGTGAATTCTGAGTATGATAAGCTCTGAATGATTGAAATTGCTCAATTGAGAGTAGTTGCTCAATTGATGAGTTGATGATCACGTGTTGTCAGTTTGACGTGATATTGATGATACTGATGATGCTGATGATTCAATCATGATTCAGAGACTTATTTATATTTCTGGAATTTTAGACACCATGACCCCATGAAGTGTGACAGTTGATGGAATCAAGGAGTGGGGAAGTGGAGATCGTGTTTGAAACCAGTTGCTCAACGTGTGGAGACTTGGTCGATTTTCCACCCACTACCTCGTGAATTCCTTCAACTGATTGCATGACTTGCTCACATTCCATCGTGTGTTTGAACACACGTGCCGTAGACCGCCAGACCAGAACCCTAAGTGATATCCCCCCAAAGTGACACGATTGACGTCTCGTGGCATGTTAGTAAATTCATGACTTCGTGGTTTGATGGGACGATGAGTCCATGTAGTTGCTGAGTTGAACATACTGTTCTGAAACTCATGAGTTGAACATGTCATGAGACAGAGGTATAGTTCTTACGATGAAGTGAGAAAGTACTTCTCATTCGATGGATCGTTGAATATTGATTGTTGAACCAATATTACTTGGTTTGAGCAAATATTTATCATCTGAGCAAGTGTTTCTCATGTGATGAATTGTTGAATATTTGATCGCCTGAGCATGTGTTGCTCATCTGATGGATTATTGGCAGCGTACCAAAAATATTAATTAGAATACTGGTCGTTGAACCGAGCATAATTAATAAAATTAATGACCAAGAGGCCGTCGTAAAATTATTAAGGTTGGAATCTGGAATGATGATCCTTGGATTCAGAAACCCTAATTTGATCAATTGATGATCAATTCATGGTTCGTCAGAAGTTTAACCATAGGACGAATGAGGGAGCAACTATATGGGACCGTGGATCAACCATGTAGTGTCCATATGCTCACGTGAGAAAATACGAAGAACTCCTGAAGAGTTGAAGATTTGTTGGTGGAATAATGATTAAATGCTGGCTTAATCATTTATTCAAAAATGCTCGTCTGAGCCTTAGGTGAGAAAACCTAATTAATTATGACGAGGTGAGGGACCGACCATGGAGTCATGAAACCGGCCCTGGGTTGTCATGTGACCGCCTGACGATCATTTCATGAAAATCCAAAGTGTTTGGAAGAGTTTTGGACCTAATACGAGCAATTGTGCAAATTGATGGGACCGACTTCCGTGAGCCAAAGAGCCAATTTTGGTCGGTCAAGATAGCATGCTCGTGTCCCCAAGGCGTCCGCGTCTCAGTCCTGAGAATTTTGATATTTTCTGGCGTGCAATTGAGCATCCATTTGAGAAAATATGCCAAAATTAGGGTTTCGACGAAACTGAGGAAAACACCATGAGATGATGAAAAATAATTAAAAAATAAGGAATGAGGAGGCGTGGGACCGCCGTGGTCAAGGCATGGTCGGTCGGTCGTGACCACGGTCCCGTGGTGCCTTTTCCTTAATTTTATAATATTTTGATGATTTTATGAAAAATTCATGAATTTTGAAAAATTTGATGAATTTAGGGAGTTTCCATGAATTGAAAGAGTTTTCATGAGTTCATGGAAGAAAATTATTAAAATAATAAAAAACACGGGCGTATGGGACCATGGAGGCATGGACGGCCGGCTATGGACCGGTCCCACGAGTTTTTCATAATTTTTTAATATTTTTAGGTATTTTTGATGATTTGAGGTAATTTTTCCTAATTTGAGAGAAATACCATAAAATCAAGGAATTTGATGAATTCAAGGTAAAATAGGATAAATAATAATAAAATAATAAGGCAGAGGGCGTGTGGGACCGGCTAGAGCATGGCCGGCCGGCTAGTGGCCCGGTCTCACAAGCTTTCATAATTTTATTTTATTTTATTATTATATGATGATTTGTGCAAAAAAATACCATGAAATCAAGGAGTTTTTCATGAAATTAGAGAAAAAATAATAATAATAAAATAATGAATAATCGTGAGGTGTGGGGCCGGCTGTGACCAAGGCATGGACGGTTGGCCAATGGTCACGCCTCACACTTCTTTCCTTAATTTTATATTATTTTTTACGAATTTATGAAAATATCATGAAACCGAGGTGTTTCCTCGAGACGAAGGAGATTTGATAAAATGAGAGAATTTTCATCAAATCATGGAAAATAATAAAAATGCATTAAAAATATACAACTGGCGTGGGATTGACCACGACACGGTCGGTCTGTCATGTGTCCGTGCTCCCAGCACCCTGGTCAATATTTTTAATTATTTATTATTTTCTTCCCTATTTTGCATAGGTTCATCGTTTCGTTGTATTTTGAAATACTCGTTCGTGCGGTGACTGTTAGTGCATCGTCGTTGAACACACTTTCACCATTTGGATCAGGGCTTACTTAGAGGTAGCTCAGACGCCCGGTTGTTGATTATTTATTACTAATTGTGGAATTCAGTGGAGAATAATTCACAAAACTGAGTAATAAGATGTTTATTATTAATTAATAGGATCAGCTGAGGATTCGACTACGAATTCAGAATAATAAAGTGAGCATTACCATTCCATGGGGTCGTAGATTCGACCATAGAATCAGAGTAATTAAGTTTTATCTATTACCATTTATGAGACCAGTTGTGGATTCGATCATGAAATCGGAGTAATGAGATAATATAGTTATTGCTATTCTATGAGATCAAGTCGTGGATTCGATCATAGAATCAAAACAATTGTTTATTTCCATTCCATGGGACCAGTCGTGGATTCGACCATAGAATAAGAGCAATTGTTATTTCCATTCCATGGGACCAGTCGTGGATTCGACCATGGGATAAGAGCAATAATAGATTATTCTGAGAATTCAGTAGTGAATGTCACGACAGAATTAATCTTAATTAGTAATAATTAACTTTGTGGCTCTATACTAGCAGAGCAAGCTGTCTAGGAGCATTAATTATCCCGATATGAGCTTGTCGGTAAGTCATATCCTTTATATAGTCAGGGTAAACTCGTTGTTTGTTCCTGAAGACGTTATCGCTCTATACTAGCAGAGCAAGCTGTCTAGGAGCCGTCCATCTCCTGATACTATATAGAAATAATCACTGAAAGTGTTCAGTATTCATGAGATATGTCGTTGTCCAGTCGTGAGACTACATATCTACATGTACTCTGAGAGAAAGTACTCTCCGTTCAGAATTCGATGAGAGACCCGTGTCTCAATACTCACGTCTGATTGCTGGATCAGAGCTTCGTATAATTATGAGTTCACGATTTTAGCCCTTGTCGAAAATCCACCATCTACATTAAGTCCCCAGCTTACTGAGGAAAGCTGTGTTCCTCATTCAGCATTAAATGGTGATTTTCCGGCCATAAATAACAATACCAGTAATTGAACTTAGTCGTAAGTTGAGACGTTACCAGATTTAGAGAGCATGAGCAAACCACGACTTGATGAAGGCTTCAATGTCATGATTGGAGTGTCGTTTGATGAGCATAAATTGGTGTTGAACCGCTGGTTTGGACGACGAGTCCGTGGTTGGTCAGGATTCGCGGGACGGTCCCATGAAAACAAATCCTTGTTTTATGAATAGACGCTCGTTCGTTAGTTAGTTTAAGGAACAAACAAAATAGACCTGAGTCTAATGATATAAAATTCGTCTATGAGCTTTCACGAAAACCAGAATTTTATATTTTAAATATGTGAGATTTCACAAAGTGGAATAAACTCTCGTTTCAAAGGTGGATGCTCGTACGAGAGAAAAGTTTTTTATTTTTTTTGATAGACGTGCGTCTGTTAGTAATAAAATTTTGTTTATGAGCCTTCATGAAATTTTTTATCTTCGAGCTTTCGGAAATCTTTGAAAATATACTCTCGCTTCAAAGACAGATGCTCGTGCGAGGGAGCAAAAGTATATAGATATATTTTCAAATTTACGTGAGTTTCACGTTAAAATATATTTTGTAAAATCAATGTTTTGATTTTGAACAATTGTTGAAAGTAGACAACCATACATGGTGAAAGAATGTCTATATGTGAGTTTTCACAATCGTAGAATGGACGTCTGTCCAGATTTTGAGAAACCAGTGAATGTTCACATTGTAAAATTTACGTGGGTTGTTCACGGTTTTGTGAAAATCATGTCAGAATTTTGCTCGTCTTAGCAGGTTTGAAGGAACGAGCAAGTTTGAAGTATTAACTCATGTACTGTTAGTGGAATCGTAAACGGGTAAGAGTTGAAAGTTACCATTTTTGCAGACGCTGATGTGAGCATCTTTATTCCATGATTTGTTGTTTTGCTGAATCCTGCGCTTTGTATAAATGATGCGCTGAATGTTATGCATCTGTCACAGCCACTTTGCAAGAATGACTGACTCCCATGATGACACTTTCAAAGACGATGTTTCCAGGGATGACATCTTCGCGGGTGTAACTTCAAGAAATGGTACTTCTGGGACCTCTGAGTGATGGTGAGAGATCCTTCATACTGAGTTGTACTCCTGGTTATTTCATCAACTATACCACAGGATGATCATGTAGTGAGGTTTCAGATCAATGTAGACTCCTCGGAAATGGAAGAAAGTCTTCGGGGGGGAGCACCCAGAAGTAAGGACTACAGGATGTTACAAAATGACGTGCAGTCCCCAACCGTTTCTTTGGTGAGTTGTTAACGCTCCTTGTGTCATGACTTTTTCCTGCCCGTGCAATTAGGATCAAGAGACCAAGGTTTTGTTATTTCTTTTCAGACCTTTTCTCCATCGATTGACGGTCTTCAACTTGTTCCCAGGCGAACAATTCAGGAATCCAGTATTGATGAAGAAGTCGATGTAAATATCTCTTTCGTGCAGGTGATCGCGACATCTCCTTGAATGAAATGATAATAATTTTTGTTGATGAATCCAGGAAGAAATCATTGTAGATAAGAATCATGTTGATGAAGCGCACTCTTCTTTGGTATATGGGAATATGGAGAATTACCGAAATCCCGAACCGAATGGAGATAGCGGTGTTGTCAACGGAGATTCTGGCATCGTCGAGCCTTCAAATGATTTAGAGACTCCCTTAGTTAGTATATCTCCTGTAATTTCTTCAATGAAGTATGATATCGCTGATTTGTGAATGAATGAATGTAAATCCATCTGAATTTATGGATAACTTTGCCGAAATACGTCACCGGAAAATTTCAGACTTCAGATTTTATTAGAAACACTGTAGAATCTTCGTCCGAAGTCGGATTTTCGCGGTCTACATATGTATCTTCAAGCCCAGGAAATTTCCAAGCTTTAGTGAAGAAGCTCTTTGAAGTTTGAGCATGTTTAGGGCCTGAAAAAGGCGAAATAGTGAACTTCCAGGAGACCTTCAGAACTTTTTCAGATGGCATGTTGCTCCATGTTTTAGCCACATCTCTTTGCTCGTTCATCGGATTGTCATGAAATTTTGAGACGTTGTAGAGTATATCCATACGAAGAGAATGGTATATAACCCATCTTCAGATTCCTCGTATATTGCTCCCAGTTCGTCTTTTAGTACAGGGCAGAGTACAGTTTCTTCAGACGAGGTTACCGTAAAACGTATTTTCATGACTTTCATGCTATTTGCTCGTGCCTTGAGTGTATAATGATTAATATTGATAATGTTGGATTTCTTGTATGATGTATTTTATGATATCATTTGGTTTCAAGCTTAAATGACTCTAATCCTCATGTAATCTTCGTATTAGGTGCCAGATACCGAAGTTGAGGATATTGAAACCAATGAGGATAAATCAAACTTCCATGGAGTTATTGATGAAGAGACAACCATATATGCACTTCAAGGCCATGAGAAGGTTGTCATTGAAGTCTTGGAAACTCAGATTGTTGCTGCTTCAGTGATAGAAGAAACCGAAACACCAGTAAAGAATACTGAAGAAATTGTTGCCCTGGAGGCTGCTCCAGTAATTGAGAACCGTATAGTGGTGCATGAATATCCAAGTGAAGGATTTTCTTTTGATCCTCCGTTCGATGCTTCACTCCCGTATCATGAACTAGTTGGCGGATTCAGCATTCCCATTGGATATGCAGGCTTGTACGAGAAACCGTGGAAGATGTATGGGCACATCGTCGTTACCAAGGATCCGGAGCATAGTTATTTCTTGACAAGGAAAGTAGAAGCCATATTGCGTGTTATAAATGATATCCGCATCACAAATGGAAATATTGTCACCCGGGATGTACTCTTTGATTGGGAGTACAACTTGAAGAAAGCTGAAGAACTTGGCTTCAATCTGAAGTGGCTTCGTCAAAAGATTGATGCTATAAGGAAAGCGGTGGAAGGTGACACTTCTTTCACCACCAGTGATGCCGTGTTGAAGAAGAAGAAAAGCAGAAATCTTATTTTGCTGACTTTCTTTAGTTTTCTTTCCATGATATCTTGAACCTTGGACTTCTGAGAGATGTGAGGTTTTATTCTGGTCTTGAATTCTTGATCAGTTTTGGATTGTGAAATCGATCGTCTTGACAAGTGGACCGTCAGTCCCCAGTATTTTGTTAAGTCTCTCCCTTTCGTTTTCCCTTCTTCTGGTGATACCTAGATAGAGGACCCAGGTAGAAAAATTGATGTAAAAACCTAGGTGATCGAAGTTGGAGGTACCTTGATGAAGGATTTAGCGGAAGGACCTGGTGGACACCGATCGACTGTGGAAGTTATGAATCCCGTCTAAAAATTGTTGTTTGCATGTTGTACGCTCAGGAAGCTATAGGAACCTCTTACGACGTCGGAATCTGACGATTGACCCCAACTTTCGAAGCTAAGAGATGGAGGAATCATATGCAACCAGAATGCTTAAGTTTGGAGATGTCTAGGGAAATCAATAAAGTATGCACTTTCATAACTTGTAATCCCGTGCAAATTTTCAGATTTCATAGACCTGAAAGTAAATGCCATATCTTTCAGCTCGTATGTACGATTGATGCGCCCTTTAAGATACATAGACGAACATCTTTCGTTGAGGAAGCATTGTCCCATTCCTCATCCATTAGTACGTTTTTTCAAACCCATGGCCTGGAGTGTGTTGTATCTCATTTATAGAGGTGATGAGAACATCTTGTAGAAGATTTTGGATTATGCCCACCAGTCGTGCCAGCTTTGGGAAGACTTTCATGTGAGCATGTTATCAGGTACGCACATCTTGATATGAATCATTGGTCTTAGAGAAGTCCGCTTCATGTGTAACACTTCAGAGAATGATTAGTTGATGAAGCCCTGAGGATGTTGCTCCTGAGACCGTTGTTGGTGCTGAAACCATGAATGATTACGCTCCAGAGATCCTTGTCGATGCTGAGATCATGGATGGTGTTCCTCTAGAGATTATTGTTGATGCTGATACCATGGTTGAAGTTGCTCCAAAGACCGAAAAGGCTAGAACCATGATTATAGATATAAACTTTGCTTCTTCATCCAGTGAGCCTTTTACATTCATGGACTAGTTGATGAGTTGGGTGTCCGTAAGAGGAAGGTGTACTGAGAGCTTAACCTGAATGCTCCTGAAAGCATAACTTTACCACGATCTGGCTTTGTCAGTGAGTCAACATTGTTGCGGTAGATAGCATCAACAGTTTTCATACTGGATGTGATTGGTGAAGAGAGAAAGTTCCTCAATTATGCAGGGGCTTGTGATGTAGAGAAAACCCGTTGATGAAGTTTCACGGAATCACCTCAGGTTGCCCAGTATATATTGAAGGAGTTAGTGCCATCCATGTATGAATGATGTTGAATATCATTCAGAAGTCTTATCATGGGATAATGAAGACTTATTGTTTAGTTACACTTTGATCGTGCTGGTGTTGAATCAATGTGTCATCATCGAGATATTTGTGCTGAAGCTGTACTCTTTGACTGGGAGTACAATTTGATAGCTTTTTTAGATGCTTGAGTGTTGAAGCGTATATTCCTTAAGCATCGAATATCTTAGGGGTTTGATCGTCTCGGCCCTGGAGTATCTTCTGTTGATTCAGCATCCCTTTCGTTGCAGTAGTGGGATTCGACACTTGTGCAGATATTAGAACTTTCTGATTTTGTGGAACACATGGATTAGCAGGAGAAACTCCCAAAGTGTTTTTTTCCATGTTTGGACATCATCTCGGTAATGAATGTTTCAGTGCTTGATTCGGAGGAGCGTCAGATTCAACCACTTGGTAAAATACTAATGTGGTGAAGCTACCATTCATAACGTCTTGCAGAGTTTCTAGCAGAATTGAGTCCCCATGCTAGGATAGCATGTGAGGAAATAAATGACATAGACATGGGATGAGACTTGCCTGAGTGCGGAACCTCTTAATGGATGTATATGCATCTTTTGCAGGTTCTTTCTTCAACCTCGTCAAAGTTTGAAATTCCTCCAAGTACTCTGATGATGGAATGTCCGTCAAATCTTCTGGATCAGAACTTTCTTCATTGGAGAGACGTGTAACCAAAGGCGCTTTGTAAGTACCCATATTTTCGGCGTGGATCCACGCTCGTCCAAAGGACATGTCATATCCTGGATCTTCCTGATTATGTGAAACTTGGTTTCTGTCCAGTGTTGAACTTATGTTCACTTTGAGAGTGATGTAGCCATAAGTATTCCGAGCGCTCCTTAAAGGTCTCTGATTGAGATGGGAGCATGAGTAGCTTCTTGTCGACTGATGCCTGCGGATCTGAGGTTTTCAGTGGAATGATGTTGATGGCGGTGCCGGCATCGATCAACGTTCTTATAAATTCGTTTCTTCGACTGTGGTAAGCAGTCCCCAGTCGTACATCTCTTGGTTTGTGGCTGGAGGCTCAAGAAGTATTTCCGGAATGGACTTATTGACATGATGTGGTTCAGTGCTGTGAACATGTCTCTCTTTTGTGCCTTCGACAGATAGAGCAATTCACGTTCGACCAAGGATTGAACTGCCTCTTTGATAGGTTGTTCAGAGAGTGTAAAGGTTATGATTGGGAGAGGGTTCTTGTGTACTCCTCCAGTACCCAGTTGAAGCTATTGTGGATCAACCTTATCTTTGGTAACGTGCTTCAAAATATTGCAGTTACTTGTCGAATGATTGATAAATCTATGAAGGTGACAGTACCTTGGATTCTTCATGTTGGCTCTCTATGATGAGCAACAGTTTGATTGCACCTTCTTAAACCCAGACTTCCAGTGACTTGATCACTCCTTCATGAGAAGTTTAGTCTTTTCGATCATTTTCCCGTTCGTTGATGCCAGGTCGAGGTTTGTGCAAGATTGGTTATCCTTCCGTGATGCTTTTGTAGGAAGAGGTGTTGGATGTCGCATGTCTGAGCAGAAGATTTCCTTTTTCTTCCTTGAGAAACAACGTTCATGGAAGGTTGGACATCGTACTATTTGTTGATCAGGCGTCGGCTGCTCCGAGGTTCCTCGACCTTGTAGACTTTGCTCAGTAAAGCAGGTGTAGTAGTCGCTGATCGTTTTGGCTGCTTCATGAAGTTATGAGAAAGTGTGGAACCAGAGGTTTTCCAGCAAGGCTCTGTAGATCGGGATCATTTTGTTGACGCACAAGTCTACAAGGTGTTGCTATGTGACGTTTGGGTCGTGGCAGTCCAAGGCTTGAATTCTGAACCTTTTCACATAATCATCAGGATGTTCGCTGCTCCTTCGAAACATCCTTCCTAGATCAGGGGGAGTGACTTTCTCTGACACGAAGAAGTATTTTCTGTAGAAGGCATTAATCATCTCTCCCCAATCGGTGATACTTCACGATGCGATGTTGTTGTACCAGGTGTATGCCCTGCCTTTCAAGGATTTTGAAAATTTCTCCAGACAGACGACATGGTTGTGCTCGTGTTCGCCCAATAATTCCAGAAACCGAGAAATATGTTTTTGAGTATTGCATGTTCCATCATAATGAATGAATGTTGGAGCGGTATAACCTTTTGAAAGAGGAATCCTCTGTATGGCAGTATAGAGGTTGGTGATGATGGACAAATGATGTCTTGTCTTTTCATCGATCCTCAAAAAAGCACTCCATATCTTCACGAGTGATGAAACTTGCAGGTTCCGTTGCTGGAGAGTCATCTGCAGCTTTGCGGAATTCTTCATCATGTACAACATGGATTGGAGAGATTTCAGGATCAGCGGTTGAAGATGTTTCTTTAGCTTTTCCTTTCTCGCGCTGAGGCTGAATTCGTTCAGACGCAAGCTTGTCTGTGAGAGTTTTAATATAAACACACAACAGCTTCTGTGTTGCATCCACGTCAGTTTGAACCTTCGTGAGATCAACTATGGTAGGCTGATTTCCTCTGGTTGCTTCAGGAGACCGACAGAAGAGTGGATTGTTGATGGATCCAGTGCCGTCACTTGCAGGGGTGATCACTGGAGCACCAATACTTGGAGGAGTAGTAGTAACATGTGGCATGACATTGCTGGCTGGAGGAGTGGTATTAGCGGTACCACTGAAGCCTGCAATGTTGAGAGGAGTAGTACTTGTGATTGCAGTATCACTAGAAATTGCGATGCGAGAGTCGGGTGTTGAACCCGGATTGGTAACTGAACCGGACCTAAGATCAACCATCTTTGTGAGATTGTGAGATTGCAACCGAGAGAATGATCTCCCACTGTGGTCGCCAATCTGTAGATGGGGAAAAACGATTTGCTGATTTTTAAGGAATTGAGGAGACGACCGTACATAGGAGACTCCTCGAACCGAGCGAAATGTTAAACCTCACACAGATGCACCGCTGCAAAGGGGGTGCTTTAGATTCGAGAGATCAATCTGTAGTACTCCGGCCTAAATCAAGACAATGACCGTTCCAGAGTAAATTCGGTCACAAGAGAGGATGGATTGATCTGTAGGAGGGAAGCTGAGAAATGTGTGGAATCAATGGTAATCAAAGATTGTGGGTGTGTGAACTCTGAATATGATAAGCTCTGAATGATTGAAATTGCTCAATTTAGAGTACTTGCTCAATTGATGAGTTGATGATCTCGTGTTGTCATTTTGACGTGAGATTGTTGATAATGATGATGCTGATGATTCAATCATGATTCAGAGACTTATTTATATTACTGGAATTTTAGACACCATGACCCCTCGAAGTGTGACAGTTGATGGAATCAAGGAGTGGGTAAGTGGAGATCGTGTTTGAAACCAGTTGCTCAACGTGTGGAGACTTGGTCGATTTTCCACCCACTACCTCGTGAATTCCTTCAACTGATTGCACGACTTGCTCACATTTCATCGTGTGTTTGAACACACGTGCCGTAGACCGCCAGACCAAAACCCTAAGTGATATCCCCCAAAGTGACACGATTGACGTCTCGTGGTATGTTATTCAATTGATGACTTCGTGGTTTTATGGGACGATGAGTCCATGTAGTTGCTGAGTTGAACATGATGTTCTGAAACTCATGAATTGAACATGTCATGAGACAGAGGTATAGTTCTTACGATGAAGTGAGCAAGTATTGCTCATTCGATGGATCGTTGAATATTGATTGTTGAACCAATATTCCTTGGTTTGAGCAAATATTTATCATCTGAGCAAGTGTTGCTCATGTGATGAATTGTTGAATATTTGATCGTCTGAGCATGTGTTGCTCATCTGATGGATTATTGGCAGCGTACCAAAAATATTAATTAGAATACTGGTCGTTGAACCGAGCATAATTAATAAAATTAATGACCACGAGGCCGTCATAAAATTATTAAGGTTGGAATCTGGAATGATGATCCTTGGATTCAGAAACCCTAATTTGATCAATTGATGATCAATTCATGGTTCGTCAGAAGTTTTACCATAGGACGAAGGAGGGAGCGACTGTATGGGACCGTGTATCAACCATGTAGTGTCCATATGCTCACGTGAGCAAATACGAAGAACTCCTGAAGAGTTGACGATTTGTTGGTGGATGAATGATTAAATGTTGGCTTAATCATTTATTAAAAAATGCTCGTCTGAGCCTTAGGTGAGAAAACCTAATCAATTATGACGAGGTGAGGGACCGACCATTGAGTCATGAAACCAGCCCTGGGTTGTCACGTGACCTCCTGACGATCACTTCATGAAAATCCAAAGTGTTTGGAAGAGTTTTGGACCTAATACGAGCAATTGTGCAAATTAGGTCAAAACTGTGAAAATTGATGGGACCGGCTTCCGTGAGCCAAAGAGCCAATCTTGGTCGGTCAAGATAGCGTGCTTGTGTCCCCAAGGCGTCCGCGTCTCAGTCCTGAGAATTTTGATATTTTCTGGCGTGCAATTGAGCATCCATTCGAGAAAATATGCCAAAATTAGGATTTCGACGAAACTAAGGAAAACACCATGAGATGATGAAAAATAATTATAAAATAAGTAATGAGGAGGCGTGGGACCGCCGTGATCAAGGCATGGTCGGCCGGTCGTGACCACGGTCCTGTGGTGCCTTTTCCTTAATTTTATAATATTTTGATGATTTTATGAAAAATTCATGAATTTTGAGAAATTTGTTGAATTTAGGGAGTTTCCATGAATTGAAGGAGTTTTCATGAGTTCATGGAAGCAAAATATTAAAATAATAAAAAACACGGGTGTGTGGGACCATGGAGGCATGGTCGGCCGGCTATGGACCGGTCCCACGAGTTTTTCATAATTTTTTAATATTTTTAGGTATTTTTGATGATTTGAGGGAATTTTTCCTAATTTTAGAGAAATACCATTAAATCAAGGAATTTGATGAATTCAAGGAAAAATAGGATAAATAATAATAAAATAATAAAGCAAAGGGCGTGTGGAACCGGCTAGGGCATGGCCGGCCGGCTAGTGGCCCGGTCCCACAAATTTTCATTATTTTATTTTATTTTATTATTATATGATGATTTGTGCAAAAAATAACATGAAATCAAGGAGTTTTTCATGAAATTAGAGAAATAATAATAATAATAAAATAATGAAGAACCGTGAGGTGTGGGGCCGGCTGGGACCAAGGCATGGCCGGTTGGCCAACGGTCACACCCCACACTTCTTTCCTTAATTTTATATTATTTTTTACGAATTTATGAAAATATCATGAAACCGAGGAGTTTCCTCGAGACGAAGGAGATTTGATAAAATGAAAGAATTTTCATCAAATCATGGAAAATAATAAAAATGCATTAAAAATATAAAACTGGCGTGGGATTGACCACGACACGGTCGGTCTGTCGTGTGTCCGTGCTCCCAGCACCCTGGTCAATATTTTTAATTATTTATTATTTTCTTCCCTATTTTGCATAGGTTCATCATTTCGTTGTATTTTGAAATACTCGTTCGTGCGGTGACTATTAGTGCATCGTTGTTGAAACACTTTCACCATTTGAATCGGGGCTTACTTAGAGGTAGCTCAGACGCCCGATTGTTGATTATTTATTACTAATTGTGGAATTCAGTGGAGAATAATTCACAAAATTGAGTAATAAGATGTTTATTATTAATTCATAGGATCAGCTGAGGATTCGACTACGAATTCAGAATAATAAAGTGATCATTACCATTCCATGGGATCGTAGATTTGGCCATAGAATCGGAGTAATTAAGTTTTATCTATTACCATTTATGAGACCAGTTGTGGATTCTATCATGAAATTGGAGTAATGAGATAATATAGTTATTGTTATTCTATGAGATCAAGCCGTGGATTCGATCATAGAATCAGAACAATTGTTTATTGCCATTCCATGGGACCAGTCGTGGATTCGACCATGGAATAGGAGCAATTGTTATTGCCATTCCATGGGACAAGTCGTGGATTCGGCCATGGAATAGAAGCAATAATAGATTATTCTGGGAATTCAGTAGTGAATGTCACGACAGAATTAATCTTAATTAGGAATAATTAACTTTGTGGCTCTATACTAGCAGAGCAAGCTGTCTAGGAGCATTAATTATCCCGATATGAGCTTGTCGGTAAGTCATATCCTTTATATAGTCAAGGTAAACTCGTTGTTTGTTCCTGAAGACGTTATCGCTCTATACTAGCAGAGCAAGCTGTCTAGGAGCCGTCCATCTCATGATACTATATATAAATAATCACCGAAAGTGTTCAGTGTTCATGAGATATGTCGTTGTCCAGTCGTGAGACTACATATCCACATGTACTCTGAGATAAAGTACTCTCCGTTCAGAATTCGATGAGACACCCGTGTCTCAATACTCACGTCTGATTGCTGGATAGAGCTTCGTATAATTATGAGTTCACGATTTTAGCCCTTGTCGAAAATCCACCATCTACAAAAGTTAAGCCTATTTTGTCAATTATTGAAGGAAGATAGGTTAAAATCTTTTATTTTCAATGATTATGTCTATTATATGTCATTGTGCAAATGGTGATGGAAAATAGAATGAATCCTTGCTTATTCCACGGTATAAGGTCGATCTCCGATCCACAATTTTTGTGTACATACTGTGTTGTTCCATAAAGTGTCTTATGTTGAGCACAATTTACTGAGTTATTTATAGCTTAGTTATTGCTCCGTGAGGTACTTTATGTCGAGCATTTACAACTAAATTAATCATTCTCGTTTGGTTATTTAGTTGTTGCTCGTAAGTTTTCTTATGTCGAGTATGACCCATTAAATTGATTACATTTTGTGGTTAATTTGGTTGTGTATTCCGATTAGATTAATTATGGGTTCTCTTGTGATTAATCTAATTATGTACTTTTAAGTCTCCATAAGTTCACTTATGTTGAGCATTTCCGATTAAATTAATCATGAGATCTCTTGTGGTTAATTTAATTGAGTATTTTGGATTCAAATTCATACTTGTATGTGATTTGTTATGTCCAAAGAAATCCTTCTTTTCTTTTGAAATTAAGGTCACTCTTGTTGTTCTTTCGGGAATGACATATTATGGGGGAGAGTTCTTAATTGAACTTGTGCTTAATTGCCAAATCTTTGTGGAGTGTGCGGATGTGGAATATTATAGGGGTTATCTTGTATCTTTGTAAACTCCTTGATGAATGCATTTAGCTTCGGCTATATGATTGCATATAAATAAGATGATATGTGCTTTCTTTTGGTCATGAAATGTCTCTTTCGGAAATTTCATTAGGATCCCGTTTTCGTACCTTTGCCAATTTTATTGACAAAAAGGGGAGAATGAATATGTAGTTCACACTACAAATACATATGATTTTAGGATCATTATGTAAGGGGGGGTGGTTTCCATGTGAGATGGAGTATTGACTAAGGGGGAATGATACATATCACCATAGTATTGTTGTCGAAGTTGTGATGCAATTGAACTTTGATACTATATAATGATACTATGACACTGTATAACAATGATTGAGAACTCTTGTTTTTTCGTTGTTATAGCTACGGATTTTCAACAACGATGATGATGAACTTACAACCTTTGGGATCATTGAAGTACTTGGAAGTGAAGAAGATTTCGAGTAATATCGAAGATTAGGCATGTGGAATAGGATTTAAAAAAGTTATTTCATTTATTTTTGTATTCCATATGTGTAGATGGTGGATTTTCGACAAGGGTAAAATTGTAAGACCACACTCCAAATCCGGCAATCGGACGAGTATTGAGACTCATGTCTCTTATTTAAAGCATGAAAGCTCATGCCATAATCTCTGACTGAGAAGGATTTCTCTCAGAGTATATGTAGATGTGTAGTCTCCCAGCTGAGACCACGGCACATTTCATGAATACTGAGCAATTTCAGTAATTATACATGCTCCTGATCCGGCAATCGGACGAGTATGGAGATTCATGTCTCGCATGAAAGCTCATGCCATAAAATCTCTGACTGAGAAGGATTTCTCTCAGAGTGTATGTAGATGTTTAGTCTCTCAGCTGAGACCACGGCACATCTCATAAATACTGAGCAATTTCAGTAATTGTTTTATATAGAATCGAAAGATTGGACGGCTCTTAGACAGATTGCCTGCTAGTATAGAGCGATAACGTCTTCAGGATGCAACCTGGTTTTCCCTGGATATATAAGAGAAATATGACGCTCCAACAAGCTCATATTACTCCACCCTCAGATAATTAATGCTCCTAGACAGCATGCCTTCTAGTATAGAGCCATCAAGTTAATTATCTCTAATCGTCTGAATATCCAGCAATATTCTACGATTCTTCGTAATATTTCATCACTTCAATTCGTGGTTCTTCCCAGCAGAATTCCACGGGTTAGTGATAAATATTCAAGGCATCTGAGTATCGAATAAGCCCTGAATAAAATGGTGCAAGTGTACTTAGAAATAATGCACAGACCAGCATTTGAATGTGCAAAACGAGCATTTCAAAAATACGAATGAACGATGAACCTATGAAAAATAGGAAGGAAAAATAATAATAATAAAGTATCAGCAAAGGTGCCAGGGACTGGTCATGCCGTGATCAGTCCCACGCCCAATTTTATATTTTATTATTTTTCCCTGATCTCATGAAAATTCTCTCGTTCGAGCAAATCTCCTTCGATTCAAGGAAATTCTTTAATCTCATGAAATTTCTTTATGTCAAGAAAATAATAAAATTAGGAAAAGGTGTCACGGGACCGAGCACCAGCTGGTCGACCATGCTCTAGCCGTGGCCGGTCCCACACCTCACGTCCCCATTATTTTATTATTTCTCTCAATCCATGAAAATTCACTGATTTCATGAATTTTCCCTAAAACCATGAAAATTCCCTGATTTTATGAATTTTCCCTACCCATGAAAAATATTATAAAATTAAGAAAACTTGTGGGACCAGGCCCTAGCTGGCCGGTCATGCCCTAGCCGGTCCCACACGCCCATTATTTTATTATTGTTATTTGTTTTGTTTTCCTCATTCCATGAAAACTCCCTGATTTCAACAAAATACCTTGGTTTCAAAAAATCTCTCTGATTTTATGAAAATTCTCTAAAATCATGAAAATTACATAAAATTGGGAAGAGCGCCCCGGGATCGTGCCTGTCGGCCGGCCAGCCATGCCTTTGCCATTCCCGGTCCCACACTCCATCATTCCCTATTTTATTATTATTTCTCTCATCTCATGGAAGTTCCCTAATTTCATAAAACTCTCTGGTTTCATGGGATTTCCCTCAATTCAGAGAAAATACGCAAAATTACATAAAACAGGGAAAGTGTGGAACCGTGCTTTTCAGCCGGACGGCTATGCCCTAACTGTAGTCGGTCCCGCACCTTGCAATTCCCTGTTTTATTAATTATTTTTCATCATCTTACGTATTTTTCCTAGTTTCAGCAAAACCCTGGATTCTGCATATTTTCTCTAAATGTTGCTCAAACGCGCATCGGAAAATATTGAAACTCTCAGGACTGAGACACGGACACCATGGTGACACGAGAACATCCCCTTGACCGACCAAGGGTGACCCTAAGGCTTGCAAACAGCCGGTCTCACACGTTTTAATGATTTTAACCTAATTTGCTCAATTGCTCATATTAGGTTCAAACTCTTTTCAAACAATTAGGGGTTTGCTCAAACGACCATCAATTGGTCCCACGACCACCAAGAGCCGGTCCCATGACCTCTTGGTCGGTACCTCATCTTTTCATGGCTAGGTTTTATTATCTGTCGCTCACACGAGTATTATTTTAATAAATGATTAAACCAGCATTTAATCATTCTTTCACCAACTGGTCCTCAAGAGACTTTGGTATTTTGCTCATTCGAGCATCTGGGCGTTACATGGTGGAGTCATCATCCCATGTAGCCGTTCCTTGCTTCACTCGGCGGTTGATTTTGAATAAATCATCATTTCATTAAAATTAGGGTTTTTGAATCCAGGGCTCTGCAAAAACATGATTCTGAGAAGATTAAAAACTGATAGTTTTATGTTGATTCCATGATCAACATTTTTATTTATTATACTCGACCCAGCAGTCAGTATCTTAAATTAACATTTTATTTGGTCCTGCTACCAACAATTCATCAAATGAGTAATATTTGCTCGAACCAGAAATATTTGCTCAGATTCAAGAATATTGGTTCAACTATCAATATTCAACAATTCAGTAACACAGTTTGCTCGTCTTAGGTAATCAACATAATAATACCTCGTTTGAGCAGACATATTTAATGCATGAGTTTCATAACATTTGCAAATCATGTTCAACTTAGAAATACATGGACTCATCGTCCCATAAAGTCAGCAACTGACTCCACAATCACGAGATATCAATCGTGTCACATGGGGGGATATTAACTAGGGTTTTGGTCTGGCGGTCTACGGCACGTGTGTTCACTCACGACGAGAATGTGAGCAAGTCGTGCAATCAGTTGGAAGAGTCAGCAAAGTAGTGGGTGGAAAACTAACCAAGTCTCCGCACGATGAGCAACTGGTTTTAACACGATTTCCAATTTCCCCACTCTTTGATTCCAGCAACTGTCACACTTCATGGGATCATGGTGTTTTTAATTTACTAATATAAAAAGACCTCTGAATCATGATTGAAAGGAAAATATTTGAATACTCGAACATTCGTATAAACAAACAATTTCGCGGCAAGTTCATACAGACAATCCTTCGTCTACACGAACTCATCGTTTGAGCAATCACTCTCAATTGAGCAAAATTCAATCATTCAGAGCGTTGTTACGCTGAATTCACAGCACACCTACAATCTCAGATCACCATTGATCCCACACATTTCTCACCTTCCCTCATACAGATCAACCCATCCTCTCTTGTGACTGAATTGACTCTGGAACAACCATTTTTCTTGGTTTAGGCCGGAGTCCTACAGATTGATCTCTCGAACTTAAAGCACTTCCTTCTTGCAGTGCATCTGTGTGAGGTTCAACATTTCACTAGGTTCAAGGAGTCTCCACACGGACGTCTCCTCAATTCCATAAAAACCAGCAAATCGTTTTTACCCATCTACAGATTGGCGACCACATTGGGAGGTTAATCTCTCGGTTGCAATCTCACGATTTCACAAGATAGCTGGTCTTAGGTCTGGGGTAGTTACAGGTTCCAATACAAACGGCGCTAGCACTAGCAACAACAACGATAACAATGAGGATATCCCGGAAACCATTCCGACCTCTAACACTGACGGTGGTGGTGATGTTACTCCTTCTCACACTAACACGGAAGGCCATCCTCTGTTCGTCCGACACACCCTGAGGAAATTAGAGGAAACCCACCACCTACCATTGCTGATCTCATCAAAGTGCAAGAAACTCTTGCAAAGAATCAAACCGATATGGATGCAGCACATAAGGAGCTATTCGACTACCTAAAGACTCTCACTGACAAGATGTCAAACAAAACTCAAGAAAAGGGAAAAGGAAAGGAGAAATCCTCAGATGCTGCTCCTGAGGTGATTCCAATTCATACAGTGGATGATGACGAAGTTCGAAAAGTTGCAGACGAGCCATCATCAAAGGAATCATCAAATTTCATTACTCGGGAAGATTTGGAACCCCTTCTGGAGAACCGTGGAAAGGATAAGACCTCACATGTCCATCGTCACCAGCCTCCATATCCCGCTGCTACGCAAAGAATCCCTCTTCCGAAAGGTTATACTTCTCCAACTTCACTCTTTATGATGGAATTGGCAATGCTCGAGAACATGTCTCTCGTTTCCTGGAAGTTTTGGGAGAACACGAACACAACCATGTTGTTCGCCTCAAAGAAGTTTCAAAATCTTTGAAAGGAAGGGCATATACTTGGTACAACAACATCGCACCAGGGACTATCAACAATTGGGGAGAAATGATTAACGCCTTCCACAGGAAGTACTTCTTCGTGTCAGATCAAGTCACTCTCTCTGATCTTGGAAGAATGTTTCAGAGGATCAATGAACATCCCAATGACTACGTGAAAAGATTCAGAGTCCAGGCCCTGGACTGTCATGATCCAAACGTCACGGAGCAACAACTGGTAGACTTGTACATCAACGGCATGATCCCGGTCTACAAAGCTTTATTGAAAAATATTCGTTTCCAGACCTTCTCAGAGCTTCATGAAGCGGTGAAGAGATCGGCAACTACTGCACCCGCTTTACTGGAAAGAACAAAAGCTACAAAGGCTGAAGAACCGCGAGACACTCGAGGTAGCAGACGTCTGAATAACAAGAAGTACAACCTCCATCCTTCCACAAACGTTGTTGCAGAAGGGAGAAAGCGGAAAGCCGAACCGCCACGCAAGCATGCCTTAGCCCCTTCAAAAGCATAAAGGAAGGATAAGCAAGATGCACAAGCCTCTGACCAACGCACAGGAGTTCCTGATTAAGAAGCACCTGACTTTCCCTTTTCCATTGAAGAGGTGATCGAACTCCTGGATGTCTGGATCCAATATGGTGCAATCAAGTTGCCATATGTCAAGAAAGAACCAACTGACGAAGACATGGAAAGTCCTCGTTACCGCCGCTTCCACAGGTTCGTCAATCATCCCACAAGCAACTGCAGAGTTTTGAAGCGCATATTCAGGGAGAATGTTGAATCAGGAGAGCTTCAACTGGGGACTGAAGGAGTACACAAGAATCCTCTCCCAATCAGAATATTTACACTCTCTGAAAAACCTATCACAGAGGCAGTTCAATCCTTGGTCGAACATGAATTGCTCTATCAGTCGAAGGCACAAAGGAGAGACATGTTCACAACACTGAACCACATCGTGTCAAGAAGTCCATTTTGGAAATACTTCTTGAGCCTCCAGCCACAGACCAAGAGATGTACGATTGGGGACTGCTTACCACAGTCAATCTCTGAAGAAACGAATTTGGAAGAACGTTGATCGATGTTGGCACCTCCATCAACAACATTCTATTGAATACCATCGGATCCACAGACATCACTCGACGAGAAGCTAATCATTCTCCCATATCAATCAGAGACCTTGAAGGAACGCTCGGAAATACTTATGGCTACATCACTCTCAAGGTGAACATAGGTTCAACCTGGACAGAGACCAAGTTTCACATAATCAGGAAGATCCAGGATATGACATGTCCTTCAGACGAGCGTGGATCCACGCTGAAAAATGGGTACTTACAAAGCGCCTTTGGTTACACATCTCTCCAACGAAGAAAGTTCTGATCTAGAAGATTTGGCGGACGTTCCATCATCAGAGCACTTGGAGGAATTTCGAACTTTGACAAGGTTGAAACAAGAACCTACAAAAGATTCATAGACATTCATCAAAAGGTCCTACACTCAGCGATATTTTACCAAGTGGTAGAATATGACATTTCTACGAATCGAGCATCTCACTGAGACATTCATTACTGAGATGATATTCAAGCACGACAAAGAACAATTTGGGAATTTCCCATAGCCTTGCAGGAGTGTTCATGTGTGCCACGAAATCAGAAAGCTCTGATGTCTGAACAAGTGTTGAATACCATTACCACGACTAAAGGAATGTTGCATCAACATAAGATAGTCGGGACCCAAACGAGCAAACCTAAGACATGCTCAAGGGATATGATGCTTCAACGCTCAAGCATCTAAGAAGCCTTCAAATTATACTCCCAATCAAAGAGTACACCTCCTATAACGACACATCTAACTTCAGCGCAAATATCTCGACGATGACACACTGATTCAACACCAGCGCAATCAAAGTGTAACTAAATTACAATCGCTAATTCTTCATTATCCCATGATAATACTTCTGAAGCAGATGCAATATCATTCATTCATGGATGGCACAAACTCCTTCAACATACACTGGGGACTTGATCTTATTGGAATTTGCAATCTGATGTGATTCCATGAAACTTCATCAACGGAACCTCTCTACATCACAAGCCTTGCACGACCAAGGAACTTTTCTCCTCACATCCAGAATGGAGACTGCCGATGTTATCTGCCACAACAACATCGATTCCCTGACGAAGCCACTTTACAGTAAAGTCATATTCAGGAGAATTTGGGTTGAAATCCTAGAACATCTTCATCTTAGGAATGCTCAACTCACCAACTAGTTCGTTCATGTAAAGGCTCACTGGATGGAAGAGCAAAGACTATCATTTTTGGTCTCTGGAGAAACTTCAACCATAGTATTAGCATCAACAAGGACATGTAGAAGAACCCCGTTCATGGTATCAGCATCAACAAGAATTTCTGGAGGAAATTCAATTGTGATCTCATCATTCTCTGGCGCAACATCCGGCTTCATCAACGATCCATTCTTTGAAGCGTTACTCTATGGATCGTACTTCTTCAATATCTAAGGATTAATTTCAAAATGTTTAGACCTGAAGCTTACACGACAGACAGGCACAAACCAAAGTCTTCTATAATATGTTCTCATCGCCTCCACAAAAGAGATACAACACATTTCAGGCCATGGGTTTACAAAAATGTACCAATGGGTGAGGAATGGGACAATGCTTCTTCAACAAAAGATGTTCGTCTATGTCTCTGCTACAATATACCAAAAGGGTGCATCAATCGGACATACGATCTGAAAGATACGGCATTTACTGTCAGGTCTATGAAATCTGAAAAATTTGTACGGGATTACAAATTACAAATGTGCACGCTTCGTTGGATGACCTCTACAACTCCAAATTGAGTGATTCTTTTCTCATGTGATAACTCAGTCTCTTAGATTCAAAGTTTGGGGTCAAGCATCGAATTCCAACATCGTATGAGGTTCCCACAGTTTCCAGAACATACAACATGCAAGCAGCAATTCTTAGACGGGATTCATAACTTCCACAGTCGATCGGTGTCCACCAGGTCATTCCGCTAAGTCCTTCATCAAGGTACCTATAAATTCGACCACCTAGGTCTTTACATCAATTTTTCTACCTGGGTCCTCTATCTAGGTCTTGCCAGAAGAAGGGAAAACAAAAAGAGAGATTTAACAAGATACTGGGGACTGACGGTCCACTGATCATGACGATCAGTTTCACAGTCCAAGACCCGTGGCACTAGACTCTCATGTGCTAATCGTTCATCATAAAAGGAATGCTACCACTGGGACATGAAACCATGGTCATTACATCATCCCCTCTCGAGAGCAACCTCAGCTATGGTCTCGTGACCAGGGTTTTCAGAAGTAATGTTTCTACGACTGACAGAAACAAGATGGAACTGCAAGTACCATGCTCATGTATAAATCAAGGGGTTTAGATTTCAAAATTAATAAATGGCATTGAAATCCTTCATCAAGTGTTCAAGACACAAGCAAATGGTCTAAAGACACAACAGGGGTGTTTTACAACAAGCTCGTTTGAGACGATTTTACATTGTCTTGCACAAAGAGGCGAGCTGGGAGAAATTGGTGAAGAATATAGGAATGAATCATATATCATTCTCTTCGCATGGATGTCCTCTACAACATATCCAGAATTCACAGAAATTGGATAAACGACCAAAGAGATGTGGCTGAAACATTGGACTACATGTCAGCTGAAAGATTTCTGAAAGTCTCCTGGAAGTTTACTGTTTCGTCAATTTCGGCCCTTAAAAGTGCTCAAAAGCCGAAAATATTCTTCATTAAAGCTTGGAAATTTTCTGAGGATGAAGAAACATGGGTAGATCACGAAAACCCGTCATTTGACGAAGATTCTACAGCATTTTCAATGAAGACCTGACTTCTGAATTTTTTGATGACGAATTATGACGAAATTCTTCATTGATCTATATCTGAATCGGAAGCCATGCTTTCCGCGCGAGATCAAACTTCATCTTTAGCCGCTAGTCTCATTTGCTGAAGTCGGCGGCGTTTTGTTGATAAGCTGCAAGCCTTTCATCTTCAGCTTTCCTTTTCAGTAATAACTCATATCGTCCCTGCTTCTCTTCTGCATCCGATAAGGCTAAGAAAGCGTTGATTCTACCACGGACGACTCCCAGATGATCGAAAGACATACAATGCATCAGATTTCCAGCGTCTCTGAAAGGTTGATTCACCTCGGCATGAACATCTGCAGAAGTCTTCATCTTTGACTTGGTATTTCTAGAGCGTTCCCCAGAAGTGCCAGAAGAGTGGTTGTAACCAGAAGTCACCACTATCTGAGGCGAAAGACATGGAGTCATGGATATACCAATAACAAACGCGTAACAAAATGGTAACAATCCAACTATTACCTATTTACGATTTCACTAGCTGTATTGATTATCACGTCAGAATTTCGAAAACTTGCTCGTTCCTTCAAACCTGCAAAGACGAGCAAAATTCATTATTCAAAATCATGACTTGATGTTCATAAAACCGTGAACAACTCACATGAATTTTAACATCCACTGGTTTTTCAAAAATTGGACAGACGTCCATTCTACAATCGTGAAAACTTACATATAGACATTATATCACCATGTATAATTGTCTACTTTCAACAGTTGTTCAAAATCAAAACATTGGTTTTACAAAATATATATATTTAACGTGAAACTCACGTAAGTTTGAATATATATATATATATATATTTGCTCCCTCGCGCGAGCATCTGTCTTTGAAGCCAGAGTATATTTTCAAAGATTTCTGAAAGCTCCAAGATAAAATTTTCATGAAAGATCATAAATAAAATTTTATTACTAACATACGCACGTTTGTTCAAAAAAATTCTCTCGCACGAACATCCACCTTTGAAATGAGAGTTTATTCCACTTTGTGAAATCTCATATATTTAAAAATATAAAATTTTGTTTTTCGTGAAAGCTCATAGACAAAATTTTTATCATTAGACTCAGGTCTATTTTGTTTGTTTCTTAAACTAACGAACGGACGAACGAACATCTGCGCTAAAACGGATTCCTTTCTTGGGCCTGGATTCGTGAATCCTAAACCGACCAAGGTTCAACCATCAAATCAGCGGTTCTACACCAATTTATGCTCGCTGGATGACGCTCTATTATGCCACTGGGGTTTGCGCTCAAACCATGGTTTGCTCATTCAGTCTAAAGCCGATAACATTTTATCTTATAAGTTCAATTACTTATTTTTATCTGTATCTGGAAAATCACCATTCAATGTTGACTGAGGAACATAATTGTCCCTTACTAAGCAGGGGACTTCATGTAGATGGTGGATTTTCGACAAGGGTAAAATTGTAAGACCACACTCCAGATCCGGCAATCAGATGAGTATTGAGACTCATGTCTCTTATTTAAAGCATGAAAGCTCATGCCATAAATCTCTGACTGAGAAGGCTGTCTCTCAGACTATATGTAGATGTGTAGTCTCCCAGCTGAGACCATGGCACATCTCATGAATATTGAGCAATTTCAGTAATTATACATGCTCATGATCCGGCAATCGGACGAGTATGGAGATTCATGTATGGCATGAAAGATCATGCCATAAAATCTCTGACTGAGAAGGTTGTATCTCAGAGTGTATGTAGATGTGTAGTCTCTCAGCTGAGACCACGGCACATCTCATAAATACTGAGCAATTTCAGTAATTGTTTTATACAGAATCGAAAGATTGGACGGCTCCTAGACAGATTGCATGCTAGTATAGAGCGATAACGTCTTCAGGATGCAACCTGGTTTTCCCTGACTATATAAGAGAAATATGACGCTCCAACAAGCTCATATTACTCCACCCTTAGATAATTAATGCTCCTAGACAGCATGCCTCTAGTATAGAACCATCAAGTTAATTATCTCTAATCGTCTGAATATCCAGCAATATTCTACGATTCTTCGTAATATTTCGTCACTTCAATTCGTGGTTCTTCCCAGCAGAGTTCCACGAGTTAGTGATAAATATTCAAGGCATCTGAGCATCGAATAAGCCCTGACTAAAATGGTGCAAGTGTACTTAGCAATAATGCACAGACCAGCATTTGAATGCGCAAACGAGCATTTCAAAAATACAAATGAACGATGAACCTATGCAAAATAGGAAGGAAAAATAATAATAATTAAATATCAGCAAAGGCGCCAGGGACTGGGCTAACCATCCGGCCGGTCATGCCGTGACCAGTCCCACGCCCAATTTTATATTTTATCATATTTTATTATTTTTCCCTGATCTCATGAAAATTCTCTCGTTCGAGCAAATCTCCTTCGATTCAAGGAAATTCTTTAATCTCATGATATTTCTTTATGTCAAGAAAATAATAAAATTAGGGAAAGGTGTCTCGGGACCGAGCACCAGCCGGCCGACCATGCTCTAGCAGTGGCCGGTCCCACACCTCACGTCCTCATTATTTTATTATTTCTCTCAATCCATGAAAATTCCCTGATTTCATGAATTTTCCCTAAAACCATGAAAATTCCTTGATTTCATGAATTTTCCCTAAACCCATGAAAAATATTATAAAATTAAGAAACCCGTGGGACCGGGCCCTAGCCGGCCGGTCATGCCCTAGCCGATCCCACACGCCCCTTGTTTTATTATTATTATTTGTTTTGTTTTCCTCATTCCATGAAAACTCCCTGATTTCAACAAAATACCTAGGTTTCAACAAATCTCGCTGATTTCATGAAAATTCTCTAAAATCATGAAAATTACATAAAATTGGGAAGAGTGCCCTGGGACCATGCCCGTTGGCCGGCCGGCCATGCCTTGGCCATTGCCGGTCCCACACTCCATTATTCCCTATTTTATTATTATTTCTCTCATCTCATGGAAGTTCCCTAATTTCATAAAACTCTCCGGTTTCATGGGATTTCCCTCAATTCAGAGAAAATACGCAAAATTACATAAAACTGGGAAAGTGTGGGACCGTGCTTGGAAGCCGGCCGGCCATACCCTAGCCGTGGCCTGTCCCGCACCTTGAAATTCCCTATTTTATTTATTATTTTTCATCATCTTACGTATTTTTCCTAGTTTCAGCAGAACCCTGGATTCTGCATATTTTCTCAAAATGTTGCTCAAACGCGCATCGAAAAATATTGAAACTCTCAGGACTGAGACACGGACACTATGGTGACACGGGTACATCCCCTTGACCGACCAAGGGTGACCCTAAGGCTTGCAAACAGCCGGTCCCACACGTTTTAATGATTTTAACCTAATTTGCTCAATTGCTCATATTAGGTTCAAACTTTTTCCAAACAATTGGGGGTTTGACAACTGTCACACTTCATGGGATCATGGTGTTTTTAATTTAGTAATATAAAAAGACCACTGAATCATGATTGAAAGGACAAGATTCGAATACTCGAACATTCGTCTAAACAAACAATTTCTCGGCAAGTTCATACAGACAATCCTTCGTCTACACGAACTCATCGTCTGAGCAATCACCCTCAATTGAGTAAAATTCAATCATTCAGAGCGTTCTTACGATGAATTCACAGCACACCTACAATCTCAGATCACCATTGATCCCACACATTTCTCAGCTTCCCTCGCACAGATCAACCCATCCTCTCTTGTGACCGAATTGACTCTGACTATTGTTCTTGGCTTAGGCCGGAGTCCTACGGATTGATCTCTTGAACTTAAAGCACTCCCTTCTTGCAGTGCATCTGTGTGAGGTTCAACATTTCTCTCAGTTCAAGGAGTCTCCACACGGACGTCTCCTCAATTCCGTAAAAACCAGCAAATCGTTTTCCCCATCTATAATATGTATTGATAGTTCCGTCACTAAAATTGACAAAGGGGTAGATTGTTAGAGCATTTCTCGGTCGAACTCGCACGCGTTGCTATCTCAAGCATGTTTGTTAGTTAGTGATCAAAACTATAAGTCTTGATTTCTAGTCTACTATATCTAAGTCTCGGACTAGGATAGAAAGTGTAGTTGAGCTCAAGAACTCCATGACGATCATCATAAAAGACGAAGGACTACTCAACGAACTGGTGGATCTTCATCGACTAAAAGTTATGTGGAGACTTGAACTTATCTATCAGTCAAAAGTCTATCTACTTTATCTCCTATTTTGAGACAAAAGTCGTTTTGCTATATAGACTTTGATTATACACATTTGCTATTTCGAGCCGAGTTTATCTCACCTATCTATTTCTCGAAATATGTGTTGGTAAGCTTTTTCTTTGGCCAAGTTCATCTCTACCTAGTGACGGAAGTCATGTTATGTTTCATTCACTTTGAAAATTGCTCTGACGAAAAATGGTTTGTGAATAACAACTATATAACGTCCTCTGAGAATGTTTCAATGATTGAAATGAGAGTTTAGATTGTATAACCAATGATGGATATAAGCATTGTGTGGTAACACATATATGTATAAGTCCTTTTTCCTTGAACCGAAGTTTGCGAACTTTGTTGATCAAGAGAACCGGAATAGTGGCGTGAGCTAAGTCCGAGAATTCAGTACGCGAACCCAGTCCGCGAACTGGTGGAAGTTCTCGACCCGATAATATCTGCTGGAGTTTGTGAACTCCTTCTGGGAACTTAAGTTCGCGAACTAAGTTTGCGAACTTGAGTTGGTTATATCTAAAAACGGTTGTTTGTGAACTTATTCATATTAACTAAGGAATGCTAAATGCAAACCGTGGATATATAGTTCATGAACCGATTCGAGTGAATAAAATCGTTTTTTCTTCGAATGTGTCTTGTGTAGTTACATAAGATTTCCTTGCAATTGAACAACTCTCTAACTAGTTCATTTGAGTCATTTGAACTAGTTATGGTGAAGAAGAACATGGTTGATATGAAAGTGCTCATATGCCTAACCATTGGTTAAATGTTGTTGAACCAACAAATGTTCATGTTTAGGTACGGTTACATAAACCCAAAATAGTACATTTCATTTGTGTGTAACAAGCTAAGTTTTCGATCTAACGGTTGAAAGATATTAACTTGAATCTAATCAGGATTTCATCTAACGGTGATGTAGATGGGAAAAAACGATTTTCTGGTTTTTATGGAATTGAGGAGATGACCGTGCGGAGGAGACTCCTTGAACCGAGCGAAATGTTTAACCTCCCACAGATGCACTGCAAGAAGGGAATGCTTTAAGTTCGAGAGATCAATCTGTAGGACTCCGTCCTAAACCAAGTCAATGGCCGTTCCAGAGTCAATTAGGTCACAAGAGAGGATGCGTCGATATGTAGGAGGGAAGCTGAGAAATGTGTGAGATCAATGGTGATCGAAGATTGTAGGTGTGTTGTGTATTCTGCGTGAAGAAATAAGATAAGTTCTGATTGATTGGATTTTCTCTGTTGAGAGTAATTGCTCAGACATTGAGATGTTAATATCTTTGTTGTCTGTTTGACGAAAAGATTGTCTTTTTTTCAATCATGATTCAGAGACTTATTTATATTGCTAGAATTGTAAACACCTTGATCCCATGAAGTGTGACAGTTGCTGGAGTCAAAGAGTGGGAGTGGAAATCTTGTTTAAACCAGTTGCTCATCGTGCAGAGACTTGGTTGATTTTCTACCCACTACTTTGCTAACTCCTTCAACTGATTGCACGACTTGCTCACATTCTCATCGTGTGTATGAACACACGTGCCGTAGACCACCAAACCAAAACCCTGGTTAATATCGCCCTATGTAACACGATTGATGTCTCGTGATTGTGGAGTCTGCAAGGAAGACTTGTATTTAGTTAGTCAGTTGCTAACTTCATGAGGCAATTAGTCCTTGTATCGCTGAGTCGAACTTGATTTGCAAAATGAGACTCATGAATCGAACGTGTCTGTTGAGACAAAAGTATAATATAAGAATAAACGTTGATAGTTAACGTGAGAAAATATTGCTCATTCGTTGAATTGTTGAATATTGATAGTTGAACCAATATTCCTTGGTTTGAGAAAATATTGCTCATCTGAGCGACTGTTGCTCGTTTGATGAATTTTTGGTAGCATGACCAAATAAAATATTAATTTAAATACTGACAACTGAACCAAGTATAGTTAATAAAATGTTTACCATGAGATCATCGTAAAATTATTAGCGTTTGAGTCTGGAATTATGAACCTTGGACTCGAAACCCTAATTCGATCAATTTATGGTTTATTGAAAATTAACCATGGAGTGAAGGATGGACCGGCTACATGGGATGATGGGTCGACCATCTAGCTCTCAGATGCTCGAGTGAGCAAATACCAAAGTCTCTTGAGGACCAGTTGGTGAAAGGATGATTAAATGCTGGTTTAATCATTTATTGAAACAATGTTCGTCTGAACCTTAGGTGATAAAACCTAATAAATTATGAAAAGATGAAGGACCGACCAAGGGATCATGAAAACTGGCCCTGGTTGGTCACGGGACCGTGCGACGATCCTTTTATGAATTTCCAAAATTGTTTGGAAGAGTTTGAACCTAATATGACCAAGTTAGGTCAAATGATGAAAAATATGTGGGACCGGCCTCTTGAAAGCAATAGAGATAACCTTGGTCGGTCAAGGTAGTATGCTCGCGTCACCAAAGTGTTCGTCTCTCAGTTCTGAGAGTTTTGATATTTTCTGATGTGCGTTTGAGCAATCATTTGAGAAAATATGAAGAAATCAAGGATTTTGCTGAAACTGAGGAAACTTCATGAGATGAAGGAAAATAATTATAAAATGAAGGAATCATGAAGTATGGGACCGGCTATGGCCAAGGCATGTCCGACCGGCCAATGATCCCGATCCCATATCATTTTTCCAAATTTTGTTATATTTTTCATGATTTTATGAAAATACTATGAAATCAAGGAGTTTGTTGAAATAAAGGAGTTTTCCTTGAAGTGAAGGAGTTTCCATGAGATGAAGAAAACTAATAATATTAATAATAAAAAAATATGGGTGTGCGGGACTTGCTTGGTCATGGTCGTCCTGCTAGGGCCCGGTCCCGTGAGTTTTCCATAATTTGAAGGAATTTTCATAATTTGAAGGAAATATCATGAAATCAAGGAATTTCATGGAATGAAGGAAACATAAAATAATAATGATAAAATAAAGGGACGTGTGGGACCGGCTAGGGCATGACCGGCCGGCTAGGGCACGGTCCCACGAGTTTCCCTAATTTTATATTATTTTTCTTGACTTGAAGGAAATATCATGAAATTAAGGAGTTTTCATGAGATTAGGGAAATAATAATAAAATAATGAGGAATCATGAGGTGTGGGACCAGCCACAACTAGGGAATAGCCGGCCGGCTAGTAGTCACAGTCCCAAAACACCTTTCCCAATTTTATATTATTTCCTTGATGCGAAGGAAACACTATGAAACTGAGGAGTTTCCTTAAAACAAAGGATATTTGTTCAAATGAAGAGATTTTCATGAGATCAAGGAAAATAATAAAAATATGATAAAATATAGAATTTGGACTTGGGATTGGTCACGGCATGACTGGCCGGCCGGTGAGCCCAGTCCCCTAGCGCCTTGACTAACATTTTATTATTTATTATTTTCTTCCTATTTTGCATAGGTTCATCGTTCTTTCATATTTTGGAATGCTCGTTCGTGCATTCAGGTGCTTGTTGGTGCATTATTGCTGAGTGCATTTGCACCATTTTAGTCGGGGCTTACTCGACAGTTGCTTAGATACCCGTATGTTGAGTATTTATTACTAATGAAAAGCGGGGGTCTAACAACACCACCCAATATTTCGATTAGCAATCTGTATGGACTAACTCTGAAATACTTACTAGAGAATCAACTAGACAGTCAGACTCAATCTAGATAAAAGTATCTCAAGGAGTTAATATCTCTCTCTTGTTTTGATTTACTCAATCTAATAGAAATCAGCGAGTCCTAATCAAACACAAGGAATAACTTGGACGGTACCAAAGACCAATGTCCAAGGATCAATCAACGACAATCAAACAACCAAAGGTTGGATTATACCAATTGATGATCTATACGCACAACCTGTATTATTTCAATTATAAAGATAAACAATATAATGCGGAAACTGAAATAACACAAACACCATAAATTTTGTTAACGAGGAAACCGCAAATGCAGAAAAAATCCGGGACCTAGTCCAGATTGAATACACACTATATTAAGCCGCTACAGACACTAGCCTACTCCAAGCTAACTTCGGACTGGACTATAGTTGAACCCCAATCAGTCTCTCACTGATCCAAGGTACAATTGTACTCCCTACGCCTCTGATCCCAGCAGGATACTGCGCACTAGATTCCCTTAGCTGATCTCACCCACAACTAAGAGTTGCTACGACCCAAAATTGTAGGCTTTAACAATAACAAATCTGTCTCACACATACAAGTATATCAAAGGATCAATCTATCTCCTACAGAAAAACCCTAAAAGTTTTTGTTCCGTCTTTTGATAATAATCAAGGTGAACAGGAACCAATTCATAATCCGGTCTTATATTCCCGAAAAACAGCCTAGATTAATCAATCACCTCACAACAATCTTAATCGTATGGTAGCGAAACAAGATGTCGTGGAATCACAAACGATAAGACGAATGTGTTTGTGATTACTTTTTTATATCTTGCCTATCGGAGAACTCTCACGATCTTAAGCCAATCAATATGATTGTACTGTTACGACAGAAGATGCAAGATCAGATCACACAACTACGATAAAAGTGGTATCGGTCTGGCTTCACAATCCCAATGAAGTCTTTAAGTCGTTAACCTAGTTTTAGAAGAAGAAAACCAAAGGTTAAAGGAGAATCGACTCTAGCAGAGAAACTAGTATCACGTAGATGTGTGGGGATTAGTTTTCACAATGATAAATGTCTCCTTTATATAGCCTTTCAAATCAGGGTTTTTCCTTAGTTACAAAGCAATCAATATGCACCGTTAGATGAAAACCTGATTTAGATTCAAGCTAATATGTCTCAACCATTAGATCGAAAACTTAGCTTGTCATACACAAATGACTGTACGCTTCTAGGTTTGTTAACCACACCCAAACATGTACATTGTTGGTTCAACAATAGTCTACCCAAAGAGATTAACCATATGAGCGTTTCATACCAACCATGTTCTTCTTCACCACAACTAGTTCAATTGACTCTAATGAACTAGTTAATAAAGTTGTTCAATTGCAAGGAAATCTTATGTAACTACACAAGACAAAATTGAAGCAAAGATGATTTGATTCACTCGAATCGGTTCATGAACTTTAATAGCCACGGTTTGCAAATGCATTCCTTAGTCTTTTAAGATTAAGTTCATAAATCATCTTTAGATATATAACCTTCTCAAATTCGCAGACTAGGTTCGCGGACTTAAGACACCGGATAGAGTTTACAAACTCCAGAAGAAATTCTCGGGTTCGAGAACTACGACGGTTCGCGGACTTGGCTCACGCAATTAGTTTGTCAACTCCAACAGAAATTCTCGGGTTTGAGAACTTCAGCAGTTCGCGGACTTGGCACTTTCCATACTTCCGGTTCTCTTGATCAACAAAGTTCGAAAACTTCGGTTCAAGGAATCCATTGGTTATGTAATCTAAACTCTCATTCCAATCATTGAAACATTCTTAGAGGACGTTATACAGTTGTTACACTATTTCTCGTCAAAGCAATTTTCAAAGTGATTGAAACATTCATGACTTTCGTCACTAGGTAAAGATAAACTTGGTCGAAGCGAAAATCTTACCAACACATATTTTGAGATATCGAATGGGCGAGGTATACTCGGATCGAAATACCAAATGTGTATGATCTAGTCTATATATATAGCATACGACTTTTGTCTCAAAGAGTAGGAGATCGAACAGATAGACTTTTTAGTGACAAATAAGTTCAAGTCTCCACATACCTTTTTGTCGATAAGTTCCACCGGTTCCTTGAGTAGATATTCTACTTGTATGATGAATCACCATGAAGTCCTTGAGCTCAAATACACTTACTATCCTAGTCCGAGACTTATCTATAAGAGACTAGAAATCAAGACTTATAGTTTTGATCACTAACATTGACAAACATGATTGAGATAGCAACGCATGCGAGTTTGACCGAGCAGTGCTCTAACAATCTCCCCCTTTGTCAATTTTAGTGACAAAACTATCAATACATATGGAATACAAAAAAGATAATGAAACTTTAGTAGCTCCTATTCCATATGTCTAATCTTCAACATTCCTCGAAATCTTCGTCACTTCCAACTACTCCAATGATCCCAAAGGTTGTAAGTTTAGCATCACCGTTGTTGAAGATCCGTAGCTTTAACAATGAGAAAACATCGGTCTCGATCATTGTTATACAGTGTCATAGTATTATTATACAGTGTCAATGTCCAATTGTATCACAACTTCAACAATAATACTATGGTGATATGTATCACTCCCCCTTAGTCAATACTCCATCTCACATGAAAACCACTCCCCCTTACACAATGATCCGAAAACCATATATATTTGTAGTGCAAACTGCATATTAATTCTCCCCCTTTTTGTCAATAAAATTGGCAAAGGTACAAGAACGGGATCATAATGAAATTTCTGTAAGAGACATTTCATGACTGAGAGAAAGAAACACACATCAACTTATTTAGATGCAATCATATAGCCGAAGCTAACAACATTCATCAAGGAGTTTAAAGATACAAGATAACCCCTCTAAAATTCCACAGCCGCACACCCCTCAAGATATGACCATTAAGCACAAGTTCAAAAGAACTCTCCCCCATTTGATGTCATTCCCAAAGGAACAACAACGAGCGACCTTAATTTCAAGAGAAACGAAGGATTTTATTGGACACCAAAACCATGAGAATGATTTTGATATCCAACACTCAATCAAATTATTCATAAGTAAACCCATGAATAATTATTTAAATGGGTGAAAACTATTTCTGCTGGTTTTGGTAATTTTGGGGTGTGTGTGGATGAGAAATGAATCTAAACTCTAAACGAATGCACTGCACGGGAGTGCTTTCTGATTCGAGAGATCAATATGTACAATTCTGGCCTAAACCAAGAAATGGTCGTTCCAGACTTTCTTCAGTCACAAAGTGAAGGAGATGGGGTTGATCTTAGGGAGGGAAGCGAAGAAGGTGTTGAGATTGTGAAAGTGTTGGTTGTTTTTGACTTGTATCAGAATATCGAACTGGCTTGCAAGATGTAAGCAATCAGTTTTGTGTGTTTGAATACGAATTGTATCAACACTTGGTTTTTTGTCTTGTCTGTTGTGGAAATAGGGAGGAGAACCTCTTTATACGAGTCATAAAGCACAACCCTCGTCTCTCGTGGGAAGTGGAGTGATGGAGTAGTGGAGTCATGTTAGTGTCATACGATCAGTCTTTTCCCACTTCTCCCATAATCACTAACCGTCCATGTCTTCCTGACACGTTCTTGTGATGGCGCGTTGCACGCTGCACGCCATAAACCGCCAGATCAATACTCCAGAATGTATCCCCCAGTTTGTGACATGCTTGATGTCTCGATTTTGTGGATCGTGGGACCCACAGAAAGTAGCATACGGTGCTAGGTTAAACAACTAAGTTATTTAGGAAGTCGATATTCATGAAATATCGTGTGTATTCTATACATGTAACGCATCGAATATATTCAATATGTATGAAGCATCGTTGTTTTAAAGCTTAATGGAGAAAGTCTCGGATTAAGCGTCTTAGAACAAATGCATGCTTAGCTATCTTCGAATGATAGTTTGGAGGTTGCACAGGCAAGCCCTCCCTTGGCAGATCACATGATGTGGTAGGGTGACGGATGGTAATCACCACGACACCTTATTGGCCATTTAACTCCTAGCCTGGGCTGCCTAACCAAGATGGTAGAGTTGGACAGATGAGATGATATATGACGCTCATCTGCGACCGTTGATGAAGTTTTAGGGTTTTGAAGAGGTGCAAGAATCACTCTTCAGCTTGGTCGAAACCAAGCATGGGAGATGTTCTTGGCAAGACCGAACGGGCAGGCGTGTAGACGGCTTGCCGGTGTGCATGTCCATACCCACTTCTCAATGAAGATGCGATCTAGGCCACTCAAGTTTTCCAGTAAAGAGGAGTGGCTGAGATCGATTTGCGACAGGAATCCTGTGCCGCAAAGGATTTCCAAAGGGGCGCGTCATGCCATCTTCAGGGCGCACGAACCGAGGCTTCTGGTCTTTCCTTGCTCTGGTCGGTCGGACATAGAGGTAGACGGGCCCACGGTGATCATGTAAATACTCTCTGGACCTCCTTAGTCTATTCCTACACCCTTCATCCAGGATGGCGAAGATGGACGCTCGTGATCGATTTACGACACATGTAATATGCCGCAAACCCTAATTAGGGTTTTATGTTGGTCGCGCACATGCTACTTTGGCCGGAAGAATTTGCATGTTATGCTCTTCATTTGGATTGGAAGACCACGTGGGACCCACATTGGGCCGGTGGTGAACATGGTGATACCTGACCGACTGTCCTGGGTGTAATCTAAGCCATCCAACCATGCTTGCGAAGTTGGATGGCCGTGATCAATTTGGGTTCCCACGGTTTCCTAAAGCATCATTCCATCCATGTTTGGGCAATCGTTTATTGCTCCATAGCTTGGCTGTGGGAGAACCGATCAGGTAGGTGGAAAGTGGGCCCGCCAATGGGCGTACCAACACTTCACCAATTGATCGCGGGACAATCCAATCCGTCCAACCGTGCCTGCGAAGTTGGATGGTCGCGACTTATTTTGAGACCATTTTTGACAGTCTTGCGAATGCTAGCCACTCCATGCCTGCTCGACCATCCTCTTCTGGGCTGGCGTTTGGCGGCTATTTGGGGGTAAGGCATGCGTTCGGCCATCCAGGGTATAACCGGGCCACTGGTAGTCATTGTGGTGATAGCCTGCTCCTACTTAGGATCGTCTAGGCTATCGAATCATGCGGCCAACCTGCATGGTCATGATTATTTCCGAGACTGGCACGAACAGTCCAGATTATACTCAATTGGGATAGAATAATACACCGAGAGGAATGCTAAATCGGGCTAGTATAACACACCGAGAGACATTACTCAATCGGGCTAGTATAACACACCGAGAGATAGCCTGTACGGGCATTTCGTGCATGCCTCACTATTGACACTCGGAGATTCGTGTTACCCTGTTAGGAGCAACACTCAGTCCTCATGCCGCATCAACAGTGAGGGTTCCCGAGAACAGCACAGGAAATACAAGGCTAATAAAGCATTATTTAATAATGTTATAAATCCACAGAAAATCGGGATTGTTGCTACATGCTCCGTTCTGGGTGTATTTAATTCACAGGGATTGTTGCCACATGCTCCATTCTGGGTGAATTAATAAAGTGAAGAAGTATTCATCACTCAAATGGCTTTATCCTTTACAGAATGTCAGCCTATTAAAATTCGGATTTTACAATTTTAGCCTTAAAAAAAAATCCACCATCAACATTAAGTCCCCTGCCTAGCACACAATGGTTACATCATTGTGGGGTAGGCATGAGATGGTGACAGTATGCACGTAAGAAGACAAGATAAAGGAAGTTTACCTAGAGGGACTCTGGCCAGCCGTGCTGGAAATCATCCGTGTGAGTATGCCAGGTGTGACCACGACCTCGGTGGGACCCGTTTCCTCCTTCGGGAATTTGATCCAAGAAGGGAATAAAACTTGTATGCTCCTCTTCCCATAGAAATCCGTGCATGTAACCCTGGACGAATGTGAACCCCACCATGTATATGCTTCGACCAAACGTCACGATGTTGCACCTGTTTGATAGGCATGTGGGCCCGCCTACTTCGCTCAACCGTGGGACTCATCATGCGTCTTCTTGATCGAACATGGGATTGATGTGCCTGCTTCGGTTAAACGTGGGTCCACTGCGTGCCTGCTTCGGTCGAACGTGGGACCCGATGTGAGCATGTTTGCTTCGAACATGGGCAGTTGTGCATGCTTCGATCAAACACGGGTCCACCGTGTACATGTTTCAAACGTCGGCCCTGTCTTGTGCCTGCTTTGCCCGTACGGTTGATGTGCTTGCTTGAGTGTCATCCTTGCTACTTCGATCAAACACCGACCCTGCTATCTTGACCAAACACCGGCCTTGCTGCCTTGACCAAACACCGGCCTTGATGCCTTGCTCGAACGTGGGACCCACCGCGTGCTTGCTTTGCTAAAAAAATGAACCTTGTGTGCTCAAATGTGAATGTGGGTCCTGCAGAGAGCATTGAAGCAGCTTCTGAGCGAGCAGGCCCGGGAGAACGTTAAAGTAGCTTCTGGAGCGAGCGGGTCCTGGAGAGCGTTGAAGCAGCTTCTGGTGGGAGCAGGTCCTGAAGAGTGTTGAAGCAGCTTCTGGAGCGATCAGGTCCCAGAGAGCGTTGAAGCAGCTTCTGGATCAAGCAGGCCCGGGAGAGCATTGAAGCAGCTTCTGGAGCGAGTAGGCCCGGGAGAGCGTTGAAGCGGCTTCTACTGGAGAGAGTGTTGAAGCGGCCTTTCTTCAGTTTGGTTTCCCCTTGCGAATCACATGCTTCTTGATTGACCATCTTGAAGAAGTTCTTGACTGACGGCGAATGAATTTCATGTTGAGCCTCAGTCCCCAAGCGTGGTCTACGTGGCTCCATCTTGTATGCCCGATGGGTCTTTTGTACCTAGTGGTCGTTGATATGGTGAAGCTCTTGACATGGAGGATCTGTATGTACCTCTTAAGTCCCAGGTGCAATCTCCTTTGGTAATGCAACTACTTCTTCCACGGGAGACAAATTCTGAAAGCGTCTCTCATTGATGTAGTTATCGTCGATCCAGATATGGAATATCTTGGACGTTGTTTCATCATTGTGGCAGTCGTGCATGTGGTAATAGAGTTGAAGTTGGAAATTTTGGACGCGCAGGATGTTGCATCTCGGTGGCTTTCCTCTTACTGCTTCAGCGAAACTCTGGTTCTTTCTAGCAGGGCAGATGTTGTTGTAGATAAGCGTTCAAAAGCTTCACAAAGTCCAGAGGATGACCAAAAGCGCAGATTCTCCAACATAACACGATAGACATGCACCATCGTATGATAAAGTGATTCACCCGGATCTTTCTCGACATGAAGCGCGGACATCGTTATCTTCTTGAGGCTGCTCCCTTGAGGTATCGGCTCCAGTGGAAGATTACCGTCATAGAGCGTCGATACGTTGCACCGGAATTCTTTAACCAAATGGAATTACAGTATAATAAAAATTTCCGAGAGGAGTTCGAAAAGCTATCTTACTTGCGTCATTCTCATACATCCTTATCTGATTGCACCCGCTATATCCATCCATGAAGAAGAACATGTCGTTTCCGCTGATGGAGTCTACTAACATGCAGTGTTAGGTAGAGGAAAATCATCTTTGGGGAAGCATTTGTTCAAGTCTCTGAAATCCACGCAGCACCTGATCTGTCCATTTTTCTTTTCACCGGGACCACATTAGCCAACTAGGTCGGATGGATGAGCTTAATGAAGCCAGCAGCAAGCAACTTCTGAATCTCAGTCTTGATTTGCTCTTCTGACTCATGCCCGAATTTCCTCGGAGATTGCTTGATCAGCTTGGCTCCAGGTATGACATGTAGATGGTGGGTGACCAATTTTTCTTCTGGACCGGGCATTTCTTGATACGTCCAAGCGAATATGTCCTGGTATTCTTTGAGAAGTTGTACAAGCTTCGTGCGTTCATCCGTAAACTAGGTTGAGCTGGTGGAGATAGGCCTAGGATATTCCTCATTCCCGATGTTAACGGTTTTGATCTCATGGAGTTGGTGTCGTCTTGCAGCTGTGGTAGAGCATCCAACACCTCTTCCTGTGGATCTCGTCGTTGTTGTAGCATTCCGTTGGGCGGGGAGACTTGGTCACAGTCTATCC
This sequence comes from Papaver somniferum, assembly GCF_003573695.1. Lineage (NCBI taxonomy): Eukaryota > Viridiplantae > Streptophyta > Magnoliopsida > Ranunculales > Papaveraceae > Papaver > Papaver somniferum. The sequence goes on along the minus strand of NC_039360.1, from coordinate 149,189,198 downwards.
TGCTCATTTCTAACAGCGGCGGCGTTAGTATACGGTTTTCCTTTTCTGGTGACGGGTTTCCACAAAAGTTCATTCCCTCTTAGTGTGAGCGTGGGTTGCGTCTTCACCGAATGAAGAAAACGCCTTGTCAGCAAAGATGCATCGTGGGGCTTAGCCTTCAATGATGCGAGTCGGTCCTCCTCCTGAACTTTGTCTGATCCTTCATGCGGAGCTTCTCTTGGTTCAAACAATTTCACTCCACATATCGGTGCATAGGGAGACAGCGATGCAGGGATACGAACGACTTCTTTATTCAGCATAGTCTTCAGGCACTGGTGATATGTATAAGGGACAATCCTACTGTCATGAAGCCACGGTCTCCCCAATATCATGTGGTAGTCTGGCTCTCTTTCTTTGACTTCGAATTTCACTTTTGACTGGACGGGCCCTACAGTTAAATTCAGGTTGACATACCCGTACGTGTTGTTTGGCTTCCCTCGAAGTCTGTCATTGTAGTAGGCTTCCGTACGATCTTTCCCGGACGAACCTTGGCTGTCCTGAGAGTCTTGAGAGTAATCACATTCGAAGACGCTCATGTGTCGATAAGGGCCCTCTTGAACTCTGAACCCTTGATTCGTGCGATAACATGTAGGGCACAGTTGTGACCTTCCTCTGGTTGATTGCAGCAAACATCTCCGCCCGCTGATTCTTCGAGAGGTGTAAAAGTTCGCATAAACTTTCCACTGAAGCCGCTTACTGATCCACCGACCTCTGGTTCATACTGAAACTATTGACTTGGGGAGGATCGTTGTGAGGATCAGTCCCCAGTGTAGGAGTCTCCTTGATAGGACCGCTCATATCTGATGTCATCTTGATGAGGAGATCGAGTATGTCGTTTATCGCTTCTTTGATCAGGTCCATGTAGGCCCGCGCCGCTGAAGTACCTTCTCCGGGTGCGTTGAATGCGTTCCTTGTTGGCTCCAGGGGATGTCGCGGATCTTGTGGCAATCGATTAGTTAATGTCTCAAGAAAAGTGAATACCTCTTTCTGAGTTGTAGCCATGTCCGTTTGGGACCTAGCGAGAACTTCTTGTCTCTCCATCAAATCCACCATGGTAATAGGGAGTTGTCCCCTCTGGCTCCTCCAGCTCCTCGTCCCGAAGGAGGAGTGGCAGTTGCTCTGGTGACGGCTGGAGGCGTTACACTTGAAGAGATGCCAGGGTTTGCGGCTGCTCTGGATCTGGTGATAGGAGGTGTCACGCCCAATGGAATATCTCCTCCTGCTCCGCTGGTGCTGGTAGTAGAGGAAGTAATTCCACGAGATACATTGATGGTATTGACTGGCTGCACGGTGACACCACTTATTGGGATATCAACACCAAGAGTGTTGTCAGCGCTAGTCCCGTCAGGATTGGTTGTTGATCCAGACCTAAGATCCACCATTTTCGAAATCAGTAAAATTGAATTGGTATTGAAGATATTGACTTCAAAAACGAGAGATTAATCTCCCACTGTGGTCGCTAATTGTTTATGGGTGAAAACTATTTCTATTGGTTTTGGTAATTTTGGGGTGTGTGTGGATGAGAAATGAATCCAATCCTTAAACAAATGCACTGCACGGGAGTGTTTTCTGATTTGAGGGATCAATATGTACAATTCTGGCCTAAACCAAGAAATGGCCGTTCCAGACTTGCTTCGGTCACAAAATGAAGGATATGGGGTTGATCTTAGGGAGGGAAGCGAAGAAGATGTTGAGATTGTGAAGGTGTTGGTTGTTTATGACTTGGATCAGAATACCGAACTGGATTGCAAGATGTAAGCAATCAGCTCTGTGTGTTTGAATACGAATTGTATCAACACTTGGTTTCTTGTCTTGTCTGTTGTGGAAATAGGAAGGAGAACCTATTTATACAAGTCATAAAGCACAACTCTCGTCTCTCGTGGGAAGTGGAGGAAGTGGAGTGATGGAGTAGTGGATTCATGTTAGTGTCACACGATCAGTCTTTGCCCACTTCTCCCATCATCACTAACCATCCATGTCTTCCTGACACGTTCTTGTGATGGCGCGTTGCACGCTGTAAACCACCAGACCAATACCTCTGTATGTATCCCCCAGTTTGTGACATGCTTGATGTCTCGATTGTGTGGATCGTGGGACCCACAGAAAGTAGCATACGGTGCTAGGTTAAATAACTAAGTTATTTAGGAAGTCGATATTCATGAAATATCGTGTGTATTCTATACATTTAACGCATCAAATATAATCAATGCGTATGAAGCATCGTTGTTTTAAGGCTTAATGGAGTAAGTCGCGTATTAAGCATCTTAGAACAGATGCATGCTTAGCTATCTTCAAATGATAGTTTGGAGGTTGCACAGGCAAGCCCTCCCTTGGCCGATCACATGATGTAGGGTGACGGATGGTAATCACCACGACACCTTATTGGCCATTTAACTCCTAGTCTGGGCTGCCTAACCAAGCTGGTAGAGTTGGACGGATGAGATGTTATATGACGCTCATCTGCGACCGTTGATGAAGTTTTAGGGTTTTGAAGTGGTGCAAGCATCACTCTTCAGCCTGGTCGAAACCAAGCATGCGAGGTGTTCTTGGCAGGACCGACCGGGCAGGCGTGTAGACGGCTTGACGGTGTGCATGTCCATACCTCACTGCCCCATGAAGATGCGATCTAGGCCACTCAAGTTTACTGGTAAAGAGGAGTGGCTGAGATAGATTTGCGACAGGAATCCTGTGCCACAAAGGATTTCCAAAGGGGAGCGGCATGCCATATTTAGGGCGCACGAACAGAGGCGTCTGGCCCTTCTTTGCTCTGGTCGGTCGGACATAGAGGTAGACGGGCCCACGGTGATCATGTAGATACTCTCTGGACCTCCTTAGTCTATTCCTGCACCCTTCATCCAGGTAGGCGAAGATGGACGCTCGTGATCGATTTACGACACATGTAATATGCCGCAAACCCTAATTAGGGTTTTATGTTGGTCGCGCACATGCTACTTTGGCCGGACGAATTTGCATGCTATGCTCTTCGTTTGGATTGGACGACCACGTGGGACCCACATTGGGCCGGTGGTGAACATGGTGATACCTGATCGACGGTCCTGGGTGTAATCTAATCCATCCAACCATGCTTGCGAAGTTGGATGGTCGTGATCAATTTGGATTTCCACGGTTTCCTAAAGCATCATTCCAGCCATGTTTGGGAAATCGTTTATTGCTCCATAGCTTTGCTGTAGGAGAACCGATCAGGCAGGTGGAAATTGGGCCCGCCAATGGGCGTACCAACACTTCACCAATTGATCGCGGGACAATCCAAGCCGTCCAACCGTTCCTGCGAAGTTGGACGGTCGCGACTTATTTTGAGACCATTTTTGACAGTCTTGCGCATGCTAGCCACTCCATGCCTGCTTGACCATCCTCTTCAGGGCTGGCATTTGGCGGCTATTTGGGGGTAAGGCATGCGTTCGACCAGCCAAGGCATAACCGGGCCGCTGGTAGTCATTGTGGTGATAGCCTGCTCCTACTGAGGATCGTCTAGGATATCGAATCATACGGCCAACCTGCGTGGTCATGATTATTTCCGAGACTGGCACGTGCAGTCCAGATTATACTCAATCGGGCTAGTATAACACACCGAGAGGAATGCTCAATCAGGCTAGTATAACACACCGAGATACTTTACTCAATCGGGCTAGTATAACACACCGAGATATAGCCTGTACGGGAATTTCGTGCATGCCTCACTATTGACACTCGGAGATTCGTGTTACCCTGTTAGGAGAAACACTCAGTCCTCATGCCGCATCAACAGTGAGGGTTCCCGGGAACATCACGGGAAATACAAGGCTAATAAAGCATTATTTAATAATGCTATAAATCCACAGAAAATCGAGATTGTTTCTACATGCTCCGTTCTGGGTGTATTTAATTCACAGGGATTGTTGCCACATGCTCCATTCTGGGTGAATTAATAAAGTGAAGAATTATTCATCACTCAAATGGATTTATCCTTTACAGAATGTCAGCCTATTAAAATTTGGCTTTTAAAATTTTAGCCTTAAACAAAAATCCACCATCAACAATAATCTAATCGGAATACATAATCAAATTAACCACAAAAGTGATCAATTTAATTCATTGTGCTCAACATAAGTAAACTTACGGAGCAACGACTAACATAACCATTAGAAAATGATTAAGATAGTCGTTCATATACTCACCACAAGAAAAACTCATGGAATATATGAAAACTCAACTAGACTAATTACAAGAGATCCCATAATTAATCTAATTGGAATACACAATCAAACTAATCACAAATGTAATCAATTTAATTGTAATTTGTTTTGCTCGACATAAGATAACTTACCGAGCAATAACTAAATAACCAAACAAGATGATTAATTTAGTTCACAAATGCTCAACATAACGTACCTCACGGAACAACCAACCAAGATAATCAAAAATAATCAACTTAGTCGTATCGTGATCAACATAAGACACATCACGGAGCCTTGCGGTAATACAAAAAGATGGATCAATGAAGATCTATACCGTGGAATACACAAGGATTTATTCTTTTGCACAAGCATATACAATAGCAATAATCCTTGGATACAAAAGATTTTAACATATCTTCCGTCAAGGGTTGACAATATAGGCTTAACTTTTGTATATGTCAAAATTCTATTCATTCTTAAACCAATACATGAATATCGATCATGAATGACTTTAATTTTGACAAAAAAATATGGGAAAACAAAGTTCACGGACGTAAACACAAATATCCCATAACAAGTTGCAATATAAAAAAATCAAAAATATTGCAAAACATCATCCTCTAAATAGTTTTAGAATTTTAAACCAAAAAACCTAAAAACAAGAAGATGAAAATAATAGTTATGTGCAGTCACAATCATCGCTATTCAAAGCACTAGTTATTCTTCCAACTAAACCAAAAAGAAGACATCCTAAGCAACAAATAAAACCCAGTTTTCCTTGATGATTTCATACCTCTGGAATGGTCCATCGAAATAGGAGTCACTGATATCCTTGATTTTGTTGACTGTAGAGACACCATGTCCATGAGTCAGAACGTTAGTTTTTCGATCAACAATGCGAACAAAGTGTCGAGCCTTAGCGCAGTCAAGAATAACTTTCTTCTGATTCTTGATCAAGATATTCTGAGTACCAAGGATTTTTGCCTGTCCATCAATAAGTTGGTTTATCTGCAGTTGAAGATTAGCAAGTTCGTTCTTTACTTCATTCTGAACGAGAATTAAATCCTTGACCGATTCTCCAATCCAAGAGTTATACTCTTTTATTTCATGCATCTTCTTCAAAATAAACTCTTGAGCATGATCACTTCCTTTGAGATCATCCTCTACAGTAGGGTTAACTTCTTCGTTGGGAACAGTTTTCATCGAGTTCCTTTCTGAAGATTAATGAACGCATATATGAGATATATATATGTTCAAAAGTACATCCTGGATAGAAACCCTAGGGTTCCTTGAGGAGATAAGGACGTTTGTGGACTAAGCCATAAAACAAAATGGACCCAACCGGGAAAACTGCATATTGTGTCGCTTTCAGCCCTAAAAAGAAGGTCACAGTGAAAGAAATACTAAAAAAACTCACATCAAGAGATATCAAACATACACACTAATGAAAATCATCTAATTACTTGAGCATTTCTCAAACATCATCCTTGTATCTCTCAATCTAGATACAAGAACGGAACTTTCTGCTACAAGGTAGCAGAGGGATACATAGTCTCACCATAGTTTTTAAGAGAGTAGTTGTGATTTCCACCAGGATATATGATCTCAGCATTTCTTGTCTTCCCATGGTAGTTTCCATTTTTAGGGAAATTTCTCATAGCTCTTCCTGAAAGCTCAAGAGAAGGATCTTTCTGATTACTGAGTCTAGGACCTCTAGAGATCGGTTCAAGAGGATTTTCCGAGATGGGTTTCCAAACTCTAGACTTAGATTTACCAGAGTTGTTCTTATAAGCACATGTCATGCTTTCTTCAGTAGCATAAGAATTTAAACCACTAGAATGCACAGAAGTCTTGTAATGATTCTTGGGGAAGAGATCATTTTTATAAGATGTCTGGTTTCTTGTGAGCATGAGGTTCACTGTCGTAGTCGACTGAATATTTACTCCATTGACTGTGGAAATAACCAAATTACCAAGTTTAGAAATTTGTTTCTTCCTGGCAAAGCAACGGATAGCATAGTGATTCCCTTTTCCACAGAAGGTACAGTTTCGTGGAGAAGACGCAACAGACGTCATCTGTTTTAACTTTACAGCCCTGTGAGAAGATTGTAAGTTATACTCCCTCCGTCTCTAAAATATAGGCAGGTTTGTGTGTAAATTTACACACAAACCTTCCTATCTTTTAGAGACGGAGGGAGTATAAACTTTTCTCGACACAATCTTCTTTTGGAGGACATTTCTTCACGTATTGTATGTCAAGAGGAACAGTTGGAACAGAAGAAATTTTCCTTAAAACAGAGTTTTCCTTTTCCAAGGTCACACATTGTTCATGGTCTAGTGAAAAATGGTGCTTCTAGATTCTCTTTCTCAACACGAAGTCTGTCAAGATCGGATGAATGAGTCTTGATCAAACTTTTTTCTCTAATTGAGCCTTCTTTGATCAGCTTTTCAAGATCACAAATCTTTTCATGCTATAGATTATTCTCTTGAAGAAGTTTCTCAATATCCTTAGAGAATGACTCTATGATGTTATAGAGTACATGTTCACGATCAATAGACTTTTCAAATTCATCAATGAGCTGTTCATGATTCTGAAGATCAACAAACTCAGTAGAATTTTTTGCAATTATGGTGAGCTCCATTTCATCTTTTGCCATTGTGTCTAATGTCTCATTGGAGGAAGAGTGACCAACACAAGATGGGACAATCTTCCTACCTCGGGATTCAGAAGAATCAACTAAGGAGTAATCCTTTGAGGTATTTCTGAGACACTTGACAATGTTGAAAGCTTTAGGAGGAATTTTGGTATGCGTACGAGATTTCATCCTCAGACTCAGATTGCTTCAAACACAAACTTGTAAGGTCTTAAACGTGTTTGCCTGCTCTGATACCAATTGAAAAAGCGGTGATCTAACAACACCACCCAATATTTCGATTAGCAATCTGTATGGACTAAATCCGAAATACTTACTAGAGAATCAACTAGACAGTCAGACTCAATCTAGATAAAAGTATCTCAAGGAGTTAATATCTCTCTATCTTGTTTTGATTTACTCAAGCTAATAGAAATCAGCGAGTCCTAATCAAACACAAGGATTAACTTGGACGGTACCAAAGACCAATGTCCAAGGATCAATCAATGAAAATCAAACAACCAAAGGTTGGATTATACCAATTGATGATCTATACGCACAACCTGTATTATTTCAATTATAAAGATAAACAATATAATGCGGAAACTGAAATAACACAGACACCAGAAAAATTTTTAACGAGGAAACCACAAATACAGAAAAACCCCGGGACCTAGTCCATATTGAATACACACTGTATTAAGCCGCTACAGACACTAGCCTACTCCAAGCTAACTTCGGACTGGACTATAGTTGAACCCAAATCAGTCTCCCACTGATCCAAGGTACAGTTGTACTCCCTACGCCTCTGATCCCAGCAGGATACTGCGCACTTGATTCCCTTAGCTGATCTCACCCACAACTAAGAGTTGCTACGACCAAAAATCGCAGGCTTTAACAATAAACAAATTTGTCTCACACAGACAAGTCTATCAAAGGATCAATCTGTCTCCCAAAGAAAAACCCTAAAAGTTTTTGTTCCGTCTTTTGATAATAATCAAGGTGAACATGAACTAATTGATAATCCGGTCTTATATTCCCGAAGAACAGCCTAGATTAATCAATTACCTCACAAAAATATTAATCGTATGGTAGCGAAACAAGATGTCGTGGAATCACAAACGATGAGACGAATGTGTTTGTGATTACTTTTTATATCTTGCCTATCGGAGAACTCTCACGATCTCAAGCCAATCAATATGATTGTACTGTTACGATAGAAGATGCATGATCAGATCACACAACTACGATAAAAGTAGTATCGGTCTGGCTTCACAATCCCAATGAAGTCTTAAGTCGTTAACCTGTTTTTAGAAGAATAAAACCAAAGCTTAAAGGAGAATCGACTCTAGCAGAGAAACTAGTATCACACAGACATGAGGGGATTAGTTTTCTCAATGCTAAATGTCTCCTTTATATAGCCTTTCAAATCAGGGTTTTGTCTTAGTTACAAAGCAATCAATATTCACCGTTAGATGAAAATCTGATTTAGATTCAAGCTAATATTTCTCAACCGTTAGATCGAAAACTTAGCTTGTCATACACAAATGACTATAGCTTCTAGGTTTGTTAACTGCACCCAACCGTCTACATTGTTGGTTGAACAATAGTCTACCCAAAGAGATTAACCATATGAGTGTTTCATACCAACCATGTTTTTCTTCACCACAACTCGTTCAGTTGACTCAAATGAACTAGTTAAGAGAGTTGTTCAATTGCAAGGAAATCTTATGTAACTACACAAGACACAATTGAAGCAAAGATGATTTGATTCACTCGAATCGTTTCATGAACTTTAATAGCCACGGTTTGCAAATGCATTCCTTAGTATTTTAAGATTAAGTTCAGAAATCATCTTTAGATATATAACCTTCTGAAGTTCGCAGACTAGGTTTGCGGACTTAAGACACCTGATAGAGTTTACAAACTCCAGCAGAAATTCTCGGGGTCGAGAACTACGGCGGTTCGCGGACTGGGTACGCGCACTTGGCTCACGCAAGTAGTTTGTCAACTCCAGCAAAAATTCTCGGGTTTGAGAACTTCGGCAGTTCGCGGACTTGGCACTTTCCATACTTCTGGTTCTCTTGATCAACAAAGTTCGAAAACTTCGGTTCAAGGAATCCATTGGTTATGTAATCTAAACTCTCATTCCAATCATTGAAACATTCTTAGAGGACGTTATATAGTTGTTACACTGTTTCTCGTCAAAGAAATTTTCAAAGTGATTGAAACATTCATGACTTTCGTCACTAGGTAAAGATAAACTTGGTCGAAGCGAAAAGCTTACCAACACGTATTTAGAGATATAGATAGGCGAGGTATACTCGGCTCGAAATACCAAATGTGTATGATCTAGTCTATATATATAGCATACGACTTTTGTCTCAAATAGTAGGAGATAGAATATATATACTTTTGAGTAACAGATAAGTTCAAGTTTCCACATACCTTTTTGTCGAGAAGTTCCAACGGTTCCTTGAGTAGATCTTCTACTTGTATGATGCATCGCCATGAAGTCCTTGAGCTCAACTACACTTACTATCCTAGTCCGAGACTTATCTATAAGAGACTGGAAATCAAGACTTATAGTTTTGATCACTAACATTGACAAACATGCTTGAGATAGCAACGCATGCGAGTTTGACCGAGCAGTGCTCTAACAACTAACCCATGGAATTCTGCTGGGAAGAACCATGAATTTAAGTAATGAAATATTATGGAAAACATAGAATATTTTCCAGGGATTCAGTTAATGAATCTAATGATTTAGGAATAATTAATTGAAGGCTCTATACTAGTACGATCGTCTAGGAGCATTAATTATTCAAGAACTGAGTGATATGAGCCTGTTGAAGCGTCATATTTCTTTTACATAGTCAGGGAAAACGTTGTTACATCCTGAAGATGTTATTGCTCTATACTAGAAGGCAAGCTGTCTAGGAGCCATCCAATCTTTCGATTATATATATAAGTAATTACTGAAATTGCTCAGTATTCATGTGATATGCCGTTGTCTCAACTGAGAGACTACATATCTGCATATACTCTGAGAGACATTATTCTCAGTCAGAGATTCTTGTGGCATGAGCTTTCATGCTTTCGATAAGAGACATGAGCCTCGATATCCATCTGATTGTTGGATCAGGTGCATGTATAATTATGGGTTTACGATTTTAGCCCTTGTCGAAAATCCACCATCTACATTAAGTCCCCTGCTTAGTGAGGGACAATCATTTTTTCAGTCAGCACTGAATGGTGATTTTCCATTTATGAACGAAATAGGTAATTGAACTTAGTCGTAAGATAAGATGTTACCGGATTTTCGATTGTGTGAGCGAACCACGGCTTGAACGAAGATTCTGGTGGCATGATAGAGCATCGCCTAATGATCATGAATTGGTGTTGAACTGCTGATTTTGATGATGGGACCTTGGTCGTTTTAGGATTCGCGGGCCGGGCTCAATAAGGAAATCCTTGTGAGATTAGGTTTTGGAAATACAGTTTGATATAAAAGGGAATCAATTTTTTTTTATTTCACCTACACGACCCCCACCTTCATCTCTTCTTCATCTTCACATCAGGAAAGAAAAGAGAGATATGTTTTTTTTTGCCGGAGCATCGCCGCCGACAGTCGTCGTCCGATCACTGTCCGGCCGGCGCCGACCAGGTAAGCGGATTTTTTTTGTTTGTTTGTTGGTCTCATGAGTTCCGTGAGTTGTTCATGCCTTGATCATGTTGAAGTTATATACATGTGATAGGCACATTTTTGTGTCTTATATAATCTCAATTGTATATATTATTAGTGCTCGATTTATATTTATTACGGCATTTTATGTCCCTGTAGGTATTTTTGGAGAAATAAGCTTTTGCAGCGAAATTGGCTAAAAAAGTGGTTTTTGCGCTCGTTGGAGAAAATTACTATACGGACTCTCACTTTGGATAAGGGGAGGTCATCTTCTTCATTTGAAATTTGAATTTTGGAGGGAAAATAAGAACAAAATTAGGGTTGAAGAATTGAAGGTGTTCTAGGGAGATTCAATGGCTGAATCAAATGGGTTTGTTCCTCTTGGCTAAACAGGGCTGTTAATGGTCTTATTATTGCCCAGAATTGGCTAGACAATCCGCAGGAGATGAATCAAGTTTTATAGTTTTTGGCGGGAAAAATATGCATATAACTGGCAGAGTGATTCAATGGCTGAAATTGATTGGGTTTACTCCCTAGGCCTAAACAGGCCTAGTGAAGTCTTTTGTTTGAACCCAAATTGGCTAGAATAGCCGTAAAAAGAAATAGAAGTCAGGTTTTGCACGGGTCTCTGTATGACTTATTTTTGGAATTCTAGGAAGACTAAAGGCAAGAAACTCGTGAAACAATTTTGGGAAGAGATTATTGCCGTAACTGCCAAGAAATGAAAAGAAGAGATTTCGAGAAGTTTTGGGGAGATTAAATCGCTCTGGTTGCTATATATAAGATGCTGGGAGTTCATAGAAGGGAGTCGAGACTTTGGGGGACCGAGCTGATGGCTTGGTGAAGCTGCAGAGGTGAAAATCAAGAGTTGCAGAGAAGACGTTTCTGCTGCTGAAGAACAACGTCATAGAGTGGTTTACAACGTTTTCTGCTGAAGAACAACGTCGTAGAACACTTCGCAACTTAGCAAGAAACTGTTACCTAATCTTTCAAATCCAATACCTTTGTAACAGCTTTGCAACAACTATTCTTGTTAGAATTTATTTGTAAGGGCAGCTTCCGTAACAGTGGATTTTGTAACAATTATATCTGTTACAGATTCACTTCTTCAATAAAAACACCTATTTGAGCCATGATTAAATATTTTGAGCGTGTTTTTGACATGAGGAGCTAAACCCCAACACTGGGATGATGGAGGAAGCCCTATTTCACAATCACTTGGTAACTATAATTGATTCTTTATGACTTTTGCACTTCTTTTAATTGATTTATGATTTTTCTTGATTAGTTGTGATTTTGTTTGATGTCGCATGTTGGGTTTTAGGAACTTTGGATGCGTCATGCTTGTGATTTACATCTAATGCTTTATAAAATCTACTTTTGGCAAAGAAAAGAGTCAACAAAAGAGCTAGCATTGTTATGAGTCATTATATGAACCAATTGAATGTGATTAGTGGTGAAATCCTAAGTCTCAGTACCTCTCGATATTCGTGACAATATATTTTTAGTATTTTTATTCTTAGTTCTTAAATCAAACCTTTACACAATCCGAGTTGAACGAACTTTACTACCACTTTCAAAACTACATCAATTTTTGGCGCCGCCGATGTGGATTTGTATTAGGTTTTAGGTTTTAGATTTATTTTATTTCTTTTAGAATTTTTTTTCTCTTTTACGCCTTTGGTATTTTTCGATTCTTTTCATATTGGAGCGAAGCTACAAGGAAAGAAAAAAGTGCTATAAAAAGAAAGCATCGCCAAAGAAGGAAAGAAAAGAGGAATCCGAAAGGAGTGAAGAAGAATATTTTGTATATAGTTATTTTGTTTTATTTTTAGAAACTGTAAATAAGGTTTTAGTTTTTGTAATTTTTCTTTTTATTTTTGGACACTTTTTGGACTTTATTTTTGGACTTGACATTATTTTTTAAAACCCTACGGGAGGGTTAAGATTAAATATAAACTGTTTGCAGGTAAGTACGACAGTTACCATACTGTCTCGGCCCCTCGGGTTCATACACTGACATCGGAGTCGGTGGCCTGAGTCGACTTCAACGGTTCATCGCCCGTCTGGTACGGGTGGTAAGACTCTATCCACCCACGAATCCCCTGTCAGTGGGTTTTATTTTGTGTGACAACTCACACCCCTGCAATAGAATGTCGAACTGGTATTACAAGAGCCAATACAACGAATATCCGACTGAGTTTCAAAATGGACGTTACTACTTTGACCATAATGTGAATAGTGGTTGGGAACATCAGCCTTTTCAAGGTTATGGCTCATACCTTGACGAGCCCAATTACTATCCACACACGCACCGGTCATACGAGCAAAATTCTTATATTTCTCCTTTAGAAGAGTCCCTCAGGAAATTAGAGGAGTCGACACGTAAGTTAGCTGAGATGAATAACTTAGTTTATGACGAAAGATAAATTTCTATAGAGGAATCCTTCAAGTTTATAGCTGAGACGAACGAAAGAATTGCTCGAAATAATCTTAATTTCCAATACAGTGATTCCAATAGTACCCTTGAAAATAAGGATAGTTATTTGCATAATCAAGATGACGAGGATAAAATTGGTAACACTACTTGTTTAGATGAGGTTCAACCATTTTCATGTTATTATGATGTAGATAGTGTTGATGAAGAATTTGAAATATGTAGGCATAGTGATCAGGAATTTGTTATGATGATAGTGTTATTTCTGGTTCAGATCCCGATAATTTTAATGATTATTCAACTATTCAAAAGGACGAGGATTTGATTAGAGATACCACTTCTTTAGATGATGTAGTATTTCCTTTTGATTACGAAGTCGATAATGGTTTAGAGGAACGAGTTTATTCTGAGAATACCGTTTTAGAGTCTAGCGATTTAGAAACAATTGTCTTAGACGAAGAAAATGAACTCGTACAACTATTAAATATGAGCGAGGATGCGTCACTTGAGTATAACCTAGAAGAAGCAATTGACTATTTTCAGGATTCTAACGATCTAGAAATTAAGGAAATTGTAGCTAGTCTATCTAGAGATACCCAAAACTCTAAGTTTGGGGGTGATTATCATTCTCCATGTGCCTTAATTCTTAGAAAGGTCCCTCACTTCGGACTTGACATATGTGCCTCAACCATTTTGCAAGATTATCTTCATACACGTTTTCCTGAACCTAGTGATGTCCATAAGGAAGTTCAGTTGTTAGAAACCCATCCTCTGGTTGATGAGGTTAGATCAGGCTATGATACCAAGATCGACTTTGTTTTCCCACCAAATATTTTTCAACCAATTGTGGGAACGTATAAATTTCAGATGTGTCAATTATTTAGTTTTGAGACTAAACCTAATTACTTTAAGAGATTAGGGTCGATACATTTGCTTAAGATTGACCACCAGTTTCATCGTGGTCGATTGTGTGAGTCAAAACTGATTGAATTTAAGGATCCTCAATTATTCAAGTTATTATTATGTTCTTTTAAATTTTTACTTGAGTTTCTTCAGACTCTAATACCTGAACCGGATCTTAGCTTTGAGGAATTCCAACCCATGAAAATATTTTATTTGGACCCAGTTATAGAACCTGAACCTGAACCACAGCTAGATGTAGTTGTCTTAAACAGGAAACTAGACAATGGTGTGCTTTATTTTTTTATTTTCTTGACAGGTTGCAGATTCCTTTTATTTGTGATAGCTCTATTTGGTTTTGATGACCCACAGAAATTTCGGCTATTACTTTATGATTCTATGAGGTGACTAATCCTTTCTTAGTCTGGCTGAAGACTTTAAACTTAGCACTTCTTGGGAGGTAACCCAACATTCATGCGACACGGTAATATCTTTCCTTATCTATTTTGCTTCAAATGGTAACAGTTTCTCCTTGTTCATGCTTTTAATTTCATCTTTAGAACATTGAGGACAATGTTAGATTTAAGTTTGGGGGTATGGGAGAAACTTTTTAGTTGCAGTATGAATAAATAAACTCCAGAGCTTAGAAATTTATGCCTATTTAGGATTGCACTAACTAATCTAAGTGGATGGAAGCATTTTGATCGTAGGAGTTGAGGAACCAATCTGATTAGATGGAAACATCTAGAAGAGTCTATTCATAAAAGCACAGAGCTCAGGTGTTAGAAATAACATGATAGTTTCACCATATCTCGTTGAGTCCTTTTCACTTCTATTTTTATTTTATTTTGTTTTTAAATTATGTTTCTCTAAGTGATAGGTGGGGCCGACGATTCAAGTTGTTACCAATGCTAGGGTGAATTAGAGTGATTGAGTTATTAAGAAAAAAAAAAGAGACCAGACCAAACGGATCAAAAAAAAAAAAATGAAAAAAGAAATGAAAACGTTTAAAAAAAGAAAGAAAGCTGAAAAAAAAATTCAGTGAATAAAGTCGACCACTGGTTCCCTTGTATATGCCAGATGTGTCGAACTAGATTTAGGATTATCGATCACTGGTTCCCTTGTATATGCCAGCGTGTTGATATTAGTCAGACTAGTATCTCAATCCATTATGATAGGTTCATTTGGCGGAGGCCTTCAGACAGATATGGGAAACGCCGTTCACTTAGTAAACATCAAAACCATCTACGCTTTTCTCTATATCCATCTTCTTGATCTATCCATTAATGTCCATAGTGCGACTATCTGAGTAGAGCTCTGTCACTTTATATGAATTTTAGTATGCTTGAGTGCAAACTCGTGTACAACAATTGGAATTTCACATCAGGGTACTTCCTCCTGTAGTCAATAAGTATGCCAACCAAGGAGATTCTTTAGTGCCTTCCAAGGTTCTGCCTAGATAGCTAGGGTCTGGAGTGTAAAGGTTTTGTGGGTATATCTCTTGTAAGCCCTCCGGAGAAAACACTCCGCCACTAGGGACACTTAGGGGTTTAAAG
This sequence comes from Papaver somniferum, assembly GCF_003573695.1. NCBI lineage: Eukaryota > Viridiplantae > Streptophyta > Magnoliopsida > Ranunculales > Papaveraceae > Papaver > Papaver somniferum. The sequence continues at coordinate 149,173,774 of NC_039360.1, read as the reverse complement.
GCTTATTGCATACGCTAAATGCAATCGACGATGCCTGCGTCAGTGAGTTAGGATTTTATTTTATTTAATTTACTCGAGGACTAGCAAATAATAAGTTTGGGGGTATTTGATAGGCACATTTTTGTGTCTTATATAATCTCAATTGTATATATTATTAGTGCTCGATTTTATATTTATTATGGCTTTTTATGTCCCTGTAGGTATTTTTGGAGAAATAAGCTTCTGCGGAGAAATTGGCTAAAAAAGTGGTTTTTGCGCTCGTTGGTGAAAATTACTATACGGACTCTCACTTTGGATAAGGGGAGGTCATCTTCTTCATTTGAAATTTGAATTTTGGAGGGAAAATAAGAACAAAATTAGGGTTGAAGAATTGAAGGTGTTCTAGGAAGATTCAATGGTTGAAATCAAATGGGTTTGTTCCTCTTGGCTAAACAGGGCTGTTAATGGTCTTATTTTTTCCCAGAATTGGCTAGACAATCCGCAGGAGATGAATCAATTTTTATAGTTTTTGGCGGGAAAAATATGATGCAACTGGCAGAGTTGGGGATTGAATTCGATCGATTTCCAGAGTGATTCAATGGCTGAAATTGATTGGGTTTACTCCCTAGGCCTAAAAAGGCCTGGTGAAGTCTTTTGTTTGAACCCAAATTTGCTAGAATAGCCGGAAAAAGAAATAGAAGTCAGGTTTTGCACGGGTCTCTGTATGACTTATTTTTGGAATTCTAGGAAGACTAAAGGCAAGAAACTCTTCCCAAAGATACATATCTATCTAAGGAAGAGTTTGAGATAAGTTGGAAAGCTCATAAACGCGTGAAACAATTTTGGGAAGAGATTATTGCCGTAACTGCCAAGAAAAGAAAAGAAGAGATTTCGAGAAGTTTTGGGGAGATTAAATCGCTCTGGTTGCTATATATAAGTTGCTGGGAGTTCATAGAAGGGAGTCGAGACTTTGGGGGACCGAGATGAGGGCTTGGTGAAGCTGCGGAGGTGAAAATCAAGATTTGCAGAGAAGACGTTTCTGCTGCTGAAGAACAACGTCATAGAGTGGTTTACAACGTTTTCTGCTGAAGAACAACATCGTAGAACACTTCGCAACTTAGCAAGAAACTGTTACCTAATCTTTCAAATCCATTACCTTTGTAACAGCTTTGCAACAACTATTCCTGTTAGAATTTATTTGTAAGAGAAGCTTCTGTAACAGTGGATTCTGTAACAATTATATATGTTACAGATTCACTTCTTCAATAAAAACACCTATTTGAGCCATGATTAAATATTTTGAGCGTGTTTTTGACATGAGGAGCTAAACCCCAACATTGGGATGATGGAGGCAGCCCTATTTCACAATCACTTGGTAACTATAATTGATTCTTTATGACTTTTTCACTTGTTTTAATCGATTTATGATTTTTCTTGATTAGTTGTGATTTTGTTTGATGTCGCATGCTGGGTTTTAGGAACTTTTGATGCGTCATGCTTGTGATTTACATCTAATGCTTTATAAAATCTACTTTTGGCAAAGAAAAGAGTCAACAAAAGAGCTAGAATTGTTATGAGTCATTATATGAACCAATTGAATGTGATTAGTGGTGAAATCCTAAGTCTCAGTACCTCTCGATATTCGTGACAACCTTGTGAATATATTTTTAGTATTTTTATTCTTAGTTCTTAAATCAAACCTTTACACAATCCGAGTTGAACGAACTTTACTACCACTTTCAAAACTACATCAACATGTGCATACATGAGTGTGAGTTTTGTAGAAAACCCCTGGGTTTTTTTTAGAAAACGTATGTCCGTTCGATCGTTAGTTTAAGGAACTAATAATAATCCCTGACTTAGGAGAGATTTTTTTTATACATAGACCTGTGTCCAGTGATAAAATTTTGTTTATGAGCTTTCATGGAAACCAAAACTTTATTTTAAAAGATATGAACTTTTCACAAGACCAAAATAAACCCTCGCTTCAAAGAAAGACGATCATACGAAGGAAAAGAGTTTTTATATATATATATATATGAAACCGTGACATATACTATAATATAATACCATATATTTATTTACGTGGGTAAATAATAGTTTTGAAAATTTTACGTGAGTTATTCACGTTAATCATTGTTTCGCAAAATCAAAACATGGATTTTGAGCAACCCTTAACATTAGATAATTTATTTATGATGAAATACTGCCTGGGTGTAAGTTCCATATCTCAGTTGTGGATGTTCATGCTATGAAAATTGTGTTCATGATTTTATGAAAAATCAGGATTCAATTTTTTAAATAATAAAGCTTTGTTCGTTATTGAGGGTTTCAAGGAACGAACTAATTTTTGAAGTGTTAACTCTTATATCACAATCACCGTGCTAGTGGAATTGTAAAGAGGTAATAGTTAGGATTACCATTTTTGCAGTGGATTTATTATCAGCATATCCGTAATTCTGTTCTCCTAGTTCCAGAAAATGGTGACTTCCAGCAGCAACGATTATGATTATAGCTATTCTTCCAGCTCTTCTGAAGAGGATTCCAAAGCTCCCGCAGCCAAATCACGAGCTAAGATGAATCGTACTGAGGGAGCGAAGTTCAGTGCGCCTCTTAATGACCATAAGGTTACTTATGCTGAACTCATGAAGAGAAAAGCCGAGGATGACAGGATGGATGATTATCGGCGAAGAAGGGACCAGATTCAGCGCAGAGTACTAGCAGCTGAGGAGAAACTTCGATCTCGAGCTGACGGTTTACCCTCTGTTTCTGAAATTTCAGAAGATGATAAACCCATGTGGGTGTTTATCGCTATCGTATGCGTCAAAAATAATTTCACTTTCTCACTCTACTAATATAAATGAAGTACGTGGTAAGAAAGAGTTCGTTCCCACAGAGAGGCAATTGTTGTTATAAAAATTTCAGTTTCTTAGTAACCAATGGGAGAATTTTTGTTATAGCAAAGCAATAAAAATAAATTGAAAGCAAAGTAATATTTGGAATAATCAATAGAAGAAAATATTGGTTACGGGATAGTATGATTCACAAACATGTATTTTCATCAATGACTAGAATTGATAATTTAATCTCTCATTTATTAAAAGTCCTAGGATACCTTGATCGCAAGAATATCCCGCTAATTCCCTGATTTCATCACAACCACATTCAAAGATGCATATGTGAATTCTTCCTAGAAAGCAACCTAAAGTGTAAAAGAACAATTAAGTTTAACTTCCTAAAAGCACTAAGTTCTATGGAATAAAACTAATCAAGGCAATCAAACGTATAAAAGCACTAATTCGATTTAACCAAGGTTATGATTCATATATGACTAGTACGACATATCACTACAAGCACTACTCACATTTATGCTACTTGTAATCAGGAATTTATCACTTTTTCTATAATAAAACCTAATCTAGCAATAGATATGAAGACCAATCTAATTGATTCCGGACTCAATCAATCTAGCACTCAAATCATGCAACAATATTAACAATGAATCATAAACAATAAAGTTGAGACAAAACTAATCCATTGATTTAAATATCATGCTTGAGAAATCAACTTTTATCCCATAACCAATAATATGAGTTTAGTTACTCATAGCTTTTGAGTTCATCATATTCAATATTAAAATAAAGAAGATGAAAAACAAAAATGAAAGCAAACCCTCGTCGTCGCTCTCCTCCAAAACTCCCAATAGAAAAAAAATACGTCCACCACCAAGAAGTAGAAAACTTTCCTTTTGTAGCTTTTCTTCTTTCCAAAACTAGGTCTTCAAAGCCCAAAGTCCAAGTGGTCCAACAAGCCCATGTGTGTGAGAAACCCATGTAAAAATCTTTCCAAAAATATGTCGCCGGAAAACTGGTGCAGTGCCGGAAGTTGGCCGGAAAATATCTCAGGTGACCGGCAAAGTCCACCTGGGCACCGGTCAACGAGTCAGCACGGTCAGGTCAACCGAGTTAAGATGAGTCAGCCGAGTTAAGACCGAGTCACCGTGTCTTGTTTGGCTGAGTGGACTAGGTGTCAGGCCAAAGTGATTTTCCACAGGCCTAAACAATCTTGCATGAGCCATAACCTCTGTGTTGCACCATTGTGGTGCATCACAAGTCCACTCCAGCCAATTTACAGCATTTCAAAAGCAGGCTGGTTTTGCGAAACATCACCAGCATCATTTCAGCTCAACACAGGTTCAACATCTTCAGCTCGTTGTCACTAACAACACTTTACTTCTCAGCTTTCACAACCCTTGAATCTCCTCAGGCCAACACCATTCTTTCAGCGCTTCAGTCACCAGAACCCACTAACTTCATTCTTTGCTGCAACTGCACCTCCAGATTCAAGCACATACTGAATTCCACCGTGCTCAACCCACTGTCACCAATAGCTCCACCTTCTTTTCCACCAGTTCAATCTCTACATCATTTCTGCAGCTTCAATCCTGCAATACCGAGTTCATACATTCATCCCCTGTGTCATGTATTCATTCATTCTTCATAACCTGCAACTGCAACCTTCTCTACGTTATAGCTCAAATCAACAACAGCAACTCTATTAGTATCAGCATTTCCATCACCACTGCTCCACAAACCATTCCGCAGCACCAACAATTCTGTCTCGAACCCTATATCCACTGCAATTCATCAATCTTCTCAGCTCATGGCTTGCAACCCTTCTACCAAATCCATCAGTCACAGTGGCAGCTTTAATACCAGTTGCAACTTCCATCTCTGTCCCTTCAAATCAACTGCAATAGCTTTAAGACCAGTCATATCTGCATTTGCAACTCCAACTATCACTACATTCAATTTCTTCTCATTGTCTTCTCTGAGTTCTAACAGCAAACCCCAACTTCATTTGAATCTTCAAACTCACAGAATCAAACCCATTCTTGACATTGTAAACAACAACATCAATAAGCCATCAAAAACATCATTAACTTCATCTTCAGTTGCAGCTACATCTTTCGCCATTCCTGCAATTGCCTTTTAAACCTGAACATACATCACTTGCAACTACATTTGTTGTCTGCAACAGCTTCAAGACCACCACCAATTCCACAGACCCATTATTATCTCCTTAAGCACATACACCCAGAACTCGATCCAAACTCAAATATCAGTTGAACCCATTTTAATCTCAGATCTGTTGTAACCTTAAATCCACCAGTACAGCTTCAATTTCATACCCACTGCTTGACACAGCATCATAACCAACTTCAGCAGCAGCTTAACCCATTACAATCATCCACCATCACACAAAACCTATTTGCAGATTAATCATCTTCATACCCATCTCTTCAACTTCTTTCAATCACAGTAATTCCAACAACAACAGTCTTTGATTCTGAAACCCATCTTCATTCTCTTCTCAAACATTCAATCTCAGAAACCCTAGATTCAAATTCTTCTAATTTCTGTTTCATCATCTTCAAATCTCGGTCTCTCTGTGTTGTTCGTCTAAACACCAGCAAAATCCTCTTAATTTGAATCTCGACCTCCTAATTTTCTCATCATCTCCATCCTCTGAACGTTAATGGAGCCGCCATCTCAGTTTCAGGCAGAGAAAGAAAAGATAATGATAAGAGGAATCATTTCTTCTCTGCATTTTAGGATATGGTAATGATACGAAGTGCTATAAGTATCCACTGTTTTCATATAGGCCACCAACAGGTTACTTGGCTTGTCAGTTCCAGGTACCCGACAACCTAATTCTCTATTCAACCTCGTTCTTCACCTCCTCCTCGCGCACGTTAGCCCGCTCCAAGTATAGCTCGCTTGTGAATTGATCCATTTTTGCCTTTTATGCTCTAAATGGACTATTTCTCCTTCTTTTGCTCCCAAGGACTCCATTCCACCTAATAACTCAAAACTAAACATAAGAGATGGAATTCACAAGGATAATAGGAAAGAAAACATAAATACTAGATATAAAATTAGGTGTTTTACAACACCTATCAAATTCCCCCACACTTAGACTTTGCTAGTCCTCGAGCAAATCAAAGAAAACTTATTCTAAAGGATACAAACAACTCCCGTGAAGGTTTACTAGAGATATACCCACAAAACCTACATTTCCAACTTACTAGTTCTCCGTAATGATAGCATCCAACGCGCTAAGAAGACATAGAAATTCTGCCCACTAGTCATAAGAAGTTAGACACATATATGAACACAATCTCATCCTTAAAAGTTGAGAGAGAAATAACCATCCCTCATTAAAAGAAATTCGGTTTAGGAATGATCAAAAGTCTCGACTCTGCCTCACAAGAAAGGGTTTTATGAAGTTGCTCTCAATGATAAATAGCTTTTTATGGGTCACACATGTGTCCAGGTAGGAGTGAAGAGAGAATCCTGTGACACGTTGAATAGTAGGAAGGACAAACCCTTCGAATTGTTTTTAAAATCCACATCTTTTATTCATTTTGAAAACCCTTTTTCTGACGATCTCTAAGAAAGGAAATCAACCACTTAACGAATGTGGGAATATGCTTACTTACCTCGTTATCCGTTCGGCGTGCAGTTAGCACCACTCTCACGACATCCATAGAAACGTCTTCGGTCTTCAATTCTTGTCTTCATCTTCGTCTTCGGTCTTCAACTCTTGATGACGAAATCTTGAACTTCGTAGAATCTTGACAATGTGATTCTTTCCTCTAATTCCTTGTTGCTTGAAACTCCATTATAAATATTTCTTCTTCCATTGGCTTTATTGAATGAATACGAAACCAAAAACGAACTAAAAAAACCAAATATGATGCAATGAATATATATATATATATATATATATATATTCTTTTCTTTTTTGTTTTTGAACATGCAAGATAAATAAAGTAAATACAAAATGAAAACTAATGATGAACCTAATAAAAAAAAATTCTCTTGTTCTTTTTTTTTTTTTTTTAACATGGGACCTAGCATAATGATAACCATGTCCCAATTTTATTTTTTATTTTTGTTTTTTTGAGACAAGAGAAAATAAAATACAAATCAACAAATAAAAATAAAGATAAAATTAAAATGCAAGTACAAAGGCCATGATTTAAGTACTTTACCGCTCGATTCTTCACAACTTGTATGTCTCGATATCATAAACTTCTTGAATTCTCATCTTGATAATATTCGCTCTTGTATAATAGTCTTCAAGTTGTAAAAATTCTGCTCCTTGTCTTGTTGCTATACTTGAATCTGAAATCTGCTCATTTTTGTATTGTTGCTTGTAAACCTTGAACGTCTTCAACTTTCCTTCGAATTTGTGATGCTCCTCTTGTTGATGATGATGGTATTTCTATGGACCAGTTGGTGTAGAGAGAGATAAAGTGGATGGTGTTAACCGCGAACAAGATTACAAGTGGTATGTAAGTTAGCAATTCGATGTCACCATTCATGATTCATAAAATAGCACTCAAGAGATCAAAATAGTGCTTCTATTGGTGGGAGGTTGGGTAGCTCACCATTCTACCCGGAGCTTACGTATGGTAACACACACTCTAAAAGCACATATTTAGACAGGTACAAAAAAGTGAAGGTCGGTGCCTCTCATGTTGTAACATGGGTAGTCTCCACTATAGGGGACCACTAGTCTAATACTGAATTCAGTTTGCACCTCATTTTCCACTGGGATGGTTAAATCCAACTTTAACTCTCATACGAGTAAGAAACCCGATCATGTTCTCTGTCATCTCTAAGTTCAGTCACCCTTATGAGAATCTCGATGTAATCTTAGCGACGTGTATACTATGTGACTCTAAATTAAGTACAAGTTCGAGCTTTTTATTCACTATTTTACACAAAAGTTGAAAATTTCATGAAAAATTTCCAATGCAAATGCTTAACCACACCCCCACACTTAAACTTTACATTGTCCTCAATGTATATTCAGTCATCCAAAGTAAGTCAAGGTGGGAAATTCTAACATGATATGTGACAAGAAATCAGAAAAAAAGTAAATGCAAGACAAGAAAAAACTAAAAACAAGACAAGAAAATAAAAACAAGACAAGAAATACTCATCCTATGGGTTGCTTCCCATTTAGCGCTTGGTTTAAAGTCGTCAGCCCGACTATCTCCTTGCTTGCTAAGCCTTAGCTAGGGTCCCATACATTATGGACACCCGAATGAACATCACTTGGATACCGCATGACTTCAAACATGTTGAAGCGAATTATCTCATCATCAAACTTCATAGTGAGTATTCCCCCGTCCACATCAATGACGGTTTTAGCCGTCTTCATGAAAGGTCTCCCAAGTAGTAGGGGTATGGATGCTTCCGAGCCATCATCCATTTCTAGGACACAAAAATCAGCTGGAAAAACTAGTTGGTTCACCTTCACAAGGACATCTTCAATAATACCCCTAGGGTACACATTAGTACGATCCGCAAGTTCAAGCACAATATTAGTTGGTTTTAATGGACCCAACTTTAAAGATTCATAAATAGATGCCGGCATGATATTCACGGATGCTCCTAATTCAAGCATAGCCTTTCCAATGCTTTTATTACCAATCTCTAAGGGTATAGGGAAACTACCTGGATCCTTGCATTTGGGTGGGAGTTTCTTTTGCAAGACCGCCGAAGCGTTTTCCCCCACACTCATAACCTCATTACCGGTTAGATTTTTCTTTTTGGTACACAAGTCCTTCAAAACCTTCGCATACTTGGGAACTTGCTTGATAACATCAATGAGTGGAATGTTTACATGAAGCTTCTTAAAGATGTCTAAAATCTCCTTTTCGAGTTCCGCCTTCTTAACCTGCGGGGAAAAGGTAAAGGAGTAACATAAGTAGAAACATGAGTTTTAGAGCTAGAAATAGGTACTTCAGAAGTTTGGGGAAAATCATCATTCTTTTCCTCCAAAACAGGTTCCTTTTGGGTCTCCGTATCACCAACATCAACAATTTCAGTTTGCACAAGTTGTGTACCGCTTCTCAATGTAATAGCACTAACATTCTCTCTTGGGTTAAGAGATTGAGAAGGGAGTTTCCCACTACTTTGTGCCTTCAATTTGTTTAATTCAATAGCCATGGAGCCCATTTGTGTATGGAACTCCTTGATAGCACTCTTAGTTTCCTGCTGACTTTCTTTAAACATGGTAGAAATGCCTTGCATCATTGTTTGAAGCTTTGTGTCGATATCAGAACCTTTATTTTGCATTGATTGTTGTGGTTGTGGTTGCTTAAATTGTTGTTGTTGCAGTGTAAATCCACGCGGACGGTTGAAAGTAGTTTGTTGGACTGCACCTTGCTTGTTGGCATAGCTGAAATTTGGATGATCTCTCCATCCCGGATTGTAAGTGTTGGAGTAGGGATCATACCGTCTTTTCTGATTTGGATAGACCGCACTAACTTGCTCCAACTCTTCACCATATGAAGGTAAAATAACTGCAGCCATCTTTTGCATCATTTGCTCCATGTTATCCATCTTTTGATCACGGTATGATGATGAATCCGTAACTTCATGCACTCGCCTAACCATTGGTTCACCTCTTGTGTAGAATTGTTGCGAGTTTGCAGCCATGCTTTCAATCAACTCGGTAGCTTGGGCCACCGTCTTTTTCCCTAGTGCACCACCACCGCAGCATCAAGAAGATATCGATCACTTGGTTGGAGACCTTCGTATAAGTATTGTATTATCATCATGTCACTAAATTGGTGGTGAGGGAAGCTTGCCACCAATCTCTTATACCGTTCCCAACATTCATACAATGACTCCCCGTCCTTTCGTTGTATTCCACAAATCTCCTTACGAATTTGAGTAGCTTTGGATGCAGAAAAATACCTCTCTAGAAAGAGTTTCTTCAACCCGTTCCATGTAGTGACACTTCCGGATGGTAAATAATATAACCATTCCTCAGCATTGTCCGCCAAAGAGAATGGAAAAGCTTTCAACATTGCACCATCGACATTAGTCTCTGGTGGTAGCATGGCCGTGACTATGGTATGGAAATCCATGAGATGCTTGTTTGGATCCTCATTCGCCATGCCATGAAACTTCGGTAACTCTCTAATCAACCCCGGATTGATCTCGAAGGTTCGATTTGTTTTGATGCACCATCGTTGTGTATCAAGCCTATGAGAAGCCAAGTCCTTGAGGGTACGATCACCCATTGCTTCTTCTTCTTCTTCAAAAGGTGGTTCTTGTTCAACCGGAACCTGTTGCTCTAGAACTTCTTCTAGTTGTAACTCTTCTTCCACTTCTAACTCTTTTTCTTCTATTGTGTCTTGACTTGGTTGGAGTATTGTGCCTCTTCGAGTAGCTATCCCGCACCTTGGATAGTTCCAATCTTTAGAAGCCAGGGATTAGGTACCTGAAAACAATTCTCGCAAACAAGTGAGAATCAAGACAAGAAAACAAAAAGCAAATATGAAAGCAGAAATGATGATAAGAAACTAAAAGCTTAATAACAAGCCATATGCCTCCCCGGCAGCGGCGCCAAAATTTGATCGCTATCGTATGCGTCAAAAATAATTTCACTTTCTCACTCTACTAATATAAATGAAGTACGTGGTAAGAAAGAGTTCGTTCCCAAAGAGAGGCAATTGTTGTTATAAAAATTTCAGTTTCTTAGTAACCAATGGGGGGATTTTTGTTTTAGCAAAGCAATAAAAATAAATTGAAAGCAAAGTAATAATTGGAATAATCAATAGTAGAAGATATTGGTTACGGGATAGTATCATTCACAAACATGTATTTTCATCAATGACTAGAATTGATAATTTAATGTCTCATTTATTAAAAGTCCTAGGATACCTTGATCGCAAGAATATCCCGCTAATTCCCTGATTTCATCACAACCATATTAAAAGATGCATATGTGAATTCTTCCTAGAAAGCAACCTAAAGTGTAAAAGCACAATTAAGTTTAACTCCCTAAAAGCACTAAGTTCTATGGAATAAGACTAATCAAGGAAATCAAACGTGTAAAAGTACTAATTCGATTTAACCAAGGTTATGATTCATATGTGACTAGTAGGATATATCACTACAAGCACTACTCACATTTATGCTACTTGTAATCATGAATTTATCACTTTTTCGTATAATAAAACCTAATGTAGCAATAGATATGAAGACCAATCTAATTGATTCCGGACTCAATCAAACTAGCACTCAAATCATGTAACAATATTAACAATGAATCATAAACAATAAAGTTGAGACAAAACTAATCCATTGATTTAAATATCATGCTTGAGAAATCAACTTTTATCCCATAACCTATAATATGAGTTTAGTTACTCATAGCTTTTGAGTTCATCATATTCAATAATAAAATGAAGAAGATGAAAAACAAAAATGAAAGCAAACCCTCGTCGTCGCTCTCCTCCAAAACTCCCAATAGAAAAAAAATACGTCCACCACCAAGAAGTAGAAAACTTTCCTTTTGTAGCTTTTCTTCTTTCCAAAACTAGGTCTTCAAAGCCCAAAGTCCAAGTGGTCCAACAAGCCCATGTGTGTGAGAAACCCATGTAAAAATCTTGCCAAAAATATGTCGCCGGAAAACTGGTGCAGTGCCGGAAGTTGGCCGGAAAATATCTCAGGTGACCGGCAAAGTCCACCTGGTCACTGGTCAACGAGTCAGCACGGTCAGGTCAACCGAGTTAAGATGAGTCAGCCGAGTTAAGACCGAGTCACCGTGTCTTGTTTAGCTGAGTGGACTAGGTGTCAGGCCAAAGTGATTTTCCACAGGCCTAAACAATCTTGCATGAGCCATAACCTCTGTGTTGCACCATTGTGGTGCATCACAAGTCCACTCCAGCCAATTTACAGCATTTCAAAAGCAGGCTGGTTTTGCGAAACATCACCAGCATCATTTCAGCTCAACACAGGTTCAACATCTTCAGCTCGTTGTCACTAACAACACTTTACTTCTCAGCTTTCACAACCCTTGAATATCCTCAGGCCAACACCATTCTTTCAGCGCTTCAGTCACCAGAACCCACTAACTTCATTCTTTGCTGCAACTGCACCTCCAGATTCAAGCACATACTGAATTCCACCGTGCTCAACCCACTGTCACCAATAGCTCCACCTTCTTTTCCACCAGTTCAATCTCTACATCATTTCTGCAGCTTCAATCCTGCAATACCGAGTTCATACATTCATCCCCTGTGTCATGTATTCATTCATTCGTCATAACCTGCAACTGCAACCTTCTCTGTGTTATAGCTCAAAGCAACAACAGCAGCTCCATTAGTATCAACATTTCCATCGCCACTGCTCCACAAACCATTCTGCTCCACCAATTATGTCTCAAACCCTATATCCACTGCAATTCATCAATCTTCTCAGCTCATGGCTTGCAATCCTTTTACCAAATCCATCAATCACAGTGGCAGCTCCAATACCAGTTGCAACTTCCATCTCTGTCCCTTCAAATCAACTGCAATAGCTTTAAGACCAGTCATATCTGCATTAGCAACTCCAACTATCACTGCATTCAATTTCTTCTCATTGTCTTCTCTGAGTTCTAACAGCAAACCCCAACTTCATTTGAATCTCCAAACTCACAGAATCAAACCCATTCTTGACCTTGTAAACAAAAGCATCAGTAAGCCATCAAAAACATCATTAACTTCAGCTTCAGCTGCAGCTGCATCTTTCGCCATTCCTGCAATTACCTTTTAAACCTGAACATACATCACTTGCAACTACATTTGTTGTCTGCAACAGCTTAAAGACCACCACCAATTCCACAAACCCATTAGTATGTCCTTAAGCACATACACCCAGAACTCGATCCAAACTCAAATATTAGTTGAACCCATTTTAATCTCAGATCTGCTGTAACCTTAAATCTACCAGTACAGCTTCAATTTCATACCCACTGCTTGACACAACATCATAACCAAATTCTGCAACAGCTTAACCCATTACAATCATCCACCATCACACAAAACCCATTTGCAGATTAATCATCTTCATACCCATCTCTTCAACTTCTTTCAATCTCAGTAATTCGAACAACAACAGTCTTTGATTCTGAAACCCATCTTCATTCTCTTCTCAAACATTCAATCTCAGAAACCCTAGATTCAAATTCTTCTAATTTCTGTTTCATCATCTTCAAATCTCGGTCTCTCTGTGTTGTTCGTCTAAACACCAGCAAAATCCTCTTCATTTGAATCTCGACCTCCTAATCTTCTCATGATCTCCATCCTCTGAACGTTAATGGAGCCGACATCACAGTTTCAGGCAGACAAAGAAAAGATAATGATAAGAGGAATCATTTCTTCTATGCATTTTAGGATATGGTAATGATACGAAGTGCTATAAGCACCCACTGTTTTCATACAGACCACCAACAGGTTACTTGGCTTGGCAGTTCCAGGTACCCGATAGCCTAATTCTCTATTCAACCTCGTTCTTCTCCTCCTTCTCGCGCACGTTAGTTCGCTCCAAGTATAGCTCGCTTGTGAATTGATCCCTTTTTGCCTTTTATGCTCTAAATGGACTATTTCTCCTTTTTTTTCTCCTAAGGACTCCATTTCACCTAATAACTCAAAACTAAACATAAGATATGGAATTCACAAGGATAATAGAAAAGAAAGCATAAATACTAGATATAAAATTAGGTGTTTTGCAACACCTATCAAATTCCCCAACACTTAGACTTTGCTAGTCCTAGAGAAAATCAAACAAAACTTATTTTAAAGGATACAAATAACTCCCGTGAGGGTTTACTAGAGATATACCCACAAAACCTACATTTCCAACTTACTAGTTCTCCGTAATGATAGCATCCAACGCGCTAAGAAGACATAGAAATTATGCTCACTAGTCATAAGAAGTTAGACACATATATGAACACAATATCATCCTTAAAAGTTGAGAGAGAAATAACCATCCCTTATCGAAAGAAATTCGGGTTCAGAGTGATCAAAAGTCTCGACTCTGCCTCACAAGAAAGGATTTTATGAAGTTGCTGTCAATAATAAATAGCTTTTTATGGGTCACACATGTGTCCAGGTAGGAGTGACGAGAGAATCCTGTGACACGTTGAATAGTAGGAAGGCCAAACCCTTCGAATTGTTTTGAAAACCCACATCTTTTATTCATTTTTAAAACCCTTTTTTTTGAAGATCTCTAAGAAAGGAAATCAACCACTTAACGGATGTGGGAATATGCTTCCTTACCTCGTTATCCGTTCGGCGTGCAGTTAGCACCACTCTCACAGCATCCATAGAAACGTCTTCGGTCTTCAATTCTTGTCTTCATCTTCGTCTTCGGTCTTCAACTCTTGATGATGAAATCTTGAACTTCGTAGAATTTTGACAATGTGATTCTTTCCTTTAATTCCTTGTTGCTTGAAACTCCATTATAAATATTTTTTCTTCCATTGACTTTATTGAATGAATACAAAACCAAAAACGAACTAAACAAACCAAATATGATGCAATGAATATATATATATATATATATATATATATATATATATATATATATATATATATATATATATATATATCCTTTTTTTTTGGACATGCAAGATAAATAAAGTAAATACAAAATGAAAACTAATGATGAACCTAATAAAAAAAAATTCTTTTGTCTTTTTTTTTAACATGGGACCTAGCATAATGATGACCATGTCCCAATTTTATTTTTTATTTTTTGTTTTTTTGAGACAAGAGAAAATAAAATACAAATCAACAAATAAAAATAAAAATAAAATAAAAATGCAAGTACAAAGGCCATGGTGTAAGTACTTTACCGCTCGATTCTTCACAACTTGTATGTCTCGATATCATAAACTTCTTGAATTCTCATCTTGATAATATTCGCTCTTGTATAATAGTCTTCAACTTGTAAAAATTCTGCTCCTTGTCTTGTTGCTATACTTGAATCTGAAATCTGCTCATTTCTGTATTGTTGCTTGTAAACCTTGAACGTCTTCAAATTTCCTTTGAATTTGTGATGCTCCTCTTGTTGATGATGATGGTGCTTATATGGACCTGTTGGTGTAGTGAGAGATAAAGTGGGTGGTGCTAACTGCGAAGAAGATTACAAGTGGTTTGTAAGTTAGCAATTCGATGTCACCATTCATGATTGATAAAATAGAACTCAAGAGATCAAAATAGTGCTTCTATTGGTGGGAGGTTGGGTAGCTCACCATTCTACCCGGATTTTACGTATGGTGACACACACTCTAAAAGCACATATTTAGACAGGTACAAAAAAGTGAAGGTCGGTGCCTCTCATGTTGTAACATGGGTAGTCTCCACTATAGGGGACCACTACTCTAATATCGAATTCAGTTTGCACCTCATTTGCCACTGGGATGGTTAAATCCAACTTTAACTCTCATACGAGTAAGAAACCCGATCATGTTCTCTGTCATCTCTAAGTTCAGTCACTCTTATGAGAATCTCGATGTAATCTTAGCGACGTGTATACCATGTGACTCTAAACTAACTACAAGTTGGAGCTTTTTATTCACTATTTTACACAAAGATTGAAAATTTCATGAAAATTTTACAATGCAAATGCTTAACCACTCCCCCACACTTAAACTTTACATTGTCCTCAATGTAAATTGAGTCATCCAAAGTAAGTCAAGGTGGGAAATTCTAACATGATATGTGACAAGAAATCAGAAAAAAGTAAATGCAAGACAAGAAAATAAAAACAAGACAAGAAATACTCATCCTATGGGTTGCCTCCCATTTAGCGCTTGGTTTAAAGTCGTCAGCCCGACTATCTCCTTGCTTGCTAAGCCTTAGCTAGGGTCCTATACGTTATGGACACCCGAATGAACATCACTTGGATACCGCATGACTTCAAACATGTTGAAGCGAATTATCTCATCATCAAACTTCATAGTGAGTATTCCCCCGTCCACATCAATGACGGTTTTAGCCGTCTTCATGAAAGGTCTCCCAAGTAGCAGGGGTATGGATGCATCCGAGCCATCATCCATTTCTAGAACACAAAAATCAGCTGGAAAAACTAGTCGGTTCACCTGCACAAGGACATCCTCAATAATACCCCTAGAGTAGACATTAGTATGATCCGCAAGTTCAAGCACAATATTAGTTGGTTTTAATGGACCCAACTTTAAAGATTCATAAATAGATGTCGGCATGATATTCACGGATGCTCCTAATTCAAGCATAGCCTTTCCAATTCTTTTATTACCAATCTCTACGGGTATAGTGAAACTACCTGGATCCTTGCATTTGGGTGGGAGTTTCTTTTGCAAGACCGCCGAAGCGTTTTCCCCCACACTCATAACCTCATTACCGGTTAGCTTTTTCTTTTTGGTACACAAGTCCTTCAAAACCTTCGCATACTTGGGAACTTGCTTGATAACATTAATGAGTGGAATGTTTACATGAAGCTTCTTATAGATGTCTAAAATCTCCTTTTCTAGTTCCGCATTCTTAGAGTTAGCAAACCTGCGAGGGAAAGGTAAAGGAGGAACATAAGTAGAAAAAGGAGTTTTAGAGCTAGAAATAGGTACCTCAGAAGTTTGGGGAAAATCATCATTCTTTTCCTCCAAAACAGGTTCCTTTTGGGTCTCCGTATCACCAACATCAACAATTTCAATTTGCACAAGTTGTGTACCGCTTCTCAATGTAATAGCACTAGCATTCTCTCTTGGGTTAAGAGATTGAGAAGGGTGTTTCCCACTACTTTGTGCCTTCAATTTGTTTAATTCAATAGCCATGGAGCCCATTTGTGTCTGCAACTCCTTGATAGCACTCTTAGTTTCCTGCTGACTTTCTTTAAACATGGTAGAAATGCCTTGCATCATTGTTTGAAGATTTGCGTCGATATCGGAACCGTGATTTTGCATTGATTGTTGTGGTTGCTAAAATTGTTGTTGTTGCGGTGGAAATCCACTCGGACGGTTGAAAGTAGGTTGTTGGACTGCACCTTGCTTGTTGGCATAGCTGAAATTTTGATGATCTCTCCATCCCGGATTGTAAGTGTTGGAATAGGGATCATACCGTCTTGGATAATTTGGAATTTTCTCCATGTTATCCATCCTTTGATCACGGTGTGATGATGAATCCGTAACTTCATGCACTCGTCTAACCATTGGTTCACCTCTTGTGTAGAATTGTTACGAGTTTGCAGCCATGCTTTCAATCAACTCGGTAGCTTGGGCCACTAGTGCACCACCACCCGCAGCATCAAGAAGATATCGATCACTTGGTTGGAGACCTTCTTAGAAGTATTGTATTATCATAACGTCACTAAATTGGTGGTGAGGGAAGCTTGCCACCAATCTCTTACACTGTTCCCAACATTCATACAATGACTCCCCGTCCTTTTGTTGTATTCCACAAATCTCCTTACGAATTTGGGTAGATTTGGATGAAGGAAAATACCTCTCTAGAAAGAGTTTCTTCAACCCGTTCCATATAGTGACACTTCCGGATGGTAAATAATACAACCATTCGTTAGCATTGTCCGCCAAAAAGAATGGAAAAGCTTTCAACATTGCACCATCGGCATTAGTCTCTGGTGGTAGCATGGCCGTGACTATGGTATGGAAATCCATGAGATGCTTGTTTGGATCCCCATTCGCCATGCCATGAAACTTCGTTAACTCTCTAATCAACCCCGTCTTGATATCGAAGGTTGAATTTGTTTGGATATACCATCATTGTGTATCAAGCCTATGAGAAGCCAAGTCCTTGAGGGTACGATCACCCATTGCTTCTTCTTCTTCTTATTCAAAAGGTGGTTCTTGTTCAACCGGAACCTCTTTCTCTAGAACTTCTTCTAGTTGTAACTCTTCTTCCACTTCTAACTCTTGTTCTTCTATTGTGTCTTGACTTCGTTGGAGTATTGTGCCTCTTCGAGTAGCTATCCCGCACCTTAGATAGTTCCAATCTTTAGAAGCCAGGGATCAGGTACCTGAAAACAATTCTCGCAAACAAGTGAGAAACAAGACAAGAAAACAAAAAAAAAATATGAAAGCAGAGAAGATGATAAGAAACTAAAAACTTAATAACAAGCCGTATGCCTCCCCGGCAGCGACGCCAAAATTTGATCGCTATCGTATGCGTCAAAAATAATTTCACTTTCTCACTCTACTAATATAAATGAAGTACGTGGTAAGAAAGAGTTCGTTCCCACTGAGAGGCAATTGCTGTTATAAAAATTTCAGTTTCTTAGTAACCAATGGGGGAATTTTTGTTTTAGCAAAGCAATAAAAATAAATTGAAAGCAAAGTAATAATTGGAATAATCAATAGAAGAAGATATTGGTTACGAGATAGTATCATTCACAAACATGTATTTTCATCAATGACTAGAATTGATAATTTAATGTCTCATTTATTAAAAGTCCTAGGATACCTTGATCGCAAGAATATCCCGCTAATTCCCTGATTTCATCACAACCATATTAAAAGATGCATATGTGAATTCTTCCTAGAAAGCAACCTAAAGTGTAAAAGCACAATTAAGTTTAACTCCCTAAAAGCACTAAGTTCTATGGAATAAGACTAATCAAGGAAATCAAACGTGTAAAAGTACTAATTCGATTTAACCAAGGTTATGATTCATATGTGACTAGTAGGATATATCACTACAAGCACTACTCACATTTATGCTACTTGTAATCATGAATTTATCACTTTTTCGTATAATAAAACCTAATGTAGCAATAGATATGAAGACCAATCTAATTGATTCCGGACTCAATCAAACTAGCACTCAAATCATGTAACAATATTAACAATGAATCATAAACAATAAAGTTGAGACAAAACTAATCCATTGATTTAAATATCATGCTTGAGAAATCAACTTTTATCCCATAACCTATAATATGAGTTTAGTTACTCATAGCTTTTGAGTTCATCATATTCAATAATAAAATGAAGAAGATGAAAAACAAAAATGAAAGCAAACCCTCGTCGTCGCTCTCCTCCAAAACTCCCAATAGAAAAAAAATACGTCCACCACCAAGAAGTAGAAAACTTTCCTTTTGTAGCTTTTCTTCTTTCCAAAACTAGGTCTTCAAAGCCCAAAGTCCAAGTGGTCCAACAAGCCCATGTGTGTGAGAAACCCATGTAAAAATCTTGCCAAAAATATGTCGCCGGAAAACTAGTGCAGTGTCGGAAGTTGGCCGAAAAATATCTCAGGTGACCGGCAAAGTCCACCTGGTCACTGGTCAACGAGTCAGCTCGGTCAGGTCAACCGAGTTAAGATAAGTCGGCCGAGTGAAGACCGAGTCAGGGTGTCTTGTTTGGCTAAGTGGACTAGGTGCCATGCCAAAGTGATTTTGCACAGGCCTAAGAAATATTGCATGAGCCATAACCTCTGTGTTGCACCATTGTGGTGCATCAGAACTCCACTCCAGCCAATTTATAGCATTTCAAAAGCAGGCAGGTTCTGCGAAACAACACCAGCATCATTTCAGCTCAACACAGGTTCAACATCTTCAGCTCGTTGTCACTAACAACATTACTGCTCAGCTTTCACAACCCTTGAATCTCCTAAGGACAACACCATTCTTTCAGCGCTTCAGTCACCAGAACCCATTAACTTCAATCTTTGCTGCAACTGCACCTCCAGATTCAAGCACATACTGAATTCCATCGTTCTCAAGCCACTGTCAATAACAGCTCCACCTTCTTGTATCCCAGTTCAATCTCTACATCATTTCTGCAGCTTCAATCCTACAATACCTAGTTCATACATTCATCCCCTGTGTCATGTATTCATTCATTCTTCATAACCTGCAACTGCAACCTTCTCTGCGTTATAGCTCAAAGCAACAACAACAGCTCCATTAGTATCATCATTTCCATCGCCACTGCTCCACAAACCATTCCGCAGCACCAACAATTCTGTCTCAAACCCTATATCCATTCATCAATCTTCTCAGCTCATGGCTTGCAACCCTTCTACCAAATCCATCAGTCACAGTGGCAGCTCCAATACCAGTTGCAACTTCCATCTCTGTCCATTCAAATCAACTGCAATAGCTTTAAGACCAGTCATATCTGCATTTTCAACTCCAACTATCACTGCATTCAATTTCTTCTCATTGTCTTCTCTGAGTTTTAACAGCAAACCCCAACTTCATTTGAATCTTCAAACTCACAGAATCAAACCCATTCTTGATCTTGTAAACAACAGCATCAGTAAGCCATCAAAAACATCATTAACTTCAGCTTCAGTTGCAGCTGCATCTTTCGCCATTCCTGCAATTGCCTTTTAAACCTGAACATACATCACTTGTAACTACATTTGTTGTCTGCATCAGCTTCAATACCACCACCAATTCCACAGACGCATTAGTATCTCCTTAAGCACATACACCCAGAACTCGATCCAATCTCAAATATCAGTTGAACCCTTTTTAATCTCAGATCTGTTGTAACCTTAAATCCACCAGTACAGCTTTAATTTCATACTCACTGCTTGACACAGCATCATAACCAACTTCAGCAGCGGCTTAACCCATTACAATCATCCACCATCACACAAAAACCATTTGCAAATTAATCATCTTCATACCCATCTCTTCAACTTCTTTCAATCTAAGTAATTCCAACAGCAACAGTCTTTGATTCTGAAACCCATATTCATTCTCTTCTTAAACATTCAATCTCAGAAACCCTAGATTCAAATTCTTCTAATTTCTGTTTCATCATCTTCAAATCTCGGTCTCTTTGTGTTGTTCGTCTAAACACCAGAAAAATCCTCTTCATTTGAATCTCGACTTCCTAATCTTCTCATCATCTCCATCCTCTGAACGTTAATGGAGCCGCCATCTCAGTTTCAGGCAGAGCTAGAAAAGATAATGATAACAGGAATCATTTCTTCTATGCATTTTAGGATATGGTAATGATACGAACTGCTATAAGCACCTACTTTTTTCATACAAGCCACAAACAGGTTACTTGGCTTGTCAGTTCCAGGTACCCGACTGCCTAATTCTCTATTCAACCTTGTTCTTTACCTCCTCCTCACGCACGTTAGCCCGCTGCAAGTATAGCTCGCTTGTGAATTGATCCCTTTTTTTCCTTTTATGCTCTAAATGGACTATTTCTCCTTCTTTTGCTCCCAAGGACTCCATTGCACCTAATAACTCAAAACTAAATATAAGAGATGGAATTCACAAGGATAATAGCAAAGAAAGCATAAATACTAGATATAAAATTAGGTGTTTTACAACACCAATCAGGTGCCACGAGATCTCAAGATTAAGCCAGACCAGCGTACTAGGGAGATCGAGAAACTGGTCAAAGCTGACCTTGAAGATGAGCGTGAAAAGAAGAGTATTGGGATTCCTTGTACAACGATCCTGAGATTCATCCGGACTTCGTCAATGTCCCTGACAGTGATTCCGATAAATAATTTGAAGAGGACTCCGCGAGAGATGATGATGGCGAATCTGATAATTCTGACAAATCTGATGACTCCGATGAATCTGACGAGTAACCTTGCTCATGAACTTCTCTGAGATTTTTTTTTTTTTGTCGTAGTAGATATTTTCTGGTTACTGGATCAGTTTTTTGCCGTAGAGACATTTCTTTAGAGATTATTTTCTGAACCATAATCCCTTGTCGTATTTTTGCCAAATCTTCTTCATATCTCTAACTGGATAGGATGGACCAATGTCCGTGTAGACAATAGTTATCCACGAAATACGATTATACGAACCGGCTAGGAGACACACGGCCTTCCAGATCATTAATCCACAGTTGCAATGATGGTTACATCCGAAGTATAAGTCCCCAGTATTGTCGTGTTGAATACACCTGAGCTTTCAGTCCCCAGTATTGTCGCACTTCTTCTATGTTATCAGATACGCTCTGACTCGAGAGTTAGGGTTTCAATAAAAACCGCAACATATTTGACTATATTTGTTATCGGATAAGTATCATGACATTCAATGTCTAGGTTTTCTCTACTTAAAACAGCATCTCGTCTCCTGCCTTTGCATTATCAGAAGTAATTTTGATCACAAACAAACCTATCGTCACCATGTCCAGCAGTAGTATTTCTTCTCGAAACGAACCTCAATCCAAGCATGAACTAGAAGCATCTGTCTCAGTAAGTCGTATATTCTTCTCCATATCCATTTGATCAGAACTATTGATCGTAGAAAAATAATTTGTTGCAGAATAATCAGGAGAATCCATCTTCTTCGCATAATTTGAGGCCTAAGGTTAAAGCCCCTGCCCGATACAGGTCATCTCATGCTGAAGCTGGAGCATCCATAAGCAATTCCAAAACTTCTCCGCTGAGGTTTTCCACGTTCGATATTCAATAAAATTTAACACTCCTTCATTTCATCGTCGGTTGATGTTCGTGTTGTTGTTGATGCTAGAAAGAAGAGGGACGGAAAGTCCTTGGTCGTGGTTGATGATAGCAGCAACCGAGTTGACGAATATTTCAGTGATTCTGTGGAGACTGGGGTTAGAAATCACGTTCACGAGTATCCAACGGCTGGACTCCCCTTTGAAGCTCCCATGACTAATACTTGCCCAAATAATGAGATGGTCGGTGGATTCGTCATTCCCAAACGTCATGTTCCTCTGTATACCAAAATTTGGAGGCGGTACGGGTAAATCTCTACGACGGAAATATGGAGAGGCTTTCTCCCAACCCTTCTGACTACAGTTGCCGGATTGTTACCGATCATTGAAGAGATGAACGAGATGAATCTGCGAGATGTCAAGAATCATGAACTTCATAGGTGGGATGAAATGATTTCAAACTATGAAACTTTGCGGTTCAACATAGGCTGGCTTCGTCGTCGGCTCGAGATGATCAAAATTCACAGGGCGGCAGCGGCTGCTGATGCGATTTCTACCACAACTGCTTTTTTGGAAGAGGAGAAGGACTTTGCCTTGGAATCGGCAAGAGTCGAAAAGGCTGTCCAGGACTTGAAAGGGAGGACCAAAAACTTTCAAAAGAAGCTTGACATGGTTGTTTTTAAGAATTACTCTCTGCTTGATTGTTTACTCTAAGTGAGCATTTATGATTGTTGTTTTTGAATATGTTTAGGATTTTTCTTAGGTAGAATAATTGATCATGTCATGAAGGAATTTTGTTCATTTATGAAATATTTAATGAACAAGGAGGACTTTGCACGCTCTTTGGAGGAACATAAATTACATTCTGAAAATGCTTGAAATGATGAAATGATGAAAAGGTAATTGTTTTCTATGGATCAGGCGTAATATGCTTTGAGCCATTTACTGTTGATTATATTTCCTTCCACTCCTCCATCAATGGCTAAGATTTTGTAGTATCCGCTGGATACTGCCTTGATAACTACATATGGCCCTTCCCATTTTGGAGAGAACTTGTGAGCAGACATGTCTTGTTGAATGTGCTTTGTTGTCTTTAATACCAAATCTCCTACTTGGAATGTTCGAGGTCTTACCATTTTGTTATAAGCTCTGGAGATCCTTTGTTTGTATGCTTCTACGTATTTTTCTACCTTAGCCCTTCTCGACTCAAGCATGTCCAGTTCAACAATTCTTGAGTTGGACACTTCGGCTTCGTCCCATTGTACTCAACTGGCTGTTGCAATCCTTGCTGAAGGAATTTTGATTTATGCTGGGAGTATGGCATCGGCTCCATAGACGAGTGAGTATGGTGAAGTTCCGATCGAGCTTCTTGGTGCGGTCTGATAGGCCCATAAAGCCATAAGAAATTGTGCATGCCAAGTCCGAGGATTATCATAAATTGTTCGACTGAGAATTCAGGTCAAAGTTTTGTTGGTGCTCTCTGCTTGTCCGTTTCCTTGGGGATAGTATGGTGTGGAGAAAACTTGTTTGATGCCGTATTCCTCGAGCAATTCTGTCACTTGCTTGTTGGAAAAAAGAGTTCCATTATCAGTGACAATGTGCTTAGGAACACCGAATCTACATATTATATATTCTTTGATGAAGGCTGCAATCGTGACTCCAGTGGTGCTTCGAAGAGGAATAGCTTCAACCCATTTGGTGAAATACTCAGTTGCAGTGATGATGTATTCATGTTGCTTCGAAGATGCTGGATTGATTTTCCCAATGATTTCCAGTCCCCAGCTATAGAAAGGCCATGGACTATTCACAGAATTCAATGGGAGACAAGGAGTGTGGATGAGATTACCATGGACTTGGCATTGATGACACCTCTGAACATGCACAGTTGCATCGTCTTCCATGGTCGGCCAATAATATTTCTCATGAATTTGGAGAAATAATTTCCTTTTTCCTTGATATTCTCCATCGTGCATTTCCTTCAAAATTGTTGGGATTTCATGCTCAGCTAAGCATCTCAGTAAGTTCCCACCAAAGCTTTTGCGGTATAAGATTCCTTCAAGAAAGACAAATATTTTAGCTCTCTGAACGAGTTTGATTGTTTCTTTCTTTTCCAACGGCAATTCATTGTCCCAGAGGTACTTGATGTAGGGTTACCTCTAGTCCCCAGTGTGATGGGCTGTCAGAGCTTCTAAGTGATAAGGAGGCGTCTGACAATTGGGACATGACTTTTGAAGAATTCTTGATTGAGCCTCCATGGAAGGCCAATAGTATGCCATCCTTTGAAGATTTCTGTAAAGTGTTACCACCAGCGTCTGTCCGCAGATTTCTTCATGTATGCGTTTGAGTTGTTCGTCCGCTTCGTTGTTTCCAAGGCATCATGATAAGGGCCCATCAGGATTTCGATAGTATAACGCTCCGTGAAGCAAGAAATAATTCTTTAATTCCTAGAGACTGACTTTCCCTTCTGAAAGAGAGCTGCTCAATTAATGAATAATGGGTGCTCGCCAATCATTTGCTTGAATGTCTTCGACTTGAGTAAGCCAGGTAGATGACACATCACGCCTCTGTACTGTGATTTTTTTTCTGCTCCTTCGAATTGCAGCTTAGAAGCGAGATTTTCCAGGCAGTCAATATGCCTATTGTTAGTTCGTCCAGTACGGACAATCGTTACATCAGCGAAATGAGTTAATAGTCGCTGAGCTTCAATTCTGAATAAAGCGAGCGTGATTTCTTTGAGAGAGTATGTTCCATTCATTTGATTGACTAGTAGTTTTGAATATCCTCTTATCTCAATATGTGTTGCTCCTGCTTGCTTCGCCAGGGAAAATCCTAGTAGGAAAGCTTCATATTCTGCTGAATTGTTGGTGCAGTGGTATTGATGGTGGATTTGTGTTCAAGGCTAAAATTGTAAAAGCCAAATTTAATACGCTGACATCCTGCAAAGGATAAAGCTATTTGATAAGTGATGAGTACCTCTTCGCTTTATTAATTCACCTAGAATGGAGCATGTAACAATAATCCCAAATATTCTGTGAATTAAATACACAAAATTCATCCAGGATGGAGCATGTAGCAACAATCCCAAATAACCTGTGAATTTTTAGCATTATTTATAATGCATGATTTTCCTAGTATTTCCTGTGTTGTTCCCGCAGAACTCTCATTATTGGTGCGGCATGACGACTGAGCGTTGCTCTTAACAGAGTAACACGAATCTCCAAGTGTCAATGGTGAGGCATGCACGAAATACCCGTACAGGCTACATCTTTCGGTGTGTTATATTATCCCGATTGAGCATATTTAATTTCCTAAGGGAAATCTAGACTGTCCATATCAGTCTCAGAAACAATCACGGCCACGCAGGTTGACCGCATGATTTAACCATCCTAGACGAACCCTAGCGGGAGAAGGCTATCACCATGATTACCACTAGAGGGCCTATTTATGCACTAGCCGGTCGAATATTACACTTTACTTCCCAACATGCCAAAACGCCAGCCCCAAAATAGGGTGTCCGCGCTCGAACGAGCAAGACTGCTTAAGACAGTCTCAAAGTGATCGTGATCATACAACTTCACTAGCCTGATTGGAAGGCTTAGATCGCACCATGAAAGATGGAGGAGGCGCTAGCATGCACATTAGCGGGCCCACTCTATCCCTGCCTGATCGGTTTGCTCACGGCGTGGTCATATAACCACGATCGCATGCCCGAAACATGGCTGGTGTGATGTTTTGCTAGGGTCACGAAAATTCCACTAATGTCTTAAATTGATCACAACCATCCAACTTCGCCAGCATGTTTGGATGGCTTAGATTGCGCCTAAGATTATTAGGGAAGTTCACACACGTTCACCGTCGGCCCAACGTGGGCCCCACACAATTGGGCCTTCCAAAAGAGGAGCATAACTTGCCAAGCCGTTTGGTAGAAGTCGTGTGTACGTGACTGTTTTAAAACCCTAAACTAGGGTTTGCGGAGCCGCATAACTGCCGCAGTTCGATCACGATCATCCATCTTCGCAAGCTTGGATGGAGGGTGTATATATAGACTTAAAAGGTCCCAAGCATGTCAACATGATCACTGTGAGCCCACCTTTGCGTGGAGCTGGTCGGCCTAGGCAGACTAGGAACCGACGACCTCGAAACGTGCGCCCAAAAGTGGCATGCTGAGTGGCTTCCAAATCCTTTGCGGCAATGAATTTCTGCCGCAAATCGATCTCGACCACTCACCTTTTCCGGTCAAATTGAGTGGCCTTGATCGCACCCCCATGAAATAAAGAGGTATGGGCATATACACTGGCAGGCTGTCTACACGCATGCCTGGTCGGCCCCACCAAAACTTGCGCCCAAGCTCGGATTCGGTCAAGTATAGGAGTGATGCTCGCGCACCTCCTAAAACCCTAAAAATCCATCAACGGTCGCAGATGAGAGTCTTAAACCATCTCGTCCGTCCAACTTTGCTAGATTGGTCGGACATCCTAGGTTGAAAGCTAGATGACCAGTAAGGCATCCTGATGATCGCCATCCGCCACTCTTCCACATGAGTGATAGGCCAGGATATAGTTTGCCCATGCAGCCTCCAAACGATCATTCGAAGATGGTTGGACGTGGTGCTATTTTAAGACGATTGGTCCGCGACTTATTCAGTCAGGCTTTAAAACATCGATGCTTCATACATGCTGATTTTCTGCGATGCATTACATGCATCGAGCATACACGATATTTCATAAATATCAAATCCTTAGTTATTTTAGCATCACATGCTACTTCCTACAGTGGGTCCCACGATCCACTCATTCGAGACATCAAACATGTCACAAACTGGGGGATACTTACTGGGGTATTGGTCTGGCGGTTAACAGCGTGCAGCGTGCAACGCGCCATTACAAGAACGTGTCAGGAGGCATGGACGGTTAGCGATGATGGGAGAAGTGGGCAAGGAATGATCGTGTGACACTAACACGACCCCACTATTCCATCACTCCACTTCCTACGAGAGACGAAGGTTGTGTCAATGACTTGTATAAATAGGTTCTCCTATCTATTTCCAAGACGGACAGAAAATCAAGTGTTGATATCCAGAAAACACCCAGAGTTGATTGCTTACATTATAGCAAGCCAGTTCGACATTCTGATACAAGTCATAAACATCCAACACCTTCATAATCTCAACACCTTCTTTGCTTCTCTCCCTAAGATCAACCCATCTCCTTTATTTTGTGACTGAAGCAAGTCTGGAACGGCCATTTCTTGGTTTAGGCCAGAATTGTATAGATTGATCTCTCGAATCAGAAAAAACTCCCGTGCAGTGCATTTGTTTAGGGTTTAGATTCGTTTCTCATCCACACACCCAAATTTACCAAAAACCGCAGAAACAGTTTTCACCCATAAACAATTGGCGACCACAGTGGGAGATTAATCGCTCGGTTGTGAAGTCAATTTCTTCAATACCCAATCTCATTTGGTTGATTTCAAAATGGTTGGTCTTAGGACTTCCCCAACAGCTTCAAATCCTGGTCGAAGTTCCTCCAGTGGTGGTACCCCCCTTCCCAACGGTATATCTGATGGTATAGCCGGAAGAATCCCAACATTGATCGAGTTAGCACGAGTGAAGGAGATTCACACGAAGAACATGAACCTGATCAAAGAAACGATAAACGACATACTCGATCTCCTCATCAAGATGACATCAGAGATGAGCGGTCCTATCGCGGAACCAGGGACTGATCCTCTTCAAACCGGGGACTGATCCTCTTCAAATCAACAGTTTCACTATGAACCGGAGGCCAGTGGACCAGGAAGCAGCTTCTCTAGTGGAAAGTTTGTGCAAACTTTTACACCTCTCGAAGAATCATCGGGCGGAGACGTTTGCCGCAATTAACCAGATAGCCCTGAACGTGCATTTAACTCCTTCGCGTCCAGAAATCTCAAACACATCAGAGATGTCTGTGAATAATGTTACATTCACAAAGGAAGACATGATGGCGGAAGAGGGTCACAACCGGGCCCTACACGTTACTGCGCCATCAAGGATTTAGAATTCAAACGGGCCCTCATCGACACAGGAGCATCTTCGAATGTGATTACTCTCAAGACGCTCAGGACGGCTAAGGTCCTCCCAACAAGATCGTACGGAGGCCTACCACGATGACGGACTTTGAAGGAAACCAAACCAACACATACGGGTATGTCAATCTGAATTTATCTGTAGGACCCGTTCAGTCAAAGGTGAAATTCGAAGTCATAGAGAATGAGCCGGACTACCATATGATACTAGGGAGACCGTGGCTTCATGACAATAGGATTATCCCTTCAACGTATCACCAATGCCTGAAGACTATGCTGAATAAAGAAGTCGTTTGTATTCCTCAATCGTTGTCTCCTTACGCGCCAATATGTGGAATGGAGTTATTTGAACAAAGAGAAGCTCCGCGAGAATAATCAGACAAGGTTTATTGCATCTCACTCCCCACGTGGGCGTCAATCCAGGAGGAAGACCGACTTTCATTGAAGTCTAAGCCTTACGATGCATCTTCGCTAACAAGGCGTTCTTCTTCATCTAGTGAAGCAGCGATCCCAGTTCACACTAAGAGGGAGCGAACTTTTTTGGAAAGCCGTGATCAAAAAGGGAAAACTGTGTAGCGATGCCGCTGTTAGCAATTAGCAGGGGAGACTGATGCCCAGTCTCTTCGCCCAATAGAGTGCTACAAAAATGACAAGCCACAAGAAGAGGTACTGGATGCTCCGCGACAGCTACAGGACGACACCAATTCCACGACTGATGAAATCGAAGTCGTTAATATTGGGAATGAAGAATCTCCCAGGCCTATCTCCATCAGTTCAACTTTTGTCCACGGATGAGCGCACGAAGCTCGTGCAACTTCTCAAAGAATACCAAGACATATTCCCCTAGACGTATGACGAAATGCCCGATTTAGATGAAAAATTGGTTACCCATGATCTACATGTCACACCCGGATCCAAGCCGATCAAGCAATCTCCGAGGAAATTCAGGCACGAGGTGGAAGATCAAATC
Organism: Papaver somniferum; assembly: GCF_003573695.1. Taxonomy (NCBI): domain Eukaryota; kingdom Viridiplantae; phylum Streptophyta; class Magnoliopsida; order Ranunculales; family Papaveraceae; genus Papaver; species Papaver somniferum. The sequence goes on along the minus strand of NC_039360.1, from coordinate 149,144,529 downwards.
AAGATTGAGATTCAGAAGTTATTAGCTACTGGCTTCATTAAACCCATTCATCATCCGACCTGGCTGACTAATGTGGTTCCGGTGAAAAAGAAAAACGGACAGATCTGGTGCTGTGTGGATTTCAAAGACTTGAACAAATGCTGCCCTAAGAAAGATTTTCCTCTGCCTAACATAGACATGTTAGTAGACGCCACCAGCGGGCATGGCATGTTTTCCTTCATGGATGGATATAACGGTTACAATCAGATAAGGATGTATGAGCATGACGCAAGTAAGATAGCTTTTCGAACTCCTCTAGGAAATTTTTACTAGACTGTTATGCCTTTTGGTTTGAAGAATGTCGGTGCAACGTATCAACACGCTATGACGTCGATCTTCCATGAAATGATGCATAAGTTAGTTGAAGACTACGTGGACGATATAGTAGTCAAATCAAAAGCTCAGGTAGATCACACAGGAATTCTACGACAAGTGTTTGATAGGTGTCGTGAATACAAATTGAAGATGAATCCTTTGAAATGCGCTTTTGGCGTTTTGTCGGGCAAATTTCTGGGATTCCAGGTAACTGTTGAAGGGATTAAAGTGGACCCATCCAAGACTCAAGCTATCCTCACGATGCCACCACCACGTTTTATACATGGTCTGGGCCAGCTTGTTGCTTCATTCACCCCCTTGCTGAAGAAAGGAGCAAGTTTCGTTTGGACCGCAGTGCAACAGGAAGCGTTTCGAAAGATTCAACGAATATTGTCATCTCCATCCATCATGAATTATCCCATCCAAGGAAGACCGCTATGTCTCTACACCGCTTTTAGTGATACCGCCGTCGGTGCTTTGCTCGCTCAAGAAGATGACGAAGGAATCGAACATCCTATATACTATTTCAGCTGAATATTGAGAGATGTTGAACTCAGATACCCAAAGGCGGAGAAGGCATGCTTAGACCTAATTCATTTCATTCAGAAGTTCATACATTACCTGCTATCCAACAAGGTGGTACTCATATCCAAATCTGATCCTGCGAAGTTTTTGCTTTCAAAAACAGTTCTGATGGGAAGTTCGGCTAAGTGGCTCCTCCAAATGTCGGAGTTAGACATAACGTATACGTCACCTAGATCTATCAAGGGACAAGAAGTTGAAGATTTACTAGCAGCATTCCCTGGGGAAGGCACTACTGCGTTACGAGAGGATCTTCCTGGAGAATTTCCAGACATCTCCGTTGTCGAAAAAGAAGTGTGGCTGTTATATTTTGACGGTTCTGCCACCCCTAGAAATAACACTTGAGGGGCAGGCGTAGTCCTAGTATCTCCGACCGGTGAAGTATTTTCACACTCCTTCAAGTTGGACTTTCAATGCACTAAAAATTCAGCAGAGTATGAAGCCTTCCTCATAGGATTGTCATTAGCCAAGCAAGCAGGGGCCACACGTCTGGAAATAAGAAGTGATTCTAAGCTACTGGTTAATCAGATGAATGGAGTGTATGCATTGAAAGAGTAACAAACGACAGGCCGATTTTTTAGCAACACTGGCTTCTAAATTACAGTTCGAAGGTTTAGAAGAAACCCTGACGGTGAAGAGAAGGACGGTAGAATTAACGTGGCTTTCACAATGCAAAGACACTGAGACCTATGATTGGCGAACTCCGATCATTCAAGAGCTTAGCAGCTCGCTTTCTTAAGGAAAGGTCAGTCTCAAAACCTTGCAAAGATTTTTCATGCTTCATGGTATGCTATATCATCGAAACCCGGATGGTTCCCTATCAAGATGTCTCGAGATGATGAAGCACAGCTGCAGCTTAACCGCGTTCACGATGAAATTTGTGGACAAACATTGGTGGTAATGCTCTATCGACGTCTTCAACGCTTAGGCTATTCCTGGACAGAAATGGAGATTCAATCTCGGCTACTCCAAAAGTCTTGTACAAATTTTCAAGCGCCGCCACATCAACTGGAGATTTTCAGCATAAGTCATGTTGGGGACTGGAGAGAGTCGTATATTAGCTATCTCCGCAACGGAGTAATTCCTGCTAATTCAAAGGAGGTTGTCAAGATGAAACAAAGGGAGAAACGATTCGTATTCCACGAGGGGATCCTGTATCACAAAAGCTTTGGAGGCGATCGGTTACGATGCCTGGCTGAGATAGAAATTCCAATCATGTTGAAGGAGATGCACGAAGGGGAACATCAAGGGAAGAGGAAACTGTTTCTCCAGATACACGAGAAATATTATTGGCCGACCATGGAGGATGATGCAGCTGCATTTGTTCAAAGCTTCCACAAGTGTCAAATTCATGGGAACCTTGTTCACGCACCTTCCACTCATTTACACTCGATAAGCAGTCCATGGTCGTTTTACAGCTGGGGACTTGACATTATTGGAAAGATCAATCCGCCATCATCGAAGCAGCACGAGTATATCATAACCGCGACGGAGTAATTCACCAAATGGGTTGAAGCTATTCCTCTACGGGGGACTACGGGCGCAACGATTGCATCTTTCATTAAGGAGTACATCATCTGTCGTTTTGGCGTGCCTAAGCATATTATCACTGATAACTGCACCCCCTTTGCCAACAAACAGGTACGAGAGTTGTTTGAAGAGTATGGAATTAAACAGGTCTTCTCCACCATCTACTATCCTCAAGGGAATGGACAGGCTGAGAGCACTAGCAAAACGTTGATTAGGATTCTCAGTCGAACAGTACATGACAATCCCAGAGAGTGGCACGAACAACTGCCGATGGCGCTATGGGCGTATCGTACGGCACCTAGAAGTTCCATTGGGGTTTCTCCATATTCACTTGTTTACGGTGCGGACGCGATCCTCCCAGCAGAAATCAAGATCCCATTAGCTAGGATTGCAACAACAAGTAGGGTCCACTGGAACGAGGTTGAAGCGTCTAACTCCATAATCGCTGAATTAGACACTCTGGATTCCAGAAGAAGCAAGGCAGAGGAACGTACTCAGGTGTACATAAATAGGATCTCCAGGGAATATGACAAGACTGTGAAGCCACGAGTTTTTAAAGTAGGATATTTAGTCTTGAAGACAGCCAAGCACATCCAGCAAGACATGTCTGCACTGAAGTTCTCTCCGAAATGGGAAGGTCCCTACATGGTTACCAAGGCTTACACTACCGGCTACTACAAAATCATTAAGGTGGATGGAGAAAAGTTAGAAGCAGTCATTAACGGAAGATGGCTCAAGGCATACCATGCTTGATCATTGTCCCGCTACTGTCCGATGACATGACAATACCTGCATTTTTCATTACATATTTGAATTATCAATTTATTCAGAAACGATTAAAAAAAAACTTCATCCATCTACCAAAAAAATAATGCAATTCACTTCTCAAGAATGTTGAAATTTTTTTTTTAAGTAAGCGTGGCTTAGAAGAGACCATCCAGCAGATTGTAGTTCCTTGAAAGCATCATCTTCAACCTAGTTTGGTATCTCTTCGTCCTATTCATCAAGTTTTGAACTGCCTACTCCACCTTCTCTGATTCCGCGACCAGAGCCTTCTCCTCTTCTAAGATAGCTTTCGCAGCGGGAACTACATTTACGAGGATACCAGCTCGATCAACCTTGATGATGTCAAGACGCTGCCGTAACCATCCCACGTTGAACTCCATGGATTCGCAGGTAGATACCATGTTCTCCCACTTTTTAAGGTTTGATTCAGCAACGTTGCGAATAGATATGTTCTTCATCTTAGCAATCATGGGAAGAAGGCAGTTTACCGTGGTGACCAAAGTAGATGAACAGTGCCAAACTACGTTCCTGGTTGCAATGTGGCCATACTTTCTCCATACCTTTGTGTATAAAGGCACAAACTCTTTCCGCACTAAGAATCCACCGACATCCCTATAGCTGGAAGATAGGCATTTCATGCGGATATCGAATAAAAGACCCGCGTTGGGGTATTCATAAGATGAGATACCCATATCAGCATCTTCAAGATCCGCTGGGGTAGGAGTGTTTGAATTTGAAGGAAGAGGACTAGTTAAGTCATCGTCGTCGATAACCGTCACGCATGTTCCAGTAGGGTATCTCTGCAAAAAGTGAGGATTATTCGCCTGATCAGGAAGAACAAGTAACTGTTCAGAAAAGAAAAGGAAAAAGAGGAACGAACCGGTACGATCTTCTTAACTCGAATAACGCGAGAAGGGGATTCATCATGAAGCTCAGGTTCACACTGAGATGCAGTTCGTGCACGCTTAATAGAAGACCCTGGATGATATGAAGAAGACGACATACTGTTGTTTGACATGATGGAGTTTCTGCAAGAAAATCCTATCCCAAAACGTAAAAGTGATTCAAGATCCCTACGCATACATATATGTCGAGGAAACACTAAAGGAAGACTCAAGGCGTTTGCGGCGAAGTCTACCCAACGGATAATGATTCAACACCAACCAAGTCGTGTTTTTTTCCAAACCCTAATCAAGATCGGAAAAGACCGTTTGCTAAAAGGAACGGTTCAACCAGCTCCGCGACGTTTGAGGCATATGAAGGTGTTCACCTATGCGGTAAATATGTATTTGCATTAGCCTAATCGTTCTAGTATTTGAACTGTCACCATATTTTGCCTACCCCACAATAATGCAACCATTATGCGCTAGGCAGGGGACTTAATGTTGATGATGGATTTTTGTTTAAGGATAAACTTGTAAAAGCCAAATTTAATACGTTGACATCCTGCAGAAGATAAAGCTATTTGATAAGTGATGAGTACATCTTCGCTTTATTAATTCACCTATAATGAAGCATGTAGCAACAATCCCAAATATTCTGTGAATTAAATACACAAAATTCATCTAGGATGGAGCATGTAGCAACAATCCCAAATACCCTGTGAATTTTTAGCATTATTTATAATGCGTGATTTGCCTAGTATTTCCTGTGTTGTTCCCGCAGAACTCTCATTATTGGTGCGGCATGATGACTCAGCGTTGCTCTTAACAGAGTAACACGAATCTCCAAGTGTCAATGGTGAGGCATGCACGAAATACCCGTACAGGATACATCTCTCGGCGTGTTATATTATCCCGATTGAGCATATTTAATTTCCTAAGGGAAATCTAGACTGTTCATATCAGTCTCAGAAATAATCACGACCACGCAGGTTGACCGCATGATTTAACCAGCCTAGACGAACCCTAGCGGGAGCAGGCTATCACCATGATGACCACTGCGGGCCTATTTATGCCCTAGTCGGTCGAATATTACACTTTACTTCCCATCATGCTAAAACGCCAGCCCCAAAATAGGGTGGCCGCGCTGCTTTGGAAGAAGCTCGAACGAGCAAGACTGCTTAAGACAGTCTCAAAGTGATCGTGATCGTCAAACTTCACTAGCCTGATTGAAAGTCTTAGATCGCACCATAAAAGATGGAGGAGGCGCTAGCACGCATATTAGCGGGCCCACTCTATCCCTGCCTGATGGTTTGCTCACGGCGTGGTCATATAGCCACGATCGCTTGCCCGAAACATGGATGGTGTGATGCTTTGCAAGGGTCACGAAAATTCGACTAATGTCTTAAATTGATCACAACCATCCAACTTCGCCAGCATGTTTGGATGGCTTAGATTGCGCCTAAGATCATTAGAGAAGTGCACACACGTTCACCGCCGGCCCAACGTGGGCCCCACACAATCGGTCCCTCCATAAGAGGAGCATAACTTGCCTAGACGTTTGGTGGAAGTCGTGTGTACATGACTGTTTTAAAACCCTAAATTAGGGTTTGTGGCGCCGCATAACTGCCGCAGTTCGATCACGACCATCCATCTTCGCAAGCTTGGATAAAGGGTGTAGATATAGACTTAAAAGGTCCCAAGCATGTCAACATGATCACTGTGGGCCCACCTTTACGTGGAGCTAGTCGGCCTAGGCAGACTAGGACCCGACGACCTCGAAACGTGCGCCCAAAAGTGGCATGCTAAGCGGATTCCAAATCCTTTGCGGCAATGGATTTCTGCCGCAAATCGATCTCGACCACTCACCTTTGTCGGTCAAATCGAGTGGCCTAGATTGCACCCCCATGAAATAAAGAGGTATGGGCATATACACTGGCAGGCCGTCTACACGTATGCCTGGTCGGCCCCACCAAAACTTGCGCCCAAGCTCGGATTCGGTCAAGTATAGGACTGATGCTCGCGCACCTCCTAAAACCCTAAAAATCCATCAACGGTCGCAGATGAGAGTCTTAAACCATCTCGTCCGTCCAACTTTGCTAGCTTGGTCGGACATCCTAGGTTGAAAGCTAGACGACCAGTAAGGCATCCCGATGATCGCCATCCGCCACTCTTCCACAGGAGTGATCGGCCAGGAGATAGCTTGCCCGTGCAGCCTCCAAACGATCATTCGAAGACGGTTGGACGTGGTGCTATTTTAAGACTCTTGGTCCGCGACTTATTCAGTCAGGCTTTAAAACATCGATGCTTCATACATGCTGATTTTCTGCGATGCATTACATGCATCGAGCATACACTATATTTCCTAAATATCAAATCCTTAGTTATCTATGCATCACATGCTACTTCCTACAGTGGGTCCCACGATCCACTCATTCGAGACATCAAACATGTCACAAACTGGGGGATACTTACTGGGGTATTGGTCTGGAGGTTTACAGCGTGCAGCGTGCAACGCGCCATTACAACAACGTGTCAGGAGGCATGGACGGTTAGCGATGATGGGAGAAGTGGGAAAAGACTGATCGTGTGACACTAACACGACCCCACTATTCCATCACTCCACTTCCTCCACTTCCTACGAGAGACGAAGGTCGTGTTCAATGACTTGTATAAATAGGTTCTCCTCCTTATTTCCAAGACGGACAGAAAATCAAGTGTTGATATCCAGAAAACACCTACAGCTGATTTCTTACATTATAGCAAGCCAGTTCGATATTCTGATACAAGTCATAAACAACCAACACCTTCACAATCTCAACACCTTCTTCGCTTCCCTCCCTAAATCAACCCCATCTCCTTCACTTTGTGACCGAAGCAAGTCTGAAACGGTCGTTTCTTGGTTTAGGCCAGAATTGTATAGATTGATCTCCCGAATCAGAAAGCACTCCCGTGCAGTGCATTTGTTTAGGTTTTAGATTCGTTTCTCATCCACACACCCAATTTTACCAAAAACCGCAGAAACAGTTTTCACCCACAAACAAGTGGAAATCCAATTTGAACGAATGTGAGAAAACTTCGCCAGATGGAGATACTAGCACTACGCCCGCTCCTCCAGTGTCGTTGCTAGGTGTGGAGGATCCTTCAAAGTATAGAACAACGTCTCTGCTTTGATAACTAAGATATCTGGAAACTCACCAGGTACATCTTCATGTAACATTGTTGCATCTTCTCCTGGAAAAGCAGCGAGCAAGTCTGCAACTACTTGGCCTTTGATTTCCTTAGGCGGTGTGCAAGCTATGTCGAATTCTGACATCTGAAGTAGCCACTTTGCTGGTCTCCCTATCAAGGCTGGCTTTGATAGTAGAAACTTTATAAGGTCAGCTTTGGAAACGAGTACAACTCTGTTGGATAGTAAATAGTGCCTGAATTTCTGGATTGCATGCACTAATGCTAGACATGCTTTTTCATCCTTTGGGTATCGGAGTTGAGCGTCTCTCATTGTACGGTTGAAGTAATAGATCGGTCGTTCGATGCCTTCTTCGTCTTCTTGGGCAAGAAGTGCTCCAATAGCAACATCACTGGAAGTTGTGTAAAGTATCAGTGGTCGAACTTGCACCAGAGATTTTATGATAGCAGGTGATAGTAGTATCTGCTGTATTTTCTGGAATGCTTCTTGTTGAACGGTTGTCCATGTAAAACTTGCTCCTTTCTTCAGTAGAGGGGTGAACGAAGCAATTAGTTGAGCCAATCCAGGAATGAAGCGTCGAATATAATTTACCTTTCCCATAAAACTCTGCAGTTCCTTCACAGTGCGTGGATGAGGCATGGTAGTAATAGCTTTCGTCTTGTCTAGATCGACTTTGATTCCTTCTGATGTGATCAGGAATCCTAGAAACTTTCCGGAGGAAACACCAAAAGCACACTTCAGAGGATTCATCTTTCATTTATATTCTCTGCATCTTTCAAAAACTTGTCTTAGAACTGCGAGGTGAGATTCTCGAGTCTTCGACTTCACCACCACATCATCAATATAGTCTTCCACTTGCTTGTGCATCATGTCGTGGAATATGCCAGTCATAGCTCGTTGATAAGTGTCACCCGCATTCTTTAATCCAGAGGGCATCACAGTGTAGTGGAAATTCCCAATGGGAGTACGGAATGCAGTCTTGTTGACATCATGCTCGTACATCTTGATCTGGTTGTATCCACTATAACCATCCATGAATGAGAACATACCGTGACCGCTGGTTGCATCGACGAGCATATCAATGTTGGGTACGGGAAAATCATCCTTCGGACAACATTTATTCAAATTCCTGAAACCGACACATCATCTGATTTGACCATTTTTCTTCTTGACAGGAACAACATTTGCTAGCCACGTTGGATGTTGAATAGGCTTGATGAATCCTGCTGCTAGTAGTTTCTGGATTTCGACTTTGATTTGCTCCTCGACCTCGTGTCTAAATTGACTAGATGGTTGTTTGACAGCTTTGGAGCTAGGAGTGATGTGCAGATGATGAGTAAACAATTTGTCGTCTAGACCAGGCATTTCTGCGTACGTCTAGGCGAAGACATCTTGATACTCTTTCAACAGGTTTATCAGTTCCGTCCGCTCCTCTGGTGACCGTACTGATCTAATTAGGATTGGCCTTGGATCGTCCTCTACCCCGATGTTGATTGTTTCAATATCATCAGTAGTGGAGTCAGTGCCGTCTTGCAATTGTCGTGGGGCATCTTGAACCTCTTCTTCGAGTGATGGTTCGCTCTGACATGATTCTTTGGGGTGGGGAGACTTTTCATCGTTCTCCCCTGTTAATTGCTAATATTTTCGTCTGCGGTAAATTATTCTCCCCTCCACATCATGACTGGTTATGAAATTAGATCCCAGAGTTGAGACCTGATCGTTGCGGCGCTTAATATATGTAGCAGATGACTTAATCGACTTAACGCTTGAGGATGACGGTTTGTCGGCGACTTCTTAAATGGACTTCCATCTTGGGGGTGGAATGCTGTAAATCTTGTTTGGAGGTTCAGGGATGTCCTTTTGAGACTCAAGAAATTCAGCGTCATAGACTGGGGCGTAAGGAGATGATGAAGCCGCAATACAGACGATTTTGTTATTGAGCAGAGCCTTCATGCATTGATGGTATGTCGAAGGAACCACTTTATTGTCATGGATCCATGGTCGTCCAAGTATCATGTGATAGTCAGGCTCTTGTTCGATCATGTGAAACTTGGCCTTTGATTGAATAGGCCCCACCTTCAAGTCTATGTATGCATACCCATACGTATGGATTTTGCTTCCTTCAAAACCTATCATCAAGATGGGATGGCGAAAAATCTTACTCTATGGGAACTTGGCCGTCTTAAGAGTATTCATAGTGATAATATTTGTAGAGGCACCTCTATCAACGAGAGCTCTCTTGAATTCAGAGACTTTGATAAAACTGGTTACGTACATGGATCGGTTATGTCCTTCATCTGTCATGCGGTCTTCTTCTCCGAATGTGATGTTGTCGATTGAGTGGTCGGACACCATGGATATTTCAACAACTGTAGACGATGAAATTAGTTGCACGTCCGATGATATTTGGTTAAGTGCAGCAAATGTGTTCGTACGTTGCTCTCTGGAGAAGTGTAGAAGCTCACATAAATTCTCGATCAGATGTGTGACTTCCTGATCCACCAGTTTTTCATAAGTGGTGAAGTTGTTGGCTTGAGGTTTAGCGTCAGTGGTGTCAAGAGACGGGCATTCTACAACCTGAGCTCCTAAGATTCTTGTCAAGTCCACCATGTAGTTGAACAAATTATCATTGCCGCTTTCAATCGATTTATGCTCCTTTCCAAGACTTCTTGCCTTCGTTCCAATTCGTCTAAAGATGGAATTTCTCCATCAAATGCATTTATGGATGAGAAAGGAGTAGTAAAGTAAGGATGACGAATATTACCAGAATCATTCGGATGAGCCAGAGAAGAGTCACCATTTGAAAGACTCTGACTGGAGTTTTGAGCGATTGAATTGGATTTAAGACCGACCATCTTTGTGAGAATTTAGATTGCAACCGAGAGAATGATCTCCTACTGTGGTCTCCAATCTATAAATGGGGAAAAACGATTTGCTGGTTTTTACGGAATTTAGGAGACGACCGTGCGGAGGAGACTCCTTGAACCGATCGAAATGTTCAACCTCACACAGATCCACTGCAAGAAGGCATTGCTTTAAGTTCGAGAGTTCAATCTGTAGGACTCCGACCTAAACCAAGACAATGGCCGTTCCAGAGTCAATTCGGTCACAAGAGAGGATGGGTCGATCTGTAGGAGGGAAGCAAAGAAATGTGTGAGATCAATGGTGATCGAAGATTGTAGGTGTGTTGTGTATTCTGCGTGAAGAAATAAGATAAGTTTTGATTGATTGGATTTGCTCTGTTGAGACTAATTGCTTAGACGTTGAGATGTTAATCTCTTTGTTGTCTGTTTGACGAAAAGATTGTACTTTTTTCAATCATGATTCAGAGACTTATTTATATTGCTAGAATCGTAAACACCTTGATCCCATGAAGTGTGACAGTTGCTGGAGTCAATGAGTGGGGAAGTGGAAATCATGTTAAAACCAGTTGCTCATCGTGCGGAAACTTGGTTGATTTTCTACCCACTACTTTGCTAACTCCTTCAAATGATTGCATGACTTGCTCACATTCTCATCGTGTGTATGAACACACGTGCCGTAGACCGCCAGACCAAAATCCTAGTTAATATCCCCCCATGTAACACGATTGATGTCGTAGAACGCCAGACCAAAATCGAACGTGTCTGTTGAGACAAAGGTATAATTTATGAACAAACATTGATAGTCAATGTGAGCAAATATTGCTCATTCGATGAATTGTTGAATATTAATAGTTGAACCAATATTCCTTGGTTTGAGCAAATATTTCTCATCTGAGCAAATATTGCTTGTTTGATGAATTATTGGTAGCATGACCAAATAAAATATTAATTTAAATACTGACAACTGAACCAAGTATAATTAATAAAATGTTGACCATGAGATCATCGTAAAATTATTAGCGTTTGAGTCTGGAATTATGAACCTTGGACTCAAAACCCTAATTCGATCAATTGATGGTTTATTGAAAATTAACCACAGAGTGAAGGAGGGACCGGCTACATGGGATGATGGGTCGACCATGTAGCGCCCAGATGCTCGAGTGAGCAAATACCAAAGTCTCTTGAGGACCAATTGGTGAAAGGATGATTAAATGCTGGTTTAATCATTTATTGAAATAATGTTTGTCTGAACCTTAGGTGATAAAACCTAATAAATTATGAAGAGATGAAGGACCGACCAAGGGATCATGAAAACCGGCCCTGGTTGGTCACGGGACCGTGCGACGATCGTTTTATTAAGTTCCAAAATTGTTTGGAAGAGTTTGAACCTAATATGACCAAATTAGGTCAAATGTTGAAAAATATGTGGGACCGGATTTTTGCAAGCAAAAGAGCTAACCTTGGTCGGTCAAGGTAGTATGCTCGCATCACCAAAGTGTTCGTGTCTCAGTCCTGAGAGTTTTGATATTTTCTGATGTGCGTTTGAGCAATCATTTGAGAAAATATGAAGAAATCAAGGATTTTGTTGAAACTGAGGAAACTTCATGAGATGAAGGAAAATAATTATAAAATGAAGGAATCATGAAGTGTGGGACCGGCTATGGCCAAGGTATGGCCAGCCGGCCAATGAGCCCGGTTTCATAGCATTTTTCCAAACTTTATTATATTTTTCATGATTTTATGAAAATACCATGAAATCAAGGGGTTTGTTGAAATAAAGGAGTTTTCCTTGAAGTGAAGGAGTTTCCATGTGATGAAGGAAACTAATAATATTAATAATAATAAAATAAGGGCGTGTTGGACTGGCTTGGGCATGGTCGGCCGGCTAGGGCCCGGTCCCGTGAGTTTTCCCTAATTTTATGTATTATTTCCATGATTTGAAGGAATTTTCATAATTTGAAGGAAATATCATGCAATCAAGGAATTTCATGGAATGAAGGAAACATAAAAAAATAATGATTAAGGGGTGTGTTGGACCGGCCGGCTAGGGAAATATCATGAAATTAAGGATTTTCATGAGATTAGGGAAATAATAATAAAATAATGAGGAATCATGAGGTGTGGGACCGGCCACAACTAGGGCATAGTCGGCCGGCTAGTAGTCACGGTCCCTCGACACCTTTTCAGATTTTATATTATTTCCTTGATGCGAAGGAAACACTATGAAACTGAGGAGTTTCCTTAAAACGAAGGATATTTGTTCAAATGAAGAGATTTTCATGAGATCAAGGAAAATAATAAAAATATGATAAAATATAGAATTTGGACGTGGGACTGGTCACGGCATGACTGGCCGGCCGGTGAGCCCAGTCCCCTAGCGCCTTGACTAACATTTTATTATTTATTTTTTTCTTCATATTTTGCATAGGTTCATCGTTCTTTCGTATTTTGGAATGCTCGTTCGTGCATTCAGGTGCTTGTTGGCGTATTATTGCTGAGTACATTTGCACCATTTTAGTCGGGGCTTACTCGACAGTTGCTCTGATGCCCGTATGTTGAGTATTTATTACTAACCCATGGAATTCTGCTGGGAAGAACCATGAATTGAAGTAATGAAATATTATGGAAAACATATAATGTTTTCCAGGGATCCATTTAATGAATCTAACGATTTAGGAATAATTAATTGAAGGCTCCATACTAGTACGATCGTCTAGGAGCATTAATTATTCATGAACTGAGCGCTATGAGCCTGTTGAAGCGTCATATTTCTTTTACATAGTCAGGGAAAACGTTGTTACATCCTGAAGACGTTATTGCTCTATACTAACAGTCAAGCTGTTTAGGAGCCGTCCAATCTTTCGATTCTATACATAAGTAATTATTGAAATTGCTCAATATTCATGAGATATGTCGTTGTCTCAGCTGAGAGACTACACATCTGCATATACTCTGAGAGACAGTATTCTCAGTCAGAGATTCTTGTGGCATGAGCTTTCATGCTTTCGATAAGATACATGAGCCTCGATATCCATCTGATTGCTGGATCAGGAGCATGTACAATTATGGGTTTACGATTTTAGCCCTTTACGAAAATCCACCATCTACATTAAGTCCCCTGCTTAATGAGGGACAGTCATGTTCCTCAGTCAGCACTGAACGGTGATTTTCTAGTTATGAACGAAATAGGTAATTGAACTTAGTCGTAAGATAAGATGTTATCGGATTTTCGATTGTGCGAGCGAACCACGGCTTGAACGAAGATTCCGGTGGTATGATAGAGCATAGCCTAATGATCATGAATTGGTGTTGAACCGCTGATTTTGATGACGGGACCTTGTCGTTTTATGATTCGCGGGCCGGTCCCTATAAGGAAATCCTTGTGAGATTAGGTTTTGGAAATAAAATTTGATATAAAAGGGAATTAATCCTTTTTTTTTATTTCACCTACACGACCCCCACCCTCATCTCTTCTTCATCTTAACGTCAGGAAAGAAAAGAGAGAAAAAAATTTTGTCGGAGCATCGCCGCCGACAGTTGCCGTCCGATCACCGTCCGACCATATTCCGGACGACACCGACCAGGCAAGCGGATTTTTTTTTTTGTTTGTTGGTCTCATGAGTTCCATGGTCTGTTCATGCCTTGATCATGTTGAAGTTATATACATGTGCATATATGAGTGTGAGTTTTGTAGAAAACCCTTGTTTTTTTTTTAGAAAACGTATGTTCGTTCGATCGTTAGTTTAAGAAACTAATAATAATCCCTGACTTAGGAGAGATTTTTTTTATACATAGACTGTGTCCAGTGATAAAATTTTGTTTATGAGCTTTCATGGAAACCAAAACTTCATCTTAAAAGATATGAACTTTTCACAAGACCAAAATAAACTCTCGCTTCAAAAAAAGACGATCATACGAAGGAAAAGATTTTTTTTTTATATGAAACCGTGACATATACTTCTTTTTTTTCTAATAAATTCTTAAAAGTAAAGTAAAATTATTCGTACAAACTTTAGGTGACATATACTATAATATAATACCGTATATTTATTTAGTGAGTAAATAATAGTTTTGAAAATTTTACGTGAGTTATTCACGTTAATCATTGTTTCGCAAAATCAAAACATGGATTTTGAGCAACCCTTGACATTAGATAATTTATTTATGATGAAATACTGCCTGGGTGTAAGTTCCACAGCTCAGTTGTGGATGTTCATGCTATGAAAATTGTGTTCATGAATTTATGAAAAATCAGGATTCAATTATTTAAATAATAAAGTTTTGTTCGTTATTGCAGGTTTCAAGGAACAAACTAATTTTTGAAGTGTTAACTCTTATATCACAATCTCCGTGCTAGTGGAATTGTAAAGAGGTAAGAGTTAGGATTACCATTTTTGCAGTGGATTTATTATCAGCATATCTGTAATTCTTTGCTCTTGGTTCCAGAAAATGGTGACTTCCAGCAGCAGCGATTATGATTATAGTTATTCTTCCAGCTCTTCTGAAGAGGATTCCAAAGCTCCCGCAGCCAAATCACGAGCTAAGATGAATCGTACTGAGGGAGCGAAGCCAAGTGCGCCTCTTAATGACCATAAGGTTACTTATGCTGAACTCATGAAGAGAAAATCCAAGGATGACAGGATGGATGATTATCGGCGAAGAAGGGACCAGATTCAAAGCAGAGTACTAGCAGCTGAGGAGAAACTTCGATTTTGAGCTGAAGGTTTACCCTATGATTCTGATGTTTCAGAAAATGATGAACCCGTGTGGGTGCCACGAGATCTTAAGATTAAGCCAGACCGGCGTACTAGGGAGATCGAGAAACTGGTCAAAGCTGACCTTGAAGCTGAGCGTGAAAAAGAAGAGTATTGGGATTCCTTGTACAACGATCCTGAGATTCATCCGGACTTCGTCAATGGCCCTGACAGTGATTCCGATGAAGAATTTGAAGAGGACTCCGCGAGTGATGATGATGACGAATCTGATAATTCTGACAAATCTGATAACTCCGATGAATCTGACGAGTAACCTTGCTCGTGACCTTCTCTGAGATTACTTGTTTTTGTCGTAGTAGATACTTTCTGGTTACTTGATCAGTTTTTTGCTATGGAGACATTTCTTTAGAGATTATTTTCTGAACCATAATCCCCTGTCGTATTTTTGCCAAATCTTCTTCATATCTCCAACTGGATAGGATGGACCAATGTCCGTGTAGATAATAGTTATCCACGAAATACTATTATACGAACCGGCTAGGAGACACGCGGCCTGCCAGATCATTAATTCACAGTTGCAATGTTGGTTACATCCGAAGTATCAGTCCCCGGTATTTCCATGTTGATTACGCCTGAGCTGCCAGTCCCCAGTATTGTCGCACTTCTTCTATGTTATCGGATACGCTCTGACTCGAGAGTTAGGGTTTCAATAAAAACCACAACATATTTGACTATATTTGTTATAGGATAAGTATCATTCTTCAATGTCTAGGTTTTCTCTATTTAAACAACATCTCGTCTCCTGCCTTTGCATTATCAGAAGTAATTTTGATCACAAACATACCTCTCGTCACCATGTCCAAAAGTAGTATTTCTTCTCGAAACGAACCTCAATCCAAGCATGAACTAGAAGCATCTGTCTCAGTAAGTCGTATATTATTCTCCATCTCCATTTGATCAGAATTATTGATCGTAGAAAAATAATTTGTTGCAGAATAATCAGGAGAATCCATCTTCTTCGCATAATTTGAGGCCTAAGCGGACTGTTAAAGCCCCTTCCCGATACAGGTCAGCTCATGCTGAAGCTGGAGCATCCGTAAGCAATTCCATAACTTCTCCGCTGAGGTTTTCCACGTTCGATGTTCGATAAAATTTAACACTCCTTCATTTCATCGCAGGTTGATGTTCGATAAGTTGATGATGCTAGAAATAAGAAGTACGGGAAGTCCGTGGTCGTGGTTGATGATAGCAGCAACCGAGTTGACGAAGATTCCACTGATTCCGTGGAGACTGGGGTTAGAGCTCACGTTCACGAGTATCCAACGGCTGGACTCCCCTTTGAAGCTACAGTTGTCGGATTGTTACCGATCATTGAAGAGATGAACGAGATGAATCTACGAGATGTCAAGAATCATGAACTTCATAGGTGGGATGAAATGATTTCAAACTGTGAAACCTTGCGGTTCAACATAGGCTGGCTTCGTCGTCGGCTTGAGATTATCAAAATTCACAGGGCGGCAGCGGCTGCTGATGCGATTTCTACCACAACTGCTTTCTTGGAAGAGGAGAATGCCCTTTCCTTGGAATCGACAAGATTCGAGAAGGCTGTCCAGGACTTGAAAGTGAGGACTAAAAACTTTCAAAAGAAGCTTGACATGGCTGTTTTTAAGAATTACTCTCTGCTGAATGGTTTACTCTGAGTGAGCATTTATGATTGTTGTTTTTGAATAGGTTTAGACTTTTTCTTAGGTAGAATGATTGATCATGTCATGAAAGAATTTTGTTCATTTATGAAATGTTTAATGAACAAGGAATACTCAGTTACAGTGATGATGTATTCATGTTGCTTCGAAGATGCTGGATTGATTTTCCCAATGATATCCAGTCCCCAGCTATAGAAAGGCCATGGACTATTCACAGAATCCAATGGGAGACAAGGAGTGTGGATGAGATTACCATGGACTTGGCATTGATGACACCTCTGAACATGCGTAGCTGCATCGTCTTCCATGGTCGGAAAATAATATTTCTCATGAATTTGTAGAAATAATTTCCTTTTTCCTTGATGTTCTCCATCGTGCATCTCCTTCAAAATTGTTGGGATTTCATGCTCAGATAAGCATCTCAGCAAGTTCCCACCAAAGCTTTTGCGGTATAAGATTCCATCAAGAAAGACAAATCTTTTAGCTCTCTGAACGAGTTTGATTGTTTCTTTGTTTTCCAACGACAATTCATTGTCCCGGAGGTACTTGATGTAGGGATAGCTCCAGCCCCCAGTGTGATGGGATGTCAGAGCTTCTAAGTGATGAGGAGGTGCCTGACAATTGGGACATGAATCTTGCAGAATTCTTGATTGAACCTCCATGGAAGGCCAATAGTATCCCATCCTTTGAAGCTTTCTGTAAAGTGTTACCACCAGCGTCTGTCCGCAGATTTCTTCATGTATGCGTTTGAGTTGTTTGTCCGCTTCGTTGTTTCCAAGGCATCGTGATAAGGACCCATCAGGATTTCGATAGTATAACGCTCCGTGAAGCAAGAAATAATTCTTTAATTCCTTGAGACTGACTTTCCCTTCTGAAAGAGAGCTGCTCAATTCATGAATAATGGGTGCTCGCTAATCATTTGCTTGAATGTCTTCGACTTGAGTAAGCCAGGTAGATGACACAACACGCTTTTGTACTGTGATTGTTTTTTATGCTCCTTCGAATTGCAGCTTAGAAGCGAGAGTTTCCAGGCAGTCATCATGCCTATTGTTAGTTCGTCCAGTATGGACAATCGTTGCATCAGCGAAATGAGTTAATAGCCGCTGAGCTTCAGTTCTTAATGGAGTGAGCGTGATTTCTTTGAGAGAGCATGTTCCATTCATTTGATTGACTAGTAGCTTTGAATCTCCTCTTATCTAAAGATGTGTTGCTTCTGCTTGCTTCGCCAGGGAAAATCCTAGTAAGAAAGCTTCATATTCCGCTGAATTGTTGGTGCAGTGGAAATCCAATCTGAACGAATGAGAGAAAACTTCGCCAGATGGAGATACTAGCACTACGCCCGCTCCTCCAGCGTTGTTTCTAGGGGTGGCGGATCCGTCAAAGTATAGAAGACACGTCTCTTTTTTGATAATTAAGATATCTGGAAACTCACCAGGTACGTTTTCATGTAACATTGTCGCATCTTCTCCTGGAAAAGCAGCGAGCAAGTCTGCAAATGCTTGGCCTTTGATTGCCTTAGACGGTGTGCAAGCTATGTCGAATTCTGACATCTGAAGTAGCCACTTTGTTGGTATACCTATCAAGGATGGCTTTGATAGTAGAAACTTTATAGGGTCATCTTTGGAAACGAGTACAACTCTGTTGGATGGTAAATATTGCCTGAATTTCTGGATTTAATGCACTAATGCTAGACATGATCTTTCAGCCTTTGGGTATCAGAGTTGAGCCTCTCTCATTGTACGGATGAAGTAATAGATCGATCGTTCGATGCCTTCTTCATCTTCTTGGGCAAGAAGTGCTCCGATAGCAACATCACTGGAAGCTGTGTAAAGTATCAGTGGTCGACCTTGCACCGGAGATTTCATGACAGCATGTGATAGTAGTATCTGCTGTATTTTCTGGAATGCTTCTTGTTGAACGGTTGTCCATGTAAAACTTGCTCCTTTCTTCAGTAGAGGGGTGAACGAAGCAATGAGTTGATCCAATCCAGGATTGAAGCGTCGAATACAATTTACCTTGCGCAAAAAATTCTGCAGTTCCTTCACAGTGCGTGGAGGAGGCATGGTAGTAATAGCTTTCGTCTTGTCTGGATCGACTTTGATTCCTTCTGCTGTGACCAGGAATCCTAGAAACTTTCCAGAGGAAACACCAAAAGCACACTTCAGAGGATTCATCTTTAATTTGTATTCTCTGCATCTTTCAAAAACATGTCTTAGAACTTCGAGGTGAGATGCTCGAGTCTTCGACTTCACCACCACATCATCAACATAGTCTTCCACTTGCTTGTGCATCATGTCGTGGAATATGGCAGTCATAGCTCGTTGATAAGTGGCACCTGCATTCTTTAATCCAAAGGGCATCACAGTGTAGTAGAAATTCCCAATGGGAGTACGAAATGCAGTCTTGTTGGAATCATGCTCGTACATTTTGATTTGGTTGTATCCACTGTAACCATCCATGAATGAGAACATACCGTGACCGCTAGTTGCATCGACGAGCATATCAATGTTGGGTACGGGAAAATCATCCTTCAGACAACATTTATTCAAATTCCTGAAACCTACACATCATCTGATTTGACCATTTTTCTTCTTGACAGGAACAACATTTGCTAGCCACGTTGGATGTTGAATAGGCTTGATGAATCCTGCTGCTAGTAGTTTATGGATTTCGACTTTGATTTGCTCCTCGACCTCGTGTGTAAATTGCCTAGGCGGTTGTTTGACATCTTTGGAGTCAGGAGTGATGTGCAGATGATGAGTAACCAATTTGTCGTCTAGACCATGCATTTCTGCGTACGTCTAGGCGAAGACATCTTGATACTCTTTCAACAGGTTTATCAGTTCCGTCCGCTCCTATGGTGACCGTACTGAGCTAATTAGGATTGGCCTTGGATCGTCCTCTGTCCCGATGTTGATTGTTTCAAGATCATCAGTAGTGGAGTCAGTGCCGTCTTGCAATTGTCGTGGGGCATCTTGAACCTCTTCTTCGAGTGATGGTTCGCTCTGAGATGATTCTTTGGGGTGGGAAGACTTTTCATCGTTCTCCCCTGCTAATTGCTAATGTTTTCGTCTGTGGTAAATGAGTCTCCCCTCCGCATCATGACTGGTTATGAAATTAGATCCAGGAGTTGAGACCTGATCTTTGGGGCGCTTAATAGGTGTAGCAGATGACTTTATCGACTTAACGCCTGAGGATGACGGTTTGTCCGCGACTTCTTCAATGGACTTCCAGCTTGGGAGTGGAGTGCTATAAATCTTGTTTGGAGGTTCAGGGATGTCCTTTTGAGACTCAAGGAATTCAGCATCATAGACTGGGGCGTAAGGAGATGATAAAGTCGCAATACGGGCGATTTTGTTATTGAGCAGAGCCTTCATGCATTGATGGTATGTCGAAGGAACCACTTTATTGTCATGGATCCATGGTCATCCGAGTATCATGTGATAGTCAGGCTCTTGTTCGATCACGTGAAACTTGGCCTTTGATTGAGTAGGCCCCACCTTCAAGTCTATGTATGCATATCCATACGTATGGATTTGTTTTCCTTCAAAACCTGTCATCAAGATGGGATGGCGAACAATCTTACTCTATGGGAACTTGGCTGCCTTAAGAGTCTTCATAGTGATAATATTTGTAGAGGCACCTGTATCAACGAGCGCTCTCTTAAATTCAGAGTCTTTGATAAAAAAGGTTACATACAGGGCTCGGTTATGTCCTTCATCTGTCATGCGGTCTTCTTCTCCAAATGTAATGTTGTTGATTGAGTGCTCGAACACCATGGAAATTTCAACGACTGGAGACGATGAAATTAGTTGTACGTCGGATGATATTTGGTTAAGTGTAGCAAATGTGTTCGTACGTTGCTCTCTGGAGAACTGCAGAAGCTCACATCAACTCTCGATCAGATGTGTGACTTCCTGATCCACCGGTTTTTCATAAGTAGTGAAGCTGTAGGATTGAGGGTTAGCGTCGGTGGCGTCAAGAGAGGGGCGTTCTAAAACCTGAGCTCCTAAGATTCTTGTCAAGTCCACCATGCAGTTGAACAAATTATCGATTGCCAATTTCAATTGATTTATGTTCCTTTCCAAGACTTCTTGCCTTCGTGCCAATTCGGCTAACGACGGAATTTCTCCATCAAATTCATTTATGGATGGGAAATGAGTAGTAAAGTAAGGATGACGAATATTACCAGAATCATTCGGATGAGCAGAGAAGCGTCACCATTTGAAAGACTCTGACTGGAGTTTTGAGTGATTGAATTGGATCTAAGACCGACCATCTTTGTGAGAATTGAGATTGCAACCGAGAGAATGATCTCCCACTGTGGTCTCCAATCTGTAGATGGGAAAAAACGATTTACTGATTTTTACGGAATTGAGGAGACGACCGTGCGGAGGAGACTCTTTGAACCGAGCGAAATGTTCAACCTCACACAGATGCACTGCAAGAAGGGAGTGCTTTAAGTTCGAGATATCAATCTGTAGGACTCCGGCCTAAACCAAGACAATGGCCGTTCCAGAGTCAATTCGGTCACAAGAGAGGATGGGTCGATCTGTAAGCTGAGAAATGTGTGAGATCAATGGTGATCGAAGATTGTAGGTGTGTTGTGTATTCTGCGTGAAGAAATAAGATAAGTTTTGATTGATTGGATTTGCTCTGTTGAGACTAATTGCTCAGATGTTGAGATGTTAATCTCTTTGTTGTCTGTTTTACGAAAAGATTGTCCTTTTTTCAATCATGATTCAAAGACTTATTTATATTGCTAGAATCGTAAACACCTTGATCCCATGAAGTGTGACAGTTGCTGGAGTCAATGAGTGGGGAAGTGGAAATCATGTTAAAACCAGTTGCTCATCGTGCGGAGACTTGGTTGATTTTCTACCCACTACTTTGCTAACTCCTTCAACTGATTGCACGACTTTCTCACATTCTCATCGTGTGTATGAACACACGTACCGTAGACAGCCATACCAAAACCCTAGTTAATATCTCCCCATGTAACACGATTGATGTCTCGTGATTGTGGAGTCTGCAAGGCAGACGTATATTTAGTTAGTCAGTTGCTAACTTCATGGAGCAATGAGTCCTTGTATCGCTGAGTCGAACGTGATTTGCAAATGTTCTGAGACTCATGAATCGAACGTGTCTGTTGAGACAAATGTATAATTTATGAACAAACATTGATAGTCAATGTGAGCAAATATTGCTCATTCGATGAATTGTTGAATATTAATAGTTGAACCAATATTCCTTGGTTTGAGCAAATATTTCTCATCTGAGCAAATATTGCTTGTTTGATGAATTATTGGTAGCATGACCAAATAAAATATTAATTTAAATACTGACAACTGAACCAAGTATAGTTAATAAAATGTTGACTATGAGATCATCGTAAAATTTTTAGCGTTTGAATCTGGAATTATGAACCTTGGAGTCAAAACCCTAATTCGATCAATTGATGGTTTATTGAAAATTAACCATGGAGTGAAGGAGGGATCGGCTACATGGGATGATGGGTCGACCATGTAGCGCCCAGATGCCTGAGTGAGCAAATACCATAATCATGGGACAATGAGTCATTGTATCGCTGAGTCGAACGTGATTTGCAAATATTCTGAGACCCATGAATCGAATGTGTCTGTTGAGACAAAGGTATAATGTATGAATAAACGATGATAGTTAATGTGAGCAAACATTGCTCATTCGATGAATTGTTGAATATTGATAGTTGAACCAATATTCCTTGGTTTGAGAAAATATTGCTCATCTGAGTGAATGTTGCTCATTTGATGAATTATTGGTAGCATGACCAAATAAAATATTAATTTAAATACTGACAACAGAACCAAGTATAATTAATAAAATGTTGACCATGAGATCATCGTAAAATTATTAGCGTTTGAGTCTGGAATTATGAACCTTGGACTCAAAACCCTAATTCGATCAATTGATGGTTTATTGAAAATTAACCACAGAGTGAAGGAGGGACCGGCTACATGGGATGATGGGTCGACCATGTAGCGCCCAGATGCTCGAGTGAGCAAATACCAAAGTCTCTTGAGGACCAATTGGTGAAAGGATGATTAAATGCTGGTTTAATCATTTATTGAAATAATGTTTGTCTGAACCTTAGGTGATAAAACCTAATAAATTATGAAGAGATGAAGGACCGACCAAGGGATCATGAAAACCGGCCCTGGTTGGTCACGGGACCGTGCGACGATCGTTTTATTAAGTTCCAAAATTGTTTGGAAGAGTTTGAACCTAATATGACCAAATTAGGTCAAATGTTGAAAAATATGTGGGACCGGACTTTTGCAAGCAAAAGAGCTAACCTTGGTCGGTCAAGGTAGTATGCTCGCGTTACCAAAGTGTTCGTGTCTCAGTCCTGAGAGTTTTGATATTTTCTGATGTGCGTTTGAGCAATCATTTGAGAAAATATGAAGAAATCAAGGATTTTTCTGAAACTGAGGAAACTTCATGAGATGAAGGAAAATAATTATAAAATGAAGGAATCATGAAGTGTGGGACCGGATATGGCTAAGGCGTGGCCGTCCGGCCAATGAGCCCGGTCCCATAGCATTTTTCCAAACTTTATTATATTTTTCATGATTTTATGAAAATACCATGAAATCAAGGAGTTTGTTGAAATAAAAGAGTTTTCCTTGAAGTGAAGAAGTTTCCATAAGATGGAGGAAACTAATAATATTAATAATAATAAAATAAGGGCGTGTGGGACCGGCTTGGGCATGGTCGGCCGGCTAGGGCCCGGTCCCGTGAGTTTTCCCTAATTTTATGTATTATTTCCATGATTTGAAGGAATTTTCATAATTTGAAGGAAATATCATGAAATCAAGGAATTTCATGGAATGAATGAAACATGAAATAATAATGATAAAATAAAGGGGCGTGTGAGACCGGCTAGGGCATGACCGGCCGGCTAGGACCCGGTCCCAAGAGTTTCCCTAATTTTGTATTATTTTTCATGACTTGAATGAAATATCGTGAAATTAAGGAGTTTTCATGAGATTAGGGAAATACTAATAAAATAATGAGGAATCATGAGGTGTAGTA
This sequence comes from Papaver somniferum, assembly GCF_003573695.1. Taxonomy (NCBI): domain Eukaryota; kingdom Viridiplantae; phylum Streptophyta; class Magnoliopsida; order Ranunculales; family Papaveraceae; genus Papaver; species Papaver somniferum. The sequence goes on along the minus strand of NC_039360.1, from coordinate 149,120,850 downwards.
CCGGCCACAACTAGGGAATAGTCGGCCGGCTAGTAGACACGGTCCCACGACACCTTTTCCAATTTTATATTGTTTCCTTGATGCGAAGGAAACACTATGAAATTGAGAAGTTTCCTTAAAACGAAGGATATTTGTTCAAATGAAGAGATTTTCATGAGATCAAGGAAAATAATAAAAATATGATAAAATATAGAATTTGGACGTGGGACTGGTCACGGCATGACTGTCCGGACGGTAAGCCCAGTCCCCTAGCGCCTTGACTAACATTTTATTAGTTATTATTTTCTTCCAATTTTGCATAGGTTCATCGTTCTTTCGTATTTTGAAATGCTCGTTCGTGGATTTAGGTGCTTGTTGGTGTATTATTGCTGAGTACATTTTCACCATTTTAGTCGGGGCTTACTCGACAATTGCTCAGATGCCCGTATGTTGAGTATTTATTACCAACCCATGGAATTCTGCTGGGAAGAACCATGAATTGAAGTAATGAAATATTATGCAAAACATAGAATATTTTCCAGGGATTCAGTTAATGAATCTAATGACTTAGGAATAATTAATTGAAGGCTCTATAATAGTACGATCGTCTAGGAGCATCAATTATTCATGAACTGAGTGATATGAGCCTGTTGAAGCGTCATATTTCTTTAACATAGTCAGGGAAAACGTTGTCACATCCTGAAGACGTTATTGCTCTATACTAGCAGGCAAGCTGTCTAGGAGCCGTCCAATCTTTCGATTCTATACATAAGTTATTACTGAAATTGCTCAGTATTCATGAGATATGTCGTTGTCTCAGCTGAGAGACTACACATATGTATATACTCTGAGAGACAGTATTCTCAGTCAGAGATTCTTGTGGCATGAGCTTTCATGCTTTCGATAAGAGACATGAGCCTCGATATCCATCTGATTGCTGGATCAGGAGCATGTACAATTATGGGTTTACGATTTTAGCCCTTGTCGAAAATCCACCATCTACAGGTGAATATTGAATGCTTTGTTACCAAGCTAACATAGATTGCAAACCCTGATTTGAAAGACTATATAAGGGAGAACTTTAGCAACTGGAAACCTAATCCCCGCACCTCCTGTGTGATACTAGTTGTATTAACTAGAGTCGATTCTCCTTTAACCTTTGGTTTCTTCTTAAAAACCAGGCTAACGACTTAAAGACTTCATTGCGGTTGTGAAGCCAGACCGATACTACTTTCTCGTAGTTGTGTGATCTGATCTTGCTGATTCTATCGTGTTGAGTACAATCGTAACGATTGGCTTGAGATCTTTATCTCTGATAAGCAAGATTGAAAAGTAATCACAAACATCTTAGTCTCATCGTTTGTGATTCCACAATATCTTCTTTCGCCGCGTCGATTAAGATTATTGTGAGGTGATTGATAAGAAAACTCACGGAGCTACGACTAAGATAACCACACAGAGATGACTACCTTAATCGTTCAAATACTCAACATAAGGAAAACCTTATGGAATATACGACTACATTAACCATAGAACATGATTAGTATAGCCGTTCATATACTTAACACAAGAACTTGTGGAATATATGAAAAACTCAACTAGATTAATTACAAGAGAACCTATAATTAATCTAATTGGAATACACAACCAAACTAATCACCGAAGCAATCAATTTAATTGTCAAAATATTTTGTTGGACAAAAGAAGACTTTCGGAGCAAATAACTAAATAACCAATCAAGATGATTAATTTAATTCAAGAATGCTCAATATATAACATCTCATGGAACAACCAACAAGGCCAATATTAATCGACATAGTTGTAAGGTGCTCAACATAAGATACACAATGGAGTCTTCACGGTAAAACATAACAAAATGGATCAATGAAGATCAATACCATGGATAACATACAAGGATTTATTCTATTTTCTATCACTATTTGCATAACGACATAATAGACTTTATCCTTGTCAAACAAAAGATTTCATCCTATTTTCCATCAAATAAATGACTGCATAGGCATAAATTTTGTAATTGTCAAAAGTCCATTCGTCCTTTCATCAATACGAATATCAATTTATGAACGACTTTACTTTTGACAACATATGGGACCTTCAAGTTCACAGAAGCAAACAATACATATCCCATAAACAATTGCAATATCACAAAATCATAAAGATTAATACTGCAATAACAATCTTTTCCCTTAGAAGGTGAATCAATCTTTTTCGCACGGATTTATACCAAGAATGGTTACCAAAAGTGTATAAAAAGATTTCCTTAACAAAGAAGAACATTCAAAGTCATTGACGACTATGCACCATAGTTCACATGAGATGATTGTGAACATTCAAGAATATGTAGCAATGTGAACTACTACCCATTATCGAACTTCCTTCTTTGTGATTCACCAACATCACTCTTGTAACATCCACAAAATAGCTTAGAATATGATTTCTCCAAGAATCCCAGTGCCCAAGTCCAAGAGAATAGAACAAGTGCAACGAAACAGAGAAAACACTAAAAAACAAGAGACAGGACAAAGACCAATATTAACTCATCCAAATTCAACAATTCTCATCTCCATCTTGAAGGGAATTCAATAAGGAAGTGCAAAATGAATGAGGTAAATCCGAGTTCATACGAAGAAGTTACGACCGAAACAAGTTTGCCGAATATCGACGTCAAGTATGCATACGGGTTTGCGAACTTAAACCCCTGGATTTTGATTTTGAATGTTGTTATGCATACTTGGTATGTGTACCATGTAATCCAAACATCCCGAACTATTATTTTCAAACCTATGCATTTAAGAACCTTAAACACAGATCAAGTTAGGTAGAAAAGAACGATAAGAAAGGTATGTGAATCATTATAAGTTCTCTACGCAAATAAAAGCACAAATCTTGCTCAAGTTTATAGACATACCTTTTTAGATGAATCCAGTCGAATTCTAAAGCCTTACCAAACATAATCTGTGTGCCCCAATTCTCGTGCTTCCCTCACCATATACAAAGCAGGGCATTCCTTAGTGAGGATGCACTTCCAACACAATCAAGTTGTGTTGGGGTGAAAAAAGTCTTGCTCACCACAAGTGACCTTTGGATTATCATGAAAGAGATCGCTTTTAGAACCTTTCACATCTAATTCCATTTTCCCAAAAAACTTGTTAAGTTCCAACATCATGGATATTTCCTTCTCCATAGTCATGGAATTTTCAGGCAGATCATTCCTTTTCACACTCAAAACATCATCGACTTTCTTTGGTATCCACTTCTGAGTACGTTTAGGAACAATTGTAACCTTCTTCCCATTACTCTCTTCTAGAATTCTCAGAAGAGAATTGGATTGACTATTCTTTTGCAAGTTAGTCTTTCTCCAATTGGGAGCATCGGATCTTGTCTTCGTCTTTATGAAGTTATCCTTTTGATAACCATTACGATTGTGAAAAGGATTCGTACGACGTTTACAGGAAAATCTAGGTTTATCATAGCACTAATTCCCTTGCCTAAAGGTTGGACAATTACAACATGTAACGTTAAGAGGATCAGTCTTAACGTATGATCTTGGTTTCACAACTTCTTGTGATGCCCAAACAAGAACATCATGAAGTTTATCATTCCTTATACGGAAACGACATCTCCTTTCCAGGTGACCTTTATTTCCGCAATAGTGGAAAACATAAGGAATGTTCTTACCTTGATCCATGTGTGCTGTCTTTGGAGGTTGATACACTTTTCTCTTTTGAACCTTAACTGCCGGAGAAGGTATTTCACTTTTGCCATCAGTGGAAACCTTTTGTTGAGAAGAATCACTAGCCTTGACAAATTTTACCTCTTTGCTAGTACTTGGAGCATCTATTCCCTTATAGCCCAATCCTTGTGTATCACGATGATTTTTACTTGCTCCTAGCATAGTGGTTAATTTGATTGAACTAGTATTGAACTTTTTCAAGTCATATTCCAACATTTTAATTTTATCAAGAGCAACAGCTAAATCAGCCTCAAGGCGTTTTTCTCGAGTGAGATAAGGGCTTTCTCTGTCGTCAAAACTTGTTTGCTGGAAGTTAAACCTTGCTTCAGATTCTGCAAGTTTCTCTTCCAACAAAAAGTACTTTTGATAAAGATTATCACATTCAAGTGACTTCATATGTAGGTTTTCCTCAGAATCCTTGAGGATCGATTCGGTAGAACGATTCGAAAAATAAACACCTACGTAACATCTTCTCAATTTCTTGTTTTCTCGACAGAGAGGAGTCAGAAGAGGTGTGACATGAGAAGTTGTAATCTTCTTAATATTCCACGAATCCAAAAACTTAACATACTCTGAGACTTCCTCATCAACATCTCTATCGATATCTGAACCACCTTCATCAGAAAGTTCATCCAACAGTTCTTCTATGAGAGTTTCCAAATCAACAGTTTTTACATCAAGAGAATGTTTGGATATTGACTTAGATGTGACAGTTCTCTCAGGTGAATCCAAGCTTTTAGAATCATCTGGTAATTTCTGAACTGGTACGTTATTAGAGATAGACTCGTCCATAATCAGATCGCTACAAACACAGACTTATAAGGTCTTTAACATGTTTTTCTTCTCTGATACCAATTGAAAAAGCGGGGGTCTAACAACACCACCCAATATCTCGCTTAGCAATCTGTATGGACAAACTCCAATATACTTTTTTATGAGAATCAACTAGACAGTTAGACTCAATCAATAAAAAGATATATATTAAAGAGTTTATGTCTCAATCTCTCGATTTGATCTTTACTCAAGCAAATGGAAATCTGAGAATCTTTATCAAAGAGAGATAACTTGGACGGTACCAAAGACCAATGTCCAAGGATCCATCAATATCAATCAACAACCAAAGGTTGGATTTCTAATTGATGATATTTAACGCACAACCTGTATTATTTTAATTATATAAAAAATATAATGCGGAAAAGAAATAACACAGACACCATAAGTTTTGTTAACGAGGAAACCGCAAATGCAGAAAAACCCTGGGACCTAGTTCAGATTGAATACACACTGTATTAAGCCACTACAGACACTAGCCTACTCCAAGATAACTTCGGACTGGACTATAGTTGAACCCCAATCAGTATCCCACTAATTCAAGGCACAGTTGTACTCCTACGCCTCTGATCCCAGCAGGATACTGCGCACTAGATTCTTTTAGCTGATCTCACCTACAACTAAGAGTTGCTGCAACCCAAAATCGTAGACTTGATAATAAACAAATCTGTCTCACACAGAAAAGTCTATCAAAGGATAAATCTGTCTCCCACAGAAAAATCCTAGGTTTTGTTCCGTCTTAAGATATAAAATCAAGGTGAGCAGGAACCAATTGATAATCCGGTCTTATATTCCCGAAGAACAGCCTAGATTAATCAATCACCTCTCAACAATCTTTCTTGACAACACAAGCGGTTTTTCGAGGAATCACAAACAGTGATACGAAGATGTTTGTGACTTCTTTATCTTTCCTATCGGAGAACTCTCACGATCTCAATCTAATCAATAGATTGTATTCGTACGATAGAAGATGCAAGATCAGATCACACAACTACGATAAAAGTAGTATCGGTTTGGCTTCACAATCCCAATGAAGTCTTTAAGTCGTTAACCTGGTTTTAGAGAAGAAAACCAAAGGTTAAAGGAGAATCGACTCTAGCGAGCGCACTCGTATCACACAGACGTGTGGGGATTAGTTTTGCACAATGCTAGATGTCTCCTTTATATAGCATTCAAATCAGGGTTTTGCCTTAGTTACAAAGCAATCCATATTCACCGTTAGATGAAAACCTGATTTAGATTCAGGATAATATTTCTCAACCGTTAGATTGAAAACTTAGCTTGTCACACACACTTGGGTAGACGTTTTTTGGGTTTGTGAAAACCATGCCCAAACGTGTACGTGTATGTTGGTTCAACATAGTAACCCAAAAGGTTAACCATATGACCAATTCATATTAACCTAGTTCTTCTTCACCATAACTAGTTCAATTGACTCAAATTAACTAGTTAGAGAGTTTTTCAATTGCTATGAGATCTTATGTAACTACAAAAGACACAGTTGAAATAAAGATGATTCGATTCGATTGAATCGTCTCATGAACTTTATAGCCACGGTTTGCATAAAGCATTCTTTAGTAATTTAAGTTTCATGTTTAGAGCACATCTTTAGATCATAACCACTTAAGCTCACAAACAAGTTCGCGGACTTAAGGAAACCGGCAGAGTTTTCCAAACTCAGCAGAAAATCTCATCAAGGAGACTTCCGCCAGTTCGCGGACTAAACACGTAAACGAGTTTTTGGAAAATCCCAGCAGAAATTCTCGGCAAGAGAACTTCCGTAAGTTCGCGGACTGAATTCGCAAATTGGGTTCCCGGACTTGGCAAAGCCAATTCCTCCGGTTTCTCTCAATCAACAAAGTTCGAAAACTTCGGATTAAGGAATACATGGTTATGTAATCTAAACTCTCATTCCAATCATTGAGACATTCTCAGAGGACGTTATATAGCCGTTATTCACAAAACGTTTCACGTCAGAGTAATTCTCAAAGTAATTGAAACTTTTCATGACTTTCGTCACTAGGTGAAGATAAACTTGATCAAAGCGAAACGCTTTACCAACACACGATTTCCAGAAAAAGATAAGTAGTGAATACTCAGCTCGAAATGTCAAATGTGTATGATCCAATCTATATAGCATACGACTATTTGTCTCATAAGAAGTAGGAGATAGAATAGATATACTTTTGAGTGATAGATAAGCTCAAGTCTCCACATACCTTTTTGTTGATGAATTTCCACGGTTCCTTGAGTAGATCTTCGTCGTTGTATGATGAATCGCCATGAAGTCCTTGATCTCAACTACACTTTTCTATCCTAGTCCGAGACTTAGCTATAATAGACTAGAAATCAAGACTCATAGTTTTGATCACTAACATTGACAAATATGCTTGATATACCAACGCATGCGAGGTCGACCGAGCTATGCTCTAACAAAGAGATTTGTTGAAACCAAGGTATTTTGTTGAAATCAGGGAGTTTTCATGGAATGAGGAAAGCAAAACAAATAATAATAATAAAATAAGAGGTGTGTGGGACCGGATAGGGCATGACCGGCCGGCTATGTCCCGGTCCTACGAGTTTTCTTGATTTATAATATTTTTCGTGGGATTAGGGAAAATTCATGAAATCAGGGAATTTTCATGGTTTTAGGGAAAATTCATGAAATCAGAGAATTTTCATGGATTGAGGGAAATAATAAAATAATGGGGAACCGTGAGGTGTGGGACTGGCCACGGCTAGGTATGGTCGGCCGGCTGGTGCTCGGTCCCATGACACCTTTCCCTAATTTTATTATTTTCCTTGACATAAAGAAATATCATGAAATTGGAGAATTTCCTTGAAACGAAGGAGATTTGCTCGAATGAGAGAATTTCATGAGATCAGGGAAAAATAATAAAATATGATAAAATATAAAATTGGGCGTGGGACTGGTCATGGCATGACGGGCCGGATGGTGAGCCCAGTCCCCTGGCGCCTTTGCTAATTGTTATTATTTTTCCTTCCTATTTTTGCATAGGTTCCTCATTAATTCATATTTTTGAGATGCTCGTTTGCGCATTCAAATGTTGGTCTGTGCATTATTGCTAAGTACACTTGAACCATTTTAGTCAGGGATTATTCGGTGTTCAGATGCCTGCTCGTTGAATATTTATTACTAACCCATGGAATACTGCTGGGAAAACCATATATTGAAGTAATGAAACATTCGAAGAATCGTAGAATATAGTTGAATATTCAGCCACGATTAGGGATAATTAATTTGAAAAAGCGGGGGTCTAACAACACCACCCAATATTTCGCTTAGTAATATGTATGGACTAACTCCAAAATACTTTGGTAGAGAATCAACTAGACAGTCAGTCTCAATCTAGATAAAAGTATCCCAAGGAGTTAATATCTCTCTCTTGATTTGATTTTTACTCAAGATAAGATCAAATACAAGGAATAACTTGGACGGTACCAAAGACCAATGTCCAAGGATCAATCAATATCAATCAACAACCAAAGGTTGGATTTCCAATTGATGATCATGAACGTACAACATGTATTATTTCAATTATATAAAATATAATGCGGAAAAGAAATGACACAGACACCAGAAATTTTGTTAACGAGGAAACCGTAAATGCAGAAAAACCCCGGGACCTAGTCTAGATTGAATACACATTGTATTAAGCCGCTACAGACAGTAGCCTACTCCAAGCTAACTTCGGACTGGACTATAGTTGAACCCCAATTAGTCTCCCACCGTTCCAAGGTACAGTTGTACTCCTACGCCTCTGATCCCAGCAGGATACTGCGCACTTGATTCCCTTAGCTGATATCACCCACAACCAAGAGTTGTTGCAACCCAAAATCGCAGACTTGATAATAAAAAAATCTGTCTCACACATAAAAGTCTATCAAAGGATAAATCTGTCTCCCACAGATTAACCCTAGGTTTTTGTTCCGTCTTAAGATATAAAATCAAGGTGAACATGAACCAATTGATAATCCGGTCTTATATTCCCGAAGAACAGCCTAGATTAATCAATCACCTCTTTATAATCCTTCTTGAATACACAGGCGGTTTTTCGAGGAATCACAAACAGTTAAACAAAGATGTTTGTGACTTCTTTATCTTTCCTATCGGAGAACTCTAACGATCTCAAGCCAATCAAAGATTGTACTCGTACGATAGAAGATGCAAGATCTGATCACACAACTACGATAAAAGTAGTATCGGTCAGGCTTCACAATCCCAATGAAGTCTTTAAGTCGTTAACCTGGTTTTAGAGAAGAAAACCAAAGGTTAAAGGAGAATCGACTCTAGCGAGCGCACTAGTATCACAGATATGCGGGGATTAGTTTTGCACAATGCTAGATGTCTCCTTTATATAGCCTTCAAATCAGGGTTTTTCCTTAGTTACAAAGCAATCCATATTCACCGTTAGATGAAAACATGGTTTAGATTCAAGCTAATATTTCTCAACCGTTAGATCAAAAACTTAGCTTGTCACATACACTCGGGTAGACGTTTACTGGGTTTGTGAAAACCATGCCCAAATGTGTACGTGTATGTTGGTTTAACATAGTAACCCAAAAGGTTAACCATATGAGCAATTCATATTAACCTAGTTCTTCTTCACCATAACTAGTTCAATGGACTCAAATGAACTAGTTAGAGAGTTGTTCAAGTGCTATGAGATCTTATGTAACCACACAAGACACAGTTGAAACAAAGATTATTCGATTCGATTGAATCGTCTCATGAACTTTATAGCCACGGTTTGCATAAAACATTCCTTAGTAATTTAAGGTTCATGTTCAGCGCACATCTTTAGATCATAACCACTTAAGCTCACAAACAAGTTCGCGGACTTAAGGCAACCGGCAGAATTTTCCAAACTCAGCAGAAAATCTCGGCAAAGAGACTTTCGCCAGTTCGCGGACTGAGTTCGCGGACTTACACGCAAACGAGTTTTTGGAAAATCCCAGCAGAAATTCTCGGTACAAGAACTTCCGTTAGTTCGCGGACTTGGCAAAGCCAATTCCTCCGGTTTCTCTCAATCAAAAAAGTTCGAAAACTTCGGATTAAAGAATACATGGTTATGTAATCTAAACTCTCATTTCAATCATTGAGACATTATTAGAGGACGTTATATAGCCGTTATTCACAGACTCTTTCGCGTCAGAGCAATTCTCAAAGTAATTGAAACTTTTCATGACTTTCGTCACTAGGTGAAGATAAACTTGATCAAAGCGAAACGCTTTACCAACACATGATTTCGAGATATAGATAGGCTCGAAATATCAAATGTGTATGATCAAGTCTATATAGCATACGACTTTTGTCTCATAAGAAGTAGGAGATAGAAGAGATAAAATTTTGAGTGATAGATAAGCTCAAGTCTCGAGATACCTTTTTGTTGATGAAGTTCCCCGGTTCCTTGAGTAGATCTTCGTCGTTGTATGATGAATCGCCATGAAGTCCTTGAGATTAACTACACTTTTCTATCCTAGTCCGAGACTTAGATATGTAGGCTAGAAATCAAGACTCATAGTTTTGATCACTAACATTGACAAACATGCTTGAGATAGCAACGCATGCGAGGTCGACCGAGCTATGCTCTAACAATCCCCCCCTTTGTCAATTTTAGTGACAAAACTATTAATACATATGGAATACAGAAAAGATAAACTTTAGTGGCTCCTATTCCATAGTCTAATCTTCAACGTTATCTGAAATCTTCGTCCTTCCAAGTACTCCAATGATCTCAAAGGTTGTAAGTTTAGCATCACCGTTGTTGAAGATCCGTAGCTATAACAATGAGAGAAATCGAGATTCTCGATCATTATTATACAGTGTCATAGTATTATTATGTAACATCAAAGTCCAATTGTATCACGACTTTAACAATAATACTATGGTGATATGTATCACTCCCCCTTAGTCAATACTCCATATCGATCATGGAAACCACTCCCCCTTACACAATGACCCAAAAACCATATGTATTTGTAGTGTGAACTACAATATTTCTCCCCCTTTTTGTCAATAAAATTGGCAAAGGTACAAGAACGGGATCATAATGAAATTTCCACAAGAGACATTTCATGGACTAAAAAAAAATACATACCAACTTAATTTAGATGCAATCATAAAGCCGAAGCTAAATGCATTTATTTAGGAGTTTTAAGATACAAGATAACCCCTATAAAATTCCACAGCCGCACACCCCGCAAGATATTACCATTAAGCACAAGTTCAAAAGAACTCTCCCCCATTTGATGTCATTTCCGGAAGAACAACAAGAGCGACCTTAATTTCGAAAGAAAAGAAGGATTTTTAAATTGGACACGAAAAACCATAGAAATGATTTTCTATATCCAAAACTCAACCAAATTAATCACAAGAAAAACCATGATTAATTTAATTGGAATACGCAACTAAATCAAACCACAAAAGTGATCAATTTAATTGAACGTGCTCAACATAAGGAAACTTACGGAGCTACGACTAAGGTAATCATACAACGACGACTAACTTAATTGTTCACATACTCAACATAAGGAAAAACCTTACGGAATATACGACTACATCAACCAATAGAACATGATTAGTATAGCCGTTTATATACTCACCACAAGAACTTGTGGAATATATGAAAACTCAACTAGACTAATTACAAGGGAACTTATAATTAATCTAATTGTAATACAAACAACCAAACTAATCACAAAAGTAATCAATTTAATTGTCAAAGGATTTGCTCGACAAAAGAAGACTTTCGGAGCAAATAACTAAATAACCAATCAAGATGATTAATTTAGTTCATAATGCTCAACATATAGCATCTTATGGAACAACCAACAAAGACAATAAGAAAAATCGACTTAGTTGTATCGTGCTCAACATAAGACACACAATGGTAAAACATAACAAAATGGATCAATGACGATCAATACCGTGGATAACATACAAGGATCTATTCTTTTTTCCATCATAATGACATAATAGACTTTATCCTTGTCAAACAAAAGATTTTATCCTATTTTCCATCAAATACATGACTGCATAGGCATAACTTTTGTAATTTTCAAAAGTCCATTCGTCCTTTCATTAATACAAATACCAATTCATGAACGACTTTACTTTTGACAACATATGGGACCTTCAAGTTCACGGACGCAAACAATACATATCCCATAATCAAATTGCAATATCACAAAATCATAACGATCAATACTGCAATAACATCATCCTCCAAATATTTTTAGAATTTAAAAACTAATAAACCTAAAAAATAACATAAGAAGATGAAAACAAAAATAGTTATGTGTAGTCACAATCATCGCTATTGAAAACACTAGTTATTCTTCCAACTAATCCAAAAAGAAGACATACTAGGCAACAATAAAGACAAGCTAGAATGAGTCAGACTCCATTGTTTCCCTGACAACAAATAGGGATGTGGGCAGTACAGGATCCTCTCATGACCTGGAGTTTTCGAGCTTGTGAACGACAGCTTTGTCTGCATCCTCAGAGAGATGATTCTCTTTACGAAGATCATTGATTTGAGATTTTATGAGACCAAGGTCAGACACAACCTTTTCCAACTCATTTTTCACCATATCAAGACCTTTGAGAGTATCAACAAGCTGTTGTTTTGCTTCCCCAAAGTACATAAGAAAGTCATGAAAAACTTCAGCAGAAATCATATCATCCTTTTCAGCATCTTCATGAGTATAGGCAAAGAAGCATGAGGCATTGGGATGATCTTCATCTACAAACGTTCTCTTCCTCTTGGAATCAACCTCAACACCTTTGTCAAGAAATCCTTTTGCGAAACCACCATAGTAAGACGAGGAGGAAGACATTCTTTGAAAATCCAAACACCACCAGAGGTACACGTACGTGACTTGTAACCCTAAGAGGTTGGATATTTTATCCTGGGGACAACAATTTAGGGTTTCAAATAAACTGTTGACTCGGGCCAGAACGGAATCCGTTCGAGTACAACAAATACCCAATAAAAAAATTCCTTCAATCATATGAGAACAGGTCCCAAAAATAAGTTTTAAGGCAGTACGCAACAATTTGACTTAACCAATACTTGATCTTAGCGGATCTGTCAACACGAGTTTAGATATGGACGATAATAAAATAGCTTAACTTAACAAATGCAAGCAACAAGTATACCTTTTTTTAACACAACTTACTCAACAAGATTTTATATGAGTAAGTTCTCGAACTTTGTGATTAATTATCACAAGTACGAGCCACAGGCTCATTACGAGGTTTATGTCTTTGGTTAAGCTTGTTTTTCCTCTTAGTCTTATAGAGGGATCCTGTTTGACATGAGAAATTGTCATAAAATTTACTGTCATAAAAATAAGAGACATAGTTAGAGTTCTTACCAGAAATGCCTTGACTTGAGGAAGCAGATAATCTGTTGACAATCTCTTTAATATCTTTTCTTATCTTATCATTATTCCTTTCTTCCGGAATGACCTTCTCAACAGGAACAATGTTGCTTTTAGAGACAAAGCATTGAACTTCCTTTGGACGATGTTTATTAAGACGTCTATTCTGCCCTTGAACATTGGAGGAACTCACTGTTCTGACTTTCCTGGTTGCATATACAGGATAAGTACGAGAACCAATTGGCTCAATCATACGGATGTCAGTCACACCTTTGAGAATCAAATCTAGGGTGTGTTGAAGTTGAACTAAGGAGTCTTTATTCAACTTGGAGTTTCTCTTTTGTCTAACAGAACACTTGGTCTCACAAACAAGACATACCTTTTGATCATAGGAATGATTGGAGGATGAAGTCTTAACAGGATGTTCTAAGTTCAAGATTGGAGGAAACATTAGGAACATTTGTATTTACTTCTGAAAGAAAAGCATCATAAGTTCTTGGTGCATTAGATTGCTTTGAACATCCTTGAATGGAGAGTTTATTCAAGCGACATTCAATATCCAAGGCATCCTTTTCGAGGCTAGCCTCAAGAGTCAAGCATGAAGACTGATCTTCAGCGTTTCCATGAATTTTGCAATCTCTTACAATACCAAGAAGAACATTGACATGGTGTTTTAACTGATTTATTCTAACAGCTTGAATTCTAACAAGATTTAGAATCAATTTACTCTCTTCAGCTGTATCCCATTCATTAGAAGAGAAGGTCTCTTTCGAAGGGTAGTCATGAACACTCATGTCATTGTCTGTCTGTCTCGTCGAACCACAAGGTTTCTCTATATTCGAGATTGAACTTTTCTCTTTAATAGATTTAGACGAGAGAGAATCTTTATTACTGGTGACGCGTTTATCAGAGATAGTACTCTTGTCCATAGAGTCAGATCGCTACAAACACAGACTGATGAGGTCTTAGCGTGTTTGCCTGCTCTGATACCAATTGAAAAGCCGGGGTCTAACAACACCACCCAATATTTCGCTTAGCAATATGTATGGACTAACTCCGAAATACTTTGATAGAGAATCAACTAGACAGTCAGACTTAATCTAGATAAAAGTATCTCAAGGAGTTAATATCTCTCTCTTGATTTGATTTTTACTCAAGATAAAATAAATAGCGAGTCTTTATCAAATACAAGGAATAACTTGGACGGTACCAAAGACCATGTCCAAGGATCAATCAATATCAATCAACAACCAAAGGTTGGATTTCCAATTGATGATCACGAACGCACAACCTGTATCATTTCAATTATATAAAATATAATGCGGAAAAGAAATAACACAGACACCAGAAATTTTGTTAACAAGGAAACCGCAAATGTAGAAAAAACCCGGGACCTAGTCCAGATTGAATACACATTGTATTAAGCCGCTACATACACTAGCCTACTCCAAGCTAACTTTGGACTGGACTATAGTTGAACCCCGTTCAGTCTCCCACCGATCTAAGGTACAGTTGTACTCCTACGCCTCTGATCCCAGAAGGGTACTGCGCACTTGATTCCTTTAGCTGATCTCACCCACAACCAAGATTTGCTGCAACCCAAAATCGCAGACTTGATAATAAGCAAATCTGTCTCACACATAAAAGTCTATCAAAGGATAAATCTGTCTCCCAAAGATAAACCCTAGGTTTTTGTTCCGTCTTAAGATATAAAATCAAGGTGAACATGAACCAATTGATAATCCGGTCTTATACTCCCGAAGAACAACCTAGATTAATCAATCACCTCTCTACAATCTTTCCTGACTACACAGGCGGTTTGTCGAGGAATCACAAAGATGTTTGTGACTTCTTTATTTTTCCTATCGGATAACTCTCACGATATCAAGCCAATCAAAGATTGTACTCGTACGATAGAACACACAACTACGATAAAATTCGTATCGTCTGGATTCACAATCCCAATAAAGTCTTTAAATCGTTAACATGGTTTTAGAGAAGAAAACCAAAGGTTGAAGGAGAATCGACTCTAGCGAGCGCACTAGTATCACACAGACGTGTGGGGATTAGTTTTGCACAATGCTAGATGTCTCCTTTATATAGCCTTCAAATCAGGATTTTGCCTTAGTTACAAAGCAATCCATATTCACCGTTAGATGAAAACCTGATTTAGATTCAAGCTAATATTTCTCAACCGTTAGATCAAAAACTTAGCTTGTCACACACACTTGGGTAGACGTTTACTGGGTTTGTGAAAACCATGCCCAAACGTGTACGTGTATGTTGGTTTAACATAGTAACCCAAAAGGTTAACCAAATGAGCAGTTCATATTAACCTTGTTCTTCTTCACCATAACTAGTTCAATTGACTCAAATGAACTAGTTAAATAGTTTTTTAATTGCTATGAGATCTTATGTAACTACACAAGACACAATTGAAACAAAGATGATTCGATTCGATTGAATCGGCTCATGAACTTTATAGCCACAGTTTGCATAAAGCATTCCTTAGTAATTTAAGTTTCATGTTCAGAGCACATCTTTAGATCATAACCTCTTAAGCTCACAAACAAGTTTGCGGACTTAAGACAATCGGTGGAGTATTCCAAACTCAGCAGAAAATCTCGGCAAAGAGACTTTCGCCAGTTCGCGGACTTACACGCAAACGAGTTTTTGGAAAATCCCAGAAAAATTCTTGGTACAAGAACTTCCGTCAGTTCGCGGATTGAGTTCGCGGACTGGGTTCGCGGACTTGGCAAAACCAATTCCTCCGGTTTCTCTCAATCAACAAAGTTCGAAAACTTCGGATTAAGGAATACATGGTTATGTAAATTTAAACTGTCATTTCAATTATTGAGACATTCTCAGAGGACGTTATGTAGCCGTTATTCACAGACCGTTTCGCGTCAGAGCAATTCTCAAAGTAATTGAAACTGTTCATGACTTTCATCACTAGGTGAAGATAAATTTGATCAAAGCGAAACTCTTTACCAAAACATGATTTTGAGATATAGATAGGCGAGATATACTCGGCTCGAAATATCAAATGTGTATGATCCAGTCTATATAGCATATGACTTTTGTCTCATAAGAAGTAGGAGATAGAAGAGATAGACTTTTGAGTGATAGATAAGTTCAAGTCTCCACATAACTTTTTGTTGATGAAGTTCCACGGTTCCTTGAGTAGATCTTCGTCGTTTTATGATAAATCGCCATGAAGTCATTGAGCTCAACTACACTTTTCTATCCTAGTCCGAGACTTAGATATGTAGGATAGAAATCAAGACTCATAGTTCTGATCACTAACATTGACAAACATGCTTGAGATAGCAACGCATGCGAGGTCGGCTGAGCTATGCTCTAACATAATTGATGGCTCTACACTAGCAGGGCTTCCTATCTAGGAGCATTAATTATCTGAGAGTTGAGCAATATGAACTTGCTGGAGTGTCATTTCTTCTTGTATAGTCAGGGAAAACCTGGTTGCATCCTGAAGACGTTGTTGCTCTATACTAGAAGGCATGTTGTCTAGGAGCCGTCCAATCTTTCGATTGTATACAGAAATAATTACTGAAATTGCTCAGTATTCATGAGATGCGCTGTGGCCTCAGCTGAGAGACTACACATCTACATATACTCTGAGAGACAACCTTCTCAGTCAGAGGTTTTATGGCATGAGCTTTCACGCTTTATTGAGAGACATGAGTCTGAATACTCATCCGATTGCCAGATCCGGAGTATGTATAATTATGGTTTTACGATTTTTCCCTTGTCGAAAACCCACCATCTACATTAAGTCCCCTGCTTAGTGAGGGACAGTCATGGTCCTCAGTCAGCATTGAATGGTGATTTTTCAGATACAGAAAAAAATAAGTAATTGAACTTAGTCATAAGATAAGACGTTACCGATTTCGACCGAATGAGCAAACCATGGTTTGAGCGAAAACCCCAGTGGCATAATAGAGCGTCATACATTGATCATAAATCGGTGTAGAACTGCTGATTCGATGGTGGAACCTTGGTCAGTTTAGGATTCACGGGCCGGGCCCGAAAAGGAAATCCTTATGGAATTAGGTTTTGGAAATAAAATTTAGTATAAAAGGAATTAATTCTTTTTTTTTATTATTATTTCCCACGACCACCACCTTCATCTCTCCATCACCTTCACGCCATCAGGGAGGAGCACAAATTTTTTTCCGGAGTTTTCCAGCTGGAGCGTCATCGTCCGATCACCGTCCGGCATATTCCGGCAGACGCCGACAGGTATGCAAATTTTTTATTTTTTTTTTGCTGATTTCATTAGTTGCTCATTCTTTGATCATGCCAAAATTTTATACATGTGTATATATGAGTGTGAGTTTTGTTGAAAACCCTTATTTTATTTATACGTATGTTCGTTCGATCATTAGTTCAAGAAACTAGCAATAATCCCTAACTTGAGAGAGATTTCTCTTTTGAAGTAGACCTGTGTCCAATGATAAAATTTTGTTTACGAGCTTTCATGGAAACCAAACCTTTATCTTAAAAGATGTGAACTTTTCACAAAACCGAAAGAAACCTTCGTTTTAAAGAAAAACGATTGTACGAAGGAAAAGAGATTTTTTTTTATCATGAAACCGTGAAATATTATTATGCAAAATATGACATATTTTGTTCTCATGAGTTTGTTCACAGTAGATAAAATTAAAAATTTATGTGAGTAATTCACGTTAATTGTTGTTTTGTAAAATCAAAACATGGGTTTTGAGTAATCTTCGAAATTAGACAACCTATTAATGATGAAATATTGTCTTGGTGTAAGTTTCATAGATCAGTTGTGGATGTTTATACTATGAAAATTGTGTCTATGATTTTATGAAAAATCAGTTTCGAAAATTAATAAAGCTTCGTTCGTTATTGCAAGCTTCAAGGAACAAACTGATTTTGGAATGTTAACTCTTGCGGTACAATCACTATTAATAGTGGAATTGTAAAGAAGTAAGAGTTAAGAATTATCATTTTTGTAGATGGATTTACTTGCACGTCAATAATTTTTATGCTCCTGGTTCCAGAAAATGTCAACTTCCAGCAACAACAATAGCTATTCCTCCATCTCTTCTGACGAGGATTCCAAAGCTTCTGTAGCCAAATCGAAAGCTAAGACAACTCATGATGAGGGAGCGAAGCCTAGCATTCCCATGAATGATCGGAAGGTCACCTATGCTGAACTTATGAAGAGAAAGGCTGCGGATGATGAGGCGGAGGATCGTCAGCGCAGAAAGGATCGAATCCGGCGCAAAATACTAGCGGCCGAGGAGAGACGTCGATTCGTCGATGGGGTACCTTCTGATTATGATTCTGACGCTTCCGAAGAGGAAACTACGTGGGTGTTACCAGAGCGCAAGATCAAGCCCGACTGGTATACCAGAGAGTTCCAAAAAACTATGAAGCAAATTGAAGATGAAGCTGAAGCAGAAGAGGACTCGGACTCAGACGATCCTTATACCCATCCAGACTTCATCAATGGTTCTGAAGGTGACTCCGACGAAGAGGAGGATTCCGAAAAGGAAAGTGATGATTAGTCTGATAACTCGGATGAATCTGACGAGTAGCTTTACTTCTGATCTTTCCTTTAAACATTTGAATATTTTCTTAGCCTCCGTAGTAGACATCTTATTTGAATAACTTCACTTGAGTATTAAGATTTTCCTTTTGAATGAGAAATCTTTTTATTAATATTGATTCTTCTTGATTGAATCCAAAAAAATGAGCCAATCCTCATACGCCGAACCCATTGTGATATCCCCTTACTTTCTTTATGGTTTTCATATGTGAAAACATCGTCGCAGAATGCACATAACTCACAAGGAAGTTTGGCTTTCTGACTAGGTCTTTCTTTGGTTAGTCCCTAGTGCATTATATCTCTTCGCATCTCCGGTATTGATCTTGTTTGGGCTTAGGGTTTCAGTAAAACTCGCAACTGAATTGACTATCTTCAGAAGATAAGTACTAGTCGTGTCTTGTATATATCTCCAAGATTTAGGGTTTAACACTTACGCAAATATTTCTTCAATTCCTGAGTTGGTTTCATCGCAGAAGAAATTTCGATTGTCATACCTTTCATCATTATGTCTAGCGGTATTACATCTTCTCGAAACGAACTTCAGTCGAAGCATGAAATAAAAGCGTCTATCTCGGTAAGTCGCATATCCTCTTCGCTTCTGTTTGATCAAGGTTATTGATCATAGGAAAATGATTTGTTGCAGAATAATCAGGATAATCAGATGAATCCTTATTCTCACAGTTCGAGGCCCAAGCGGACCGTTAGAGCCCCTGCCCAGTATAGGTCGGCTCATGCTGAGGCTGGATCATCTGTAAGCAATCTTATGACTCTTGAAGCTTTACCATGCCAATTTTGATAAAATTAAACACTTCTTTATTTCGTCGTTGCAGGCGGATGTTCGTGTCATTGTTGATGCTATAAGGAGGAGGAACGGAAAGTCCGTGACCATAGTTGAGGTTGAAGATAACAGCAACCGGGTCTGCGAAGACTCTGCAGAATCCGGGGAAGGAGACAGGGTGTATGCTCGTGAATATCCAACAGCTGGACTCTTGTTTGAAGCTCCTTTGATCAATACTTTATCGGACAATAAAGTGGTTGGTGGATTCGTCATTCGCAAGTGTCACGCGCCTCTTTACACCAAAATCTGGAAAATATATGGGCATATTGCTACGACCGAAGTGTGGAAAGGTTTTCTACCAACCCTCCTGACTATAGTTGCAGGGCTGTTGCCGATCATTGAGGAGATGAAACAGATGTATCTGCGAGATGTCAAGAATCAGGAACTGCACATGTGGAATGAGATGATTTCGAACTGTGAGACATTGCGTTTCAATGTAGGATGGCTTCGTCGTCGGCTCGAGATAATCAAGATTCATAAGGTGGCGGAGGCTTCTGATGGGATTTCTGTGACCACTGCTTTATTGGAGGAGGAAAAGATGCTGGATTTGGAGTCGGCGAGGGTCGAGAAGGAAGTTGAGGATTTGAAGACAAAAACCAAAATTTTCCAGAAGAAACTTGACAGGGTTTCTTATAGAGATTATCCATTGTTGGACGATTTGCTCTGAGTGATCATTCGAGAGAGTCTAAGTGTAGGTTTTTGATAAGGTAGGATAATATGAGAGGAATTTTGTTCAATTGATGGATGTTTAATGAAACAATGAGCATCTTGCATGCTTTTTTGAAGAAAATAAATTACATTTGAGATGTGTTTGAATAATGGTAAAAGATTAATTATTTGCTGTTGACCAAGCATAATAGGGCTTGAGCCATTTGTCGTTGATAATATTTCCTTCCTTTCCTCCGCTGACTGCTAAGAGTTTGTAGTAACCACTCGACACTGCTTTGGTGATAACATACGATCCTTCCCATTTCGGAGAGAACTTAGGAGCAGACATGTCTTGTTGAATATATTTTGCCGTCTTTAATACCAAATCTCCTACTTGGAAAGTTCGAGGCGTTACCATTTTGTTGTAAGCTCTAGATATCCTCTGTTTGTAAGCCTCCACATACTTTTCCACTTTAGCCCTCCTTGATTCGAGCATGTCCAGTTCAACAACTCTTGACTTGGACACTTCAGCTTCATCCCATCGTATTCCACTGGCCGCTGCAATCCTTGATGAAGGAATTTTTATCTCAGCTGGGAGTATGGCATCATCCCCATAGACGAGCGAATACAGTGACGTTCCAATCCAGCTCCTTGGTGCAGTTCTATAAGCCCACAAAGCCACGGGTAATTGCTCATGCCACGATCGTGGATTATCATGAATTGTTCGACTGATAATCCGGATCACGATTTTGTTGGTACTCTCTGCTTGACCGTTTCCTTGGGGATAGTATGGTGTGGAGAAAATCTGATTGATCCCGTACTCCTTGAGCAATTTTTCGACATCCTTGTTGGCGAAAGGAGTACCATTATCTGTGATATATGTTTGGGGACGCCGAATCTACATATAATGTGTTCCTTGATAAAGGCTGCAATAGTTACCCATGTAGTACCTCTGAGCGGGATTACTTCGACCCACTTAGTGAAATACTCAGTAGTTGTGATGATGTATTCATGATGCTTTGAGGATGCTGGATTAATCTTTCCGATGATATCAAGTCCCCAGCTATAAAAAGGCCATGGACTATTCACATAATGTAATGGGAGACAAGGAGTATGAATAAGGTTACCGTGGACCTGGCATTGATGACATTTCTGGACGTATGCAGCTGCATCATCTTCCATAGTCGTCCAGTAATATTTCTCGTGAATTTGAAGAAACAATTTCTTTTTCCCCTGATGTTCTCCTTCATGAGCTTCTTTCAGAATTGTCAGAATTTCATCTCCGGCCAGGCATCTCAACAAGTCTCCTCCAAAGATTTTGCGCTACAGGATCCCGTCAAGAAAGACAAATCTTTTAGCTTTCTTAGTGAGTTTGATTGCATCTTTCTTTGCTGGTGGTGATTTATTGTCTCGAAGGTATTCAATGTAAGGATGCCTCCAGTCCCCGGTGTGATGAAGTGTCAGGGCCTCTAAATGATGAGGAGGCTTCTGACAATTAGGACAAGATCCTTGCAAAGTTCTTGACTGCGCTTCCATGGAGGGCCAGTAATACCCGAGTCTCTGAAGTCTTCTATAAAGTGTTATCACCAGCGTCTGTCCGCATACTTTTGATGCACACTTTCGAGCATTTCCTTTGCTTCTTTATCGCCAAGGCACCGTGATAGAGAGGCATCAGGTTTGCGATGGTACAAGGCCTCGTGGAGCAGGAAGAAGTGTTTTAGCTCTTTAAGTCTGACTGTTCCTTTTGCAACGGAACTGCTTAGTTCATGAATAATAGGTGCTCTCCAGTCGTTTGGTTGAGCATCTTCAGTTTGACTAAGCCACGTAGATGATACAGCTCGTCTCTGCACTATGATAGCTTTCTCTGACCCTTCGAATTGCAACTTGGAGGCGAGGGTTGCCAAGCAATCAGCATGTCTATTATTGGTCCGGCCAGTGTGAATGATAGTTGCATCAGCGAAATAAGTTAGGAGCCGCTGCGCTTCATCCCTGAATGGAGCAAGCGTTATCTCCTTGAGAGAGTATATCCCATTCATTTGATTGACCAAAAATTTTGAATCTCCTCTGATCTCCAGATGTATTGATCCTGCCTGTTTATCTAAGGATAATCCTAGCAAGAAGGCTTCATATTCTGCTGAGTTATTGGTACAGTGGAAATCCAGCTTAAATGAATGTGAGAATACTTCACCAGATGGAGAGACCAAGACTATGTCCGCTCCTCCAGTATCATTGCTAGGAGTAGCAGATCCATCAAAGTACAACAACCACGTTTCTTCCTTGACGACTGAAATTTCTGGGGTATCTTCCCCCTGGAAAGGCAGCCAGTAGATCTGCTACCGCTTGACCTTTGATTGCTTTGGGAGAAACACATACTATGTCGAACTCTGACATCTGAAGCAGCCATTTTGCAGGTCTTCCTATCAAAGCAGGTTTCGAGAGTAAAAACTTGATGGGATCAGCTTTGGAGACAAGCACGACCCTGTTAGATAGCAAATAATGTCTGAATCTCTGCATTGCATGAGCTAATGCCATGCACGTTCTTTCAGCTTTCGGGTATCTGAGTTGAGTATCTTTCATGGTTCAGCTGTAATAGTAGATTCGATGTTCAACGCCTTCTTCATCTTCTTGAGCTAGCAGTGCCCCAACAACAACATCACTGGAAGCCGTGTACAATATCAATGGTCGTCCTTGTACTGGAGATATCATGACTGCGGGGGATAAAAGTATCTGTTGTATCTTCTGGAATGCCTCCTGCTGAACAGCCGTCCAGGAAAAATTTGCTCCCTTCTTCAGCAGAGGAGTGAAAGAAGCAATAAGCTGAGCCAATCCCGGTATGAAGCGTCTAATGTAATTTACCTTGCCCATGAAACTCTGTAGTTCCTTCACATTGCGTGGAGGAGGCATGGTAGTAATGGATTTTTCTTTGTCAGGATTGACTTTGATCCCTTCAGCAGTGACCAGGAATCCTAGAAACTTCCCAGAAGAAACTCCAAAAGCGCATTTCAGGGGGTTCATCTTCAACTTTTATTCCCTGCATCTTTCGAAAAGTTGCCTCAGAACTTCTAGATGCGATGCTCGAGCTTTCGATTTTACCACAACGTCGTCGACATAGTCTTCTACTTGATTATGCATCATATCATGAAATATTGTTGTCATGGATCGTTGGTAGGTAGCACCTGCATTCTTCAGTCCAAAGGGAATCACAGTGTAGTGAAAGTTCCCAATGAGAGTGTGGAACGCGGTTTTGGCAGCATCATGTTCAAACATCCTGATCTGGTTGTATCCACTGTAACCATCCATGAATGAGAACATACCGTAGCCGCTGGTTGCATCGACGAGCATATCAATGTTGGGTAAAGGAAAATCATCCTTTGGGAAACGCTTATTCAAGTTCCGGAAATCTACACAACATCTGATTTGACCATTCTTCTTCTTAACTGGGACAATGTTGGCCAACCATGTTGGATGTTGGGTAGGCTTGATAAATCCTTATACTAGCAATTTTTTAATTTCGACTTTGATTTGTTCCTCGACTTCATGTCTGAACTGTCTAGGTGGTTGTTTGACAGCTTTGGAGCCAGGAGTGATATGCAGACGGTGAGTGACCAGCTTGTCGTCGAGACCAGGCATTTCTTCGTACGTACAAGCAAAGATATCCCGATATTCTTTCAGAAAATTTACCAGGCATGTTCGTTCCTCCAGTGATAGTGCAGAACTGATTAAGATTGGTCTCGGGTCTTATTCTGTGCCGATATTAACTGTTTCAAGATCATCAGTAATAGAATTCGTGTCATCTTGCAACTGTTGCGGAGCATCTTGAACCTCATTATCAGGCGATTGCTCGATATGGCATGATTCATTAGGGCGGGGAGACTCTTGATCAATCTCCCCTATTAATTGTTAATCTTTGCGCCGCCTAAATGACTCTCAGGTGATTTGACTGGTTCTGTCTCTGGAGATAGTGATAACGCATCAGCAGCTTCAATAGTTTTCGAAATTGGAAATGGAGTACTGTAGATCCTCTTAGGAGGTTCAGGAATGCTCCTCTGGGATTCAATGAATTCAACATCGTAGGCCAGAGCGTAAGGAGATGATGAAGCGGCTATGCGAACGATCTTTTTGTTGAGTAAAGCCTTTATACATTGATGGTAGGTTGATGGGACCACCTTTTTGTCATGGATCCACGGTCGCCCGAGTATCATGTGATAGTCAGGTTCTTTTTCGATCACATGAAACTTCACTTTCGATTGAATTGGCCCTACCCTCACATCTGTATACGCATATCCATATGTATGGCTTTGGCTTCCTTCAAATCCTTTCATTATAATAGGATGGCGAATAATTTTACCTTGTGGGAATCTGTCCATCCTGAGAGCGTTCATAGTGACGATGTTTGTGGAAGCGTCTGTGTCAACGAGAGCCCTCCTAAATTCGGTGCCTTTGATGAAACCAGTTACGTACAACTCCCGATTATGTCCTTCATCTGCCATGCGATCTTCTTCTCAAAAAATGATATTGTCGATCGAATGTTCAGACACCAAGGAGACTTCTTCAACTGCTGGGGTTGGTGGAGTTATTTGCACGTCAGATGATATCTGGCTGAGTGCGGCAAACGTGTATGTACGCTGCTCCCTGGAAAAGTGTAAAAGTTCACACAAATTTTCGATCAATTGTGCAACTTCCTGATCCACCGGCTTCTCATAAGTAGTGAAGCTATTGCTTTGAGGGTCAGGTGACAAATCAGTCCCCAATATTGGGACTTCTGAAGCGGAGATGCCTCCTAACTCAGATGTCAGTTTGATGAGGAAATCGAGTATGTGGTTCATCGTATCCTTCATCAGATCCACGTTCCTGGCGTGAATCTCCAGGATTTGAGCCAACTCTGTTAGAGTCGGGGTTCTTCCGCCTTCTGTGTCGTTAGATGTAACATTAGAAGGAGGAACATTACCATTTGAAAGATTATGGATCGGGTTTGGATTAGTTGAATTAGTACTAAGACCAACCATCTTTTGAAATCGTGAGATTGCAACCGAGAGATTAATCTCCCACTGTGGTCGCCAATCTGTAGATGGGGAAAAACGATTTGCCGGTTTTTACGGAATTGAGGAGACGTCCGTGTGGAGACTCCTTGAACCGAGCGAAATGTTGAACCTCACACAGATGCACTGCAAGAAGGGAGTGCTTTAAGTTCGAGAGATCAATCTGT
Organism: Papaver somniferum; assembly: GCF_003573695.1. NCBI lineage: Eukaryota > Viridiplantae > Streptophyta > Magnoliopsida > Ranunculales > Papaveraceae > Papaver > Papaver somniferum. Next base: position 149,095,583 of record NC_039360.1, on the reverse strand, counting down.
AGGACTCCGGCCTAAACCAAGAACAATGGTCGTTCCACAGTCAATTCGGTCACAAGAGAGAATGGGTTGACCTGTAGGAGGGAAGCTAAGAAATGTGTGGGATCAATGATGATCTGAGATTGTAGGTGTGTTGTGAATTCAGCGTAAGAACGCTCTGAATGATTGAATTTTACTCAATTGAGAGTGATTGCTCAGACGATGAGTTCGTATAGACGAAAGATTGTCTGTATGAACTTGCCGAGAAAATGCTTGTCCTTTAAATCATGATTCAGAAGTCTTTTATATTGTTAGGTCGAAAACACCATGATACCATGAAGTGTGAAAGTTGCTGGAATCAGAGAGTGGGGAAGTGGGAAATCATGTCAAAACCAGTTGCTCATCGTGCGGAGACTTGGTTAACTTTCCACCCACTACTTTGCTGACTCTTCCAACTGATTGCACGACTTGCTCACATTCTCGTCGTGTGTATGAACACACGTGCCGTAGACCGCCATACCAAAACCCTAGTTAATATCCCCCATCTGACACGATTGATGTCTCGTGATTGTGGAGTCAATTGCTGACTTTATGGGACGATGAGTCCATGTATTGCTGAGTTGAACATGATTTGCAAATGTTCTGAAACTCATGAGTTAAATACGTCTGCTGAGACAAGGTATTATCATGTTGATAACCTAAGGCGAGCAAACTGTGTTGCTGAATTGTTGAATATTGATAGTTGAACCAATATTCTTTAATCTGAGCAAATATTGCTGGTTTGAGCAAATATTGCTAGTCTGAGTGAATATTGCTCGTTTGATGAATTGTTGGTATTAGGACCAAATAAAATATTAATTTAAGATACTGACCGCTGGGTCGATCATAATAAATAAAAGTGTTGATCATGGAATCAACATAAAATTATCATTATTCGAATCTACTTAGAATCATGTTTTTCAGAGTTCTGGATTCAAAACCCTAATTTTAATGAATTGATGATTTATTGAAAATCAACTGCAGAGTGAAGCAGGGACCAGCCACATGGGATGTTGAGTCCACCATGTAACCCCCAGATGCTCGAATGAGCAAAATACCAAAGTCTCTTGAGGACCAGTTGGTGAAAAAATGATTAAATGCTGGTTTAATCATTTATTAAAATAATGCTCGTGTGAGCGGTAGATAATAAAACCTAGCCGTGAAAAGATGAGAGACCGACCAAGATCATGAGACCGACACTTGGTGGTCATGGGACCAATTGATGGTCGTTTGAGCGAACCCCTGATTGTTTGAAAAGAGTTCGAACCTAATACGAGCAATTGAGCAAATTAGGTTAAAATAATTAAAATACGTGGGACCGGCCATTTGCAAGCCTTAGGGTCACCCTTGGTCGGTCAAGGGGATGTTCCCGTGTCACCATGATGTTCGTGTCTCAGTCCTGAGGGTTTCGATATTTTCTGGTGTGCGTTCGAGCATCATTTTGAGAAAATATGCAGAATCCAGGGTTTTGCTGAAACTAGGAAAGATACATGAGATGATGAAAAATAATAAATAATACAGGGAATTGCAAGGTGTGGTACCGGCCACGGCTAGGTCACGGCCGGCCGGCTGACAAGCACGGTCCCACATTTTCCCAGTTTTATGTAATTTTATGTATTTTCTCTGAACTGAGGGAAATTCCATGAAACTGGAGAGTTTTATAAAATTAGGAAACTTCCATGAGATGAGAGAAATAAAATAATAATAAAATAGGGAATGATGGAGTGTGGGGCCGACAATGGTCAAGGCATGGCCGACCGGCCAACGGGCACGGTCCCAGGGCACTCTTCCCGATTTTATGTAATTTTCATAATTTTAGGGAATTTTCATCAAATCAAAGAGATTTGTTGAACCAAGGTATTTTGTTGAAATCAGAGAGTTTTCATGGAATGAGGAAAGCAAAACAAATAATAATAATAAAATAAGAGGTGCGTGGGATCAGCTAGGGCATGACCGGCCGGCTAGAGCCCGGCCGACGATTTTTCTTGATTTTATAATATTTTTCGTGGGTTTAGGGAAAATTCATGAAATCAGGGAATTTTCATGGTTTTAGGGAAAATTCATGAAATCAGAGAATTTTCATGGATTGAGGGAAATAATAAAATAATGGGGAACCGTGAGGTGTGCGACCGGCCACGGCTAGGGCATGGCCGGCCAACTGGTGCTCGGTCCCATGACACCTTTCCCTAATTTTATTATTTTCCTTGACATAAAGAAATATCATGAAATTAAAGAATTTCCTTGAAACGAAGGAGATTTGCTCGAATGAGAGAATTCATGAGATCAGGGAAAAATAATAAAATATGATAACATATAAAATTGGGCGTAGGACTGGTCACGGCATGACCGGCTGGCTGGTGAGCCCATTCTCCTGGCGCCTTTGCTAATATTTTATTATTATTATTTTTCCTTCCTATTTTTGCATAGGTTCCTCATTCATTCATATTTTTGAGTTGCTCGTTTGCGCATTCAAATGCTGGTCTGTGCATTATTGCTAAGTATACTTGCACCATTTTAGTCAGGGCTTATTCGGTGTTCAGATGCCTGCTCGTTGAATATTTATTACTAACCCATGGAATTCTGCTTGGAAAACCATAAATTGAAGTAACGAAACATTCGAAGAATCGTAGAATATAGTTGAATATTCAGCTACGATTAGGGATAATTAATTGATGGCTCTACACTAGCAGGGCTGTGTATCTAGGAGCATTGATTATCTGAGATTTGAGCAATATGAACTTGCTGGAGTGTCATATTCCTCTTGTATAGTCAGGGAAAACCTGGTTGCATCCTGAAGACGTTGTTGCTCTATACTAGCACGCATGTTGTCTAGGAGCCGTCCAATCTTTCGATTCTATACAAAAATTATTACTGAAATTGCTCAGTATTCATGAGATGCGCCGTGGCCTCAGCTGAGAGACTACACATCTACATATACTCTGAGAGACAGCCTTCCCAGTCAGAGGTATTATGGCATGAGCTTTCACGCTTTATTGAGAAACATGAGTCTCAATACTCACCCGATTGCCGGATCCGGAGTATGTATAATTATGGTTTTACGATTTTGCCCTTGCCGAAAACCCACCATCTACACCTAGTCAACCGAATTTTGGTAACTAGCGTGACTATGCACAGTACTCACATGGAGGTAGAACCGAACTTGTTTTGGTAGAATCGTGAAACCCATAATTGGTGATTTGATAGGATAATCAATCACATAGTTCTTGGAATTCATACGAACCAATTCTAAACTTGTTTGGAAGTGTGGAAAATCGTTTCCAAGATTGTAAGTATGAAAAAGGACTTACAAAGTAAAGATGTCGTACTTTGAACATGTGCATTAACTCTTATCATTAATTGTTCAAAGATATTCCTTAATAGCTAAAGGAGAATCCCAAGATCGAAATAAATTGAGAATCTTTTAATTAAGGTTTCTTAGTTTTTATATGCTATTTAATTTCCAGCAATTAAATGCATATCTTTAGAAAATAATAATTTGTAATGTGCATTTACTAATTATAGATTTTTCTATTGGGATTTCAGTCAATATTTGGACAATGCATTTCCAGGAGTTATGAAAACCGATTTTGTGTTTATTGCATATCTTTGAGAATATTCGGTTTTGGAAATTCCTTCGTGTCCAAACTTCCTTGTCTATAAATATTGAAGTTTCCATTTCTAGCAAACTAATCCTCAGAGCCAGCAAAACTACCTAGTTGTGTTGTTACTAGTGGAGCCGCCATTCAGAGAGGAAAACAACCCAATTAGGCGAAATCTCTTACGACCGCTCAGTTTAAAGACTTCTTTGGGATTGAGAAGCTCTATTACTACAGTTGGTGGGAAACTAGATAATTGAAGTTTATTATTAGTTTTAGATTGATTTGATTGACTAACGGTTGTTGAACTTTTATTGCACCTAGTTTGTTTACGCTTGAAAATCTTCTCTTCTGATATATGATTCACTCAAACTAGATCGAAGTTTCAATGGGGATCTTTAGACTGTTTGTAGATATAAAGACGTCTTGTGATAATCCAACGTTACATACTCCGTTATGTGTGTGATTGATCATAAGAGATTCAAGTTGATTGGGTGCAGGTGATGATTAAAGATTAAAGAAGATTTGAAGACAATAAGACTTTTGGGGTTCATAATCTTTGGTGTGCACAATACTTGTTTCGGCTGGAAAGGGATCCAACTATAATCGGTTTATCTTTGTGATAGATTGGATTGATTAGTTGAGTAGATCGATATCAATAAACTTCTTTGTGATTAATAGTATTGATTCCATAGTCTAACAATTACTTCGGTAGTTGTTGAGAGATTGATCTAAGGACCCGACAAAGGAGTTTATTGGTTAAACGGAAGAGCCTTTGTCAGACTCATATCACGTTATTTGAAAAGAGTTGTTACCGAACATATTTGTTGTTCCTTTACTGTTTGGAATACAAACCAAAGGAATTGTTCCAAGTGTGTGACTTATTAACAAGTTGGAGGCGCAGGGATACTGAGGGAACTAGGTGAACTATAGGTTTAGTTGATTGGTCTCAACTATACGAAGTTGGTTTGATTCAGTATAGCGGCTTGATTCTGAGAGTATTCAATTTTGGACTAGGTCCAGGTTTTTTTTTGCATTTGCGGTTTCCTCGTTAACAAAATCTTGTTGTGTCATTTACTTTTATTTTCCGCAATTATAATTGTGTTTATTATAATTTAAAGTAAATCACACAAATGTTAATTCCTATTTTACTTGATAGACAATCCCTAAAGTTTGGTTAAGTCTTAACCTATTATTAAGATAACATACTTCGTTGTTGTATTGTCTCAATCTCGTATCCATAGACGATCACATGAAGTGTCAACCGATTAGTTGTATTGTATCGACTCAGAACATAGACAATCACTTTCGGAAAAGGACTTATAGGTGGAAAAGTTTTAGATTGAGGTATATTTGGGTACCCTCGTCTTTTCAATTGGTATTAGAGCAGGCGAACACGAAAAGATCTAACAATATGTGTTTGATGCGATCCAACCTATATAAAAATGAATCTAATGTGTGATTCAGTAACCTACCACAAGATTTAATGGGACAAACTATCCATTGTGGAAATTTGTTATTAAATCTTTTCTTCAATCCGAGATTTTAATACTTGGCTATTAATCGAAGACGAATATCAACAACCGATGGATTATTCGGAAACTGAGTTCAAACACTTAGCGTTCTATACTCATGAAGAAAGAGTTCTTGGAAAGAAAAATTCTGATGGTTTGAATGCCATCATACAAGCAGTTAGTCATGATCTTCTCCATCATGTGCTGACTTGTAGAACTTCTAAAGAAGCATGGGATATTCTTGAGACTGTATTCGAGGGAGATGATTCTGAAAAAGAAACTAGATTTCTTTACCTTTCATCTGAATGAGAACACCTTAAAATGGATGATAACGATACTTTCGAGGAGTTTAACTCTAAACTTTCTGAGATTATTAATGCATCTTTCTTTCTTGGAAAGGTTATACCTGAAAAGGAAATAGTATGCAAAATTCTCAGATCTTTACCATCCAAATACGAGTCTAAGAAACATGCCATAATAGAAGCAAATGATCTTTTTATACTTTCTCGAAGCTCTCTTGTAGGAAAGTTAAAGATCTTTGATAGAGAATCTCTGCTGAAGAATCAAACTGAGAATCGTTGCCAGGAGGACAAGGTACCTGTTGAAAAAGAGGTTGACTCAACAATTGTGCTTCTAGCGCAACGAATTAAGGACATCTTATCTAATGATAAACATGATCCTGATACATTATCGTTTTGCCACAAAAAAAGTAATGATGAAGTGCAATGCTTCAAGTGCCGTAGATTCGGACATATGGAAAAACATTGTCCCAGCAGGATAACTCAAAAGTGCAATAAGGCGTATGTTTCCACTCTTGATGATATTCCGGAGGAAGAATCCAATGAAGAAATATCTAATTGTAATGCACTTCTTTCCAACTCTAACAGTAAATCATGTGAGTCTAATCAACTCCTAGAAAAACTTGAGTTGGAAATTAAGGAAAATAAAAGGTTAAGCTTGGTACTTGAAAACCTTTTGAAATTCCTATCAGATAAAACTTGTAAGGTAAAATCTGAACAAGAAAAAAAATTAGGTGAAAACCAAAAGAATCAGAAGCTAGTTTTTCTGATAATATAATAAGTTCTCCATGTGGAAGAAATAACCACACTGCAGTCTTCCTTGGAAATAGATTTATCAAGGAACTTCACAAGGGGATAAAGATATTGAAGGCTGGTAAGTTTATGAGATATAAAAAGGAAATTGCAAAATCTTGCAATTACAAGAGAAAGAAAGAACGAAAGGAAACACAGCCTATTGTGTTTATAAGTCGTCCTAAGGATGTCTTTATTACCTATGGTGAGAACAATTCTCACCTCAATACACACTGATTGTGTTGAAGTACGCATCCTCACTTGTTTCCCAAAACTCTGATTGTGAGGAAGCATAAATCTTGGTAGGTTGTTCATGTTTGTTTCTTTAATGAAATATATTAGATATCTTTTATTTTTGGGAAAAATATATTCGGTTTTCATAAACCACATTATCCCTTGATTTTCTCCCATTTTATATATCTTCTTCTTGTCTGAAAGAAGACTATTTTGTTTCAATGGAGAAATCGGTAAAAGAAAAGTCATCTCTTGATGATTTAGCACTCTAGCACTCTGTGCATCAGCTATGACTGAAACTCATGATGTTCCTCTTCATGATAATTCTTAAGATTCTCTAAGAAAGCAGATTCTTACTATTAAAGGTTGCATAGATATCATGAGCTGATGATAAAGGATTCAAAAGAAATACTAGCTAATCTTCATTCTCAACTGTTTGAGATGAACAATTTGTCTAACAAAGGAAGTGCTCAGAAGAATTTGAATCCAGTTTTTGAAAGCAATCTTCACAAGAATAAAGATTAGAATGAGAAAATAGACATCAATTTTTGATTTCCTTCAATAATTGTATAAGGTCTATTATAAATAAAACTATCTTATTATTATGAATAAAATTATTATTTTATAATTTTTCTTGTAATAGTTTTCGGTTACATAGCCTGTGCTTGAATGCTTTATTTTATTCCTATGTATGTTTATGGGATATTTGATTTCGGTTTTATTACCTTAATATTCCATCTCATAATGTGTGAACCCTTATGGTTTGGGTGACTTTTTGATTTAGCGGGATTAAGTTCTATCCCATGTTGGTAGGCTTTATCAAAGGATCATGAGGGGTTCCTGTAGAAATAATATGTGAAAAAGTCACAATATGTTGAATCTTTTGGTTTAGCATAAAAGCATATGTGTTTCGAGGTTTCAACTTTTGCATCGCATAGTTAAAACCGGTTTTCAACCTTTCTCTGGTAAAGGTTGCTCTTTGTTGTTGTTCTTTTGTTTTGGCGGGAGGATGACAACTTTCATGGGGGGGAGTTCTAAGTGAACTTGCGCTTAATGACATATCTTAAGGGGAGAAGAGGATGCAGAATTTGAGGTAACAATCTTGTTAGTTAATTGTTTTCCTGTTTAAGAAAAGCATGATTTTATTTCATATCCTTATTGCTTTTGCTTAATAAAATTTCGGTACAATTGATGTTGATTCCATTATTTGTGTATGGATGTTTGATTGTGATTCAATTGTTTCCGGTTAAGAAAACTTATTGTATGTTTCGTTATTGTTTGGTATCAATTGTTTAGGCTTACAAAATTTCGGTGCAATTGTGGTGCTATAATGTCTATGTTTGTTTCAATTGCTTCTGGTTGAGATAAATGATTATGCAAGTTGATTTATTTGGTTTGTATGGATTTCTTATGGCTTAACAAAAGTGTTTCGGGATCATTTGTTTAGTCCAAGTGATTTCCGGATAAGAGAAACTAAGTTTTTCGGATCTTAGCTAGACTTATCAAATGTGAAGGTTTCGATTATTCAAGTCTAACTGAATGCCTTAATAAGAATTTCTAGTTAACTAACCTAGTATTTGTCTTGTTTAAAAGTGAAAGGTCTAAGTTATTTTTGAGAATAATTAGAACCTGATGAGAAAAATAAAGTTAATTCTGATCTTTATTTTGGTCTTATCGAACAAGCGATTGTATTTGTACAATCAGTTTAGCAAAAGAACTAAGATGCTTAGTCGATTTTTGATGTGCTAAACTATTAGGGAAAATTTCTTCGGGAAATTGTTTCCTAGATAACATGTTATAACCAAATTACTTGTAGTTTCGGTTTTGATATTGGTTATCTAAAATGGTGTGTAAAACTCTCATGCTCAACTATTATAGGTTTGCAAATTCTCTTTGTGAGATTTGTAAGATCCTTTCGGTTTGTCCTTTATTTTTTCGTTTCTTTGTCATTTTGTGACAAAAAGGGGGAGAAATATATGAAGTAAACAAGTGATATTGACTTGTTGTGAGTTGATATCACTAAGGGATATGACATTTGTGCTAAAACGTTTATTCTAGCGAAAAGAGTGAAAGCATAGACTAAGGGGGAGTCACATACCATATGATATGTAGTTATGAGGAACTACATGGAAATAACAAAGACGTGCGGATTGAAAATCTGCCTATCTTACCTTTAGGGGGAGTATTAGCTTTGTTATTATAATGTCAGCAACGGCATTTAAGAATTGAATTTAATGCAGGTTTTGTGTTGTTGAACTTGGAATCAAGCGTATGTGTATAATGAATTTTTGTAATTTTTTTATCCATATGATGTAAGAGTTTTGTCACTAAAATTGACAAAGGGGGAGATTGTTAGAGAATAGCTCGGTTGAACCCACCAAGCGTTGTTATGTCAAGTTTGGTTGTCATATTAGCGAATAAAAACTCATTTAAAGAGTCGCTTGATTATATACTAGAGTCAACTTCGTATAGGTTAGTTTGAAAGTGTTAGGATATGAGACTTACAAGTATTACATGAAGACTTGAAGAATGTGAAGAAGTATGGAGCTACAACGACAACATCATCCTTCCTCTTGAGGTTAGTAATATTTGACTTGAACTGTTTCATTCCCTAACGTATCTTTCAAGTCGTGCATATTGAAAACATAACTGCGAAGCTGTGTATGAAACTCTAGTTAGACATAGTATTAAGGAATACAATACGAGGTTTATTGCTTAAACATTAAACTTTGTATATAAGACATCAACATGATCATATGAATGTTATTGTGATTATGTATGGGTATGAGTGAAGATTTCATCCTAGGAAACAATGTTTTACATTTATTTAAAGGAAGTAAGTTTATAAACTCGTTTTGTGAATCGAAAGGGAAATCGCTATGCTTATTGGTATTGTTATTCATTGTAAATCTAAACTATTTTGAATTACCAATATGTGTGTTTAGTATAACCGCTCATAAACTTGTTTATGTATCTTGGTAAAACTATTCACAAGGCCTGACCTATGTATTGGTATGACTTTTATTAGTGAAAGCGATCTTAAGTAATCACTCAAGATGGTATGATCGATGCTTTATAAATAGAAATTTTTATCTAGTCATTGGGAAACCGATCCTAGTAAGAGGTGTAACAAATTTACAAGAGGGAATCGATCCTTGTAAGAGGAATAACACGTTTTTATTAGATGAGGGAACCGATCCTATGAATATGAGCAACAAGTTTGTAGTTTTGGGGGAATCGATCCTATGGACATGTGCAATCGAATACAGGTAGTTACCATAAGTTGTGGGGAACCGATCCCAGTACCTAGTCAACCGAATTTTGGTAACTAGCGTGACTATGCACAATAATCACATAGAGGTAGAACCGAACTTCTTTTGGCAGAACCGTGAAACCCATAATTGGTGATTTGATAGGATAATCAATCACCTAGTTCTTAGAATTAAGACGAACCAATTCTAAACTTGTTTGGAAGTGTGGCAGATCATTTACAAGATTGTAAGTATGAAAAAGGACTTGCAAATTAAAGATGTCGACATGCTTTGAACATGTGCAGTAACTCTTATCATTAATTGTTCAAAGATATTCCTTAATAGCTAAAGGAGAATCCCGGGATCGAAATAAATTGAGAATCTTTTAATTAAGGTTTCTTAGTTTTTATATGCTATATAATTTCCAGCAATTAAATGCATATCCATAGAAAATAATAATTAGTAATGTGCATTTACTAATTATAGATTTTTCTATTGGGATTTCGGTCAATATTTTGACAGTGCATTTCCAGGAGTTATGAAAACCAATTTTGTGTTTATTGCATGTCTTTGAGAATATTCGTTTTTGGAAATTCCTTCATTACCAAACTTCCTTGTCTATAAATATTGAAGTTTGCATTTCTAGCAAACTAATCCTCAGAGCTAGCAAAACTACCTAGTTGTGTTGTTACTGGTTGAGCCGCCTATTCGGAGAGCAAAGTAACCTAATTAGGCGAAATCTGTTATGGCCGCTCAGTTTAAAGACTTTTTTGGGATTGAGAAGCTCTATTAGTACCGTTGGTGGGAAACTAGATAATTGCAGTTTATTATTAGTTTTCGATTGATTTGATTGACTAACGGTTGTTGAACTTTGATTGCACCTAGTTTGTTTATGCTTGAGAATCTTCTCTTCTGATATAAGATTCACTCAAACTAGATCGAAGTTTCGACGGGGATCTTTAGACTGTTTGTAGATCTAAAGACGTCTTGTGATAATCCAACGTTAACAGACTCCGTCCTGTGTGTGATTGATCGCAAGAGATTAAAATTGATTGTGTGCAGGTGCTGATTGAAGACTAAAAAAGATTTGAAGACTGGAAGAATTTTTGGGTTCATAATCTTTGGTGTGCACAATACTTGTTTCGGCTGGAAAGGGATCCAACTATAATCGGTTTATCTTTGTGATAGATTGGATTGATTAGTTGAGTAGATCGGCATCAATACACTTCTTTGTGATTAATAGTATTGATACTATAGTCTAAAAATTACTTAGGTAGTTGTTGAGAGATTGATCTAAGGACCCGACAAAGGAGTTTATTGGTTACACGGAAGATCCTTTGTCAGACTCATATCACGTTGTTTGAAAAGAGTTGTTACTGAACATATTTGTTGTTTGGAATACGAACCAAAGGAATTTTTCCAAGTGTGTGACTTATTAACAAGTTGGAGGCGCAAGGATACTGAGTGAACTATGTGAACTATAGGTTTAGTTGCTTGGTCTCAACTATACGAAGTTGGTTTGATTTTGTATAGCGGCTTAATTCTGAGAGTATTCAATTCTGGACTAGGTCTCGGGGTTTTTTTTTACATTTGCGGTTTCCTCGTTAACAAAATCTTGCTGTGTTATTTACTTTTATTTTCCGCAATTATTATTGTGTTTATTATAATTTAAAGTAAATCGCACAAACGTTAATTCCTGTTTTACTTGATAGACAATCCCTAGAGTTTGGTTAAGTACGAACCTATTATTAAGAAAACATACTTTGTTGTTGTATTGTCTCGATCTCGTATCCATAGACGATCACACGAAGTGTGAACCGGTTAGTTGTATTGTCTCGACTCAGTCCATAGACAATCACTTTCGGGAAAGGAATTATAGGTGGAAAAGTTTTAGATGGAGGTATATTTGGGTACCCTCGTCTTTTCATAACCGTACCTAAACGTGTATACTTAGATGGTTCAACAATAATTAACCAATGGTTTACCATATGAGCACTTTCATATCAACATGATTCATCTTTATCATAACTAGTTCAAATGACTCAAATGAAACTAGTTAGAGAGTTGTTCAATCGTTTATATTCTTATAGAAGTACAAGAAACAATTGAAGCAAAATCGATTTTGATTCACTCGAATCATTTCATGAACATTATAGCCATGGTTTTAAAAAGATTGCATTCTTTATTATATAAATGTCTTAGTTCATGAACAAACCGATTTTAGAACATAACCTACTTAAGTATGCAAATGGGTACACATACCTAAGTAGCCGGACTGAATTTGGTTATGCCAGTACGCGTACGGGTACGTATACTGTTAGAGCATTGCTCGGTTGAACCCACCAAGTGTTGGTATGTCAAGTTTGGTTGTCATATTTTAGTGAATCAAAACTCATGTTAAGAGTCGCTTGATTATGTACTAGAGTCAACTTCATATATGTTAGCTTGAAAGTATTAGGATATGGGACATTACAAGTATTGCGAAGTCTTGAAGATGTGAAGAAGCAAGGAGTACAACGACAACAATCATCCTTCCACTTGAGGTTAGTGATATTTGACTTGAACTGTTTCATTCCCTAACATATCTTTCAAGTCGTGCATATTGAAAACATAACCGCGAAGCATATTTGAACTCTAGATAGACATAGCATTAAGGAATACAATACGAGGTTTATTGCTTAACCATTAAACTTTGTAGATAAGTCATCACCATAATCATTTGAATGCTATTGTGATTATGTATGGGTATGAGGTGAGGATTTCATCCTAGGGAAAAATGTTTTACATGTGTTCTAAGGAAGTAAGTTCATAAACTTATTTGTGAACCGAAAAGGAAATTGCTAGGTGTTATTGGTTTTGTCATCTCAGAGTACATGCAGATATGTAGTCTCTCGGCTGGACAACGGCATATCTCATGAATACTGAACACTTCGGTAATTATTTCTATATAGAATCACGAGATTGACGGCTCCTAGACAGCTTGCTCTGCTAGTATAGAGCGATAACGTCTTCAGGATACAAACAACGAGTTTCCCTGACTATATAAAGGATATGAAGCTCCAATAAGCTCATGTCAGAATAATTAATGCTCCTAGACAGCTTTCTCTGCTAGTATAGAGCCATAAGTTAATTATTCCTAAAATTTTTGGATTCATCCACTGAATTTCCGAAAATATTCAAATATTTTCGCAGTATTTCGTTACTTTAATCTATGGTTCTTCCCAGCAGAATTCCATGGGTTAGTAATAAATATTCAACGCACGAGCATCTGAGCTACCTCTGAGTAAGCCCCGGCTCAAAAGGTGCAAGTGTACTCAACGATGATACACTAACAATCACCGCACGAACGAGTATTTCAAAATACGACGAAACGATGAACCTATGCAAAGTAGGAAAGAAAATAATAAATAATTAAAATATTGACCAAGGTGCCAAGGGATTGGGCTCATCGACCGGCCGGTCGTGCCGTGGCTAATCCTACGCCAGTTTTATATTTTATCATATTTTTGTTATTTTCCTTGATCTTATGAAAATCCTTTCATTTGAACAAATATCCTTCGTTTTGAGGAAACTCCTTAGTTTCATGGTGCTTCCTTCGCACGAAGGAAATAATATAAAATTGGGAAAAATATTGTGGGGCCGTGATTGTTGGCCAACCGGCCATGCCTTGATCCCGACCGGCCCCACACCTCATGGTTCCTCATTATTTTATTATTATTTCCCTAATCTCATGAAAACTCCTTCATCTCATGGTATTTTCACAAATCCATGAAAAATAATATAAAAGTAGGGAACTCGTGGGACTGGGCCCCAGCCGGTCCCACACGCCCCTTTATTTTTTTATTATTATTTTAAAGTTTCCTTCATCCCGTGAAACTCCTTGATTTCATGGTATTTCTCTCAAATTAGGAAAATTCCTTCAAATCATGGAAAAATACACGAAAAATACATAAAAATTAGGGAAACTCGTGGGACCGGGCCCAAGCCGGCCAGCCATGCCCTAGCCGGTCCCACACGCTCTTATTTTTATTATTTTAATATTATTTGCTTCCTTGATCCTATGGAAACTCCTTCAATTCAAGGAAACTCCTTAATTTCAACAAATTCCTTTATTTCATGATATTTTCATAAATTCATGAAAAATAATATAAAATTAGGAAAAGCACCACGGGACCGTGGTCACTGGCCGGCCGACCATGCCTTGGCCTCAGCGGTCCCACACTTCATCATTCCTTCATTTTATAATTATTTTCCTTCATCTCATGAAGTTTCTTCAGTTTCAGCAAAACCATGATTTTGTCATATTTTCTCAAATGGTTGCTCAAACGAACGCCAAAAAATATCAACATTCTCAGGACTGAGACACGGACATGTTGACGATGCGAGCATGTTACCTTGACCAACCAAGGTTGGCTCTTTGGCTCGCAATGAGCCAGTCCTGCATATTTTCATGATTTGACCTAATTTGCGCAATTGCACATATTAGGTCCAAAACTCTTCCAAATAATTTTGGAATTTCATGGAGTGATCATCATTCGATCCCACGACCATCCAGGGCTGGTTTCATGACCCCTTGGTCGGTCTCTCACCTCTCCACAATTAATTAGGTTTTATCACCTAAGGCTCAGACGAGCATTTTTCGAATAAATGATTAAACCAACATTTAATCATTTTTTCATCGACAAATCACCAACTTTTCAAGAGATCTTGGTATTTTTCTCACGCGAGCATATGGACGCTACATAATTGACCCACGGTCTCATGTATCCGGTCCTCCTTCATTCCATGGTTAATTCTCAAATAAACCATCAATTGATCAAATTAGGGTTTCTGAGTCCAAGGATCATAATTCCCGACTCGAACACTAATAACTTTACGAAGATCTCATGATCAGTATTGTTATTTATTATTCTCGGTTCAACTACCAGTATACTAATTAATTTTTTATTTTGGTCACGCTACCAATAATTCATCAGACGAGCAACACTTGCTCAGATGAGCAATATTTGCTCAAACCAAGGAATATTGGTTCAACTATCAATATTCAGCAATTCAAATGAGCAATACTTTCTCACCTCAACGTGAGAACTACATCTCTGTATCAATGGAAACGTTCAATTCACGAGTTTCAGAATATTTTGCAGAATCATGTTCAACACAAATACATGGGCTCATCGTCCCATGAAGTCAGCAACTGACTAAATACACGTCTTCTCTGCAGACTTCACGTTCACGAGACATCAATCGTGTCACTTGGGGGGATATCAACTAGGGTTTTGGTATGGCGGTCTACGACACGTGTGTTCATACACACGATCGAATGTGAGCAAGTCGTGCAATCAGTTGAAGGAGTTAACAAAGTAGTGGATGGAAAATTGACCAAGTCTCTGCACGATGAGCAACTGGTTTCAAACACGATTTTCATTTCCCTACTCTTTGATTCCATCAACTGTCACACTTCATGGGATCATGGTGTTTACAATTCCAGCAATATAAATAAGTTTATGAATCATGATTGGAGGACAACGAAGAATCTCACGTCTCACAGACAACACGAGATTAACTCAACATCTGAGTAATTACTCTCAATAGAGATTCAATCATTAAGAACTTATCTTATTCAAAATTCACAACACACCCACAATCTTTGATTACCATTGATTCCACAATTTCTCAGCTTCCCTCCTACAGATCAACCCATCCTCTCTTGTGACCGAATTTACTCTGGAACGGCCATTGTCTTGGTTTAGGCCGGAGTACTACAAATTGATCTCTCGAATTAAAAGGACTCCCTTCTTGCAGTACATCTGTGTGAGGTTGAACATTTCGCTCGGTTCAAGGAGTCTCCTCTGTATGGTCGTCTCCTCAATCCCGTGAAAACCAGCAAATCGTTTTTCCCCATCCACAATTTCATGAACCGATTCCAGTGAATCAAATCATCTTTGCTTCAATTGTGTCTTGTGTAGTTACATAATATTTCCTTGCAATTGAACAACTCTCTTAACTAGTTCATTTGAGTCAATTGAACTAGTTATGGTGGAGAAGAACATGGTTGGTATGAAATGCTCATATGGTTAACCTCTTTGGGTAGACTATTGTTGAACCAACAATGTACACGTTTGGGTGCGGTTAACAAACATAGAAGCGTACAGTCATTTGTGTATGACAAGATAAGTTTTCGATCTAACGGTTGAGAAATATTAGCTTGAATCTAAATAAGTTTTTCATCTAACGATGAATATTGATTGCTTTGTAACTAAGGAAAAACCCTGATTTGAAAGGATATATAAAGGAGACATTTAGCATTGAGAAAACTAATCCCCACACGTCCGTGTGATACTAGTTTCTCTGCTAGAGTCGATTCTCCTTTAACCTTTGGTTTTATTCTTCTAAAACCAGGTTAACGACTTAAAGACTTCATTGGGATTGTGAAGCCAGGCCGATACTACTTTTATCGTAGTTGTGTGATCTGATCTTGCATCTTCTATCGTAACAGTATAATCACATTGATTGGCTTGAGATCGTGAGAGTTCTCCGATAAGCAAGATATAAAAAGTAATCACAAACACCTTCGTCTCATTGTTTGTGATTCCACGACATCTTGTTTCGCTACCATACGATTAAGATTGTTGTGAGATGATTGATTAATCTAGGCTGTTCTTCGGGAATATAAGACCGAATTATCAATTGGTTCCTGTTCACCTTGATTATTATCAAAAGACGGAACAAAAACTTTTAGGGTTTTTTTGTGGGAGACAGATTGATCCTTTGATAGACTTATCTGTGTGAGAAAGATTTGTTTATTGTTAACGCCTGCGATTTTGGGTCATAGCAACTCTTAGTTGTGGGTGAGATCAGCTAAGGGAATCAAGTGCGCAGTATCCTGCTGGGATCAGAGGCGTAGGGAGGACAACTGTACCTTGGATCAGTGGAAGACTGATTAGGGTTCAACTATAGTCCAGTCTGAAGTTAGCTTGGAGTAGTCTAGTGTCTGTAGCGGCTTAATACAATGTGTATTCAATTTGGACTAGGTCTCGGGGTTTTTCTGCATTTGCGGTTTCCTCATTAACAAAACTTCTGGTGTCTGTGTTATTTTTATTTCCGCATTATATTTTTTTTGTATAATTGAAATAATACAGGTTGTGCGTTTGAATCAATCATTTGGAAACCTGACCTTTGGTTGTTGATTCATATTGATTGATCCTTGGACATTGGTCTTTGGTACCGTTCAAGTTATTCCTTGTGTTTGATTATAGACTCGCTGATTTCTATTAGCTTGAGTGAATCAAAACAAGAGAGAGATATTAACTCCTTGAGATACTTTTATCTAGATTGAGTCTGACTGTCTAGTTGATTCTCTAGTAAGTGTTTCGGAGTTAGTCCATACAGATTGCTAATCGAAATATTGGGTGGTGTTGTTAGACCCCCGATTTTTCAGTAATCACTAGTCGCTCTGTCGAATTTGACTCTTCTTGAACAACATCCATAATTAGGTCTGCAGTCAGAATCAAAAGTCAAAAGGTAACCCAAAAAGTGACCATAATATCCAGAAAGATAGAAACTACCCACAACCACCATATACGATATACCAGGTTAGTCTCGGTATTCTCTAAACTTTGTTGTTGCGGAAGGTTGTCGTCCTTCGTAGTTTGTAAAAAACAAAATGGATCAGATAGCTTTTTCGACCTTTACTGGTATTAACATATCCTTTTACACCATTAATGTCTTCTAGGAGTCTGATATACCTTAATGTTATATCTCCTGAACTTTTTTTCCCCAATAACAGACTTTGCGACCCAATAGTTCTTTCATTCTAGTTTGAATATACTCCTTAAACGGGATGCTGAAAACGGGAAAATTAGGCTAAGGCCCAACCCATGGATAACCCATAATATGAGGCCCCTAGTTAAAAGGGTTTTATAACCAGGCCCCGCATTTAAAATAAATTTTAATAGAGGTCGAAATGACCAGAATAACCTTCACTATATAACTATCTAACCTAGGTTTCCTCTCAAACAGACACCTCCATTTTCATTTTAGGAGAGAGAAACCGGATCTCACCTGAGAAACTGCAAAGCGAAAACTGAAATTTCAGAGAATTTTTTTTGCAGATCGAAGAAACGAAAACCAAAAACAGGAAGATTTTCGATCAAATCTTCTTCTACATGTTTAATCTTTTCTTCTTCGTGTTTAATATTTTCGATCTGTTTTGATCGGTTTAATCTCAGTATATTTGAACTATTTTGGATCTGTTTTTTGATTCATTCGTTGTTTGATTCAGTAGTTTTTTGATCAAAGAAGAAGACGAAGAAAGAAGAAGAAGGCGAAGAAAGAAGAAGACGAACAAAGGTTTGCATTTGTTTTCGATCTTCTCCTTTTCCTCTCTGGTTTTAGGGGTTATGTTTACTTGATGTTTTCTTTAGATGTATCAATCTCATGTTTAGGAGTTTAAGACTACTGCAAATTGATGTTTTTTTACTGTTTAAACTGCAGATTCAGATTCAAATTACATTTTGTGAACTAAAATGGCGCAAGGAAAAAGGAATCCACCTGAAGCAGATCCTGCAATAACAGGTATTAATATGTGAAATTATTTGAGTATGTGTTGGTATGAAATCATGCTAGTAGATGTGATTTGGTTGTGATGATCTAGTGTAAATGCTTTTGAATGTTTAATTATACAAACAAGGGCCTGTGTAACTTAAAGTTACACATTCAAAATCTAACCACAGACTGTATTGTGGTTTGTATATTGAGTGTGTAACTTGGAGTTACACATACAAATGACTCTATATAATTGTAAGTTACACATTCAAGATGTCACCACTGACTTGCCAAGGGGCCGTGTAACTATAATTTACACATTTAGAATCTCATGTTTTGATCATATGTAATGCCTGTGAATGTGTAACTTCACAAAAATGTGCATGTGTAAATATAAGTTACACATTGAAAATCTCACCACTAACTTTCCAATTGATTGTGTAACTTCTAGTTACACATGCGAAATCTCACCACTGATTTGCCAATTGCCTATGTAACTAAAAGTTACACATGCAAAATATCACCTATGATTGTATTGTGTTTAAATAATAGTTACACATTAAAAAATGACGTCTGTAAACCTTATATGCATGTGTAAGTTTAAGGTTACACAATACATAATAGAATGATTCAGTTTGTGTACTTGGCAAATACACATAGTTTGTAACATGATTTTGATTTTGCAGTTAAAAAGGAGTGTATTTGATAAGTACACAACATACTGACTCATACTATTTTTGTGTGTGATGTGTACAGGAAAATTAAGACAATCATTGAATGACGTTAAGGATCTGGTAAAGGTGATAAAACCTATAGGACTGACTGATATGGCTCAAAGATATCTTAGGAGAGCTGCTTACAGTGAACTCGTAATAATGTATTATGATGAATATAATGAAGCCCAACCAAGTACAACAAGACAAATCACTACCAACAAACACAGCGTCTTGAAGCTTTTGAACTGCTTTGATTTGGATTGTGAGACACCGTGTTCGTTCAAGTTTGGTGATGATAAGTTCATAGAGTCTACACCGGAAAAGTTGGCTGGTATATTTTTCATGCAAAGGATTGGAAGTAGAAAGGATCAAAAGCTGTTAAAGTTATTTTCTCATCGTGATTTGATTGACAATCTTTTGTACAACAAGTTATTCACTGATATCAAGGCGACAAAACATCAAACGACAGTGACTAAGAAGAACATTTTAGAGAAGATAACACAACTTATGACCAAACCTGGGAAAATAAAGAAAGTTGATGAGAAGGATCTAGTTTGTTTGATAGGTTTTTATCTTTGTTGTGTATTGTTTTTTGGCGACGTAAATGCTAATGGAGTGAACGTGAAATATCTCAGTATCGTTGAAACATATGAGACGGTGCTCAAGGTGTCGTGGCCTGATTTAATACACGAGCACTAGTTTGAAGAGATTCATGATAATATTAATTGCTTGGCAAATGTGAAGGCTTGTGTGAACTACCTACTGGTAAAACTTGTGTGCAATTTCTATTCCAGCAGTTTTAGTGTTACGTTCAGGATATTTTGGTTCAATCGACTAATTAAAATTTATATGTTGCAGTTATTGTTTGCTAAGAACGCACCAGAAGACTCAATCCCGAAAGTTGCAAACCACGATGAAGATATCCCAAGGGTTGGGAGGTGGGATCTATACCAGATTTCTGATTACATTTCTAGAACAGACATGACAGAGTTTTCGGTAAGTGTTATATGTTAGTTGGTTTATGTTTTGTAAATTTATGGTAATATAATTTAGATATAAGTTGGATGTAATCAAAATTGTGATGTGTAGCTATAAGTCACACATTTTAATGTGCTTGTGTAACTTATAGTTACACATGCAAAGATAACACCACTGAATTCAATTTATATGTGTAACTATAGCTTACACATATAAAATGTGCTTATGTAACTTTAAGTTACACATACAACTGAAAATTTGTACATTTAGAATGTTCAACTGTTTTTGCTATCTCTTAAGTTAACATCTCCATCTGTTAATTGCAGCCAACTGCTAGCTTTGTGGCTGAGTTTTTACAGATTGAAAAACAGCTTGGTATATCAACCGTGGTACCAAGTAAGGACGACCTGCAAAGGTGGCTGAAAGAGCAAACCATTGAGAATGGACAACTAAAAGAGCAACTGCAAGAAAAGCAAAAAGTGTTCGATGCAGTGCATAAACTTGCCAGAGAAGGGATAAAAGATGAGAACGTCACCGACAAGCACATTTTAGCTTGCGAAATTATGCTAGCAACGGGAATTCAACCTTACGATGTGACCCAGGAAGAGTATATGCAAAGAGGAGATGGTGGACAAGGACATGGAGGTACTGAGAATCAGGAAGAGCTTATGCATCACGGACATGGAGGTACTGAGCATGCAGCTACTGAGCATGAAGAGACTGCAACAAGAGAAAGAGACTGAGCAAGAGAAAGAGAAAGATGACACAGAAACTTACTTCCATGAAGAATGTAAGTAGTTGTTCATTTTTAATATGCTTCTTTAACTTGATAGTGATAATGATATATTAGTTGACATGTGTAGAGGTACTAAATTAGTTGACACTAAGGTACAAAACTATACTTAGTAATTGTTGAGTACACATATCATATGGATGTGTAATCCCTAGTTACACATGCTAGGTGTTGGTGCAAAAATTGATCACTCCAACAATCTTCGAGATGCGTGTGAGTTGATCCAACCGCTACCGTTGATGATAAATCTCCAAAGAATTGTTGAAAAGAGGTGGGGTACCTGCAAAAACACTCCGATGCTAAAGTCATAGGATGTTCTATGCAAGTGTGTTGTGGTGAAAAGAATAGAATTCTGTACCTTTTGAGTTGAGATTTAGCCTCTATATATAGGCAGAAAGTAGATGTAGCTTTAGGGTTTAATAGTTATCCAAATAACTTCCCTCATCTGTATAAATCCCAAATAACAACCAGATTCATGATAAAATTTGTTATTCTATCTAATACTTATCATTATCCTTATTTATCTTAAATAATTATTATCTTGAATAATAATTATAAACACTTAAGATAATTATCCTCTTTCTGTTAGGATTTTGCAATTATCTTAAATAATATTTATAATTATCCCATGGAAATCTTAACCTCTTTTATTAGGATCTTATTACCCATGGACTTTTGCAATTATCTCAATAATAAACCAAGTGGGTTTCTATAATAAACCGAATTGGACTTCCATATTAAGCCAAGTGGGTTTCCATATAAACCCACCGGTTTCCATAATAAACCAAATCCAGGCTTCCATAATAAGTCTCGTGGGTTCCCTAACAAACCCACCCGTTTCCATAATAAACCGAATCCAGGCTTCCATAATAAGCCTTTTGGGTTTCCATAACAAACCCACCGGTTTCCATAATAAACCGACTGGTTTCCATAATAAACCAGACTTAGGCTTCCATTATAAGCCTCGTGTGATACGCACGTACGCTATTTGAATAGGGTACAAACATCGCCCCCTCTTAACTCTCGACTTGTTGATGAATTAAGAAAAATATAATCCCGACTGTTCGTCGAAGCGTGCTTACAATGACCCTCGTCACTTTTATGATCATCATGCCGCGAATTTAGCGTAGCTAATTTTTCGGTGTGCGCCCGGGTTTAAGTCAATATTTCTAAGTATAGGAATTATACTTAAAATTTCCATGCACCCACATACTGCATGTACCTAACACACTGGAAACACGTTCAAAATACTAATAATGTACCAAAAAATTTCTAATATAAATTTAGGCAGTACTGACATGTGAGGCTAGACGTGTCCATGTTCTCTATTATTAGACCCAAGACCAACGTGTTTATTTAGCTTTAATAGTTCTTCCGTCGGTCCCTTGGTGGGATCTTGCTAACTCCACCACTTGTGTCATAAGCCCACGTGTTAATCATTAAAAGAACACGTCCCCTCCTGATCACAATCCTTGTCGCTTCTTTTATAAGTGACCATCAGCATATGAAGCCTGACAAGTCTGTACGTATCATTATGAGACCCAAAGCTAATACGTCTTTTGAGTCCTTTTAGCTCTTTCATCGGTCTCATAGTGGAATTCTATCGCTTAGTCATAAGCCCACGTGCTTACTTCTTCCTTCACATTACAGAAAAATCACATCCCCTCATGACCTCAGTCCGTATCACCTCTTTCATAAGTGACCAACTCGTTTCCTGTCAGCGTCCTTCAGTTTCCGCGTATTCCAACTATGGTCTATTTTGAACTGTGTTCAACCAGCAACGGACTCTTTGGCCAGTAAGAGTTTGAGTCCTTGTACAATTATAGACCTGAATCCTTATGGCACTATGAATTCGATTCCCTTTGGTCTCCACTTTTTTTGTACTTTTCAAACTCCTAGCCAATACTGCATGCGCCTCTATCCGTCTTTTATATATATATAAATATGAACTAATAGTCATCGCAATACCACATCTGCAGCGATCCTTCTTCTCTTGCTAGCTTCCTCGGGTAAGTACAGCCTTGTCCTTTTCCTTTTCCTATGTTATGCTCCCTTTTTAACAAGAGAAGTTAGCTGATTATCCTTTGATTTTGCGTCTTTTGTACAACATCATCACCTTTTCAAGGGCTCGCATTGATCAAGGTACGAACCACCACTGTTTCTCCCGTAACTGCTTTGCCTTGTACTGTATGATTAAAAAAAATATGAAGTAATCCTCTAATTAGTTGTTTTCTTCCTTCTCTTAACCTCCCTGGACTCAGTATACTTACATATATCCCTTTACTAGAAATATGTACGCACTTTTTACATCGTCCGTTAGGAAAGATTTAATCTTCACTTGTGTTTATGGGTGAAAACTATTTCTGCTGGTTTTGGTAATTTGGAGTGTGTGGATAAGAAATGAATCTAAACCCTAAACAAATGCACTGCACGGGAGTGCTTGTGATTCGAGAAATCAATCTGTACAACTCCGGCCTAAACCAAGAAATGGCCGTTCCAAACTTGCTTCGGTCATAAAGTGAAGGAGATGGGGTTGATCTTAGGGAGGGAAGCGAAGAAGGTTTTGAGATTGTGGAGGTGTTGGCTGTGTATGACTTGTATCAGAAAGCTGAACTGGCTTGCAGAATGTAAGCTATCAGTTCTGGTGTTTGGATACGGTTGTATCAACACTTGGTTTCTGTTGTCTTGTTCTGTCTTGGAAATAGGGAGGAGAACCTATTTATACAAGTTGTTGAGCCTAACCCACGTCTCTCATGGGAAGTGGAGGAAGTGGAGTGATGGAGTAGTGGAGTTGCGTGTGTTAGTGTCACACGATCAGTCTTTGCCCACTTCTCCCATCATCACTAACCGTCCATGTCTTCCTGACACGTTCTTGTAATGGCGCGTTGTGCTGTAAACCGCCAGACCAATACCCCAGTAAGTATCCCCCAGTTTGTGACATGTTTGATGTCTCGAATGTGTGGATCGTAGGACCCACAAAAAGTAGCATGTGATGCTAGACTAAATAACTAAGTTGTTTAGGAAGTCGATACTTATGAAGTATCGTGTGTATTTTATGCAGGTAATGCATCGAATATATTTAGCATGTGTGAAGCAACGCTGTTTTAAGGCTTAACGAAGTAAGTCGCGGATTAAGCATCTTAAAATAGCACCACGTCTATCCATCTCCGAGTGATCGTTTGGAGGCTGTACAGGTAAGTCCTGACTTGGCCGATCACTTTGTGTGGAAGAGTGGTGGACGGTGATCGTGGTGATGCCTCACTGGTCGCCTAACTCCTGTTTTAGGTTGACCGTCCAAGCTAGTGAAGTTGGACGGATGAGATGGCTTGCGACCCACATCTGCGACCGTCGGATTAGGGTTTGAGAGGTGCTCGAACACCAACATTTAGCTTGGTCGAATCCAAGCATGGGACACGTTTTCGGCAGGGCCGATTGGGCATGCGTGTAGACGGCATGCTGGTGTAGGTGTATGTACCTCACTGTCCCATGGAGATGCGATCTAAGCCACTCAATTTGTCTGGCAAAGAGGAGCGGCTAAGATTGATTTGCGACAGAAATCCCATGCCGCAAGGGAATTGAAGACCGCACGTCGTGCCTGCTTCGGGCGCGCGTTTCGAGACGACCAACCATGGTCGGTCTTGGACGATCAGTCAAGCGTGCAGTCGGCAGGGCAGTGTACACGTTCGTACCTTACTGTCCCGTGAAGATATGATCTAAGCCACTCAATTTGTCCGGCAAAGTTGAGTGGTCGAGGTCGATTTGCAGTTGCAAACGCGTGGCCATGCCTAGTTTGGGCACACGAATCGAGACGACCAACCATAGTTGGTCTTGACCGATTAGTCATGTATGTAAGCGGGCCCAAGGTGATTGTGTTGACATGCTCTGGGCCCTTTGAATCTACATCTACACCCTCCATCTATGCCTGCAAAGATGGATGGTTGAGACTGATTTGCGACACATGTGATATGCCGCAAACCCTAATTAGGGTTCACGTCCACGCTGCTTTGGCTAGACGAATTGGAAAGCCACGCTTCTCTTTTGGGAAGGCCGACCATGTGGGGCCCACGTTGGGACGGTGGTGAACACGCCAATACCTGCCTGGTGGCTATGGGTCCGATCTAAGCCATCCAATTATGCCGGTGAAGTTGGATGGTCGTGATCATTTCTAAGACTGACGTAGACAATCCAGATGCTCGATCGGGCTAGTATAACACACCGAGAGTTGTAGCCTGTACGGGTATTTCGTGCATGCCTCATTATTAACGCTTGGAGATTCATGTTACTCTGCTGAGAGCAACACTCAGTCGTCATGCTGCACTAATGAGAGTTCAGCGGAACAAGAAATACAAGGCTAGTCATGTATTAACGCTATAAATTCACAGGGTATAAGAGATTGTTGCCACATGCTCCAACCTGGATGAATCAGCGAAGTGAAGAAGTATTCATCATTTTATTAGTGGCTTTATCCTTTGCAGAATGTCAGCACGTAATTTTGGCTTTTTCAATTTTAGCCTCAAATAAAAATCCACCATCAACATTAAGTCCCCTGCCTAGCATATAATGGTTACACTATTGTGGGGTAGGCATGAGATGGTGACATACATATGTGAGAAAGACAAGATAAAGGAAGCTTACCTGGAAGGAATTTGACTGACCGCTAGTAATTGTCCATGTGATCGTCCCGTGCAAGTATGGAATTTTTGGGTGAGACCGGTTTCCTTCCTTGGGCGTCTGAATCAAAAGAGGAATCCAATCACAAGAGGAATCCAATCAAAAGAGGAATCCTTGTTCTATTGGGATTCTTCCAATTGTTTGCTTATAAAAGGGACCAACCCTCTTTTTCTTTTCTCACGCATTTTTTTTTGGCAGCTCCCGTCCGTGACCCCTACCGCCGCTCCCGCTGACGCCGTTGCTGCTGCTGCCGGAGTTGCTGTCGTCGCCAGACTTTTCCGCTGCCACCGCACACGTACAAGGTAGGTACTTCGTTCGTTTTCCCTTGTTCTCACGTTTTTTTTTCTTTTTTTTTTTGCAACCCTAATTTCTTAGGTAAATTATTTTTGCAAGATATAACATGATTAGTTAGCAAAACCGTCGATATTGCTAGGATTGCTTAGAAAACAAGCCGTGAATCCATGAACATGTTGTTTTTGCTTCATTTTCCATTGTTGCGTGCAAAACCTAGCTTTTAGGTTATAGCTTGAAAAATCCTTGCTTGAAATTCGTAGAAACGATTCCCATGAATAAAGAAATACCGTGTTATGATATGTGTGAATGAGTGCGGACCCGCTTGATTGAACGTGGACCATGTGCTTCGACTGAAAACCGACCCTGCTGCGTGCGCCTATTATACCGACCTTATGTCCTGATTAACACCAGTCTTGTGACTCGACCAACACCGGCCTTGTTTGCTGACGTAGGTTAATACCAGCATTGTTTGCTGACATGGCTCAATACCAGCATTGTGACCTTGATCGGTCCTGTACCAGATTGACGTGACCCAACACCATACTTGTGACTTTGATGACCAATACCGGCTTGACGTGACCCAACACCAGCCTACTGTCATGATATCAGTCTTGCTTGCGTGGACGAATACCTGTTTGACTGACGTGATATCATTCTTGCGTGGGGATATTAGCCCTGTAATCTCGACCGGCTTCGTGGACTTACCAACACCGGCCTCATTTGCTGACGTGGCTCAATACCAGCCTTGTTTGGACCCAATACCATCCTTGCTTGTATGATTGTCCCAGCCTTGTGTACTCCAACGTGAATGTGTGTTCTGTCGTGTGTGACTACACATCCCATGCGTTTTCATGCAAGTACTGACTCCCCTGCCTTTTATTGTAGAATGAACAAAAGGGCTCATGTTAAGATGTCTTCTGGGGATAATGTTGATGCCAAGTCAGGCAGTGTTGACGGATTCAAAGATATGCCAAACATAGATGATGAGTTGTTCACCATGCCTTTTTCGAACATTAGAAATCATCCTTCTCACAAGATAGTCCTGCTCTCTGGTTCAGAAAATATGGAAGCTGATCCATCCTCTTCTTCAACACTTGTGATGAGATTCTGTCTTCGGAGAAATGAGTATCCACCTTTTCCTATTGACTTCAAGATATGTCATACCCTGTTGGGTCCTTATGAAGGATGGATGAGACGCATGCTGAATAATAAGAGTATTAAAGCTAATTTGATTAAGGCGCAAATCCTTGATGCGGTTATGGCATCTGCCACTCTTCAGATTAAGAAGGATCCTGCAGGATTGATCACTTTCATTTCTCGGTGGCGTCCATCTACTCACACAACCATATGTAGATGGGGAGAGGTGACTATTACTGTGGAAAGCGTTGCTGCATTGATGAACCTGCCTGTTGCCGGAAGCTTCTTTTATAAACTTTCTGATGCAGAACGTCGTGATTATAATGCTATACTTCGAAAGGCGGGAGAATTCGATGATCTAGAGAAGGAGAAGAAAGACACGAAATGCTTTTACACTTGGTGGGTGTCGGAGTGGTCTCTTGCAGACCGGAAACCCGGTCAGGAGTTGGAAGACGAGCTCAGCGTGATTGCATTCCTGTCTTTGTGGTTATCCAGAGACATATTTGACGACGGTTCTGGAAGGAAGACTATAAGAGGTGACCTTGTTATGTTTGCTATAATGATGACAAAAGGTGAGGTCCTTCCCCTAAGTGCCTTGTTTCTTGGATCACTATATTCTCATTTGGACGCCTTAGCCACGGATATGCATGCTTCCAATGGGTATAATAAGGTGGAGTAGCATATCCACATCGCTTTTCTTCAAGCGTTTTTGTGGGAACATTTCAAAACCTATGCTCCTGTTGCTGCAACTTCACTCAAAAATTTGTATGGTGGTTCGAGAATACTTCGTTGGCAGAAAAGACGTCACAGGGCCGGTGTGAAGCTCGTGGATGTCTTCGAAAATGTGTCCTCCATAGATTTTCGTCCATAGGGGCCGATCCACCCTTCCATTTTCAGCCAAAGACTTTTGCTACTATTCTTGATGTCGTGTTGCGTACTGATGCTGAAACCGCAAGTCTAGGAGAACTCATTTACTTGCGAAGCTGCACTCCGAGATATGTCCCGTCTTTGTTTGACGAAGAATTTACTGTGACTCCGTACAATATTGACAGGGCTGCTCGGAAAATGGGATTTGACCAGGGTGTTCCATTTCTTCGTCCGTTGAAGGCTCCAAAAAAACTTTTCCCGGATATTCTTAATGCTACACATTTTCGTCAGTGCAGAGTCTTCCTTTCTGGTCTATCAGAAGAAAACCATCGGTAACCGACAGGTATAAGGAATTTTGGAGGGAGAAATTGTTAAACTTTCAGAAATTCTCGGAGGAGTTTGTGACAGATTCGCGCGGCGAACCATCTTCTGACGTTTTGAAGGAGCATTTTCGGTTGAAACCATTCCCAGGCAAACGAACCAGAGCTGACGACTGCAGTCCCCAAGCAGGAGTGAGGTCTAAGAAGCAGGCATGTGGTTCGGTGATCCTCAATTCCTCCAATATGCAGGTATTTTAAATTTCTTTCTGTTTGATCCCTTGGTTTCGTTCTTCCTGAGCAACTTTCACTAAAGGTAATCCTTTGTTGGCGATCAGGGAATCCCGAAAGAAAATGCTTTCGCAAGACTGGCTCGTAGTCATAACGAGAGGTCTGGCGATGCTGGTCTTCATGAGAAGTCTGGCGATGTTGGTCTTCATGAGAATTCTGGCGATCCTTTTAAGGAGAGGTCTGGTGATACTGATACTCTTCAAGATAATGACAAAGATGGTGCAAGATCGACTGAACGGAATGCCTCCCCAAGTGGTAACCTTAGTGAGCTTGTAGACGAGGTCGTGACGGAAATCAGCATTCAGAGTGAAGTGGACATCCGGAGGAATGCAGGAGAGGCAACATCTGCTAATACTGAGGCGGCTCCCCTTAAAGATCTTCCTGAGAAGGTTCCCACTTATAAGGAAGTCATGGTGACTTCTTCTGAAAGGACTCTTGCAGCTGACAAGGTTCCTGATGAAGTATTGGCAAGGCAACCTATTGTTCCTGGGACTATCTTCGATCCTTCCTTTGATACCCCTCATGCAGGTCATGTGTTGGTTGGGGGATTCAGTGTGCCGGCTCAGTTCGAAGAGTTATACACGGTGATATGGAAGAAGCACGGCCACATTGCTACCACTATGAAGCTCAAAAGTCGCCTTGAATTGGTCAATCGCGTCCAAGAAGCTTTATTCTCCATTCACGGGATAAGCGTCACGACCGGTCGCAGTGTTTCTGAGGAGGTGATTGAAGACTGGAAGTTCCATCGGGACATGTTTGTGCAGTACGACTTCAACACTCCTTGGTTCTTCAAAGGGTTCTCTGAAATCCAGGAGCTTCAGAAATTGCAAGACGAAGCTCCTTCTGCAGACTGTATTGCTTG
Source organism: Papaver somniferum (assembly GCF_003573695.1). Taxonomy (NCBI): domain Eukaryota; kingdom Viridiplantae; phylum Streptophyta; class Magnoliopsida; order Ranunculales; family Papaveraceae; genus Papaver; species Papaver somniferum. Next base: position 149,066,412 of record NC_039360.1, on the reverse strand, counting down.
CCAGAAAGAAGAGGTTGAAAAGTTGTCTAAGGAGTTAAAGCTGAAATAGGCCGCACTCCAAAGGGTGAAAGCTTCTCTTGCTCAGAAGGATGAATTGCTGCTGAAGGACTTTCCTTGAAGGATTCGTGCCGCCTAATTGTGTTCTTTCTTAAGATGCTTTTGAGTGATTGTGAGGATTTCCTTTCACAATTTGATTTCAGGTTTTGAACTAATAGGTGGTTGAATTTTGAATTGGTTTTTGAGATAGTTTGTGAACAATTGATTTTCTGAAAGAGATTATTCTAAATAGAATTTGCATCTTGGTTACGAATGATTATACATGTCACATGAAATTGTAAACATCGTGTGAAAAGGAAACAAACATGATGTTTCATCATCGAATCTCTTTCTCTGTGTGTGGGATGTCAAGTCCCCAGTAAATTCTAAAACTATCTTTATCGTAAAATTGTTTGATAGAATTTGCTTGCTCTTTGGAGCCTCATTTGCACGAAACTGAATCTTCCCGAGCAACCTCTCTAAGGAAATCGTCCGCACTAATTTTCAGAGAGGGAAAGCTACTCTCCTGAATTAAGCTTCTTCTGAACAATGTGCTTCAAGGCATTGCATTCACTGGTATGGTGGTGAAGGAACCGGTGATAATGATGATATCTCAGATCCATTATTTCTTGATCGGTCGGTGGACGCCATACAGGAGGCAGCTCTACCTCTCCGTTTCGTACCCACGCCTCCAACATCTCCAAAATCTTTTTCATTGGGAACGGGAAATGCAGATACCTTGAGTTTAGATGTTCTTGTGTTAGTGGAAGTCGTGACATCTCTATGTGGATTTGATGTGAAGCACGCTTCGGAGACGGAGTTGGAAGACCAGTGTGTGTCATCATATCCGCGGATCGCTTGACCGGGTGACGGAATGCGGAAGGCGTCGTAATATCACTGATGAGTGAATGAATTGAACGCTCCCATACTCTGTACTCACGTGTTCCTTGATTGATCTCTCCTTCCTCGAGCATTTATTCACTTGGTTAAAAGGTCGCTGTGGATTGGGCAGTCTTCTGAATTTCGGCAAGAGTCTTGAGATACAAATCTTCCAGGAAAGGCTCCGTAAGCTACATGATCCTTTTATTTATCCGGAAGACGTTGTGGAATCTCGGACAAGTTTTTTCTTCTATGGAGTTGTCTCGAGTCTCTGTCGTCAGCTGGACCATGTTTTTCGTCTTTCTTGAGTCCCCTGTGGCTGCGCTCTCTCTCTGTATCTCCACTGGTAAAGGCATGACTTTTAGGTAAGGATTCAACATTTCTTGCATTGTCTGGGTAAATGCTTGCCGATCTTTCTTGTAATTGAGATGTTATATCATTCAAAAGGCGGAAGGTTTCGCTCTGCCTTCTAGCGATACCAGCTTGATTTGCCATGACATCCTCCATCATTCTAGGAACACTTCCCATGATATCTGAATCATTTATGGTTTCCGAAGAATCTAGCGGGTGAAGATACATCGTGAGATGAAAACCGAGATGAAAACCGAAGATGAATAGGTTAATGATTGAATCGAAACCAAGATTTATCCCCAAAATTGAGAAGGTTGGAATGAATATTGAGAATTAAATTTTGCAACCGAGAGATTAATCTCCCACTATGGTCGCAAATTTTTTATGGATGAAAACTATTTCTGCTGGTTTTCGTAATTTGGGGTGTGGATAAGAAATGAATCTAAACCTTAAAAAAATGCACTGCACGGGAGTGCTTGTGATTCGAGAAATCATATGTACAACTCCGGCCTAAACCAAGAAATGGCCGTTCCAGACTTGCTTCGGTCACAAAGTGAAGGAGATGGGGTTGATCTTAGGGAGGGAAGCGAAGAAGGTGTTGATATTGTGGAGGTGTTGGCTGTGTATGACTTTGTGTATGGGGGAAAACGATTTGCTGGTTTTTAATGAATTGAGGAGACGACCGTACAGAGGAGACTCCTCGAACCGAGCGAAATTTTAAACCTCACACAGATGCACCGCTGCAAAGGGGGTGCTTTAGATTCGAGAGATCAGTCTGTAGTACTCCGGCCTAAATCAAGACAATGACCGTTCCAGAGTAAATTAGGTCACAAGAGAGGATGGGTTGATCTGTAAGAGGGAAGCTGGGAAATGTGTGGAATCAATGGTAATCAAAGATTGTGGGTGTATGAATTCTGAATATGATAAGCTCTGAATGATTGAAATTTCTCAATTGAGAGTAGTTGCTCAATTGATGAGTTGATGATCTCGTGTTTTCGATGAGACGTGAGATTGACGATACTGTTGATGCTGATGATTCAATCATGATTCAGAGACTTATTTATATTGCTGGAATTTTAGACACCATGACTCCATGAAGTGTGACAGTTGATGGAATCAAGGAGTGGGGAAGTGGGGATCGTGTTTGAAACCAGTTGCTCAACGTGTGGAGACTTGGTCGATTTTCCAACCACTACCTCGTGAATTCCTTCAACTGATTGCACGACTTCCTCACATTCCATCATGTGTTTGAACACACGTGCCATAGACCGCCAGACAAAAATCCTAAGTGATATCCCCCCAAAGTGACACGATTGACGTCTCGTGGTATGTTAGTCAATTGATGACTTCGTGGTTTGATGGGACGATGAGTCCATGTAGTTGCTGAGTTGAACATGTTGTTCTGAAACTCATGAGTTGAATATGTCATGAGACAGAGGTATAGTTCTTACAATGAAGTGAGAAAGTATTGCTCATTCGATGGATCGTTGAATATGGATTGTTGAACCAATATTCCTTGGTTTGAGCAAATATTTATCATCTGAGCAAGTGTTGCTCATGTGATGAATTGTTGAATATCTGATCGTCTGAGCATGTGTTGCTCATCTGATGGATTATTGGCAGCGTACCAAAAATATTAATTAGAATACTGGTCGTTGAACCGAGCATAATTAATAAAATTAATGACCATGAGGTCATCGTAAAATTATTAAGGTTGGAATCTGGAATGATGATCCTTGGATTCAGAAGCCCTAATTTGATCAATTGATGATCAATTCATGGTTCGTCAGAATTTCAACCATGGGACGAAGGAGGGAGCGACTACACGGGACCATGGATCAACCATGTAGTTTCCATATGCTCACGTGAGAAAATACAAAAAACTCCTGAAGAGTTGACGATTTGTTGGTGAAAGAATGATTAAATGCTGGTTTAATCATTTATTCGAAAATGCTCGTATGAGCCTTAGGTGAGAAAACCTAATTAATTATGATGGAGTGAGGGACCGACCATGGGTCATGAAACCGACCATGGGTAGTCACGTGACCGCCTGATGATCACTTCATGAAAATCCATAGTGTTTGGAAGAGTCTTGGACCTAATACGTGCAATTGTGCAAATTAGGTCAAAATTGTGAAACTTGATGGGACCGGCTTCTGTAAGCCAAAGGGCCAATCTTGGTCGGTCAATATAGCGTGCTCGTGTCCCCAAGGCGTTCGCGTCTCAGTCCTGAGAATTTTTGATATTTTCTGGCATGCAATTGAGCATCCATTCGAGAAAATATGCCAAAATTAGGGTTTCGAGGAAACTGAGGAAAACACCATGAGATGATGGAAAATAATTATAAAATAAGGAATAAGGAGGCGTGGGACCGCCGAGGCCAAGGCATGGTCGGCGGGTCATGGCCGCGGTCCCGTGGTGCCTTTTCCTTAATTTTATAATATTTTGATGATTTTATGAAAAATTCATGAATTTTGAGAAATTTGATGAATTTAGGGAGTTTCCATGAATTGAAGGAGTTTTCATGAGTTCAGGGAAGCAAAAAAATATTAAAATAATAAAACAAGGGCGTGTGGGACCGTGGAGGCGCGGCCGGCCGGCTAGGGCCGGTCCCACAAGTTTTCATAATTTTAAATATTTTTTTAGGTATTTTTTCATGATTTGAGGGAATTTTTCCTAATTTGAGAGAAATACCATGAAATCAAGGAATTTGATGAATTCAAGGAAAATAAAAATAATAATAAAACAAAAGGGCGTGTGGGAACGGCTAGGGCATGGCCGGCCGGCTAGGGCCTGGTCCCACGAGTTTTCAGAATTTATTTTATTTTATTATTATTTGGTGATTTGTGCAAAATACCATGAAATCACGGAGTTTTTTTCATGAAATTAGAAAAATAATAATAATAATAAAATAATGAGGAACCGTGGGGTGTGGGGCCGGCTGGGACCAAGGCGCGGCCGTTTGGCCCATGGTCACGCCCCACACTCCTTTCCTTAATTTTATATTATTTTTTATGGATTTATGACAATACCATGAAACCGAGGATTTTCCTCGAGACGAAGGAGATTTGATCAAATGAGAGAATTTTCATCAAATCAATAATGTATTAAAAATATAAAACTGGCGTAGGACTGACCACGACACGGTCGGTTGGTCGTGTGTCCGTGTTCCCAGCACCTTGGTCAATATTTTTAATTATTTATTATTTTCTTCCCTATTTTGCATAGGTTCATCGTTTCGTTGTATTTTGAAATACTCGTTCGTGCGGTGACTATTAGTGCATCGTCGTTGAACACACTTTCATCATTTGGGTAGGGGCTTACTTAGAGGTAGCTAAGACGCCCGATTGTTGATTATTTATTACTAATTGTGGAATTCGGTGGAGAATAATTCACAAAACTGAGTAATAAGATGTTTATTATTAATTCATAGGATCAGCTGAGGATTCGACTATGAATTCAGAATAATAAAGTGAGAATTACCATTCCATGGGATCGTAGATTCGACCGCGGAGTAATTAAGATTTATCTATTACCATTTATGAGACCAGTTGTGGATTCGATCATGAAATCGGAGTAATGAGATAATATAGTTGTTTCATTGTTATTCTATGAGATCAACCCGTGGATTCGATCATAGAATCAGAGCAATTGTTATTGCCATTCCATGGGACCAGTCGTGGATTCGACCATGGAATAGGAGCAATAATAGATTATTCTGGGAATTCAGTAGTGAATGTCACGGCAGAATTAATCTTAATTAGGAATAATTAACTTTGTGGCTCTATATTAGCAGAGTAAGCTGTCTAGGAGCATTAATTATCCCGATATGAGCTTGTCGATAAGTCATATCCTTTATATAGTCAGGGTATACTCGTTTTTTGTTCCTGAAGACGTTATCGCTCTATACTAGCAGAGCAAGCTGTCTAGGAGCCGTCCATCTCGTGATACTATATAGAAATAATCACTGAAAATGTTCAATATTCATGAGATATGTCGTTGTCCAGTCGTGAGACTACATATCTACATGTACTCCGATAGAAAGAACTCTCCGTTGAGAATTCGATGAGAGACCCGTGTCTCAATACTCACGTTTGATTGCTGGATCAGAGCTTCGTATAATTATGAGTTTACGATTTTAGCCCTTGTTGAAAATCCACCATCTACATTAAGTCCCCTGCTTACTGAGGAAAGTTGTGTTCCTCAGTAAGCATTAAATGGTGATTTTCCGGCCATAAATAACAATATCAGTAATTGAATTTAGTCGTAAGTTGAGACGTGACCGGATTTAGAGAGCATGAGCAGACCACGACTTGATGAAGGCTTCAATGTCATGATTGGAGTGTCGTTTAGTGAGCATAAATTGGTGTTGAACCGCTGGTTTGGAAGACGAGTCCGTGGTTGGTCAGGATTCGCGGGACGGGTCCAATAAGGAAATCCTTGGAAAATTAGGTTTTGGAAATAAAAAATTGTATAAAAGGAATTAATCCTTTTTTTTTATTTATTTCTCCACGTCCAGCTCCCCATCACCTCTCCTCCTTCATGCCAGCAGGAGAAGCTTGAAGTTCCGCTGCCACCTGATCGCCGCCGCCGCCGGCCAACTTCCGGCCGACCAGGTGCGTGCGTTTTTTTTTTGTTTTTTGTTTTTTTTTGATGTTTGCTGATGTTGTGACCTTCATGAGTTGTTCATGTTTTTATCATGATGAAACCATATACATGTGTGTATATATTGGTATGAGTTTTATGAAAACCCTCGTTTTTTGAAAACGTATGTTCGTTCGATCGTTAGTTTTGAAAACTAACTATAATCCCTGATTTAGGAGAGATTTTTTTTTAATATATGAACTTAGGTCCAGTGATAAAACTTAGTGTATGATCTTTCATGTGTACCACGGTTTTATCATAAAAGGAGTAAATTTTCACGAAATCGAAATAATCCTTCGTTTTAAAGGCAAATTACGACGACTCGAAGGGAAATTCATATGATGAACTTGTGTCCAGTGATAAAATTTTTCTTATGAGCTTTCATGTAAGTAAAAAACTTTATCATATGTATGAGATGTGAGCTTTCACAGTATTTTGAAATAAACCTTCGTTTTAAAGACAAATAACGACGATACGAAGGAAAAATAGTTTTTTTTATATATATATGCAGCCGTGACATATATTGTGCAAAATATGATGATATATTTTATTTTCATGAGTTTGTTTTCATTAAATAAAATCCTTGAGAGTTTATGTATGCAAGTTACATTAATTGTTGCTTTTTTCGAAAAATCAAAGCGTGTGTTTTGAGGAACCTTCGAAGATAGACAATATATTTATAATGAAATATTTTATTGTTATAAATTTCATAGGTCAGTTGTGCGAATGTTCACATTATGAAAATTGTGTCCGTGATTTTATGAAAAATCAGTTTCGGAAATTAAATAAAGTTTCGTTCGTTTTTGCAGTTTTCGAAGAGACGAACGATTTTGAGGTGTTAACTCTTACGGAATAACTACTACCATTAGTAGAATTGTAAAGAGGTAAGAGTTCATAGTTACCTTTTTTGCTGATGTTGGTTTGTTTACATAGTAGTAATCTTTGATCTTCCGGCGTAACTACTACCGTAAGCTAACTCTGATTCTGATGCTGATGCTTCTGAAGAAGAGATCACATGGGAACCATCTGAGCGTTACATTAAGCCTGATCGATATGAAAGAGAGCATCAGAGGATGATGAAGAAAATTGAAGCTGAAGCTGCAACAGAAGATTACTCGGATTCAGATGATGATGATATTATCTTTCGTCCATCGGACTTCACCAATGATTCTGACAGTGACTCTGAAGAAGATATTTCCGAGAAGGATAGTGGCGATGAAACTGACAATTCGGATGAGTCCGACGAGTAGTTTTACTTCCATCTTCTTTAAACGTTAGAGCATTCCCTTTTAGTTTTCATAGTGGATATCTTTCTTTTGACTGTTTAAATGACATTTCTTCAATTAGACTTTTCTTCTGAATGGTGAACATTTTGTTAACGTCGATTTCTTCTAATCCATGACATGGACCAATGTCCATACATCCAAATTCATCATGACTTGTCGATTTTCATGAGAAGTAACATAACACACGGCTGAGAATTCATGACATGTACAAGGCCGCGTGGCCTATCCTTTGACCCGTGATGTTCAGTCCCCAACGCGTTATTTTCCTCCGCGTCTTCAGTATCGATCTTTGAAGCCTAAGGTTTCAGTGAAACTCGTAACTGAGTTGACTATTCGCGAGTGATGACTATCACCTGATATATATATATATATATATATATATATCTTCAAGACTCCAAATCTATGATCCACGCAAATATTTCTTTCATTCCTGAGTCATTTTCATCGTGCAAAGAAGTTTTGATCCTACCTCCTTGCCGTCATGTCGAGCAATAGAATTTCTTCTCAAGATGATCTTCAGTCGAAGCGTGAAATAACAACGTCTATCTCAGTAAGTTGTACACTTCTTCTTCTTCTCTTTTCTTGTCTCTGTTCGATCGAGATTATTGATCATAAGAGAATGATTTTTTGTAGGACTATAAGAAGAATGCTACTCCTAATAATACAAGGCCTAAGCGGGCTGTTAGAGGTACTGCCCGGTATGGATCGGCTCGTGCTGAAGCTGGATCGTCTGTAAGTAAACCTATGACTCTTGAGATTGTACTGAGTCCCGGGATTAACACTCCCTCGTTTCATCGTTGGCAGATGTCCGTGTCGTCGTCGATGCTAGACGAAGAAAGAGTGGAAAGTCCGTGACCGTGGTTGAGGTTAAGGAAAGAAGCAACCAGGCATGTGAAGATTCTGCAGGATCCATGGAGACTGGAGACAGTGTTCATGTTCGTGAATACCCAACCGCTGGACTCTTATTCGAAGATCCATTGATTAATACCTTCCCAGACAATGAAGTGGTCGGTGGATTCGTGATTCCCAAATGTCATGCGCCTCTGTACACCAAGATTTGGAAGAGGTATGGTCACATTGCTACCGCAGAAGTGTGGAAAGGTTTTCTTCTAACTCTTTTAACCACGGTAGCGGGGCTATTGCCGATCATCGAGGAAATGAACCAGATGCATTTGCGAGACGTCAAAAACCATGAAGTGCACAAATGGGATGAAATGATCTCGAATTGTGAGATATTGTGATTCAATGTAAGCTGGCTCCGTCATCGTCTTGAGATAATCAAGGTTCATAAGGCGGCAGAGGCTGCCGATGCAATTTCCATGAATGCTGCTTTACTGGATGAGGAGAGGATACTGGCTCTAAAGTCAGCAAGGGTTGAGAAAGCGATCGAAGACTTGAAGGAAAAGACCAAGATTTTTCAGAAGAAGCTTGACGAGGCTTATTATAGGGATTATCCATTGCTGGATGGTTTGCTCTGAGTGAGCATTTATGGTTGTTGTTTTTTGAATAAATCTGAGTTTCTAGTTAGGTGAAACAGTTGATCATGGTATGAACGAATTTTGCTCATTTATGAAATGTTTAATGAACAAAGGAGCATTCGCATGCTCTTTGGAGGAATGAAATTACATTTTTGAAAATGCTTGAAATGATGAAGAGGTAGTTTGTTTCATGGATCAGGCATAATAAGCTTTGAGACATTTGCCATTGATGATGTTTCATTCCTTTCCTCTATTGATTGCTAAAATTTTATAGTATCCGCTAGACACTGCTTTGATAACAACATACGGTCCTTCCCATTTAGGAGAGAACTTAGGAGCAGACATGTCTTGTTGAATGTGCTTTGCCGTCTTTAATACCAAATCTCCTACTTGAAATGTTCGAGGTCTTACCATTTTGTTGTAGGCTCTGGAGATCCTCTGTTTGTAAGCTTCCACATATTTTTCCACCTTGGTTCTCATTGATTCAAGCATATCTAGCTCAGCGATTCTTGATCTGGAGATTTCAGCCTCATCCCATTGTACACCACTGGATGCTGCAATCCTGGCTGAGGGAACTTTGATTTCTGCTGGAAGTATGGTGTCGGCTCCATAGACAAGGGAATATGGCGAAGTACCGATCGAGATCCTTGGTGCAGTTCTGTAATCCCATAGAGCCATGGGTAATTTCTCATGCCATGATCGAGGATTTTCATGAATCGTCCGACTGATAATCCTGATCAAAGCCTTGTTGGTACTTTATGCTTGACCATTTCCTGATGGATAGTAAGGCGTGGAGAAGATTTGCTTGATCCCATATTTATTGAGCAGCTTCTCAACATCTTGATTGGCAAAAGGAGTCCCGTTATCTGTGATGATATGCTTAGGAACTCCGAATATGCATATTATGTGCTCTTTGATGAAGGCGGCAATCGTAATTCCAGTGGTGCTTCGAAGAGGAATAGCTTCGACCCACTTAGTGAAGTACTATGTCGCAGTGATGATGTATTCATGTTGTTTTGAAGATGCTGGATAGATCTTCCCAATGATATCTAGTCCCCAGCTGTAGAAAGGCCATAGATTGTTCACAGAATTCAACGGGAGACAAGGAGTGTGGACGAGATTACCATGGGTTTGGCATTGGTGATACCTATGAACTTGTGCGGCTGCATCATCTTCCATGGTTGGCCAATAATATTTCTCATGAATTTGAAGAAATAGTTTCCTCTTTCCTTGATGTTCTCCATCATGTACTTCCTTTAGGATTGTAGGTATTTCATGTTCGGTTAAGCACCTCAGTAAATTCCCACCAAAGATTTTGCGGTATAAGATGCCATCGAGATAGACGAATCTCTTAGCTTTCTGAATGAGTTTGACTGCTTGCTTCTTTTCCAGTGGTAGTTCGTTATCCCAGAGGTATTTGATGTAAGGCTCCTTCCAGTCCCCAGTGTGGTGGACTGTCAAAAATTCCAGGTGATGAGGAGGTGTTTGGCAATCAGGACAAGATCCTTGTAAAGCTCTTGACTGAGTTTCCATGGATGGCCAGTAGTATCCCATTCTTTGAAGCTTTCTGTAAAGTGTTACCACTAACGTTTGCCCGCAGATTTCTTCATGTATGCACTTGAGTTTTTCTTCCGCTTCATTTGTCCCAAGACATCGTGATAGAGATCCATCAGGGTTTCGATAGTATAGTCCTTAATGGAGCAAGAAGTAGTTCTTCAATTCTTTGAGGCTGACTTGGCCTTCTGAAACAGAGCTGCTCAATTCACGAATAATGGGTGCTCGCCAATCATTTGCTGGAATGTCTTCTATCTGAGTGATCCAAGTTGAAGATATGGTACGCCTCTGTACAATGATCATTTTCTCTGCTCCTTCAAATTGTAGCTTGGAGGCGAGAGTTGTTAGGCAATCAGCATGCCTATTGTTAGTCCGTCCAGTATGGACGATCGTTGCGTCAACAAAATAGGTCAACATTCGCTGAGCTTCGGTTCTGAATGGAAAAAGTGTGATTTCCTTGAGAGAATACGTTCCATTCATCTGGCTGACCAATAATTTTGAATCCCCCCTTATCTCAAGGTGTGTTTCTCCTGCTTGCTTGGCCAAGGATAATCCTAATAGGAAGGCTTCATATTCTGCTGAGTTATTGGTGCAGTGGAAATCTAACTTGAACGAATGTGAGAAAACTTCACCAGATGGAGACACACCAGTACTATGCCCGCTCCTCCGGTGTCACTACTAGGGGTGGCAGATCCATCAAAGTATAGAAGCCATGTTTCTTCCTTGATGACCAAGATGTCTGGGAATTCGCCGGGCACTTCTTCATGTAGTGTTGTTGTGTTTTCCCATGGAAAAGCAGCGAGCAAGTCTGCGACCGCTTAACCTTTGATGGCTTCAGGTGGCGTGCAAGCTATGTCAAATTCTGACATCTGGAGTAGCCACTTCGCTGGTCTCCCTATCAAGGCTGTCTTTGATAACAAGAACTTTATGGGATCAGCTTTGGAGATGAGTACGACCTTGTTAGATAGTAAGTAATGTCTGAACTTCTGGATTGCATGTACCAATTCCAGGCATGCCCTTTCGGCCTTTGGATATCGGAATTGAGCATCTCTCATTGTGCGACTGAAGTAGTAAATCAGTCGTTCGACGCCTTCGTCGTCTTCCTGAGCGAGGAGTGCGCCGATGGCGACGTCACTGGAGGCTGTTTAAAGAATCAGAGGTCGTCCCTGCACTGGAGACCTTATGACGGCCGGTGACAATAATATCTGTTGTATTTTATGGAAAGCTTCTTGTTGAACAGCTGTCCAGGTGAAGCTTGCTCCTTTCTTCGGCAGAGATGTGAACGAAGCAATGAGTTGAGCTAATCCAGGAATGAAGCGTCGAATCTAATTTACCTTGCTCATAAAGCTATGTAGTTCCTTCACGGTATGTGGAGGAGGCATCGTGGTAATAGATTTTGCCTTGTCTGGGTCGACTTTGATCCCTTCAGTCGTGACCAGGAATCCTAAGAATTTTCCGGAAGAAACTCTGAATGCGCACTTTATAGGATTCATTTTTAATTTGTATTCTCTACATCTTTCAAACACCTGCCTTAGAACTTCGAGATGAGATGCTCGAGTCTTTGATTTTACCACCACATCATCAACATAGTCTTCTACTTGCTTGTGCATCATGTAGTGGAATATGGCAGTCATGGCTCGTTGATATGTGGCACCAGCATTCTTTAATCCAAAGGGCATCACAGTGTAGTGAAAATTCTCAATGAGAGTAAGGAACGCAGTCTTGTTGGCGTCATGTTCATACATCTTGATCTGTTTGTACCCACTATAGCCGTCCATAAATGAGAACATACCGTGGCCACTGGTTGCACCGACGAGCATGTCAATGTTGGGTAGAGGAAAATCATCCTTTGGACAACATTTATTCAAGTTCCTGAAGTCGACACAACATCTTATTTGACCATTTTTCTTCTTAACAGGTACCACATTTGCTAGCCACGTTGGATGAAGAATAGGCTTGATGAACCCTGCTGCCAACAGTTTCTGGATTTCGACCTTGATTTGCTCCTCGACTTCGTGTCTAAATTGTCTGGGCGGTTGTTTGACAGCTTTGGAACCAGGGACGATGTGCAGGTGATAGGTAACGAGTTTGTCATCCAGACCCGGTATTTCTTCGTACGTCCAGGCGAAGACATCTTGATATTCTTTCAATAATTTTATCAGCTCGGTCCGCTCTTCTGGTGATAGTGCTGAACTGATAAGGATTGGCCTTGGATGGTCTTCAGTCCCAATGTTGATTGTTTCGAGATCGTCAGTGGTAGAGTCAGTGTCGTCCTGTAGTTCTCGTGGGGCATCCCGGACTTCTTCTTCAAGTGATAGCTCACTCTGACACGATTCTTCATGGTGGGGAGACTTTTCATCGTTCTCCCCGATTAATTGTTAATCTTTCCGTCGGCGATAAATGAATCTCCCTTCTACGTCTCGATCGGTCGTGAGGTTTGAACCTGGAGTTGAGACTTGATCATTATGGCGTTTAGTCGGTGTAGTAGGTGACTTGATCAGCTGGGGATGACGGATCGTTATCAGCCTTCTCGATAGTCTTCCAGCTTGGAAGTGGAGTACTGCGAATCCTGCTTGGAGGTTCCGGGATGCCTTTTCGAGATTCAAGGAACTCAGTATCATAGACGGGAGCATAAGGAGATGATGAATCCGAAATGCGAACGATCTTGTTGTCGAGCAGAGCCTTCATGCATTGATGGTATGTTGAAGGAACCACCTTGTTATCATGGAGCCATGGGCGTCCTAGTATTATGTGGTAGTCAGGTTCTTGCTCGATCACATGAAACTTTACTTTCGATCGAGTCGGACCCACCCTAAAATCTATGTATGAATATTCATATGTATGGCTTTGACTTCCTTCAAATCCTGTCATTAGGATGGGATAGCGAACGATTTTACCTTGTGGGAATCTGGCCATCCTGAGAGTCTTCATAGTGACAATGTTGGTGGAAGCACCGGTGTCAAAGAGCTCTTCTAAATTCGGTGCCTTTGATGAAACCAGTGACATACAATGCTCGGTTGTGTCCTTCATCCGTCATGCGATCTTCTTCTCCAAAGAGATGTTGTCGATCGAATGCCCAGGCACTAGGGAGACTTCTTCAACTGATGGTGTTGGTGGCGTTATTTGCACGCTGGATGATATCTGGTTGAGTGCTGAAAATGTGTTGTGCGCTGATCCCTGGAGAAGTGCAGGAGTTCACATAGATTTTCAATCAAATGTGTGACCTCTTGTTCCACCGGCTTCTCGTATGTGGTGAAGCTGTTGATTTGAGGGTCAGATGACGCTTCAGTCCCCGGTGTTGAGGCTTCTGGAGCGGAGATACCCCTAACTCGGATGTTAATCTGATGAGAAAGTCGAGGATGTGGTTTATCGTCTCCTTCATCAGGTCCATGTTCCTGGTATGGACCTCTAGGATTTGAGCCAACTCTGCCAAAGTCGGGATCCCTCTGCCTTCCATGCCGCCAGGTGTAACATGAGGAATGTTTCCGTTTGAAATATTCTGATCTGAATTAGTTGAATTAGTCCTAAGACCAACCATCTTGTGAGATTGTTAGATTGCAACCGAGAGATTATCTCCCACTGTGGTCGCCAATCTGTAGATGGGGAAAAACGATTTGCTGGTTTTTAAGGAATTGAGGAGACGACCGTACGGAGGAGACTCCTCGAACCGAGCGAAATGTTAAACCTCACACAGATGCACCGCTGCAAAGGGGGCTTTAGATTCGAGAGATCAATCTGTAGTACTCCGGCCTAAATCAAGACAATGACCGTTCCAGAGTAAATTCGGTCACAAGAGAGGATGGGTTGATCTGTAGGAGGGAAGCTGGAAATGTGTGGAATCAATGGTAATCAAAGATTGTGGGTGTTGAATTCTGAATATGATAAGCTCTGAATGATTGAAATTGCTCAATTGAGAGTAGTTGCTCAATTGATGAGTTGATGATCTCGTGTTGTCGATGAGACGTGAGATTGATGATACTGTTGATGATGATTCAATCATGATTCAGAGACTTATTTATATTGCTGGAATTTTAGACACCATGATCCATGAAGTGTGACAGTTGATGGAATCAAGGAGTGGGGAAGTGGAGATCGTGTTTGAAACCAGTTGCTCAACGTGTGGAGACTTGGTCGATTTTCCACCCACTACCTCGTGAATTCCTTCAACTGATTGCACGACTTGCTCACATTCCATCGTGTGTTTGAACACACGTGCCGTAGACCGCCAGACCAAAACCCTAAGTGATATCCCCCCAAGTGACACGATTGACGTCTCGTGGTTGTTAGTCAATTGATGACTTCGTGGTTTGATGGGACGATGAGTCCATGTAGTTGCTGAGTTGAACATGATGTTCTGAAACTCATGAATTGAACATGTCATGAGACAGAGGTATAGTTCTTACGATGAAGTGAGCAAGTATTGCTCATTCGATGGATCGTTGAATATTGATTGTTGAACCAATATTCCTTGGTTTGAGCAAATATTTATCATCTGAGCAAGTGTTGCTCATGTGATGAATTGTTGAATATTTGATCGTCTGAGCATGTGTTGCTCATCTGATGGATTATTGGCAGCGTACCAAAAATATTAATTAAATACTGGTCGTTGAACCGAGCATAATTAATAAAATTAATGACCATGAGGTCGTCGTAAAATTATTAAGGTTGGAATCTGGAATGATGATCCTTGGATTCAGAAACCCTAATTTGATCAATTGATGATCAATTCATGGTTCGTCAGAATTTAACCATGGGACGAAGGAGGGAGCGACTACATGGGACCGTGGATCAACCATGTAGTGTCCATATGCTCACGTGAGCAAATACGAAAAACTCCTGAAGAGTTGACGATTTGTTGGTGAAAGAATGATTAAATGCTGGTTTAATCATTTATTCGAAAATGCTCGTCTGAGCCTTAGGTGAGAAAACCTAATTAATTATGACGAGAGGGACCGACCATGGAGTCATGAAACCGGCCCTGGGTTGTCACGTGACCGCCTGACGATCACTTCATGAAAATCCAAAGTGTTTGGAAGAGTTTGGACCTAATACGAGCAATTGTGCAAATTAGGTCAAAACTGTGAAAATTGATGGGACCGGCTTCTGAGCCAAAGAGCCAATCTTGGTCGGTCAAGATAGCGTGCTCGTGTCCCCAAGGCGTCCGCGTCTCAGTCCTGAGAATTTTGATATTTTCTGGCGTGCAATTGAGCATCCATTCGAGAAAATATGCCAAAATTAGGGTTTCGACGAAACTGAGGAAAACACCATGAGATGATGAAAAATAATTATAAAATAAGGAATGAGGAGGCGTGGGACCGCCGTGGCAAGGCATGGTCGGCCGGTCGTGACCACGGTCCCGTGGTGCCTTTTCCTTAATTTTATAATATTTTGATGATTTTATGAAAAATTCATGAATTTTGAGAAATTTGATGAATTTAGGGAGTTTCCATGAATTGAAGGAGTTTTCATGAGTTCAGGAAGCAAAAAATATTAAAATAATAAAACAAGGGCGTGTGGGACCGTGGAGGCGCCGCGGCCGGCTAGGGCCGGTCCCACGAGTTTTCATAATTTTTAATATTTTTTAGGTATTTTTGATGATTTGAGGGAATTTTTCCTAATTTGAGAGAAATACCATGAAATCAAGGAATTTGATGAATTCAAGGAAAATAAAAATAATAAATAAACAAAGGGCGTGTGGGACCGGCTAGGGCATGGCCGGCCGTAGGGCCCGGTCCCACAAGTTTTCATAATTTATTTTATTATTATTTGATTTGTGCAAAATACCATGAAATCAAGGAGTTTTTTCATGAAATTAGAGAAATAATAATAATAAAATAATAAAATAAGGAACCGTGGGGTGTGGGGCCGGTGGGACCAAGGCATGGCCGGTTGGCCATGGTCACGCCCCACACTCCTTTCCTTAATTTTATATTATTTTTTATGGATTTATGGAAGTACCATGAAACCGAGGATTTCCTCGAGACGAAGGAGATTTGATAAATGAGAGAATTTTCATCAAATCAATAATGTATTAAAAATATAAAACTGGCGTGGATTGACCACGACACGGTCGGTTGGTCGTGTGTCCGTGTCCCAGCACCTGGTCAATATTTTTAATTATTTATTATTTTCTTCCATATTTTGCATAGGTTCATCGTTTCGTTGTATTTTGAAATACTCGTTCGTGCGGTGACTGTTAGTGCATCGTCGTTGAACACACTTTCACCAATTGGGTCGGGGCTTACTTAGAGGTAGATCAGATGCCTGGTTGTTGATTATTTATTACTAATTGTGGAATTCAGTGGAGAATAATTCACAAAACTAAGTAATAAGATGTTTATTATTAATTCATAGGATCAACTGAGGATTCGACTACGAATTCAAAATAATAAAGTGAGCATTACCATTCCATGGGATCGTAGATTCGACCACGGAGTAATTAAGATTTATCTATTACCATTTATGAGACCAGTTGTGGATTCGATCATGAAATCGGAGTAATGAGATAATATAGTTGTTTCATTGTTATTCTATGAGATCAAGCCGTGGATTCGATCATAAAATCAGAATAATTGTTTATTGCCATTCCATGGGACCAGTCGTGGATTCGACCATGGAATAGGAGCAATCGTTATTGCCAGTCCATGGGACCAGTCGTGGATTCGACAATGGAATAAGAACAATAATAGATTATTCTGGGAATTCAGTAGTGAATGTCACGGCAGAATTAATCTTAATTAGGAATAATTAACTTTGTTGCTCTATATTAGCAGAGCAAGCTGTCTAGGAGCATTAATAATCCTGATATGAGCTTGTCGGTAAGTCATATCCTTTATATAGTCAGGGTAAACTCGTTGTTTATTCCTGAAGACGTTATCGCTCTATACTAGCAGAGCAAGCTGTCTAGGAGCCGTCCATCTCGTGATACTATATAGAAATAATCACTAAAAGTGTTCAGTATTCATGAGATATGTCGTTGTCCAGTCGTGAGACTATATATCTACATGTACTCCGATAGAAAGTACTCTCCGTTGAGAATTCGATGAGAGACCCGTGTCTCAATACTCACGTCTGATTGCTGGATCATAGCTTCGTATAATTATGAGTTTACGATTTTATCCCTTGTCGAAAATCTACCATCTACAGACTTGTATCAGAAAGCTGAACTGGCTTGCAGAATGTAAGCTATCAGTTCCGATGTTTGGATAAGGTTGTATCAACACTTGGTTTCTGTTGTCTTGTTCTGTCTTGGAAATAGGGAGGAGAACCTATTTATACAAGTTGTTGAGCCCAACCCACGTCTCTCATGGGAAGTGGAGGAAGTGTAGTGATGGAGTTGCGTGTGTTAGTGTCACACGATCAGTCGTTGCCCACTTCTCCCATCAACACTAACCGTCCATGTCTTCCTGACACGTTCTTGTGATGGCGCGTTGTGCGCTGCACGCTGTAAATCGCCATACCAATACCCCAGTAAGTATCCCCCAATTTGTGATATGTTTGATGCCTCGAATGTGTGGATCGTGGGACCCACAAAAAGAAGCATGTGATGCTAGACTAAATAACTAAGTTATTTAGGAAGTCGATACTTGTGAAGTATCACGTGTATTTTATGCAGGTAATGCATCGAATATATTCAGCATGTGCGAAGCATCGCTGTTTTAAGGCTTAACGAAGTAAGTCGCGGATTAAGCATCTTAAAATAGTACCACGTCCAGCCATCTTCGAGTGATCGTTTGGAGGATGTACAGGTAAGTCCTGACTTGGCCGATCACTTTGTGTGGAAGAGTGGTGGACGGTGATCGTGGTGATGCCTCACTGGTCACCTAACTCCTGTCTTAGGATGTCCGTCCAAGCTGGTGAAGTTGGACGGACGAGATGGCTTGTGGCCCACATCTGCGACCGTCGAATTAGGGTTTGAGAGGTGCTCGAACACCAACCTTTAGCTTGGTCGAATCCAAGCACGGGACACGTTTTCGGCAGGTCCGATTGGGCATGCGTGTAGACGGCATGCTGGTGTAGGTGTCTGTACCTCACTGTCCCTTGGAGATGCGATCTAATCCACTCAATTTGTCTGGCAAAGAGGAGCGGCTGAGATTGATTTGCGACAGAAATCCCATGCCGCAAAGGAATTGAAGACCGCACGTCGTGCCTACTTCGGGCGCGTATTTCGAGACGACCAACCATGATCGGTCTTGGCCGATCAGTCAGGCGTGCAGTCGGCAGGGCAGTGTACACGTCCGTACTTTACTGTCCCGTGAAGATGTGATCTAAGCCACTCAATTTTTCTGGCAAAGTTGAGTGGTCGAGATCGATTTGCAGTTGCAAATGCGTGGAGATGCCTAGTTTGGGCGCATGAATCGAGACGACCAACCATAGTTGGTCTTTACCGATTAGTCATGTATGTAAGTGGACCCATGGTGATTATGTTTACATGCTCTGGGCCCTCTGAATCTACATCTACACCCTCCATCTATGCCTGCGAAGATGGATGGTTGAGACTGATTTGCGACACATGTGATGTGCCGCAAACCCTAATTAGAGTCTCACGTCCACGCTGCTTTGGCTGTACGAATTGGCAAGCCACGCTTCTATTTTTGGAAGGACGACCATGTGGGTCCCACGTTGGGCCGGTGGTGAACACGCCAATACCTGCCTGGTGGCATGGGTCCGATCTAAGCCATCCAATTATGCCGGTGAAGTTGGATGGTCGTGATCATTTCTAAGACTGACCTAGACAGTCCAGATGCTCGATCGGGCTAGTATAACACACCGAGAGTTGTAGCCTGTACGGATATTTCGTGCATGCCACATTATTAACGCTTGGAGATTCATGTTACTCTGCTGAGAGAAACACTCAGTCGTCATTCCGCACTAATAAGAGTTCTGCGGAATAGGAAATACAAGGCTAGTCATGTATTAACGCTATAAATTCACAGGGTACAAGAGATCCACATGCTCCAACCTGGATGAATCAGCGAAGTGAAGAAGTATTCATTATTTTATTAGTGGCTTTATCCTTTGCAGGATGTCAGCACGTAATTTTGGCCTTTTCAATTTTAGCCACAAATGAAAATCCACCATCAACAACTTGTGAGAACTAATTCTCATATTACACTTCGTTTTGTTGATCAACATCTCTATAACTGGGTGGTCGACACGCTATTGAATTAACTTTTTGACCTTATAGGTGCAATCACTTATTTTTCATTCCAAGAAGCTACACCTGGAGTGCTTGGTTATAGCAAAAATGAACGCGTGGTTAGCTGATTTAAACAACAAGAATTACAACGCGTTCTCCATCCTTCCCTTTTTTGTGGACGCCCTGTTTTCCTTTCATTGTAGACGTTATCCTTGCTAGGCGTCCGTCAAAATTTATCTATGCAACTATTCTATTTAATATAATCGTTTTCTTCTTTAATCCGACGAGCAGTCTCCCTAATTCTTCTATAATTGTACATGACCGCACTTAATTTTTCTCATTAATAGAAAATTTTTCAATCCTTAATTCAATGTTTGGATCCAATCGATATCCTAACAAAAACAAACCCTTATCTGTACTAGGTAGCTCCCGAATTCAACTAGGCACTTCACCCGGCTGATACAGTCTTGCCTAAGCACACTTGCTTCCCTTCTGCTTCATTACCTAGGTAAAGACACTTCTATTGAAATATTTTCCAATCATCTTTCTCTTTATTAGAAAAACATTGCATTTATTTCCAAAGTACTTCTTTTTTGCCTGTCTTTCTCTTTATTAGAAAAACATTACAACTATTTCCTCTAATAACCAGAATGCTTCGCCTTTGTCTTTCTCTTTTATAGAAAAACATTGCACGTATTTTTTTTTATAAACACATGCAAAAAAGTGTTCTCAGTTGTGACTATAAACTCGATTTATAATTGTGAAGACTTACCGCTCCTCGGTGTTCGTTCCTTCCACTCTAGTCGCCCCCATTACTTGCAATGATACTGAAAGGGATGTGTCTTATTGTTCGACTTCCTTAACCATATTGGTTTTGATTACGTGCTAGGCGGCACTTTAGCCACCCTCAATATCTGTAGAGATACTCCCAAATTGCAAAGACGCCCCCAAGTGAGACAAGAAATGGATCACTATATCCAATCCTTATGCTAGATGGTTATGAGCTTATGATCAGGTGTGTTCTCCATTTTCATCTTTGTTTTGGGTCCATTATGGATTATTCTCTTGGAATTACCATCAAATTTTTGTTTTGGTTTCGTGTGTCCCTCGCTCCGGACCCTTTCGTTTTACGTAACAACTTTGCTTTTTTTTCCTTCTCAGCTTTCGCGTACCTATCACCCCTGTCATACAACTCCTTGAGGGTTTCGACTGGTTGAACTGCTAATGAGCTGTAAATTCCAATATCATCATAATCCATTGCATTTTTATATGCTTTTATTATGAATCCCTTTCCCACCTTTCCAATTTCATTAACTTCCTGACAAAACCTCCTATTAAAATCAAAAAGACTCTCTCCTGGCTCTTTGTGCAAGAGGAATAAATGACTGTTTTCTTTTTTGATTCCGAGGTTAATCTTGTATTGCTCGAAAAACACATCTGACAACATTCCGAAACTTCCAATTGAATTTGACTCTAATTGTGAGAACCTCAAGTTAGAGCCTTAACCGTCAAGGTCATTGGAAAGGTTCTGCAGAGTAGCTCGTCGTTGAAGCTCCACAAACTCATTGAGGCTTGAAATCGTTGGACATGCTCCACTGGATTTACATTGCGCCCATCAAAAAATTCCTTGAATTGAGGCTGGTTGAAATTCGAGGGTGGGCGGAAGCGCCTTATCTTTTCAACAAATGGGGAGTCCATTGATTTTTTTCATCGATAAGATTTGTGGTTCTTTATCTTTGGATTGCTTATGGGGTAACAACTCACCAATCATTTCATTAAGCCTTCTTTTGCTGAGTTCTTCACCTCTCACTGAGTCTCCTTTAGTCTCTTTGCGAATCCGCTCGTTCCTGACAGGATCCGTTCTCCTTTTATAATGGTATTTATCACGTCTAGACCTCTTCGAGTGATCATCATTGATATGATCATCCCTTTGTCTATGTCTTTTGTGACTTGATCTGGTTCGCCTATCTTGCTCGACCGTGTAGTAATGATCATCATCGGGTATATAACGACCATAATAGTCGTCATTATGGTGATCACGACTTTGATAATCGTTCCTGACATCCTCGCTTCTTCTTGCATCACTTCATCAAGCCGACGATCGTCAAGAACTTCGTCCCCTCTGCGTGGGTTGTCTCGTTCTCGATGAGCATGACGGTTTGACCTATCACTTTCGGAATGCGAAATAGCTGCTTCTTCAAACTCCTTTCTTTTCTCCAATGCAACCTTGAGTCGCTTGTTTTCCCTTTCCGATTCCTGGAAACACTCACGTAACGTCCAGTCGATAGGAGTCACATGCGGGTTGTTAACTTGTGTAGTTGGTGGGTTGGTAGCTTGCGCAGATAGTGGGTTAGCCCCCACTCCTCTATTAGAGATGTCCCCATGAAGAAGCTGCTGGATGCTAGGGTGTTGACCTTGAGTCCCTCTTTGACGATTGAGGTTTTATCTAATGGTCCGGGGAAGAGATCTACGTAAGTGAACATTGTTTCCCCTGAGACTTGGAGTGGATCTCACAGAACGAGCGGCCGATGCTGTTGATGAAACCGATGCTTCCATTATGTCCCTTTCGTCTTCATGAGTATGGACGACAGCACTCCTTAAAGTTCGATTGTTGGCATGTTGACCTGAAGTCCAGTAGGTGCATCAACATCCATCTCAATTCGATTTGCTCTTGAAGAATCCATAAGTTATTTTTTCTTTGTTAACTTCGCTTTTAACAACTTTTTCGGATCTTTCAACAACTTTTCTGGATCGTCTACAACTCTGGAAAAGTTCAGAAACTTTCTGCAACTCTGGATCTTCCGCAACTTTCTGAAAAGTTCAAAAACTTTCTGCAACTCTGGATCTTCCGCAACTTTCCGAAAAGTTCAGAAACTTTCTGCAACTCTGGATCTTTCACAGCTTTCTGAAAAGTTCAGAAAATTTCTGCAACTCTGGATCTTTCGCAACTTTCTGAAAAGTTCAAAAACTTTCCGCAACTCTGGATCTTCCGCAACTTTCTGAAAAGTTTCAGAAACTTCCTGCAACTTTTTGAGAAAGTTCAGAAACGTTCTGCAACGTTTTTGTCACAATGATTTTGAAACCCTATTTTAAAAATCGTGTGGGAACAATTTCTTTTACTCGGAGAACACGATCTTTACTCGTAGTCCCCTTAGTCGGCGCCAAAATATGTTGGTGCAAAAATTGATCACTCCAACAATCTTCGAGATGCGTGTGAGTTGATCCAATCTCTACCGTTGATGATAAATCTCCAAAGAATTGTTGAAAATAGGTGGGGTGCCTGCAAAAACACTCCGATGCTAAAGTCAGAGGATGTTCTATGCAAGTGTGTTGTGGTGAAAAGAATAAAATTCCGTACCTTTTGAGTTGAGATTTAGCCTCTATATATAGGCAGAAAGTAGATGTAGATTTAGGGTTTAATAGTTATCCAAATAACTTCCCTCATATGTATAAATCCCAAATAACAACCAGATTCATGATAAAATTTGTTATTCTATCTAATACTTATCATAATCCTTATTTATCTTAAATAATTATTATCTTGAATAATAATTATAACCACTTAAGATAATTATCCTCTTTCTGTTAGGATTTTGCAATTATCTTAAATAATATTAATAATTATCCCATGGAAATCTTAACCTCTTTTATTAGGATCTTATTACCAATGGACTTTTGGGCTTCAATAATAAGCCAAGTGGGTTTCTATAATAAACCGAATTGGGTTTTCATATTAAGCCAAGTGGGCTTCCATAATAAACCCACCAGTTTCCATAATAAACCAAATCCAGGCTTCCATAATAAGCCTTGTGGGTTTCCATAACAAACCTATCAGTTTCCATAACAAACCTATCGATTTCCATAATAAACCGAATCCAGGCTTGGATAATAAGCCTTGTGGGTTTTCATATATAACAAAACCACCGGTTTCCATAATAAACCGGACTTAGGCTTCCTTTATAAGCCTCGTGTGATACGCACGTATGCTATTTGAATAGGGTACAAACACTAGGTATCCAAGTCATATGCATGTGTAGCTGTCGATTATACATGATATATTCATCTTGAAGTTTTTTTAAAAAACTTTAACATCATCATCAGTTTCCTAAATAAATAAAGTTTCTCATTTCAATAATTGTGCAGTTCCATGTATCAGTCTAGCAGCTGGAAATACGCCAAAATTCTGCAAGCTCAAACTGCTGCAGAGGGGAGCAAAACAACACTCAGGACATACATTTCGAGTATGAAGAGTGTGACAACATGCAAGGCTCCTCCAAAGAAGAAGCCCACTGGTAAGAAAAAGCCCAATCCTGCAGATGTTGTCGATGTGGCGCAGTAGAAAGCTGATGAAGAGACACATGTTGCTGATGAGGCGCAGAAGAAAGCTGATGAAGAGACACATATTCCTGATGAGGCGCAAAAGAAAGATGGAGAAGGAAGTGTAGTGGTTGAGCCGCAGGAGAAAGCCACGGGTGATGATGCAAATGTCATTGAAGAGACACCTGCAACTGTTGATGACAGTTTGGTTATGACTGATCCAACTCTGGAAACACCTTCAACTTTTGATGACAGTTTTGCTTCAACACATTTTGATGATTCCTTGGTGATAACTGCTACAACTCAGCAAACACAGCCTGACCAAGGTGATACGATGAGTGTAACTGAAATGATAGATGCAGTTGTCAGCAACATTAATCAAGATGAAGGAATTTGTGAACGTGGACCTGTAGAGATGTAGAATGCAGAACCTACATCCAGTGGTAAACCATCTTCCTTTTGAAACTTCTTATAAATTTTTTTCGTTGTTGTTTATAATGAATGTGTAACTTCTAGTTACACATTATAAAAAGCATGTGTAGCTTCAATACACACATTGTATATGCATGTGTAACTTAAGGTTATACACATTACAAACTTTGATATTAGACTATTTTTGCACTTTTAGTATCTTAGTAACACCTATGCAAGTGTAACTTTAGTTTACACAATCATGACAGTTTTTTAATGATTATCCCTATTTTTGTTGTTGCACAACTCAAACTCAACTGAGTAGTAATCCAACTACTTTTATCCTTGACCTAGACAATACTCCATTACCTGTCGGAGAACTAGTCAAGGGAGTTGTGAATGAACAAAGCCAACCTCTAATCATACAACAACGTTGACTGGGGAGAAAAAAATATAAGAAACAAGATCTCCAAAAGTATGAAAGACAACCAAAGAAGAGTAAAGGTGTTTTTATTGTAGAAACAATGGCTGCAGACCCAGAGGTAGAAGAAACTGTAGTCGCAGATGCTGAAGAAGATGATGGTACAATGCGCAAGGATGTAAAAGGTTCTCAGATTATTGAAACCTTGAAAGGAGATCAAAAGCAGAGAGTGCTTGAATACTTCAGTACACATCGCAAAGCGTAAGAAGATGTAACTTATTGATTCTGTTATGGTTTTTAAGTTAAGATTGTTATGTTAAACGTTGTTTCTTACTACTTGGATTCTGTTATGTGGTTTAAATGTTTCTTATTTTTAATGCAGAGACATTGCTTGGATGGAATTGAAAGACGATGATACCCCGATGTTCGGTATAAGTGGAGAACTTATGCTTTAACTAACCAACAAATATGCCTACTTGGAATCAGAATTCATTGATTTTTATACTAGCAGGTTAAGGGAAAAGATGAACTCAAAGCCAAAGTATCAAAAAGCGATATTCCTCTCCACAAAAGCATATGTAAGTACTTCGGAAAATTTAAATCTTCTTGTATGTAGATTCAAAAAAGGTTTAAATTTAAAATCTTCTTGTATGTAGATTCAAAAAAGGTTTAAGTGACTGAGAGTTACACATGCTTATACAATATGCATTTATAACGTTCATTCTTTTTCTTTCTGTTTATACAAAAATCTTTTCTGAGTGATAGGAATGAATTCAACAGATTCTGGATTCCAAAGCTTGCTAAAGAGTATCGTGATATCCAACCAGTCAAAATATTTGCAATCATGAGTAACAACAAGACCCATTTTTCACTACTGGAGTATGACCTTACTAGCGGTGCAGGTTGGTCCCAAAGGAACTCGTTAAGCGATGTGCATGTCAGGAAACTTCACTTTGATCAAGCTAAAATTTATGCAGCTGAAATAAGTCAAGCACTGAACTATCAGATTCTTCTTGATTTGAGTCTGACGGCCAAAACTGCCCACTCGCCTAAACAAGGTTCATATCCTGATTGTCTGTTATATGTATGCTATTACATGAAGTGTGGAATAAATAATACAACATTTGAACAACAATCATCTCGCGCAGGCACATACCTGCATAAGGAAACGATTCGAAAGGTGGGTCGCATGAGAGCAAGCATGCTTTTCAAGATTATTTCAAATGAAGACAGTAGAGCTGATTAAACATTATTGTAAAAACAGTTTGTTGGATTGAAAAACTTTGATACTATTATGTTTGCAAAACAAGTTAAAACTTCTATACTTTGACAGATACTAGTTCTTTAATTAAGTAGAAAGTTATCTATCTTTTGCTGTTGGAAAAATTTAATAATAGTTGTTATAATGTATTCTTAAAACTAAAGTTACATGATTGCAAAAGGAAAAGTTACTTAAGGTGTAACCTGAGTTTACACATGCATTTATAATGTGTAAACTAATGTTACACATGTATATTTTTGAGTGTAAACTGAAGTTACACATGCATATTTTTGAGTGTAAACTGAAGTTACACAAACATTTGACCACTGCTCAGAAGTTAAGAAAAGGGAAAGTTACTTAAGGTGTAACCTGAGTTTACACATGCATTTATAATGTGTAAACTAATGTTACACATGCGTTCACAACAGTGTAATTTCTGGTTACACATCCATATTTTAGAGTGTAAACTAAAGTTACAAAAGCATTTGACCACTGATCAGACGTACACAATAAATCAAAAATAAAATAAAAATCATTTCAACTATGAACTCACAAAATATAAAATCTGAATGAATGATCCTTGCACATAATCAACGTTGCAGAAAAATAAAAACGTTTGGTCCATGCGAACCGAAATGAAGAAAACTAAATAACAAATAATCCAAAACAAATAAGAATCCACACATAAAATCATTACTTGCAGAAATGAACTTTGGTAGACTCAAGTTAGGGGGGGTGTGTACTTCGGAGGATTCTTGCGACTTTCCCTGTTGTGACCTGCTTCCTTGCAATTGCTGCAATGAACTTTCCTCTTTACCTTCTTCTCACCTTTACTTAGAATCCTTTTTCCTGGGGATCTACCTGGTTGCTTCATTACGATAGGAGGGTTGATGGTGTCATCTGGATGAATTTCAACAGGCCTGTTGTAGTTGGGAATCGGCTGGATGGCATGCATATAAGTCATCATAAAATAGTCGCTTGTAAAATATGGTGAAATGAAATCAATATCCTCACGTTTAATCTTCTATATGGCTGCAAGAGCATGAGCACAAGGGAAACCATATACGCGCCACCTTGAAGAAAACAAAAACAATCAAAAAATCAGTTAGTTGCACATACAAATCATAAAACACTCAAAATTAGCTAGTTACAGGTGCATATACAGGATGTGTATCTTTAAGTTACACTTGAAAAATAGATGTGTAACTACTATTTAGACATGCATATATCTAATGTAACTGGAAGATACACATTCTAAAAAAAATGAACATACAGAGAGAAGAAAAAACATAAGAAACCAAACCTTTGACAGGTGCAAGTCTGGTGTTCGAGGTCCACCATGTGAGACCTTTTGCTAAAAACTTCAAACACGGTAGGACTAGTAACGAATACTTCCCAAGTCAAACCTTTATCTTGAAGATCCGCAAGCTTTTCCTCATACTCAGGGGTTAATGGAGTCATCATATTAGCCAATTTCACGACGCTCTGCCATCAAGCACATTATTTTCCTCCTAATCTGAAAAGGAACAAAAACTTATGAATACATAAAGTGATAAAATAATAAATAAAAGACAACAACAACAACAACAAAAAAACACACACTCAATTAACCTGATCAAGAAGAGCAGATGCAGACATCTTCTTGTGAACCAGAATCCAGCTATTGAGTGATTCTGCTAGAGTACTAGATATTCGTCCATACCGACAACCTTAGAAATAGGCATTCGCATACGCTTCAGGTGGGATGGTCTCGATGTAATCAGCCACCCAATCACAGTTCAAGTATCTAATCTTCTGTATGGCCTTCACAAGGTTTTCAGGTGAGAGTGCGTATGTCGCCTCTTGGAAAAGGTCCATCACAAGCGAGTACCTAGGATCTGATCCAGTGATGGGAAGATTCTGCGTCAAATGATAGTAGCAGAAGCTTTGGAACGAATCTGGATAGACAAGTGGAACACCCTGCAAGATTCCATCATGGCGATCCGAAAGGAAGGTGATTGGCCTCCCATCACCAACAACTTCAGTCAAATTCCTTAAAAACCACTCCCAGTTGATGATAGTCTCAGAATCAACTAGTGCCACAACAAGCGGGAAAAATCCTACAAAAAAAAATTGTGCAGAATTGAAAAAATAATAAGTTTCACAAAAACATAAAACAATGTGTAAATACAAGTTACACAAGCTAAAACAAATGTGTAACTTAAGGTTACAGATGCTATTTTCTTAGTTATACAATGAGTAAAGTAATGTGTAACTGAGAGTTACACATGTGTAACTCTCAGTTATTTGTCAACTGAAGTTTTTCTAAAAAAACACATAAAAAAAATACCTTTACCACCATTGATCCCAGTCTCTTCCATCAAGCAACCTCTGAATATACCAGTAAGGAAAGTAGCATCCAAGTATACCATTGGCCGACAAAACCGGTACCCTTTGATGTATGCAGCAAATGCAATAAAAATCCATTGGAACTGTTTCTAGGCATGATCAAATTCAAACTTTATCACACTATCAGGGTTGGTGTCCCTTATAGCATCAATATACCATACCAAGTGCGAGTAGGACTTCACATCGTCGCCATAAATCGTCTTATAAACCTTTTCCCTACCATTATAGGCCTGATAGTACTCCATGGTAATCCCATAGTTGGTATGGAAATCAGCTGCAATCTGCTTAGGCTTCTTGTGAGGATTTTTCCGAACTTCTTCCTCAATCAAACTAGACGTGAAGATGGTGGAGTATTTTTGATTCAAGTTGCCCACCAGCACCACAAATGTGCTCAGGGTTATAATATCTGGCATGAAGAGGTTCATACAAAATATAAACAAATCAACAAAAAATAATATGGTGCAAAAAACATCATGTGTAACCCAAAGTTATACATACTGTAACAAAACATAACATATGATAAGCATAAGATGACAGAACACGGAAAAGCTACCTGAAACATTTCGTTCCTTTCATCAATAGAAGCTGCATGAAATTTCCAGCCGCATTTTTTCATCTGCACACTTAGCCGTGAACCTAGAATGCTCATTCTGAGTTACAATCATGTTGTAACCAGTGCGAAGACGATACTTGGTGTAAGCAACCCTGACTTCCTTAACTCCTTCAACAAACACATGACCAATCTCACCAAGAACCTTGGGCCAACCACCCGATAACAAAGGTTTCGCAGGCTTGCTTTTATCTTCCAAATACATTGCAATAGTAAGATTGTTTCTCGATGAAGACGTACTAGAACCATTAAAAATAGAAGAATCTGACCTAGAGCTAGAGGAAGAGGCCATATCAGTAACATTTTGCAAGAAAATATCAACACTGGTCTTTTGTTTACTATTTGTGATGGATATAAGAGCTTGCAACGAATAATCACAGTCAAGCGGAAATTATTTCCCACTTTCTCGGAAGAAGAAAGAAATACCAAGTGGAGTAAACTGCTTCCATTCCTTGCAAACTTGTTCCTTAAACTCATCAAGTTTGATATCAGTATTAACACGCATGGTAATGAAATCTGAAAAGTAGCGAACAACAGCAATGCAACTAACAACAATGCAACTAACAACATCCATGACAACCTGAAAAATATCAAACATACAATAAAAATATCAAAATTTTAAAATGAACGCAATTCACTCGGGGGCGTTTCCCCCTTGTGAGAAGTATATTCTATGCGGCAAGATAAATATGAGTAAAAGATACAAATGATACAAATGTTTACAAATAAACATGTTACAGGAAATATATATGTAAATTCAACTTACACATGCTTAAAGATACAACAGGATATATATGTGTAAACTAAAATTACACATGTTGTAACTAAAAAGCATCTGCATCTTCCTTACACATGCTTAAAATACAACAGGATATATATGTGTAACCTCAAGTTACACATACTGTAACAAAAAAACAACATGTTTAAAATCAATTTGAAGTTGTTCTTTTGAAACAAAATTGTTTCTTCATACTCCTCTCAGTATCAACAAAAAGTAAACAAAAAATTAACAGATCGAACATGCAAGAACAACAAATAATTCCAAATTTTTTTAAAAACAAATCTGAAATCAAAACAAAATAAACTTCTTACCTAGATTTGTTGTTTTCTTTCTTCTGAAACAATGTTTATTCTATTCTTCTTCTCAGTATCAAACAAACCTGTGTAAGCATCAACAAAAACATACTCAGTATCAAAACCAAATAAGAAAAATTAAAAAACTAGATCCAAATCGTAACAATCGAAAATCAATTGAATTGAAAACCAGATCCAAAATATAATTTGTACCTATGTTGATTTCTCTATTCCCAACTGTCTTCTTCCTCTTCTCAGACTAAACAAAATCGAAACAGAACAAAAATCCAAAATCAGTAGAAGATAGAAATCAAACAAATCGATCATAAAAACTAATGCATCAAACCTATTTGATACAAAGAGAAAAGATAAATCAAACCTATTTGTTGTTCTTCAATGCATTGTCTCAATCTCGTCAGATCTAAAATTCAGTGAATAACATCAACAAATTGAGAAAAAAATAACGAATCCTTGTTCTTTCTCTCGTCTTCAACACATCAGCAAACTAACGAATTCTTGTTCTTCAACGCAACAATTTCGTGTGAAGAAAAAACCTAATTCTGTTTCTGAAGAAAAAATCAACGAAAGCAGAGAGAATAGAGAGCTGAAAAACTAATTGATTTGATTTTCTGTTTCTGTTTCTGTTTTTGTTATCATATAAAACAGCTATAAATACTGGAGGTTAATTATGGTATTTTCAGGTTTATTAAAAAAGGCGCTGACGTCAACAATCCGGGAGAATTCAAAACCTGGCCCCAAAAATTAAAGTTATGGGTCTAAAAATATTAAAAATTGAAAGTGTGGAGTTGATAGTGGAGGATCCATTTAGTGGGGCTTGTATATATTGAACCCATATAGTAGGGGGTTCTAGTATTTTTCACTACTGAAAACACAAAAAATAAATAAAATAGTTTGCACATGAAGATATGAACAAGTAATCTACCATACTAACTGTGAGAATCTCATACAATAAACTTCCTCGTCCACCAAAATAAATGAAATAGTTTGCACATTAAGATAGAGAAAAGTAATCTACCATACTGACTATGATAATCTTAAATTAAGATTGTAAACAATACATAAAGCTTGAGATATCAAACTAAAATTGTTTACTAGATATGTTTCTTGATTCTCACAAACCTGTAGTTGCAGGAAATCCTACAGTACACCCCTCACAAGATGTCATTAACATTCAACTCATTTTAGATTAACAATCTTAATTTTATTGATGAATCTTTAAACAATCTTACAAGAAAAGATAAAGGAATCAAGAATAACCACTGCTCTAGATTTTCTCTCTCCTATTTACTTGCTTCTCAATCAGAAAAGATCTCTCCCTTTTCCTTTACAACTGAGCGGCTATTTATAGGGAATTACATAGTGGATGACAGCTAATATGTCCTTTATTTTCGGATATGACTTGTGACATTCTAGCATCCTTACAAATGTTAATCTCGCAAACTCTCTAATTTTCGCAGGACCATCACATTTTTCTCATGATTTAGCTGACGTCGTTTATTATTTCGTTTCTGAAGTTATTCTGCAGCACTGCTGTGTTGTGTTGTTAATAATTTCGCTGAGGCATTATTTCTGCGAGATTCTGATCCTACATCTTGCCTCTTCTCATATCTTCTCTGCGAAGTAGATAATGATGTGAGAAACGCCGTAGCTGTTCATCTCTTCATATTCTGCATTTATCACACGTATTCTTTCTTCCATCTATTTCTTGGCACGTCTTCTGTAACCGCTGCTTTTCAACCGCTCACGTCTTTTCGCATTAATGGTGTTTATTTCTTCGAGTAAAAAAATCTTCTTTATATATTCTTCTTACTCTTCTTTTCATTTTCTTTTTACTTTCTCTTTTCTTTTTATTCTCTCATCTCTGCAACACTATTGTTCTTCCGTAAGTTCTTCTACTGTAATTCTTCCCTCTTCAATCTTCTTACTTTTTATCCATTCCCATACTCTATATTCAGATATGCCTCCAAGTGGCCACAAACATGAGAAAAACTTAAAAGACGTCCAAAAAGATCTTGCTGAGAAAGGTTTCACACTTTCTACCATTCCTGGTGAAAGTGCCAAGTCAATTCTTTGTATCAAACTTTTCTCTGATCAACATTGTGATGATCAATCAATCATAGTTTCGCTAGGTCAAATTCTCGCAGGTCTCCCCATTTCTCTTTATGACCCAGATATTCCTCTGTTCTATGAAATTCTCGCTCACTCGGGATTTTCGCGAGCTATCTTCCAATTGAGTGGGGATTGCATCCGTCTGATGCTGGAGTTCGCTAACCGTGGTGCTGGTAAAGGATCTCTTTGTTCCAAAGAGATTAGGGATCCTAAATTCGTAGATCTAGAGATAGTCGTTGAGAAATATACATTAGCGAATTTCTTCGAAAACAATGAATTAATATCCATGAAGAAAGAGAATACTCGCTGGGGTATTTGCTTGAAAAGGAAAGATAATATTGATGAAGATAAAATAATCTTGCAAGACATTAATTGGCACTCTGGTAAGAACATAACTCCTCGCCAATCCAAAGATGATAAATGGTGTGTTTTTCCCTTGATGCTGAAAGGACCTTACATTGCTGGGTCAAATGTTTTTCCTGAGAATCTCGTTTTTTATCAACCTTGGGTATTCTCTTGGCCCGAGAAGGAGAAAGAGGTATGTCTCTTCCAGTTTCACCCACTTTATATTTCTTTATTTGTCTTTATTCTTTTGTTCGCTGATTCTTGCGACATTCTACAGATCCAGAAACTGAAAGATAGCTATCACAGGACTGGGAAGGCTAGTACTTTGTTAGCTCTTCGCTCATACACAGATGAGGTAAGAAATATTCTCTTATGATTTTAAACAGTATATTGTTGCCTCTATTTCTTATTTCTATCGTGTGTGAAGATTATTGCTGAAATAGAAGAGCCTGTCAATGTTGCGAAGACTAGTGATAAAGGCAAAGGTGCTCTTCGCAGGGAAAAACCAACTGCTCCTCCTTCAAAGAAGAGAAAAATCCGTTCTTCCTCTCCTTCAAATATTCCTTCTCATGAAAACTCCGAGAGTGATGAGGATGATGAGGATAATGATGACCTTGCTGCAAATAAAGATTCTCCATCTGAATCTTCTATGGCTAAGATCTCTGGCCTCTTTTCTGATTCTTGGCAAGGAATGAGAGATAATCAATTCGCTAATACCTGTAAAGCTCTCGCTACGATTTGTGATGTTCCTTTACTGGATGGTGATAATTCTCTTCGCGGAGTTTCTAGATCGGTTACTCCCAACTTCCTGCATTCTCTTAATAGTCTGGTATGCTTTCGTCTTTTTACTTCTTCATTACTGTAACTCAAAATCTCT
This sequence comes from Papaver somniferum, assembly GCF_003573695.1. Classification (NCBI taxonomy): domain Eukaryota; kingdom Viridiplantae; phylum Streptophyta; class Magnoliopsida; order Ranunculales; family Papaveraceae; genus Papaver; species Papaver somniferum. The sequence continues at coordinate 149,033,211 of NC_039360.1, read as the reverse complement.
TTCTATTTTAATACTTTTTACATTTTCTCGCAGGCTGGAAAAGCTTCTTTCTCTGTTGCCTCAGATCTGGAGAGGAGACGCGAAATTCTTGAAAAGAATAATCTTCAATTTCGTGCAAAGAATGAGGAACTAGAAATTGAAGTCAAAGGTCTTCGCGAGAAGAACAAACAACTAGAAATTGTTCTTCTTCGTACAAGAATAAAATCTCTAATCTTCAGCAAGCTAATAATCAACTCTATGGTATGTTATTTTTCTCCTTTCCCTTCATTCATTCATCCTGTTGTTTTATCTTATTTGATTGATCCTTTTTGCAGACATTTATGGTCTTTCTGATGAAGCTACCATTCTTCGTTCCTTTCCTAATGCCTTGGATAATGATACCCTTCTTGAGCGTCTTAATAAATCTTTAAATAGTTTCTCAAATGATAAAATTTCATCTCTTTCTCTGAATGAACTAAGATCCAAATTTCGCCTCTTAGAGATTGACCATAGATCTAGTTTAGGTTTAGCCAACCGATTTAAGCGTTTCTTTCTTAATTCTAAAGAGAAAATCAATGAGCTAAGAACCAAAATTAGTGGTCTCATAGATGATAAGGATCACATCTCTGATCAAGGTGCTACGGCTTTGGAGAAATTCCAAGAGACCCTTCTTGAATTTCAACTTGAACGAGATGAATCTAACCGCAAGAATACCGAGCTCTGCGAAAGAGAAAACCAAATTCGTTCTCGTCTTATTATAAATAATGAGGATGAATTCGCTTGGGCTGCGAAAATCTTAGACGATGCCAGAAAAGATTTAGGTGTAAATGTTAGTCTCCAAGTTGAGCATACAGCCTTGATTAGAGATATGATTTCTGACAGAGAAGGTTATTAACTGTTCTTCTTCACTAATCTTTTGTTTCTTATGAATTTTCATCAAGTTATTAATTGATTGCCTTTTACTCACAGATTCTGAAAGTAGATATCGCGAAAGAATTGAGGAACTTGAAGCTGAAAAAGAGGAACTCGCAAAGAATCTTTCTTCTCGCAACGATAAGTATTCTAGATTAAAGAATCAAATCAAGATCACTGTTGCGAACTTTAAGAACGATGCTATGCATTTTCGCAATTAAACTATTCAAATGGTTTGTGATGTCCATAGTATTCCTCACTCTGATTATCCTTGTCTCTTGGAGGAGATCCCAAAGAACATTCCTAGTCTGACCATTTCTGATAGCGAAGCTGATGATGAAGAATCTGATGGTGATGAAGGTTCTGATGGAGATAAAAGTTCTGATGCAGACGAAGAAGGGAACAAGTCTGATGAAGATGATGAAGGATCAACTAAAAAGTAGTCTTTGTTTCTTTCTTTAATCTTCTGTAATACTTGTACATTTATTCCTTCTTTCTGTATATTTGCGAATTCTTTTGGTTCTCCATATTCCTTAATATATGAGTTTCTTTCATTTTGACCTGCATTCATTAAAACAATTCTTCCTTGCAATATGATTAATCAACATAATCATTAATTTTTTAATTTTTGCGTAAATCTATCATGTGGAGACAAATAACATTTTCTAATTTCATTCATTCCCATACTTGCCTCTGTTATTTGTATCCAAATGAGAGATTTTGCAGATTTTTTTCTTATTTTGTGCCTCAACTTCGCAGTTGTTTATGTATAATTTCGCAATCATATGCAAAGTGAATTTTGATTCTTTTAAAAATCTCATCCCTGTGTGGTCTTATTTTGCCTTCCTAGTTAAAGGTCTTATTATGCCACCTCTTGTCATTGCGACAAAATCGCAGGACGTCCTTGCACTTTCATGCAAAAACCCATTGATCTTGCCTTAACTTTTTCTTTTGTATTATGGCCTCTTCAGGAATGTTGCGACAATATGACAGGCCTAAATATTCTTGCGAAAATAAATCCCCATTACATTGCCGTCTTGCGACGAAATCGCAGGACGTCTTCGCACTTTCATGCGAAAACCCATTGATCTCGTCTTATCTTTTTCTTTAGTATTATTGCCTCTTCAGGATTGTTGCACAAATATGACAAGCCTTAATACCCTTGCGAGTAAAAAGCCTCATGACAGTTGCGTCTTAAGACACTTATCATCTCCCTAATGGAGGGTGCCTCCCTTATCTCCCCCCTGGTTGCCCCTTCAAGGATGCGTACTTCTACCATACAAGGTTAGCTCCTCCCATCCAGTCTTAACAACAACCAGTTTTTTTCGTAGCCTCTTATCCCTTTTACCTATAGGGTTTATGGTTAAGAGACTGCACCCTAAGTGGGTTTTTCTTCGGGCCGAGTGCAGTATAAGCCAAGACTTGCCAAGAATGGAAAGGTACGCTCCAGACGCCCCTGGCACTCTTGACTCAACCGTGTACCTCGGCACCTTGATCAGATTCTGTACTCCTTGGGAGAGTCCTTATTACCTTATTCGCCCAACCTAAGTCATATGCTTAAGCTGAGAATCCAAGGTGCCTCTCCCGGATGGGCTTTATTGACCCCGAATCTCCATAACTCAGGTTCCGGTGGCGGTGTAGCCTTTCCCTGAGCCATGCAACAGGTACCCCCTTATATGACGTACTTTAGGTCTTACATTTGTCTCTTGCGAAATTGTATTCGCGAACTAGGGATTACGCCATAAAGGTTCGCCCATTTCTCTTTTGTCATTGTTCTCTGATTGTCTTTTATAGAATTCATTATCTCTGCGAGATTCTCACACATCATCATATCGTATTTGCATTTCGCAATCTCAATTTTGTCATTCAATAAAATGTATTTTTGAGAATTTTATTTATTGCGAGAGTGTCGCAACAAATCAATTCATTCATACATTACCTTTGCCATCCTCTGCTTCTTTGTTATTTTCTGCTACTGCTTCCTTGGTAGTGGTATGTTCACCATTTTTTATTCTGAGCTAGCATTAGTTTCGCAACATCTCTTCTTCTTTTCTTTCGATTGCATCCACCATTAACCTCTCACTTCTTTGTGTCTCTTTGATTTTGTGTCGCCAACTTTCCTTCTTGTTTTCTCTTCCTTCGCAGGATTCTACCTCAGTTTCGTAACACCTCTTTCCTTCAACCCAATCTCCCTTTATGATTCCTACACCGCTGGGGTGAGGGAATTTGATGCACTGGTGGAAAGTTGAAGCTACACCAAGAATCCCATGTAGCCAAGGTCGACCAATTAATGCATTGTAGGGTGATTCTACATCAACGACACATAATAGGATTTCAGAAGATATTCCCTTCAATGGAATTCGCATAGTAACCTCCTCTTTAGGCTTGTTGGAAGCACCATTAAAACCATATATCTTATATGTTGATGGTATAAGTTCATCATCTCTTCCTCCCATAGTTTTATAAGTATGATAAAATAAGATGTTCACAGAGCTTCCAGTATCGACTAGAATCCTATTAATTTCTCATGAATCTTTAGCTTCATCATCCTCATCTTCTTTCGGTTTTGGATTAATTTCTAATTTTACCACCAATGGATTATCATGTACCTCTTCACCTTCGGGTATTTCTTCTGCGGTAAAAGAAATAATCTGTTTCTGCCACTCCTCTAGTGGCGAGATTTTCGCAATATTCATAATTTCTCTTCCATAATTATCTCTTGCGAACACTCTACTCAAAATATTGTCATGAAAATCTTCAATTGTCTTGTATGAATGTACGATAGAGTGACAGAATAGATTCTTTGCTTTTCCACCAACTTCCATGAAGAATGTTTCCTTCTTTTTCATCGTGTTTACTTTGTGATGCTCTGGTGGTGGTGGCAATGGTTGAGATTGTGGGTGCCCTACCAAAAAGTGGTTTAGTTTTCCTTGATCTATCATTCTCAGAATAATTCATTTTACATTTCTGCAATCATTTGTAGTATGCCCATGAAAATGATGATAAGAACAGAACTCATGACTTCTGTGGTTTGGAGGTGGTTCTGTTCCCATGTTCCATGGTGTTGGTATATTCTCCATCAAAATTATAGCTTCCCATATTTTCTCCACACTTGCATTTAGAGGTGGCATTTTGATTTCTTCCCATATCACCTTGTGACCTCCTTGTCCTCTATTATAGTTTTGTCTTTGACCTCCATAAGTCTCTTGCGGCTGATCGAGTCTTTGAATCTTGATATTTCCACCACGATTGTAGAAATTTATTTCTCTTTCATACTCCTCTTGATCTCGGCTTCCCATAGCCACCAGTTTCTGTTAATTGTTGCCTGTCACCTTCTCTTGTTGTACTTGCAAAGTGCTCGCCACTGTGTTTATTAGTTTGGGTAATAAGCTTGCATTCGTTGTTTGTGAACTGGTGTTCGCAACTGGGTATGATTCCATTTAATTTTGCCTTTCCTCTAGAGCAATATATTCTTCCTGAAGTTCTCGCAATTCAGTCATTGTGATCGTATTCTTGACTCTAAAAATTTGGATATACAATAGGTTGGTTGCAAACATAGCATTGATAAATGATAAGATAAGATATCTCTCATCCACACGGCCAGCCATTTCGCTACACATAGTCCTCCAACTTTTAGTTAGGTGCTTCAAACTTTCGCCAATCCTTTGTTTTAATCCAAACACGTCTTCAATACCAGGTCGCGAAGAATTGCTAGTTATATATGCCCCCAGGAATGTGGTCTGCAAATGATTGAAGGATGTTATTGTATTCTTTGGTAGACCTTCGAACCATTTTAACGCCTCCCCTGTTAAGCTGGATGCAAAATACTTGCATAATACGGCATCATGATTTTCCCATTGCAACATGCACCTCACGTAAGCTTTAATGTGTTGAATTTCACAAGTTGTTCCATCAAAAATGCTGGTTAATGCGGGAAAATTGCATTTCGGAGGTATTCCTCCTAATTTTACTTCCCTTGTAAATGGAGTTTTCGCAGCTTCTTCTATAGCTTCATCCAATTGTCTTCTGCCTACTTCTCCTCTATTATGTAGCATTCCTCTCATTTCTTCTAATTCTTTTAAGATTTGTTTATTTACACCTGAATTTTGATTCATTTGTCTTTTTAATTTCGCCTCCCTTCTTCTGCGTTCATATCTTTCTTCTCTCGCGAAATTTTGCATTTCTTCTTCATCATCTTCATCTCGTCTTCTTCTGCGATTCTCTTCCTCATCTCTATCTTGAATTCGCATATGATGATGTCTCTCATTTTCCCCTCCATGATTTTGTTCATTTCCTATCAATTCCATTCGCTGTCTTTCAGCCATCCTCTGTACTCTATCATACTCTTCATTGATATTACCGTCATTCCGGTTTTGTGTACACCTTCTTTCTCGATTGTCGTGATTGTTCTGGCCAATTGTCTCTTGAAGCTCTTGTTCTTCCATTTCCGCTCTCAATCTTTCACGTTCGCAAATTAAACGTGCTGTTTCAGCATAATGTCTTTCAATTTCTTCTTCAATCGTTTGTTGATTTCTTTGAGCTTCTCTCTCATGCAAAATTCTCCTTCCTTCCTCTCGATTCCCTTCGCCATCTTGATTATTTCGTCCCCGACGTTGTCCATTCTCTTGATTTCTATCATTTTGCCTATCATCAAAAGTTTCATTTTGTGGAACGTAACGATCATCAGTCCTTTCTCTATTTTCGCGATGTTCTTCATTAGGATTTGATATTTCTTCTTGAATATTATTTCCGGCATTAATTGTGGGTGAGTTTCGTCTGAAGTTATTCTGCGACACTGCTATGTTGTGTTGTTAATAATTTCGCTGAGGCATTATTTCTACGAGATTCTGATCCTACAAAACCAAAATGAAATATGTTACGGAATTACCTATGATATTTATATCTTTCTTGCTGTTTTTATCTCCAATTAACAGGAGAGTGAATTCTAATATAGAGGTGATTCTTTTTATAGGGGAATGGCTATGTCCAACTTTCTGTTTTCCCTGACCGTTATCTGGGAGTTCAGCTGATGCCTGGTGCAGTAAGGTGTGAAAATATTAGACCTGTAGTATGAAGATTTTGGATAAGCTATCTGGTTGGAAGGGAAAGTTGCTCTATTTTATGGATATGCTTGTTCAAATTAGATTTTTTATTTCTAGAATCACTACCCATACCATGTTGGTCGATGAATGGCCATTACGGATCATTCCAGTTTATGAAAGAGTTATCAGTGATTTCATTTGGTCTAGTATTTTGAAAGAAATTTGTTGTAAATTATGACAAGATTTACAGTCCTCGAAGTGAAGATTGCCTTAGCATTCAAAGGCCAATTGTAGTTGACAAGACTATACTAATAAAACTTTGGTGGAATATCAATCATCAAAAAAAGTTTGGGCTAAACTATTGCGCGCCAAATTTCTCAGGGTGGATGGTAATATTATTAATTATCAGCTTATTTTTTCAGTCTTCCAGGACATAAAATGGGTTTATTCTCTTGTGGAAGCTAAGACTAGATGTATCAATGGTGATGGAAGGTCCACTTTGCTTTTCTTTGATTTCTGGTGTGATAATGCATCAATTGCTAATACAATTAGTGCACGTCATGCTGACATGAACTTATATCGTGCAAAGGTAAGTGGTTTAATTGTTGGAAACAACTGGGTTATAGCTCATAATATCCGTGGTACGATGATTCGGGATGGTATCGATCCAGATACATTACCAGAAATTGTTCGCAATGCTGATTTCACAGTTTGGATGCTTGACCTGACGGGATAGTTATATGTGAAATCAACAAAGGGTTTATTACCATAATAAGTTCTCCAAACTTATTATGAAGTATGTGATTCATCCCACTCTAGCCGCTCAATATTTGAAAGCCATGATTGAGGATCTATGTGCAACACAAGATAAAATTGCTAATAGGTTTGGGATTTCATGGAATAATAGATGTTATCTTTGTAAAATAACCTAGAATATTTGCAACATATTACTGATAACTCTTTCATAAACGCGCATATATGAACTGATGCATGATTGTTCTGCTAGGATGGAATGTTATATGCATAGCACAATGAATAATTTGCGCATTATGAATTATTTTAGAGTTGATAAGACCAAGATTTGTAACTCTCGGGAATGTAATTGGCTTCCTTCGGTTGTGGGTGAGCTAACGATTTGTTGTGATAGTGCAACAAAGGATAATCCTGGCGCAGCTGGTGCTTTATTATTATAATGATGACAACACTGTACTGGGAGCCTTAAGTATTGACTTAGGAATTCAAACCAATTATTTGACAGAAATTTATGCGGTTATCTATGGCTTGCAAATGGGCTATCAGGTGAAATTATAGAAGAATATTAGTTCGCTCAAACTTAGCAGGCGTGGTGCATTCTTTCGCATGTGGCGGTCTTCCTTGATCCGTAGAATATCGTTGGATATTAGTTTGCACCGGTTTTCATCATGTAAGTTTTGAACATGCAGTTAGAAAAACTTTTTTCTTTTTGCTCATCCGTTACTAAAAGGGGAAGTTCGCTAGCCGAAGAAGCAATTGAATCTTTTAGTAGTAGACTATTTTGTTCATTCTAATTCTGTTGAATGGTCCATATAGCTTATAAAATTTTGAGTTGTCTTGGTCCTCTTTTCTTGCTTTATATCATGTAAATCTTGTAATTAATCTTTTGCTTTAGTTAAAAAAAGTCGACTTATCAAAAAGAAAAAAAGGGTGCAACTACGTGTCTATTAATAGTATTGGGGTACGGTGTATCTGAGAAAGTGAGTAGATATTGTCCATGAGATATGTTCTTGCGACGTGCATGATTTTTTCTTATCGGTGAGAGCAAGTTTTATGGTGTAAGAATTCCATCTTCCAACTTCCTTGACACCTCATCATTTAGATAGATCATGAAAGTCCAAGTTTAATGGTTTGTTGATGGAAATATTCCAAAGCGGCAAAGAAAATAGTGTTTTTTATAAAAGAGAAAGTACGAGAAAAAAATGGATTTGGAATAGTCAGTGTAGTACAGCATACCTACAAACAATTAGTTTTGTAGTTTAAATACCAAAATTAACCTCCAGTATTTATAGTCGTTTTATAACAGAAACAAAAAATCAAATCAACTTTTTAGTTCTCTCTTCTCTCTGCTCTCGTTAATTTTTTCTTCAGAAACAGAATTAGATTTTTTTCTTTACACGAATCGTTGCATTGAAGAACAAGGATTCGTTAGTTTGTTGTTGTGTTGAAGACGAGAGGAAGAACAAGGATTCGTTATTATTTTTCTCAATTTGTTGATGTTATTCACTGGATTTCAGATCTGACGAGATTGAGACGATGCATTGAAGAACAACAAATAGGTTTGTATCAATTTATCTTTTCTGTTTGTATCTAATATGTTTGATTCATTAGTTTTTCTGATCGATTGTTTGATTTCGATCTTCTATTGATTTTCGATTTTTGTTTTGTTTCGATTTTGTTGAGTCTGAGAAGAGGAAGAAGACGGGTTGGAATAGAGAAATCAACATAGGTGTGTTATCGATCTAGTTTTCAATTCTATTGATTTCAAATTTTATGATTTGGATCTAGTTTTTTCACTTTTTGATTTGGTTGATACTTACAGAAGAGGAATAGAAAAAATATTGTTTCAGAAGAAAGAAAACAACAAATCTAGGTAAGAATTTTATTTTGGGATTTCAATTCTTTTTTTAATTATTTGTTGTTCTTGCATGTCCGATCTGAGAATTTGTTGTTTACTTTTTGTTGATACTGAGAGGAGTATGAAGAAACAATTTTGTTTCAGAAGAACAACTTCAAATTGATGTAGAGATGTTGTTTTTTGTTACAGTATGTGTAACTTGAGGTTACACATATATATCATGTTGTATTTTAAGCATGTGTAAGGAGGATGCAGATACAATTTTGTTTCAGAAGAACAACAATTTTGTTTCAGAAGGAAAACAATTGATGTAGAGATGATGTTTTTTAGTTACAGCATGTGTAACTTTAGTTTACACATATATATCCTGTTGTATTTTAAGCATGTGTAACTTGAAGTTACATATATATGTCATGTAGCACGTTTATTTGTAAACAGTTGTATCATTTGTATCTTTTACTCATATATCTATTGTTGAGTTTGTTGATTACTCGTTGTATTATTTAGCTTGTCGCATAGAATATACTTCTCACGAGGGGGCAACGCCCCCGAGTGAATTGCGTTCGTTTTTTTATTTTGATATTTTTATTGTATGTGTTTATGGGTGAAAACTGTTTCTGCGTTTTTGGTAAATTTGGGTGTGTGTGTGGATAAGAAACGAATCTAAACCCTAAACAAATGCACTGCACGTGAATGCTATCTGATTCGAGAGATCAATCTGTACAATTATATCCTAAACCAAGAAATGGCCGTTCTAGACTTGCTTCGATCACAAAGTGAAGGAGATGGGGTTGATCTTAGAGAGGGAAGGAAGAAGGTGTTGAGAGTGTGAAGGTGTTGGATGTTTATGACTTGTATCAGAAAGATGAACTGGCTTGCAAAAAATGTAAGCAATCAGCACTGAGTGTTTGAATACGTTATATCAATACTTGGTTTTTGTCTGTTTTGGAAATAGGGAGGATAATCTATTTATACAAGCCATTGAGCATAACCCTCGTCTCCCGTGAGAAGTGGAGGAAGTGGAGTGATGGGATAATGGGGTGTGTTAATGTCACACGATCAGTCTTTTCCCACTCCTCCCATCATCACTAACCGTCCATGTCTTCCTGACACGTTCTTGTGATGGCGCGTTGCACGCTGCACGTTGTAAACCGCCAGACCAATACCCCAGTAATTATCCCCTATTTTGCGACATGCTTGATGTCTCGAATGTGTGGGTCGTGGGACCCACAGGAAGTAGCATGTGGTGCTAGGCTAAATAACTAAGTTATTTAGGGAATTGATATTTGTAAAATATCGTGTGTATTCTATGCATCTAATGCATCGAGTATATTCAATATGCATGAAGCATCGATGTTTTAAAGCTTAACGGAGTAAGTCACGGATTTAAGTGTCTTAAAACATCATCACGTCCATCCATCGTCGAGTGATCTTTTGGAAGCCTCATGGGCGAGCCATCTCATGGCCGATCACTCCATGTGGAAGAGTGGCGGACGGTGATCACAGAGACGCTTCATTGGTCGTCTAGCTCTTAACCTAGGCTGTCCGACCAAGATAGTGAAGTTGGACGGACGAGATGGCTTAAGACACTCCTCTACGACCGTTGATGGAATATTAGGTTTTAAAGAGGTGCGCAAGCATCACTCTTTGGCTTGATCGAACTCAAGCATGGGAGTCAGTTTTGGTGGGACTGATCGGTCTTGCATGGAGGTGGCCCGTCAGTGTACATGTCCATGCTGGCTCGTCTCGCGAAGATGCGATCTAGGCCACTCAATTTGACCGGCAAAGGTGAGTGGTTGAGATCGGTTTTCGACAGAAATCCGTTGCCGCAAAGGAATAGAAAACCACGCGACACGCCTACTTTGGGCGCGCGTTTCGATGCGTTCGGCCATGGTTGGCCTAGGCCGATCGGTCATGCGTGTAGATGGGCCCACAGTGATCATGTTGACATGCTTGGGACCTTTTAAGTCTATATCTACACCCTTCATCTAAGCTTGCGAAGATGGACGCTCGTGATCGATTAACGACGCATGTAACATGCCGCAAACCCTAATTAGGGTTTTGGATCGGTCGTGCGCATGCAACTTCAACCAAACGGTTTGGAAAGCTATGCTCCTCCCTTGGGGAGGCCGATCATGCGGGGTCCACATTGGGCTGATGGTGAACGTGTCTGTACCTGCCTCGTGGTTCTAGGTGTGATCTAAGCCATCCAACCATGCTTGCGAAGTTGGATGGTCGTGATAAATTTAAGACACTAGTGGACTTCCACGACTTTTAAAGCATCACGCCAGCCATGTTTTGAGCAATCGTTTATTGCTCCATGGCTTGGTCGTGAGAGAAACGATCAGGTAGGTGAAAAGTGGGCCCGCATGTCAACGCTTCTCCGATCAATCGCGGGACAATCCAAGTCGTCCAACTTGGCTTGCGAAGTTGGACGGTCGCGACTTCTTTGAGACTGTTTTTGACAGTCTTGCGCATACTAGCCACTCCATACCAGCTCGACCATCCTTCTTCAGGACTGGCGTTTGGTGGCTATTTGGGGGCATAGCATGTGTTTGACCGTCCAGGGAATAAACGGGCCCGCTGGTGGTCATTGCGGTGATAGCCTGCTCCTGTTGAGGATCGTCTAGGCTGGTTAAATCATGCGGCCAACCTGCTTGGTCGTGATCGTTTCTAAGACTGATATGAGCAGTCCAGATTTGCCTTAGGAAATATGCTCAATCGGGCTAGTATAACACACCGAGAGATGCTCAATCGGGCTAGTATAACACACCGAGAGATGTAGCCTGTACGGGTATTTCTTGCATGCCTCACTATTGACACTTGGAGATTCGTGTTACTCTTCTAAGAGCAACACTCAGTCGTCATGTCGCACCAATAATGAGAGTTCAGCGGGAACAACACAGGTGTAGATGCGGAAAAACGATTTGCTGGTATTTATGAAATTGAGGAGACGTCCGTGTGGAGACTCCTTGAACCGAGCGAAATATTGAACCTTACACAGATGCACTGCAAGAAGGGAGTGCTTTAAGTTCGAGAGATCAATCTGTAGGAATCCGTCCTAAACCAAGAACAATGGTCGTTCCAGAGTCAATTCGGTCACAAGAGAGGATGGATTGATCTGTAGGAGGGAAGCTGAGAAATGTGTGGGATCAATGGTAATCTGAGATTGTAGGTGTGTTGTGAATTCAGTGTGAGAACGCTCTAAATGATTGAATTTTACTCAATTGAGAGTGATTGCTTAGACGATGAGTTCGTGTAGACGAAAGATTGTCTGTATGAACTTGCCGAGAAATTCTTTGTTTAGACGAATGTTCGAGTATTCGAATCTTGTCCTTTCAATCAGGATTCAGAGACATTTTATAATGCCGGAATTGAAAACACCATGATCCCATGAAGTGTGACAGTTGCTGGAATCAGAAAGTGGGGAAGTGGGAAATCGTGTTAAAACCAGTTGTTCATCGTGCGGACACTTGGTTAATTTTCCACCCACTACTTTGCTGACTCTTCCAACTGATTGCACGACTTGCTCACATTCTCGTCGTGGGTAAACACACGTGTCGTAGACCGCCAGACCAAAACCCTAGTTAATATCCCCCCATGTGATACGATTGATATCTCGTGATTGTGGAGTCAGTTGCTGACTTTATGGAACGATGAGTCCATGTATTGCTGAGTTGAACATGATTTGCAAATGTTCTAAGACTCGTGAATTAAATATGTCTGCTGAGACGAGGTATTATTATGTTGACTACCTAAGACGAGCAAGCTGTGTTACTGAGTTATTGAATATTGATAGTTGAACCAATATTCTCGAATCTGAGCAAATATTGCTGGCTCGAGCAAATATTGCCGGTTTGAGCAAATGCCGCTCATTTGATGAATTGTTGGTAGCAGGACCAAATAAAATATTAATTTAAGATATTGACTGCTGGGTCAAGTAAAATAAATAAAAATGTTGATCATAGAATTAACATAAAATTTTCAGAGTATTTGAATCTGCTCAGAATCATGTTTCTGCGGAGCTCTGTATTCAAAACCCTAATTTTACTGAAATAATGATTTATTGCAAATCAACCGCAGCTTGACGCAGGGACCGGCTACATGGGATGATGAGTTCACCATGTAACGCCCAGATGCTCGAATGAGCAAAATACCAAAGTCTCTTGAGGACCAGTTGGTGAAAGAATGATTAAATGCTGGTTTAATCATTCATGGGACCAACTCTTGGTGGCTGTGGGACCAATAGATGGTCGTTTTAGCAAACTCTCGATTGTTCGGAAAGAGTTTGAACCTAATATGAGCAATTGAGCAAATTAGGTTAAAAATAGTTAAAACACGTGGGACCGGCCACTTGGAAGCCTCAGGGCCACCCTTGGTCGGTCAAGGGGATGCGCCTGTGTCACCATGTTGTTCGTGTCTCAGTCCTGAGAGTTTTGATATTTTCCGGTGCGCGTTTGAGCAACATTTTGAGAAAATATGCAGAATCCAGGATTTTGCTGAAACTAGGAAAAATACATGAGATGATGAAAATAATAAATTAAACAGGGAATTGCAAGGTGTGGGACCGACCAGGACTAGGACACGGCCGGCCGTCTAGCAAGAGGTCCCACAATATTTTCCCAGTTTTATGTAATTTTATGTATTTTCTCTAAATTGTGGGAAATCCCATGAAACTGGAGAGTTTTGTGAAATTAGAGAACTTCCATGAGATGAGGGAAATAAAAAAATAATAAAATAGAGAATGATGGGGATCAGCAATGGCCAAGGCATGGTCGGCCGACCAAGGGGCACGATCCCAGCACTCTTCCCAATTTTATGTAATTTTTTATGATTTTAGGGAATTTTCATAAAATCAAAGAATTTTGTTGAAACCAAGGTATTTTGTTGAAATCAGGGAGTTTTCATGGAATGAGGAAAACAAAACAAATAATAATAATAAAATAATAGGCGTGTGGGACCGGTTAGGGCATGACCGGACGGCTAGGGCCCGGTCCCACAAGTTTTCTTAATTTTATAATATTTTTCATGGTTTTAGGGAAAATTCATGAAATCAGGGAATTTTCATGGTTTGAGAGAAATAATAATATAATGGGGACGTGAGGTGCGGGACCGGCCACGGCTAGGGCATGACCGACCGGTTGGTGCTCGGTCCCGTGGCACCGTTCCCTAATTTTATTATTTTCTTGACATAAAGAAATATCATGATATTAGAGAATTTCCTTGAATCGAAGGAGATTTGCTCGAACGAGAGAATTTTCATGAGATCAGGAAAAATAATAAAATTGGGCGTGGGACTGGTCACCGCATGACCGGCCGACTGGTGAGCCCAGTCCCTAGCGCCTTTGCTAATATTTTATTATTATTATTTTTCCGTCCTATTTTGCATAGGTTCATCGTTCATTCGTATTTTTGAAATGCTCGTTTGCGCATTCAAATGCTTGTCTGTGCATTATTGCTAAGTACACTTGCACCATTTTAGTCAAGGCTTATTCGATGCTTAGATGCCTGTCTCGTTGAATATTTATCACTAACCCGTGGAATTCTGCTGGGAAGAACCACGAATTGAAGTAACAAAATATAATGAAGAATCGTAGAATATTGCTGGATATTCAGGCGATTAGAGATAATTAACTGATGGCTCTATACTAGTAGGGCGTCCTATCTAGGAGCATTAATTATCTGAGAGTTGAGCAATATGAACTTGCTGGAGTATCATATTTCTTCTATATAGTCAGGGAAAACTTGGTTGCATCCTGAAGACGTTGTCGCTCTATACTAGCAGGCATGCTGTCTAGGAGCCGTCCAATCTTTCGATTCTATATAGAAATAATTACTGAAATTGCTCAGTATTCATGAGATGTGTCGCGGCCTCAGCTGGGAGACTACACATCTACATATACTCTGAGAGACAGCCTTCTCAGTCGGAGGTTTTATGGCATGAGATTTCATGCTTTATTGAGAGACATGAGTCTCAATACTCATCCAATTGCCGGATCTGGAGCATAAATAATTACTGAAATTGCTCAGTATTCATAAGATGTGTCGTTGTCTCAGCTGGGAGACTACACATCTGTAGATACTCTGAGAGACAGCCTTCTCAGTCAGAGGTTTTATGGCATGAGCTTTCATGCTTTATTGAGAGACATGAGTCTCAATACTCATCTAATTGCCGGATCCGAAGTATAAATAGTTAGGGTTTTACAATTTTACCCTTGTCGAAAATCCACCATCTACATTAAGTCCCCTGTTTAGTGAGAAACAGTCATGTTCCTCAGTCAGCATTGAATGGTGATTTTCCAGGTACAGACAGAAGTAAGTAATTGAACTTAGTCATAAGATAAGACGTTACCGGATTTCGACTGAATGAGCAAACCATGGTTTGAGCGAAAACCCCAGTGGCATAATAGAGATTCATCCAGTGAGCACAAACTGGTGTAGAACCGCTGATTCAATGGTGGAACCTTGGTCGGTTTAGGATTCACGGGCCGGGCCCGATAAGGAAATCCTTATGGAATTAGGTTTTGGAAATAAATTTTGGTATAAAAGGGAATTACTCCTTTTTTTTAATTCCTCCCACGACCGACCACCATCTTCACATTCTCTTCATCTTCACGCCCGAGTACCAGCAGGAGCAGAGGGGAAAGTTGCCGGAGCACCTAGACAGCATTTCCATCCAAAAGGTCCAAACCAAGCCCTTTTATTTGGTATAGAGCATAAGTTTTATATATTCTTGTTCTTCTATTAGAACTAAAGTTGGATTCAAACCAAGCCCTTTTATTTTTATTTTCTAAACTATGATACTCTTTTCGAAGTTCTTGTAAATCCAATGATGGTTTTTGGATCACATTTATCTCAAATTCTAGATCGGAGAATGTCGGTTCTACTTGTTCAGGAATATTTCTAACCGTAGATTTTGGCGTTTCTACTTTATAATAAGGTTTATTAACCTGATGCGCGGTTTGTTTAACTCCTTCTATAATAATATCATTTGGGTCATTTATAAAATTATGAATAGGATATGTATAAGAAAAAAATGCTACAGATGGCCTTGGTGCACTTCCCTCGCCTTCTGATATCTTAAGCCTAGTTTTCCTGAAAGATGTAAACTGTATTTCCACATCTCCATCTTCATATTCAATTATTTGTTGGAGATTTTGGTTTTGGAAAGGCTTTGCTGGAACTTCTACCTGTAAAGTCCACTTTTCAGGGAGGGTAACCTGATCCCACTTTATGGTTCTGGGAATAACTGTATGGGCTTTACCAATATTGGTATGAAAAAGATTAGTCTGACCCTTTGTTTCATAAACTTGAGCATTAGGACATAAGGTATTCATAACCTTATAATATATTCTATACACAACGGCTAAGTTCTGCGACCCTGCGACCATATCAAACCCCTGAGTTCTAACATTTAATGTTAGAGTTTTAAGGAGTCTTGGATCAGACAGAGACACCGAAAAATTTGGGAAAAAATTAAAATAAATTGGACCTTCACATAAGGTGGACTCAATAATTCCTAATAATGAATCAGTGAATTTATTGTGTCTACAATCCCTGACACATAAGAGTACAAAATTATTTAATCCTGTCCTTGTCAATGGTTTTACAGCTATTTGGATTAAGCCTATATGAAGATAATTAAATCTTTTTTTTTTATGATCTTCTGTCATTCTAGGAGAGAAAAGCTCAAAATTATCATTCGAATCAATTATAGATATGGTCTTTTCTACAGTTTTAATTGCGTAATCGCTTCTGAATTGAAAAGATCCTTTCTTATATACTTCATTAACTGGAACTTTAGGAATATTCCAATTTTGTAATTGTTTTTCAATGTCATGCATTATGACCTCTTCTGAATTAAGGGTTATTTTATTTTTCAAACTATTGTTCTTTGAAAACGATCAGACAAAGCTAGCCATAATTAGGGTTTATAAAGCTGTAAACGGTCAACAGGAATCAATGCTCTAATTTTTTTAAAGAGGTTTTATTTTACGAGCTCACTGCGACTAATATTTAGCACTTTATCTCCCCTTTTAAATGGCTCTGATACCAAAACGTTCCCAGGTTTTATATAATCTTTATATTGAAACAGAATATATATATATATATATAACTTCAAAACAGAATATATTATTAAAACTAATAAATAGAAATAGTGATTGAAAGATAATTTAGAAAATGATTAATAGAAAATTAAAAGGAATCTTCATAATTAAAAGAAATTTAAAACATAGATAACGGGTAGAGATACTTACAAAGTAGTCTTTTATTCCTTAATAGATAGCACACCAAACAACTTCAAACTCACACTTAGAATATGAAAACACTCACAAACTATCACTCTCAAAGCAGGAAACACTCAGAAACTTTCACTCTCAAACTTATAGACAATGACTCTTGAGAACTAAAAACTTGCTCTTTCCCTTTCCCTTAATGGGTATTTATAAGGGGAAAGTTTGCAAGAAACAAAAGAGATAATATTTTCTTTTTTGAGAATCCTATCTATAATTACAACAACCTATAAGTGGTAGACAAGTTGAAGACATATATAAGGTGGAAATCTTAGATAAGATTTACCTTTTTTTCTTTTTTGGAAAATATTAAACCTTTTCACTTTTACTATTTTGAAGCAAATCCGTGTCCTTGGTGAATAGTGGAGTCTTCCTGCTTCCTGTTGATGAAAAGTTGACCAATTTTTTGCCGGAAAATAATTAGAATTTTTCTATCTTCTTCGACCCATTTAAACCCTAAATCATTCCAAAGAAATCATCACCATTTGCATTTAGGTCTTCTGTATTTTCCGATTTTATCTCTTCTTCCTCAAAGGTTTTTGACGAGGACGGTTGGGAACCCAAATCTTCGTTATCAAGTTCCTCCAAAATCTTCTTCTTAAATTCTTCCTTTGACAAGTCCTCGTGCCTATGCTTTAGCGCGAGTATGTGGGTTGAGAATTCCATCGGCATTGAGGTGGTTGATGCCGATACCATAAGCTGAGCTGCAACAAACTGCATGTTAAATGTAGATGGTTGTAGATGTGCTGCATTATATCTATCCCACCATTTGATATATAATTGCCTTTATAAATAAGGGATATAATCCCAATCAGGATCATTATCTTGTGGAATCGAATAATTCCATCTTAGAATCCATGGGATTTCATACAGTATAAAGAACCACTGCATTAATCTTCTTATATCATAAGATTGGCTATTAGCCTTGATAAACTTATTTAACATATCTACAATATATGCAGGTAAAATCTCCGGGCATGGCCCCCAGCTACTTATCCATGATCTGAACCAATTTGGTAGATCTTTGATTGTATTGAGTTTAAAACCAATATACCAGGAATGAGAGAATCTCTGAGTTTGATAGAAAAAAATATGTGTCCATGCTTTAATATAATCAGTATAAGAATATGATCTCGGTTTGATATGGGGGTGATCATTGAATTTTTTTAACCCATGAGGGTTCATTCCCCAATCTCGGTATGATAATACCTTAAGAATAACAAGCTTGGAGAACGCAGGAGGACCATTACCATTACTGTTGGCCGTGTTATGTGTTAAA
Source organism: Papaver somniferum (assembly GCF_003573695.1). Lineage (NCBI taxonomy): Eukaryota > Viridiplantae > Streptophyta > Magnoliopsida > Ranunculales > Papaveraceae > Papaver > Papaver somniferum. Next base: position 149,015,094 of record NC_039360.1, on the reverse strand, counting down.
AGGATAGATCCTGTCTCTATGAGTATTGTTTCATAAAACTCTCTAGTTTTACCATAATGTGGTAAAATATGCTCTTTTAAGTACATGCTTGCAACTTCTGCAGGATCTCTGTTAGCATGTTCTGTTTCCACCGCTAAAGCGGTATTGATGTGGACATTATAAATGCCGACTTTTATTCTGAAGAAGAATATTGTTTTCCCTTATTTGGGTTTCCTTTAATCATAATAGGATTACTTTTTTTCCTTTTATTAGGAGATGGGTAAGAAAATTGAGGAGCCTTTCCCCTAGTTATCTGGCAGTCCATGCTTCCCCTGCAAAAATTCACGAGTCAAGAAATCAGGTAGAGAATTAGTTTCACCTTTTATATATTCAATTTTAAAATCAAACGCTGATAAAATGGCTTGCCATGTTGCAAAAATTTTCCGAGAGGCTAAATTTTTAACATCCTTTACCAATACTTCCTTAGCTGCCTGAAAATCCACTCTAATAAGAAATTCCTGGTTTAACAAATCACTTTCAAATTTAGTAACACAATGAATTATTGCCAATATTTCTTTTTTAATGGTTGAGTAATTTTGTTGTGCCGATTTCCATACACCTGAGGTATATCTTACTAATTGCTCTTTATTATGAATCCTTTGTTTAAGGATTCCTCCATATCCGTCATCTGAAGCATCAGTCTCAACTATTTTGTAGGTTGTTGGATTCGCTATAGTTAGGCATGGCAATTCTTTAGGTTTAGCTTTGATTTTTATAACAGCAGTTGTATGCTCACTGCTCCAATTAGCAGGGTTTTTCCATAATCTTGCATATAGAGGTTTGCTATCCTTAGCTAAATCCTTATAAAAATCTGCTATATAATTTAAGCTTCCTAAGAATCTTTGTAATTGTTTTTTATCCTTGATTTCATCAGGAAATTTATCAGCAAAGGATATAGCCCGTTCTATAGGTATTATAGTACCTTTATTAATATTGTGACCAAGGAATCTAACCTGGGTTTGAAATATTTTCATCTTTTTTGCAGATACCACTAATCCAGCCTGTTTTACTATTTTGAGGAATATTGATAAGTGTTTAAAATGTTGCTCAATTGATTCAGAATATATTAATACATCATCAATGTATACAATTGTAAAAGTTGAATAAGAATTAAATATGTTATTCATAATATGTTGAAATTCTGATGGAGCATTTTTTAAACCAAATGGCATAACATTCCATTCATACTGTCCAAAGGGAACCGTAAATGCAGTTTTATACTTGTCTTTTTCTGCGATTTGAATTTGCCAATATCCTGACTTTAAGTCAAATTTTGAAAATATGACAGCATTATGTAATCTATCTAAAAGATCTTTTTTATTAGGAATTGGATACCTAATCCATCTTAATGCTTTATTCAAAGGCTTATAGTTGATGACTAATCTCGGAACTCCTCTTTCTAATTCAGCTGCTTTTTCTAAATAAAATGCAGGACAACTCCAAGGAGAGTAACTTTTTCTAATCAAACCTTTATCTAGTAAATCTTGAATTTCAGATTTACATATTTCTAATAATCTATTGTTCATTTGAATTGGTCTGGCTTTTGTTGGAATCATTTTTTCAGAAAAATCTGGTTCATAAGGTAATTCTACTATATGTTGTTTTCTTTCCCAGAATGCATTTGGGATTTCAGCACAAACTTCTTTCACTAGAAGATCATTAAAATCATTGATTTGTTTTTGGAGTTTTGGTCAATTTAGTTTCTCTTCTATTTGCTTATATTGAATCTCCTCTTTTAAGAAGAACAAAAAATTTTCTTTGTGCTTGATTTTTTCTTGAACCTGGTTAATAATTTTTTGCCTAGGTTCAGAGACAAATTCAAATAATATTTTATGTCCCTGAATGAGGGCTTCAATGCCCGTATTGTTAATACTTAACGGGTATAACATATTCAAGAATGGAGTCCCTAATATGCAGGATTGAGATAAATTCTTTACCATGATAAATGGTGTCGCTAGACAAATACCATTATTACACACCGCAGCATCAGATAATTTGTAATTAATTATCAATTTGTTTCCATCTGCAGTATTAAGAACTTGGGTTGTTTTGCTAAAATACTTTGTGGGAACTAATCCTTCATTTAAGCAGTTTAGATCTGCACCCGAATCTATGAGTACCATAGTTTCAAAACGGTATTCTTTTCCTATGATTAGGGTGACTAAGGTGTACCACTTTTGAGTGATTACTTTATCTATTATATTAATGAATTGCATGTTTTCGATATCCTGCTTATTAGTAGGTGATTCTGGTTTATCTATATGTGTAGTAATATGAGCCTGGTAGTTTTGTAAAATTTCATCAAAAGAGTTTTCTTCTTGTGAGTCATACTCACAGTCTACTGGTTTATGAAGTTCCAATATCTGGACTCTTTGCTTAAGACTTCTTAATTCTTCTTTAACCTGATTAACTTCTGCCCTAAGATTATTGACTGATGGTTATTTTTTAATGTGAAGATTTTCTACTCTTGCTATTATTTCCTTAAAACTATAAGGTTTGTAAGAAGTTTCGATTTTCTCTTGTTTTGGTGCTCTTTTAGCTACTTCAATATATTTTTCTAAAGTCATTCGCTTTGATTCTGGATTTTCAATTTTATCAATTAACTCTAATATAAAATTTTCTTCATTGGTGAGGACATTAATTCCTAGACTAGATATTTGTTTATGAAACAATTTTTACAAGAACAACCATCTGTACATTCATCATCCTCCAATCCTGAAATTGTCCCTGAATCATTTTCTGAGGAGGATGATTCATCCTCTTCAGATAGATCGGAGTCCATTAAGAGGACTTGTTCTAATTGACGTTTGAGACCTTCGTCTAGATTAAGCTCATTTATTTTTTGTTTTGTACGACACTTATTACTATAATGCCCAATTTTTCCACACTTGTAACAGACCGGAAGTGACTTATTAGTCTTTTTATTTAATTGTTGTGTCTTATTGTTGTTTTTCCTAAAATTGGGTCGTTTAGATTTCAATGGATACCTATTAGGATATATAGTAGTTTTAGGATTGTTATGGGAAGGTGGTCGAGTACCTTTCTTCCTAGATAATAACGCGGATGGTGTATTAGTGTATCCAAATTGCTCACAAAAATCACCTAACTCTTGCTTGTTAGATAATTTATTCTTTTGTATTTGTCTATGTAGATTTATGTCTGAGCATAAAGCTAAACCTTCACATACAATTTCGGAAGATAGTTGGCCAAAAGTATATTCGCCATACTCAATACGTTGTTGAATATTTTTTGATTTTAGTCTATTTCTAACCCTTTCAGCAAACAGAGGGGGTAACCCTGAGACGAATTTCTCTTTCCAAAAATCAGAATTAGAGGAACAATCTTCTCTGCTAAACAATTTTGAGAAGAATACATCCTTGTACCATCTATAATGGGAGAGGGTAGGACATTTAAGATTAATAAGTAATTCCCTAGATCTTTCCATTTGTTGGCTATTACTTCCTACAAAGTGCAGGCCAATGGTATAAAGTAGGGTACTAACAATATCTTCCTGAGAGTATTCAGTACCATATTCTAGCTTGATTGGTTTCTTTTCCATATAAATGCTATATTTTGCCTGGTCGGACATATGGAAATCCCACCATCCTTTAAGTTGGCCAGTAAAGCCAGTAAGTATGGATTCAGCAATTTTTTTTTTCTGGGTTTTTAATGAGTCTAGAAGCAGAAGCATACATCGACATTTGTCTTATGATATTTACTATTTGGTATTCTGTCATACCATCTATGTTCCACTCAACTATGGATCTTCCATCAAACGAAGTCTGATTCCAATTATAATCCTCTTCCAGTTGTAAATCTACCGGTGTTGGTCTAGGGTAATAATTTCTAGTAGGAACTGTCGGTGTATATTTTATTTTTTCCAAAAGATATTTTATTAATGTCATCAGAATTGTTGTTAATATTACCAGAATTTGATGAATGAAAAATTTCTTCCAGTTCTTCTATATCTATATCATTGTATTCTTCGTGTTTGGACAAAACATTTATTCCTTCTTTTGATTGTTTGGATGCTTTAGATGGGCCTGAAGCAGATAAGCTTAATTTTCCTAGCTTTTCTACTAGTGCATCTACAAAGCTATTATCTGGGTTGGACAACCTGAAGACATTTGGATCTATTATTGGGTTTGGTTTAAATAATAATCCACTAGATGGTGCCGGATTAAGTTTAAGCTCATTAGGTTGTATATGTTGGATTTTATCCTTGTTTAACAAGCCTTCAATTCTTGTCGTTTGTTTTCCTATTGAATGTAAATATAAATTGGTGTAGTTATTTTGTTGTATTAACTGACCAATATCTTTATGGTTAGCTACTGAATCAGTTCCCTTATATTCTAATTTGTATGGGGCAGCTATAATACCTTTGATATCAAGGACTACTTCTGGTGGATGGATTGACTGAATAACATTTCCATCTTTTGTCGTATAATATTGAAACTGGGTTTCCAACATATTAAGCGATCTCTTATATTTATTTAAATTGTAAGTTTTGGTAAAATCTTCAAACCAGGTGAAAAATGGGTTTGGATTTCTATTATGACTTAAGTATAGAGCATAAGTTTTATATACTTTTGGCGTTTCTACTTTTGATTCAGAATATATTGATCATTAACGTTGACAAACATGCTTGAGATAGCAACACATGCGAGGTTGACCGAGCTATGCTCTAACAAAGAGAAATAATAATAATAAAATATTAAGCTAAGGCGCTAGGGGACTGGGCCCACCATCCGGGCAATCATGTCGTGGCCAGTCCCACGCCTAATTTCGTATTTTATTATATTTTATTATTTTTCCTTCATCTCATGAAAATTCCTTCATTTGAACAAATATCCTTCGTTTCAAGGAAACTCCTCAGTTTCATGGTGTTTCCTCCGTATCAAGGAAAAAATAATAATTAGGAAAGGTGTCGCGGGACCGAGCTCACTAGCCGGACGGTCATGCCCTAGTTGTGGCCGGTCCCACACCTTGCATTCCTTATTATTTTATTATTATTATTTCCTTCATCCCATGAAATTCCTTGGTTTCATGATATTTCCTTCACATCAAGGAAAATATATAAAATTAGGGAAGACTCACGGGATCGGGCCCTAGCCGGACGACCATGCCCTAGTCGTGGCCGGTCCCACATGCCGCTTATTTTATTGTTATTAATTATCATTGTTTCCTTCATCTCATGGAAACTCTTTCACTTTAAGGAAAACTCCTTTATTCCAACAAACTCCTTGATTTCATGGTATTTCCCTAAAATCATGAAAAATAATATAAAATTAGAAAAAGTGCTATGGGACCGGGCTTATTGGCCGGCCGGCCATGCCTTGGCCATAGCCGGTCCCACACTTCATGGTTCCTTATTTTATTATTATTATTTCCATCATCTCATGGAAATTCCTTAACCTTATGAAACTCCTCAATTTCATGGTATTTCCTTCACATCAAGGAAATTACATAATATTACATAAAATTGGGAAAGGTGTCACGAGACCGGGCTTGTTAGCCAGCCGGCCATGCCCTAGCCGTGGCCGGTCCCATACCTTGTAATCCCTTATTTTATTATTATTTCCATCATCTCATGGAAATTCCTCAGTTTCAGAAAAACCATGAATTCTTCATATTTTCTCAAATGAATGCTGTAATGCACGCCTGAAAATATCAAAATTCTCAGGACTGAGACACGAACACTTTGGTGACATGAGCATATTACCTTGACCGACCAAGGTTGGCTCTCTGGCTTGCAAGAGGTCAGTCCTGCACATTTTCATCATTTGACCTAATTTGTTCACATTAGGTTCAAACTCTTCCAAACAATTTGGAATTTCATAAAACGATCGTCAGTCGGTCCCATGACCAACCAGGGCCGATTTCATGACCCCTTGTTCGGTCCTTCATCTCTTCATAATTTATTAGGTTTTATCACCTAAGGTTCAGATGAGCATGATTTCAATAAATGATTAAACCAGCATTTTGATCATCTTTTCACTAACTGGTCTTCAAGAGACTTTGGTATTTTGCTCACCAGATCATCTGGGCATTACATGGTCGACTCATCATCCCATGTAGCCGGTCCCTCCTTTACTCCGTGGTTTATTTTCAATAAATCATCAATTGATCAGCAATTGATCGAAATTAGGGTTTTCGAATCCAAGGTTCATAATTCCAAATTCAAACGCTAATAATTTTCGTTGATCCCGTGATCAACATTTTAATTAATTATACTCGGTTCAGTTTCCGGTATTCTAAATTAATATTTTATTTTGTTTTATTACCAATAATTCATCAAACGAGCAACATTTTCTCAGATGAGCAATATTTGCTCAGACTAAGGAATATTGGTTCAACTATCAATATTCAACAATCCATCGAATGAGCAATATTTGCTTACTTTAACTATCAATATTTATTTGAGAATTATACCTCTGTCTCAACAGACACGTTCGATTCATGAGTCTTAGAACATTTGAAAATCACGTTCGACTCAGCAATACAAGGACTCATCGTCCCATGAAGTCAGCAATTGACTAAATAAATAAACGTCTGCCTTGCAGACCCACAATCACGAGCATCAATCGTGCTACATAGGGGGATATTCACTAGGGTTTTGGTCTAGCGGTCTACGGCACATGTGTTCATACACACGATGAGAATGTGAGCAAGTCGTGCAATCAGTTGGAGGAGTTAGCAAAGTAGTGGATGGAAAATCAACCAAGTCTCCGCACGATGACCAACTGGTTTTAACACGATTTCCACTTACCCACTCTTTGACTCCAGCAACTGTCACACTTCATGGGATCAAGGTGTTTACAATTCTAGCAATATAAATAAGTCTCTGATCATGATTGAAAGAACATGCAATTTTCGTAAAACAAGAGCACACGAACTCATCATCTGAAAAAATTACTCTCAACAGAGAAAATTCAATCAATCGGGACTTATCTTATTTCTTCACGCAGAATACACAACACACCTATAATTTCGATCATTATTGATCTCACACATTTCTCAGCTTCCCTCCTACAGATCGACCCATCCTCTCTTGTGACCGAATCGACTCTGGAACGACCATTGTCTTGGTTTAGGCCGGAGCCCTACAGATTGATCTCTCGAATTCAAAGCACTCCTTTTTTGCAGTGCATCTGTGTGAGGTTAGACAGTTCGCTCGGTTCAAGGAGTTTCCTCCGCACGGTCGTCTTCTCAATTCCTTAAAAACCAGCGACTCGTTTTTCCCCATCTACAACAACCCTGACTTGCTTAACTCCTTCAGCAAACACATGACCAATCTCACTAAGGACCTTGGGCCAACCATCCGATAACAAAGGTTTTGTGGGCTTGCTTTTATCTTCCACATACATTGCAACAGAACGATTGTTTCTTGACGAATACATACTAGAACCATTAGAAATAGAAGAATCTTCCCTAGAGATAGATGAAGAGGCTACATGAGTAACATTTGGCAAGAAAATATCAACGCTGGTCTTCTTTTTGATATGTGAGATGGATGCAAGAGATTGAAGCGAATAATCACAGTCAACCGGAAATTCTTTCCCACCTTCTCATAAGAAGAAACAAATACCAAGTGGAGTAAATTGCTTCCATTCCTTGCAAACTTGTTCCTTAAACTCATCAAGTTTAGTTTCAATATTAACACGGATGGTAATGAAATCTGCAAAGTAGCGAACAACATCAATGCAACTAACAACATCCATGACAACCTGGAAACTACAAACATACTGTTGATGGTGGATTTTTGTTCAAGGCTAAAATTGTAAAAGTCGAACTTAATACACCGACATCCTACAGAGGATAAAGTTATCCGAGTGATGAATACTTCTTCACTTTACTAATTCACCTACAATGGAGCATGTGGCAACAATCCCAGTATTCTGTGAATTAAATACACCCAGAACGGAGCATGTAGCAACAATCCCGATATTATGTGGATTTATAGCATTATTAATTAATGCATGATTAGCCTTGTATTTCCTGTGCTGTTCCCGCAGAACTCTCATTATTGGTGCGGCATGACGACTGAGTGTTTCTCTTAGTAGAGTAACATGAATCTCAAAGTGTCAATAGTGAGGCATGCACGAAATACCCGTACAGGCTACATCTCTCGGTGTGTTATACTAGCCCGATTGAGCATATTTCCTAAGAGAAATCTAGACTGCCCATGTCGGTCTCAGAAACGATCACGACCATGCAGGTTGGCCGCATGATTTAACCAGCCTAGACGATCCTCAGTAGGAGAAGGCTATCACCGCAATGACCACCAGCGGGCCCGTTTATGCCCTGGACGGTCGAACACATGCTATGCACCCAAATAGCCACCAAACGCCAGCCCTGAAGAAGGATGGTCGAGCTGGTATGGAGTGTCTAGTATGCGCAAGACTTTCAAAAATAGTCTCAAAGAAGTCGCGACCGTCCAATTTCGCAAGCCAAGTTGGACGGCTTGGATCTTCCCGCGATTGATCGGAGAAGCGTTGACATGCACATTGGCGGGCCCACTTTTCACCTACCTGATCGGTTCTCTCACGACCAAGCCATGGAACAATAAAATATTGCTCAAAACATGGATGGCGTGACGCTTTAAAAGCCGTAGAATTCCACTAGTGTCTTAAATTGATCACGACCATCCAACTTCGCAAGCATGGTTGGATGGCTTAGATCACACCTAGGACCACGAGGAAGGTACGGACACGTTCACCGTCGGCCCAATGTGGATCCCGCATGATCGGCCTCCCCAAGGGAGGAGCATAGCTTTCCAAACCGTTTGGTTGAAGTTGCATGCGCACGACCGATCCGAAACCCTAATTAGGGTTTGCGGCATGTTACATGTGTCGTTAATTGATCACGAGCGTCCATCTTCGCAAGATTGGATGAAGGGTGTATATATAGACTTAAAAGGTCCCAAGCATGTCAACATGATTACTGTGGGCCCATCTAGACGCAAGATCGATCGTCCTAGGCCAACCATGGCCGAATGCCTCGAAACGCGCGTCCAAAGTAGGCATGTCGCGTGGTTTTAAATTCCTTCGCGGCAACGGGTTTCTGTCGAAAACCAATCTCAACCATTCACCTTTGACGGTCAAATTGAGTGGCCCAGATCACATCTTCGCGAGACGAGCCAACATGGACATGTACACTGACGGGCCACCTCCATGCATGACCGATCGGTCCCACCAAAACTGGGTCCCATGCTTGAGTTCGATCAAGCCAAAGAGTGATGCTTGCACACCTCTTTAAAACCTAATATTCCATCAACGGTCGCAGATGAGGGTCTTAAGCCATCTCGTCCGTCCAACTTCGCTAGCTTGGTCGGACAGCCTAGGTTAAGAGTTAGACGACCAATGAAGCGTCTCTGTGATCACCGTCCGCCACTCTTCCACATGGAGTGATCGGCCATGAGATGGATCGCCCATGAGGCTTCCAAACGATCACTCGAAGATGGCTGTACGTGATGATGTTTTAAGACACTTAAATCCGTGACTTACTCCGTTAAGCTTTAAAACAGCGATGCTTCATGCATATTTAATATACTCGATGCATTACATGCATAGAATACACACGATATTTTACAAATATGAATTCCCTAAATAACTTAGTTATTTAGCCTAGCACCGCATGCTACTTCCTGTGGGTCCCACGACCCACACATTCGAGACATCAAGCATGTCACAAACTGGGGGATACTTACTGGGGTATTGGTCTGGCGGTTTACAATGTGCAGCGTGCAACGCGCCATCACAAGAACGTGTCAGGAAGACATGGACGGTTATTGATGATGGGAGGAGTGGGAAAAGACTGATCGTGTGACATTAACACACGACCCCACTATCCCATCACTCCACTTCCTCCACTTCCCACGAGAGACGAGGGTTATGCTCAATGGCTTGTATAAATAGGTTCTCCTCCCTATTTCCAAAACAGACAGAAACCAAGTGTTGATATAACGTATTCAAACACTCAGAGCTGATTGCTTACATTTTTTGCAAGCCAGTTCATCTTTCTGATACAAGTCATAAACAACCAACACCTTCACACTCTCAACACCTTCTTCGCTTCGCTCTCTAAGATCAACCACATCTCCTTCACTTTGTGACCGAAGCAAGTCTGGAACGGCCATTTCTTGGTTTAGGCCAGAATTGTACAGATTGATTTCTCAAATCAGAAAGCATTCCCATGCAGTGCATTTGTTTAGGGTTTAGATTCGTTTCTTATCCGCACACCCAAATTTACCAAAAACCGCAGAAACAGTTTTCACCCATAAACAATTGGCGACCACAGTGGGAGATTAATCTCTCGGTTGTGAAGTCAATTTCTTCAATACCAATTCAATTTTATTGATTTCGAAAATGGTGGATGTTAGGTCTGGATCAGCAACCAATCCTGACGGGAATAGCGCTGACAACACTCTCGGTGTTGATATCCCAGGTGTCACCGTGCAGTCAGTCAATACCATCAATGTATCTCGTGGAATTACTTCCTCTGCTACCAGCACCAGCGGAGCATGAAGAGATATTCCATTGGGCGCGACACTTCCTATCACCAGAGCCAGAGCAGCCGCAAACCCTGGAATCTCTTCAAGTGTAACGCCTCCAGCCGTCACCAGAGCAACTGCCACTCCTCCATCGGGACGAGGAGCTGGAGGAGCCATAGGAGGACAACCCCCTATTACCATAGTGGATTTGATGGAGAAACAAGAAATCCTTGCTACGGCACAGACAGACATGGCTACAACTCAGGAAGAGGTACTCAATTTTCTTAAGACATTAACTGATCGATTGCCACAAGAGCCGCGACAGCCTCTGGATCCAACAAGGAACGCATTCAACGCACCCTGAGAAGGTACTTCAGCGGCGCGGGCCTACATGGACCTGATCAAAGAAGCGATAAACGACATACTCGATCTCCTCATCAAGATGACATCAGATATGAGCGGTCATGTCATGAAGACTCCTACACTGGGGACTGATCCTCACAACGATCCTTTTCAAGTCAATAGTTTCACTATGAACCAGAGGCCGGTGGATCAGGAAGCGGCTTCTCTAGTGGAAAGTTTATGCGAACTTTTACACCTCTCGAAGAATCAGCAGGCGGAGACGTTTGCTACAATCAACCAGAGGAAGGTCACAACCGTGCCCTACATGTTACCACACACATCAAGGATTCAGAGTTCAAGAGGTCCCTTATCAACACATGAGCGTCTTCGAATGTGATTATTCTCAAGACTCTCAGGACAACCAAGGTTCACCCAGGCAAGATCGTACGGAATCCTACTACGATGAAAAACTTCGAGGGAAACCAAACCAACATGTATGGGTATGTCAACCTGAATTTATTTGTAGGGCCCGTCCAGTCAAAGGTGAAATTCTAAGTCATAGAAAAAGAGCCAGACTACCACATGATATTGGGGAGACCGTGGCTTCATGACAGTAGGATTGTCCCTTCGACATATCAACAGTGCCTGAAGACTATGCTGAATAAAGAAGTCGTTAATATCCCTGCATCGCTGTCTCCCTATGCAACGATATGTTGAGTGGAATTGTTTGAACCAAGAGAAGCTCCGCAGGAAGGATCAGACAAAGTTCATTGCATCCCACTCCCCACGTGGGCGTCGATTCAGGAGAAGGACCGACTCGCATTATTAAGGGCTAAGCCCCACAATGCATCTTTGCTGACAAGTCGTTATTCTTCATCCGGTGACGCCGCAACCCACGCTCACGCTAATTATTATTATTTCCTTGATACGGAGGAAACACCATGAAACTGAGGAGTTTCCTTGAAACGAAGGATATTTGTTCAAATGAAGGAATTTTCATGAGATGAAGGAAAAATAATAAAATATAATAAAATAAGAACTTAGGCGTGGGACTGGCCAGGACATGATTGCACGGCTGGTGGGCCCAGTCCCCTAGCGCCTTAGCTTAATATTTTATTATTATTATTTCTCTTTGTTAGAGCATAGCTCGGTCAACCTCGCATGCGTTGCTATCTCAAGCATGTTTGTCAATGTTAATGATCAAAACTATAAGTCTTGATTTCTAGCCTACATAGCTAAGTCTCGGACTAGGATAGAAAAGTGTAGTTGAGCTCAAGGACTTCATGGTGATTCATCAGACAGCGACGAAGATCTATACAAGGAACCGTGGAACTTCATCAACAACAAAGTATGTTGAGACTTGAACTTATCCACCACTCAAAAGTCTATCTATTCTATCTCCTACTTCTTATGAGACAAAATTCGTATGCTATATAGACTAGATCATACACATTTGATATTTCGAGCCGAGTATATCTCGCCTATCTATATCTCGAAATCATGTGTTGGTAAAGCGCTTCGCTTTGATCAAGTTTATCTTCACCTAGTGACGAAAGTCATGAAAAGTTTCAATCACTTTGAGAATTGCTCTGAAGTGAATCAGTCTGTGAATAAAGGCTACATAACGTCCTCTGAGAATGTCTCAATGATTGTAGAGTTTAGATTACATAACCATGTATTCCTTGACCCGAAGTTTTCGAACTTTGTTGATCAAAAGAAATCGGGAGGATTGTGGAATTGGCTTGCCAAGTCCGCGAACCCAGTCTGCAGACTCAGTCCGCGAACTGACGGAAGTTCTCGACCGAGAATTTCTGCTGGATTTTCCAAAACTTTGTGTGATAATTCCGAGAACTCAGTCCGCGAACCCAGTCCGCGAACTGGCGGAAGTTCTCTTTCTGAGAATTTCTGCTGAGTTTGGAAAACTCAACCGATTAACTTAAGTCCGCGAACTTGTTTGTGAACTTAAGAGGTTATGATCTAAAGATGTGCTCTGAACATGAAACTTAAATTACTAAGGAATGCTTTATGCAAACCGTAGCTATAAAGTTCATGAGCCGATTCAATCGAATCGAATCATCTTTGTATCAATTGTGTATTGTGTGGTTACATAAGATCTCATAGCAATTGAACAACTCTTTAACTAGTTCATTTGAGTCAATTGAACTAGTTATGGTGAAGAAGAACAAGGTTAATATGAAATGCTCATATGGTTGACCTTTTTGGGTTACTAACCAACATACACATACACGTTTGGGCATGGTTTTCACGAACCCGGTAAACGTTTACCAAAATGTGTGTGACAAGCTAGGTTTTTCGATCTAACGGTTGAGAAATATTAGATTGAATCTAAATCAGGTTTTCATCTAACGGTGAATAAGGATTGCTTTGTAACTAAGGAAAAACCCTGATTTGAAGGCTATATAAAGGAAACATCTAGCATTGTGCAAAACTAATCCCCACACGTCTGTGTGCTACTAGTGCGCCCGCTAGAGTCGATCTCCATTAACCTTTGATTTTCTTCTCTAAAATCAGGTTAACGACTTAAAGACTTCATTGGGATTGTGAAGCCAGACCGATACTACTTTATCGTAGTTGTGTGATCTAATTTTGCATCTTCTATCGTATGAGTACAATCGATTGATTGACTTGATATCGTGAGAGTTCTCCGATAGGCAAGATAAAGAAGTCACAAACATCTTCATCTCACTTTTTGTGATTCCTCGATAATCCTCTTGTATAGTCATGAAGGATTATAAAGAGGTGATTGATTAATCTAGGCTGTTCTTCGGGAATATAAGACCGGATTATCAATTGGTTCCTGTTCACCTTGATTTATCAAGATACGGAACAAAACTAGGGTTTATCTATGGGAGACAGATTTATCCTTTGATAGACTTTTCTGTGTGAGACAGATTTGTTTATTATCAAGTCTGCGATTTTGGGTTGCAGCAACTCTTGGTTGTGGGTGAGATCAGCTAAGGGAATCAAGTGCGCAGTATCCTGCTGGGATCAGAGGCGTAGGAGTACAACTGTACCTTGATCGGTGGGAGAATGATTGGGGTTCAACTATAGTCAAGTCCGAAGTTAGTTTGCAGTAGGCTAGTGTCTGTAGCGGCTTAATACAGTGTGTATTCAATCCGGACTAGGTCCCGGGTTTTTTCTGCATTTGCGGTTTCCTCGTTAACAAAATTTATGGTTTCTATGTTATTTCTTTTCCGCATTATATTTTATATAATTTAAATAATACAAGTTGTGCGTTCGTGATCATCAATTGGAAATCCAACCTTTGGTTGTTGATTGATATTGATTGATCCTTGGACATTGGTCTTTGGTACCGTCCAAGTATTCCTTGTATTTGATAAAGACTCGCTATTGTTTTTAGCTTGAGTAAAAATCAAATCAAGAGAGAGATATTAACTCATGAGATACTTTCATCTAGATACGAGTCTAAGAAGTATGCCATCATTGAAGGGAATAACCTCAATAATCTTTCCAGAAACACCTTGGTTGGGAAGCTAAAGATCTTTGACCATGAGCATACATCCAAAGTCGGTAAGGATGTTGCCTTTAAAGCACAGAAGAGCACTAAAATACTTGCCAAAGGTAAAAGTGTTCATGTCTCTGAGGATGATCAATCTGAGAATGATTTTTCAGATGAAGACCTTGACAAGTTGGTCTCCTTGATCACAAGACAGTTTAGGGATCTTCTGTTGAAGAGAAGTAAACGGTTTTCAAGAGACAAACCTAGGTCATCAGACAAACCTCACGGTCGCGTACCTCCTAAAAACAAGGATGTTGACGAGGCTGATGACGAGGACATGCATCAGTGCTTTAAGTGTAAGGGTTTTGGCCATTTTGCTAACGAATGCCCAAATCGTAGAAAATACACTAGGAACAAAGGTATAGCAGTAACACTTGATGAAATGTCTGAAACCTATGATTCCGATGAAGATAGGAAATCAAGTGTAGGGCTCCTTGGTGAAAACATCGATTTTGATACTTGTAGCAATACATATATCAACCTCAATGGGTTCGGATAAGAAGGAAACCGAATCAAGCTGGAAGATTCTCTAAATGGGAACCCTGTCAGTAATGTTTCAGGATCTACTGTATGTCTAGCTGCTTGCACATATCGGATTCCTGAATACTATCCAAGTTTGATGTGCTCGTTTTGTTCGATGAAGGGACACGAACAATCAAGGTGTTACAAATACAAGCACCAAATAAGGCACGCCAGCAAACTTCAATGAAGAGCATATCGATTGGCGAGGAAGCTGAAACTTGCTCAGAAGACCGCCGAGGTATGTAGGATCTTATCTTCGTCTAAGAAGTTGGTTTCAAGGGATAGAGTAAGACCATTTGAAAAGAAAGTATGGTCGAATCGTTTTGATAGACAGAAGTCTGAAGATTCCTCCCTTAAGGAAAAAGATGGACAAATCGTTGTTCATCGCAACACAACTTGATTGTGTTGTTGGGAAAATCTTTTCTCATGTGCCTGATCGAAAACAGACAAGATTGAGTGTTGATTCAGGCTTCAATAAAGTTTTTCCTTCTTTTCTTAGATCTGTTATTTTCTGTCTATCACATAAAATAAAGGGTTATTATCGACAATTCTACTCTTTATAGGGTTTAGAGTTGGGCGTATAAGAACCTGTCAATAGGTTTCGAACCCTACATTTCTTTTCCTTTTTGACATCCTATATAAGATTGCTTGTTGAGTTAAGTGATTCAATCACACAAATCCAGTTGTTTATAACTATTCTCAAAGCACCATGTCAGATGGAAAGGATGTCAACATGATTGTTAAATATTCAATCAAGGAAAATGAAAAATCTCATATTTCTAAGTCCCTGAAAAGAAAAAGAAGGAATACAAAAAATCCCAGGGTTGTGCCTTCTAACTCTTAGAAGTTTTCCGATGTTCTTGATGATTTGAAGGAAGTAAGAAAGCAGATTCGTGAAATAAAGCCTTTTGTGTCAAAGTCCTTAGAAATTCAGAGAGCCCTGGTACGACATAATCAGCCAAGACACTTCGTTGATATAAACTCCTATCTTCGTGAACCGTATGTTCCAATGGCTGTTGACAACAAGGAGTTTGGGAATGATGCTGAATTTCTCAAAGGCATTGTCGCCTAGGATGTCTTCTTTTTGGATTAGTTGGAAGAATAACTAGTGCTTTGAATAGCGATGATTGTGACTACACATAACTATTTTTGTTTTCATCTTCTTATGTTATTTTTTAGGTTTATTGGTTTTAAATTCTAAAAATATTTGGAGGATGATGTTTATTACAGTATTTTAATGGTTTGTGATATTGCAATATTTTTATGGGATATGTATTGTTTGCGTCCGTGAACTTGAAGGTCCCATATTGCGGTGAAAAGTAAAGTCGTTCATGAATTGGTATTCGTATTGATGAAAGGACGAATGGACTTTTGACATATACAAAAGTTATGCCTATGCAGTCATGTATTTGATGGAAAATAGGACAAAATCTTTTGTTCGACAAGGATAAAGTCTATTATGTCGTTATGATGGAAAATAGAATAGATCCTTGTATGTTATCCACGGTATTGATCTTCATTGATCCATTTTATTATGTTCTATCGTAAAGGCTCCATTGTGTGTCTTATGTTGAGCACCTTACAACTAAGTCGATTTACCTTGGCTTTGTTGGTTGTTCCATGAGATTATATATGTCGAGCATTAGAAACTAAATTAATCAACTAGTTTGGTTATTTAGTTTGTACTCCATAAGTTTTCCTTATTATGTTGAGTACATGTACAGTTAAGGTTGTCATATTCTATGATGAACTTAGTCGGGGTTCCATAAGTTCTTTTATGTTGAGCCCAAAATAATTAAATTGATTAATTTGGTGACTAGTTTGGTTATTTGTATTCCAATTAGATTAATTATAGGTTCTCTTGTAATTAATCTAGTTGAGTTTTCATATATTCCACAAGTTCTTGTGTTGAGTATATGAAAGGCTACACTATCATGTTCTTTGGTTAATGTAGTCATATATTCCGTAAGGTTTTCCTTATGTTGAGTATTTGAACGGTGAAGTTAGTCATCTCCGTGTGATTGACTTAGTCGTAGCTCCGTGAGTTTATTTATGTTGAACACTTTCAATTAAATTGATCAGTTTTGTGGTTTGATTTAGTTGCGTATTCCAATTGAATTAATCATGGGTTTACTTGTGGTTAAATTGGTTGAGTTTTGGATATAGAAAATCATTCTCAAGGTTTTTGGTGTCCAATAAAAAATCCTTCTTTTCTTTCGAAATCAAGGTCGCTCTTGTTGTTCTCTCGGGAATGACATCAAATGGGGGAGAGTTCTTTTGAACTTGTGCTTAATGGTAATATCTTGCGGGGAGTGCAGCTGTGGAATTTTATAGGGGTTATCTTGTATCTTAAAACTCTTTGATGAATGATGTTATCTTCGGCTATTAGATTGCATCTAAATTAAGTTGGTATGTATTTTTCTTTTGGTCATGAAATGTCTCTTGTGGAAATTTCATTATGATCCCATTCTTGTACCTTTGCCAATTTTATTGACAAAAAGGGGGAGAAATATTGTAGTTCACACTATAAATACATATGGTTTTCGGATCATTGTGTAAGGGGGAGTGGTTTCCATGATCGAGATGGAGTATTGACTAAGGGGTAGTGATACATATCACCGTAGTATTATTGTTAAAGTCGTGATACAATTGGACTTTGATGTTACATAATAGTACTATGACACTGTATAATAATGATCGAGAATCTCGATTTCTCTCATTGGTATAACTACGGATCTTCAACAACGATGGTGCTAAACTTACAACCTTTGGGATCATTGGAGTACTTGGAAAGACGAAGATTTCAAGGAACGTCGAAGATTAGACTATGGAATAGGAGCCACTAATGTTTATCTTTTTTGTATTCCATATGTATTAATAGTTTTGTCACTAAAATTGACAAAGGGGGGAGATTGTTAGAGCATAGCTCGGTCAACCTCGCATGTGTTGCTATCTCAATCATTTTTGTCAATGTTAGTGATCAAAATTATAAGTCTTGATTTCTAGCCTACATAGCTAAGTCTCGGACTAGGATAGAAAAGTATAGTTGAGCTCAAGTACTTCATGGTGATTCATCATACAACGGCGAAGATCTATACAAGGAACCGTGGAACTTCATCAACAAAAAGGTATGTGGATACTTGAACTTATCTATCACTCAAAAGTCTATCTTTTCTATCTCCTACTTCTTATGAGACAAAAGTCGTATACTATATAGACTAGATCATACACATTTGATATTTCGAGCCGAGTATATCTCGCCTATCTATATTTCGAAATCATGTGTTGGTAAAGCGTTTCGCTTTGATCAAGTTTATCTTCACCTAGTGATGAAAGTCATGAAAAGTTTCAATCACTTTGAGAATTGCTCTGACGTGAATCAGTATGTGAATAACGGCTACATAGCGTCCTCTGAGAATGTTTCAATGATTGAAATTAGAGTTTAGATTACATAACCATGTATTCCTTGAGCCGAAGTTTTCGAACTTTGTTGATCAAGAGAAATCGGGAGGATTGTGGAATTGGCTTGCCAAGTCCGCGAACCCAGTCCGCAGACTCAGTTCGGGAACTGACGGAAGTTCTCGACCGAGTATTTTTGCTAGATTTTCCAAAACTCGTTTGTGTGCTAAGTCCGCGAACTCAGTCCCCGAACTGGCGGAAGTTCTCTTTCCGAGAATTTCTGCTGAGTTTGGAAAACTCAACCGATTAACTTAAGTCCGCAAACTTGTTTGTGAACTTAAGAGGTTATGATCTAAAGATGTTCTTTGAACATGAAACTTAAATTACTAAGAAATACTTTATGCAAACCGTGGCTATAAAGTTCATGATCCGATTCAATCGAATCATCTTTGTTTCAATTGTGTCTTGTGTAGTTACATGAGATCTCATAGCAATTGAACAACTCTTTAACTAGTTCTTTTGAGTCAATTGAACTAGTTTTGGTGAAGAAGAACAAGGTTAATATGAAATGCTCATATGGTTGACCTTTTTGGGTTACTATGTTGAACCAACATACACATACACGTTTGGGCATGGTTTTCACGAACCCAGTAAACGTTTACCAAAATATGTGTGACAAGCTAGGTTTTTCGATCTAACGGTTGAGAAATATTAGATTGAATCTAAATCAGGTTTTCATCTAACGGTGAATAAGGATTGCTTTGTAACTAAGGCAAAACCCTGATTTGAAGGCTCTATAAAGGAGACATCTAGAATTGTGCAAAATTAATCCCCACACGTCTGTGTGCTACTAGTGCGCCCGCTAGAGTAGATCTCCATTAACCTTTGATTTTCTTCTCTAAAATCAGGTTAACGACTTAAAGACTTCATTGGGATTGTGAAGCCAGACCGATACTACTTTATCGTAGTTGTGTGATCTGATCTTGCATCTTCTATCGTACGAGTACAATCGATTGATTGACTTGAGATCGTGAGAGTTCTCCGATAGGCAAGATAAAGAAGTCACAAACATCTTCGTATCACTGTTTGTGATTCCTCGACAATACGCTTGTGTAGTCAGGAAGGATTGTAGAGAGGTGACTGATTAATCTAGGCTGTTCTTCGGGAATATAAGACCGGATTATCAATTGGTTCCTGTTCACCTTGATTTATCAAAAGACGGAACAAAACTAGAGTTTATCTATGGGAGACAGATTTATCCTTTAATAGACTTTCCTGTGTGAGACAGATTTGTTTATTATCAAGTCTGCGATTTTGGGTTGCAGCAACTCTTGGTTGTGGGTGAGATCAGCTAAGGGAATCAAGTGTGCAGTATCCTGCTGGGATCAGAGGCGTAGGAGTACAACTGTACCTTGATCGGTGGGAGACTGATTGGGGTTCAACTATAGTCAAGTCCGAAGTTAGTTTGCAGTAGGCTAGTGTCTGTAGCGGCTTAATACAGTGTGTATTCAATCCGGACTAGATCCCTGGGTTTTTCTGCATTTGCGGTTTCCTCGTTAACAAAATTTCTGGTGTCTTTGTTATTTTTTTCCGCATTATATTTTATATAATTGAAATAATACAGGTTGCGTTCGTGATCATCAATTGGAAATCTAACCTTTGGTTGTTGATTGATATTGATTGATCCTTGGACATTGGTCTTTGCTACCGTCCAAGTATTCTTTGTATTTGATAAAGACTCGTTATTGTTTTTAGCTTGAGTAAAAATCAAATCAAGAGAGAGATATTAACTCCTTGAGATACTTTTATCTAGATTGAGTCTGACTGTCTAGTTGATTCTCTAGCAAAGTATTTCGGAGTTAGTCCATACATATTGCTAAGCGAAATATTGGGTGGTGTTGTTAGACCCCCGCTTTTTCACTTCCTATTTTGCATAGGTTCATCGTTCCTTCGTATTTTTGAATGTTCGTTCCTGCATTCAGGTGCTCGTTAGTGCATTATTTCTGAATACACTTGCACTATTTTGGTCGGGGCTTACTCGATTGAGGCTCAGATGCATGTACGTTGAATATTTATCACTAACCCATGGAATTCTGCTGGGAAGACCAACAAATTGAAGTAATGAAATATTATTAAGAACGTAGAATATTTCCGAATATTCAGTTAATGAATTTAAGGATTAGAGATAATTAATTGATGTCTCTATACTAGCAGGCATGATGTCTAAGAGCATTAATTATTCAAGAATTGAGCGATATGAGCTTGTTGAAGTGTCATATTTCTTTTATGTAGTCAGGGAAAACATTGTTACATCCTGAAGATGTTATTGCTCTATAATAGCAGGCAAGCTGTCAAGGAGCCGTCCAATCGTTAAGATTCTATATGCATGTCTTTTATATAGTCAGGGAAAACATTGTTACATCCTGAAGACGTTATGCTTTATACTAGCAGGCGAGCTGTCTAGGAACCGTCCAATCGTTCGATTCTATATAAAAGTGATTACTGAAATTGCTCAGTATTCATGAGATATGTCGTTGCCTCAGTTGAGAGACTGCATATTCACGTATGCTCTGAGAGACAATAAACTCGGTCAGAGACTCTTGCGGTATGAGTTTTCATGCTTCAATGAGAGACATGAGCCTCAATACTCATCTTGATTGCTGGATCAGGAATATGTACAGTTATGGTTTTACGATTTTAGCCTTTGTCGAAAATCTACCATCTATACTCGTTCGTGCATTCGGGTGCTCGGTCGTGCATCATTGTCGAGTACACTTGCACCATTTTCTTGGGCCTTACTCATTGATGGTCCAGATGCCCGATTGTTGAGTATTTATTACTAATCTATGAAATTCAGTGGAGAATGATTCATGAAACTGAGTAATAAAGGTGAGTAGTTATTTATTATCAATCCATAGGATCAGCCGTGAATTCGACCATGAATTCGGAATAATAAAACAAGTATTACCATTCCATGGGATAGTGGATTCGACCATAGACTCGGAATAATAAAATGAGTGGTTATATTACCATCCCATGGGATCGTGGATTCGACCATAGAATCGGAGTAATAAAATTATCTATTACCATTTTTCCATGAGATCATCTGTGGATTCGATCATGAAATCGGAGTAATGAGATAAAATAGATTATCTTCTAGGAATTCAGTGGTGAATGTCACGGTAGAATTAATCTATTGCAGAAGGGGATATTAGCTAGTAAAGCGTCATACCCGTCCTGAAAGGTTCATAGTCATGGAACAACGAGTGTTGCCGACGTCCTGAAGGCGTTTTGCCATCTCAACAATTATATATGGAGAACCGCCTGAATATATACACGGTCTCTCTGCATAGTCAGGGAACGGTAAGTGTCACCGACGTCCTGAAGGCGTTTTGCCCTCTCAACAAACAATTATGTAGGAGAACCGCCCAATCGTTCTTCTATGTAGAGGTGGGTCTCTCTATGTAGTCAGGGAACAACGAGTGTCACTGACGTCCTGAAGGCGTTAAGTTCTTAATCATACGGAGAACCTCCCAATTATGTTATTCTACATAGTGGTCCTGACGAAATGAGAAGCATCGAACGCTCCGGGGAGGCCTTTCGAGTGACATATGCATCATGGCTCGTAAAATATGAATCGTCACATGCGTTCCTGAAGCCGTGTCAGAAACATGCAATATCATGATTTTACGATTTTGACCTTTGTTGAAAATCCACCATCAACATTAAGTCCCCTGCTTAGTGAGGGACAGTCATGTTCCGCGGTAAGCATTAAATGTTGATTTTCAGTCGACGAGATCAGTGGTTGAACTCAGTTGTACAAAGGTATTTTAAGAATCCCCGATTTGCTCCAATGGTGTCATGTACGAGCAAATGCTCAGGTGAGGATCCTGATAGTATGATAGAGTGTCATCCCGTGAGCACGGGGAGATGAGGCACTGCTGATTTGGACGGTTGGACGTCCAATTTTGGTCAGTTTAGCGTTTGCGGTCCCGAGCCCAAAAAGGAAATCCTTGTGTTAGGAACAAACGTTCATTCGTTCGTTAGTTTAAGAAACAAATAAAATAGACCTAAGTCTAGTGATAAAATTTTTGTCTATACACTTTCACGAAAGCCAAAATTTTATTTTTTAAATATGTGAGATTTCACAAAAGAGAATAAACTCTCGTTTCAAAGGTGGATGCTCGTACGAGAGAAAGGTTTTTTTTTTTGAATAAACGTGCGTCTGTTAGCAATAAAATTTTTGTCTATGAGCTTTCATGAAAACATTTATTTTCAATATGTGAGCTTTCATAAATTTTTGAAAATACACTTGTCGTTTCAAAGACGGATGCTCGCGATAGGGAGCAAAAATATATACATATATTTTCAAAGTTACGTGAATTTCGCGTTAATATATATTTTTTGTAAAATCAATGTTTTGATTTTGAACAACTGTTGAAAGTAGACAATTATTCACGGTGAAATAATGTTTGTATGTGATTTTTCACAATTGTAGAATGGACATGTGTCCAATTTTTGAAAAACCCGTGGATGTTCACACAGTGAAAATTTATGTGAAATCAAATTTTGATTTTCAGCAATTGCTAGAAGTAAACTGTTAGAGCATGGCTCGGTTGAACCCACCAAGCGTTGGTATGTCAAGTTTAGTTGTCATATTTTAGTGAATCAAAACTCATGTTAAGAGTCGCTTGATTATGTACTAGAGTCAACTTCGTATAGGTTAGCTTGAATGTATTAGGATATCAGACATTACAAGTATTGCGAAGTCTTGAAAATGTGAAGAAGCAAGGAGATACAACGACAACAATCATCCTTCCACTTGAGGTTAGTGATATTTGACTTGAACCGTTTCATTCCCTAACGTATCTTTCAAGTCGTGCATATTGAAAACATAACTGCGAAGCATGTTTGAACTCTAGATAGACATAGTATTAAGGAATACAATACGAGGTTTATTGCTTAACCATTAAACTTTGTAGATAAAACATCTCCATAATCATTTGAATGCTATTGTGATTATGTATGGGTATGAGGTGAGGATTTCATTTTATGCAACAATGTTTACATGTGTTCTAAGGAAGTAAGTTCATAAACTTGTTTGTGATCCGAAAAGGAAATTGCCAGGCGTTATTGGTTTTGTTAATCATTGCATATCTTATGAACAACCAATATGTGTGATTGACTATAACCGCTCACAACTTGTTTGTGTTCTTGGTAGAACTATTCACAAAGGCCTGACTAATGTATTGGTATGACTTTTATTAGTGAAACCGATCTTAAGTAATTACTTGAGATGGTATGATCGGGTTTGTGTTTTTTCTGACAAAATATGGGAAAGGGGAACCGATCCTAGTAAGAGGCGCAGTCCATCACAAAGGGGAACCGATTCTTGTATGGGGTGCAACAAGGTTTATAGAAAAAGGGGAACCGATCCTATGGACATGTGCAACACGTTTTTAGGCAAAGGGGAACCGATCCTATGGATATGTGTAACACGTATAAGTTAGATACCATATATATGTGGGGAACCGATCCTAGTACCTAGTCAAACGAATTTCGGAAAGCTAGTGTGACTATGCACAGTACTCATATGGAGGTAGAACCGAAACTTGTTTTGGTAGAACCGCTAAACCCATAATTGTGATTTAATGTTGGTTTGATCAATCGCATAGTTCCTGAAAGTCAGATGAACCAATTCTAAACTTGTTTGGAAGTGTGGCAAATCGGTTTCAAGGTTGTAAGTGTGAAAGAGAACTTACAAAGTTAAGATGTCGACATACTTTGAACATGTGCTATGAATGTTTATTTCTTTAATTGTTCAAAGATATTCCTTAACGGCTAGGGGAAGAGAATCCAAGGATCGAAACATAAGTAAGTTAAGAATATTTTAATTAAGGTTATTAATTTCATTTTGTAGGGAAATTCCATAACATTTACTAATTAGATTTTCCGAGCGATTTCGATCATTATTTTTGGACAGAGCATTTCCAGGAATTATGAAAACCGAATTTGTGCTTTAATGAATATCTTGAGAATATTTTCGGTTTTGGAAATTCCTTGGTGTCCAAACTTCCTTGTCTATAAATACTTGAAGTTTGCCTTTCTAGCAAACTAATCCTTCGTAACAATAGACTTCCTCTTTTGTTGTTGTTACTGGTGTAGCCGCCTATTCGGAGAGGAGAGTAAACTAATTAGGCGAAATCTCTTACAGCCGCTCAGTTTAAAGTCTTTTTTGGGATTGAGAAGCTCTAGCGTGTACCGTTTATGGGAAACTAGATAATTGCGGTTTATCTTTTGTTTTCGATTGATTTGATTGACTAACGGTGGTTGAAATCTGATGCACCTAGTTTTTTTATTCTTGAGAATCTTCTCTTCTGATATAATATTCACTCAAACTAGTTCAGAGTTTCGATAGGGATCTTTAGACTGTTGTTAGTTCTAAAGACGATCTTGTGATAATCCATTGTTAACAGACTCTGCTCTGTGCGTGATTGATCACAAGAGGTTCAAGTGATTGTGTGCAGGTTTTTATTGAAGATTTAAGAAGATCTGAAGACAAAGAAGATATTGAAGATCTGACTTGGGTTTTATAATCTTTGGTGTGCACAATACTTGTTTTGGTAAAATAGGATCCAATTAATAATCGGTTTATCCTTGTGGTAGATTGGATTGATTAATTGAGTAGATCGGCATCAACAAAATTCTTTAGATTAAGAGTGTTGTTGGCTAAATCTTAAATGATTACTTCGGTAATTTAACATAAGATAGATCTAAGGACCTGACGAAGGAGTTTATGTTAAGATAAACGGAAGAACCTTTGTCCGACTCATATCACTTGGTTGAATAGAGTTGATACCAAACAGATTTGTTGTTCCTTACTGTTTGGAATACGAACCAAAGGAATTGTTCCAAGTACGTGACTTATTTATAAGTTGGAGGCGTGGGAATACAGACGGAACTAGGTGAACTATAGGTTTTGTTGCTTGGTCTCAACTATACGAAGTTAGGTGTAATTTTGTGTAGCGGCTTAATCCTGAGAGTATTCAATTCTGGACAAGGTCCCGGGGTTTTTCTGCATTTGCGGTTTCCTCGTTAACAAAATCTTGCTGTGTCATTTACTTTATATTTCCGCATTATAATTGTTTTATTATAATTAAAGTAAATCGCACAAACGTTAATTCCTATTTACTTGATAAGCAATCCTATTGTGTTTGGTTGAGTCCGAATCTTTGTATCAAGTAAACATACTTCATTGTTATATTGTCTCGATCTCGTATCCATAGACGATCATACGAAGTGTGAACCGATTAGTTGTATTGTCTCGACTCAGTCCATAAACAATCACTTTCGGAGAAAGGACTTATAGGTAGGAAAAGTTTTAGCTTGAGGTATATTTGGGCACCCTCGCCTTTTCAATTGGTATCAGAGCAGTCAAACACGAAAAGATCTAACAATCTGTGTTTGGTGCGATCCAACCTATAAGAATTGAATCTAACAAATGATTCAGTTAACGTAAAGCAAGACATCAAGAGTTCTGAATTAATACTTGATGAGGGCATCTACGATTAAATATCTGAAGAAATCATCTCTAGAGATTCTACAAGACAAGTTAATCTTGTTAATAATGTAGAAACCGATGACGACTGGAAAATATGTCTACAAGAAGGGTTAGATGAAATTCCCGATAATGATGACTCAGATTTTGAACAAGAAGTAGAAGAGGATATCTCAGAATACTCTAAACTGCTGGAACCTTTGAAAAATGAAAAGCTGAGAACTTCAGATTTTCTTGGTTTTATAACTCCTCTTTATCGTGAGAACAAGAAATTGAAGAAGGTTTTTCAAGGATACTATATTGGTTACTAAACAGTGATTATCTTCTTAAAAATCGTACAAACGATCTAAATTCTAAGAAATTAGAATGTGAAAATCTTCGAAGAGAACTGTTTTTGTCGGAAAAGAAACGTGCTCAATCGGAAGCAATGTTTAATTCTCGACAAGTACAGAGTCTTGAAGAAAAAACCAGTGCTAGTCTCTCTCAAACAAAACTATTAGAGAAAGAGCGTGATAATGCTCTTGAAAAAATTCACTTGTTGGAAGAGAAACTTGTTGAATCTGATTCAAGGATTAACTCTCAACAAAAGAGTTTTGAAGAGAAAGAATGTGTATATCTCTCACGAGAGAAACGCCTCGAGGCTGATCTAGCCAGTGCTCTTAATAAAATCAAGATGTTGGAAAAAGAAAATTTGGAAATGAAAAAAATCCAATGAAATCTCAAACAAGTTAACCTCAATGTTAGAAGCAAGTAGACATCATCGTGATACACGAGGATTGGGCTATAAGGGAATAGATGCTTCAAATATTAGCAAAGAGGTAAAATTTGTTAAAGCTACAAATTCTTCTCATTCAGAGGCTTCCACTGATAACAAAGATGCTCATATTTCTTGTAAAGAAGAGAAGTCTGTCAAGTCTAAGATAGTGTTCAACCAAAAGTAATCAAAAAGGGCACTTCTGCTAATGTCAAGAAATCAACAAAGTTGAACAAGGATAAGAAAAAGACTCGTCGAGCTCCAATGCAAGGGGATCCACAAAAAGGTAACATTAAAACTCATACTTCGTATATCTATACTAAGCATTGCTTTTATTGTGGTAATAAAGGACACTTGCAATGGGGATGCAAAGCTCGTAAAATGCAAGATGCACTTTCTATTGTATCAAACGAATTGGCTAAGTTTTCTCCTCATAATAACTCAGATCGGTATTGTCCTAAGTTTAAGCAAATGAATTATTACAATAATATTTCAAATTTTGCATATTACTCGACAAGGTCATTTCATAAAAGACCCAATTATAGAAAGAGAGATGACTTTTTAAATGCAAAAACAAGATATGATGTTCCAAATTGGATAAAGGGTGTTTCGGAAAATATTCAAAAGGACAATGATCCTAATGGTATGAAGGAGAAAGCTGCTCCTACGAAATCCACCTCTAAATGGGTCCCGAAATCCTCTATAGCCAAGAAGGGACCAAAAGTTAGTCACAAGAATGACTCTCAGTTGTTAATTGTTGGTGACAATAATTACAAGAGTCTTCTTGACAGGCTAAAGAAAGACATTATGTCTGAAATCTCTTGTACTAGTAAAGGTTGTGATAATGACACTCTTCATCACAAGTCAAAGAAGAAAAACAAGAGATGGAACAAGAGAAAACAAACCGAACAAGAGGTCAAGAATGATGATTCTGTCTTAGTCACTCGTGACGAACAAGACAAGGATCAACTCAACACAACCTAGTTGTGTTAGAATGTGCATACTCACATTGGTGCTCAATTTTTTGACATGTGAGGAAGCACATGAAACTGAGCACATGATATCTCGGTTTTTATATGACTAATTAACATCTTTAGGAGATTTCTTTTATACTCATACTTTCTCTATCTATATTTGAGGTTTTGATAGAAACGATAATTATGAGTTTATGATGTTGATATCTACTGATCATATATGTGTAGCTCTTGTTTTTACGGTTAAAACGAGCCAAAAATCACTGAATTCGGACATCGTATGCAAAAGTTATGTCGAAAACAGTTTAGTGTTGTGATCTGTCACAAGTAACTCTTGGGAACCGATCCTAGTACCATGTCATGGTGAGGGAACCGATCCTAGTGAGAGGTCCCCTTACGAAGAAGTGTAAAACTGTTTTGCCCATAACTTCTTCGTCCGAACTCGGAATGACCTCATTCTTTTTGCGTTGTTTTCGCATTTCAATTCCCTACAAGAAAAAGGTAATTTAAATACGTGATTCTTTATTGGATATTTATGGTGTATTGCATTTGTGCTTATGGGATGTTTGATTTCGGTTTTACTACTGTAATATTCGATCTCATATATTGTGAACCCTTATGGTTTTGGTGACTTTTTGGTTTAGAAGGATTAATTTATATCCCATGTTGGTAGGCTTTATCAAAGAATCATGAGGGGTTCTGGTAGAAACAATATGTGAAAAAGTCACAATATGTTGAATCGGTTTTGGTTTAGCATAAAAGCATATGTGTTTCGACGGTTTTCAACTCTTGCTTGCAATTGTTAAAACCGGGTTTCAAACTTTCTCTGGTAAAGGTTTAGGGTTGTTGTTATTATTTTGTTTTGGCATAAGGATGACAACGTGATGATATTTCGATATCAATTCTCCCTGGACAAGATGCAAACATATTGGAGAAGTGGATGCCAAATTCGAGGTAACAATCTTGTTAGTTAATTGTTTTCCTGTTTAAGAAAAGCCTAAGTTTATATTATATATATTTGTTGCTTTTGCTCAACAAAATTTCGGTACAATTGATGTTTATTCCATGATGTGTGTGTGGATGTGTGATTCTATTGGTTCCGGTTAAGAAAAACTATTGTTATCTTGCTTTATTGTGTGGTATCAATTGTTTAGGCTTACAAAATTTCGGTACAATTGATGTTTTGTATGTGATTCAATTGGTTCCAGTTAAGAAAAACTATTGTTATCTTGCTTTTGTATGGTATCAATTGTTTAGGCTTACAAAATTTCGGTGCAATTGCGGTGCTTTTAATGTATATGTTGTTTCAATTGCTTCCGGTTGAGGTGAATAATTATGCAAGTTTATTTATTTTGGTTTGTATGAATTATTTATGGCTTAACGAAGTAAAAAAAGTGTACAGGATGAGTTGTTTAGTCCAATTCGATCCCGGATAAGAGAAACTAAGTTAATTCTGATCTTAGTTAGACTTATCGAAGTAAGGTTTCGGTTATTCAAGTCTAATCGAATGCCTTAACAAGAAATGCTAGTTAACTAACCTAGTACTTGTCTTGTTTAAAATTGAAAGGTCTAAGTTTATGGATAATTATAACCCGATGAGAAAAATAGAGTTTATCTTTATTTTGGTCTTATCGAATTAAGCGGTTGTTTTTGAACAATCGGTTTAGCAAAGGGACTAAAGTGCTTAGTTGATTTTTGGTTTGCTAAACTAAATTGGAAAAATTGTTCCTTGATAACATATCAAAATAAAACTACTTGTAGTTTCGGTTTTGATATTTGTTATCAGAACATGATGTGTGGAACCCTCGTGCCTAACTCTACAGGTTTGCAAGTCTATTTTGATATTTGTAAGATTTTTTTCGTGTTGTCCTTTATTTTTTTCGTTTCTTTGTCATTTTTGTGACAAAAAGGGGGAGAAATATATGGAGTAAACAGGTGATACTGGCATTGATTTTATATTGATTGGTATTGCTAAGGAAAAGAATAATGGTGCTTGAACGTTTATCTAACGAAAGAGTGAAAGCACAGACTAAGGGGGAGTAACATGTCATATGAATTGGTATAACAAAGACGTGCGGATTGAATATCTACCTGTCTTCCTTAGGGGGAGTATTAGCTTTGTTATTATAATGTCAACAACGACATTTTCAAGGATTGAATGTAAGCAGTTTTACTGTGCTTGAATCGGGAATCAAGCGCATGTGTAATGAATTCTTGTAATTTGTTTATCCATATGATGTAAGAGTTTTGTCACTAAAATTGACAAAGGGGGAGATTGTTATAGCATGGATCGGTTGAACCCACCAAGCGTTGGTATGTCAAGTTTGGTTGTCATATTTTAGTGAATCAAAACTCATGTTAAGAGTCGCTTGATTATGTACTAGAGTCAACTTCATATAGGTTAGCTTTAAAGTATTAGGATATGAGACATTACAAGTATTGCGAAGTTTTGAAGATGCGAAGAAGCAAGGAGCTACAACGACAACAATCTTCCTTCCACTTGAGGTTAGTGATATTTGACTTGAACTGTTTCATTCCCTAACCTATCTTTCAAGTCGTGCATATTGAAAACATAACTGCGAAGCATATTTGAACTCTAGATAGACATAGTATTAAGGAATACAAAAAGAGGTTTATTGCTTAACAATTAAACTTTGTAGATAAGACATCGTCATAATCATTTGAATGTTATTGTGATTATGTATGGGTATGAGGTGGGGATTTCATACTAGGGAACAATGTTTACATGTGTTCTCAGGAAGTAAGTTCATAAACTTGTTTGTGAACCGAAAAGGAAATTGCTATGTGTTATTGTTTTTGTTATTCATTGCATATATTATGAACAATCAATATGTGTGATTGAGTATAACCGCTCACCACTTGTTTGTGTTCTTGGTAGAACTATTCACAAAGGCCTGACTTATGTATTGGTATGACTTTTATTAGTGAAACCGATCTTAAGTAATCACCTGAGATGGTATGATCGGGTTTGTGTTTTGTATGACCAAATATGGGAAAGGGGAACCGATCCTAGTAAGAGGTGTAGTACATCACAAAGGGGAACCGATCCTTGTATGGGGTGCAGCAAGGTTTATAACAGAAAGGGGAACTGATCCTATGGACATGTGCAACACGTTTTTAGGAAAAGGGGAACCGATCCCATGGACATGTGCAACACATATAAGTTAGATACCATATATATATGGGGAACCGATCCTAGTACCTAGTCAACCAAATTTTGGAAAGCTAGTGTGACGACTATGCACAGTACTCATATGGAGGAGGTAGAACCAAAACTTGTTTTGGTAGAACCGTTAAACCCATGATTGTGATTAAATGTTGGTTTGATCAATCGCACAGTTCTTGAAAGTCAGATGAACCAATTCTAAACTTGTTTGGAAGTGTGGCAAATCGGTTTCAAGGTTGTAACTGTGAAAGAGAACTTACAAAGTTAAGATGTCGACATACTTTGAACACGTGCTATGAATGTTTATTTCTTTAATTTTTCAAAGATATTCCTTAACGGCTAAGGGAGGAGAATCCCAGGATCGAAACATAAGTAAGTTAAAAATCTTTTAATTAAGGTTATTAATTTCATTTTTTAGGGAAATTTCAGAATTAGTAATTTGCATTTACTAATTAGATTTTCCAAAAGATTTCGATCATTATTTTTGGACAGAGCATTTCCAGGAATTATGAAAACCGAATTTTTGCTTTAATGAATATCTTGAGAATATTTTCGGTTTTGGAAATTCCTTGGTGTCCAAGCTTCCTTGTCTATAAATACTTGAAGTTTGCTTTTCTAGCAAACTAATCCTTCGTAATAATAGACTTCCTATTTTGTTGTTATTACTGGTGTAGCTTCCTATTCGGAGAGGAGAGTAACCTAATTAGGAGAAATCTCTTACGACCGCTCGGTTTAAAGTCTTCTTTGCGATTGAGAAGCTCTAGCGTGTATCGTTGGTGGGAAACTAGATAATTGCGGTTTATCTTTTGTTTTCGATTGATTTGATTGACTAACGGTGGTTGAAATCTGATGGCACCTAGTTTTTTTATTCTTGAGAATCTTCTATTCTGATATAAGATTCACGCAAACTAGTTCAGAGTTTTGACAGGGATTAGACTGTTGTTAGTTCTAAAGACGATCTTGTGATAATCCATTGTTAACAGACTCCATTCTGTGCGTGATTGATCACAAGAGATTCAAGTGATTATGTGCAGGTTTTTATTGAATATTTAAGAAGATTTGAAGACAAAGAAGATATTGAAGATCTGACTTGGATTTTATAATCTTTGGTGTGCACAATACTTATTTTGGTAAAAGAGGATCCAATTAATAATCGGTTTATCCTTGTGGTAGACTGGATTGATTAATTGAGTAAATCGGCATCAACACAACTCTTTGGATTAAGAGTGTTGTTGGCTTAATCTTAAACGATTATTTCGGTAATTGAACATAAGATAAATCTAAGGACCTGAGGAAGGAGTTTATTTTAAGATAAACGGAAGAGCCTTTGTCCGACTCATATCACTTGGTTGAATAGAGTTGATACCAAACAGATTTGTTGTTCCTTTACTGTTTGGAATACAAACCAAAGGAGTTGTTCCAAGTACGTGACTTATTTATGTTAGAGCATTGCTCGGTCGAACTCCCATGCGTTTCTATCTCAAGCATGTTTGTCAATGTTGGTGATCAAAACTATAAGTCTTGATTTCTAGACTACATAGCTAAAGGTCTCGGACTAGGATAGAAAGTGTAGTTGAGCTCAAGAACTCCATGGCAATCATCACACAAGTAGAAGGACTACTCAAGGAACTGGTGGATCGTCATCGATTAAAAGGTATGTAGAGACTTGAACTTATCTGTCACTCAAAAGTCTATCTATTCTATCTCTTACTCTTGAGACAAAAGTCGTTTTGATATATAGACTTTCATTATACACATTTGCTATTTTGAGTCGAGTTTATCTCGCGCTATCTATTTCTCGAAATATGTGTTGGTAAGCTTTCACTTTAGCCGAATTCATCTTTACCTAGTGACGAAAGTCATGTTATGTTTCAATCACTTTGAAAATTTCTCTGACGAAAAATGGTCTGTGAATAACGGCTATATTCGTCCTCTGAGAATGTTTCAATGATTGAAATGAGAGTTTAGATTACGTAACCATTGGTAGGATATAAGCATTGTTGTGGAAACACATATATTTATAAGTCCTTATTCCTTGAACCAAAGTTTGCGAACTTTGTTGATCAAGAGAAATGGAAGTGGCGTGAGCCAAGTCCACGAACTAAGTCCGCGAACTGGTGGAAGTTCTCGACCCGAGAATTTCTGCTGGAGTTTGTGAACTCCTTCCATGAGCTTAAGTCCGCGAACCCAGTCCACGAACTTGAGCAGGTTATATCTAAAACCGGTTGTTCTTGAACTCATGTTTATTTAAACTAAGGAATGCTTTTGCAAACCGTGGCTATAAAGTTCATGAACCGATTCGAGTGAATCAAACCGTTTTTTCTTCGATTGTGTCTTGTATAGTTACATAAGATCTAAGCAATTGAACAACTCTCTAACTAGTTCATTTGAGTCATTTGAACTAGTTATGGTGAAGAAGAATATGGTTGATTTGAAAGTAATCATATGGCTAACCATTTGTTTGACTTGTTGAACCAACAAATGTTAATGTTTGGGTACGGTTCATAAACCCAAAATTGGAAATTTCATTTGTGTGTGACAAGCTAAGTTTTCGATCTAACGATTGAGAAATATTATCTTGAATCTAATCAGGTTTTCATCTAACGGTGAATATTGAATGCTTTGTTCCTAAGATAACATTGATTGCAAACCCTGATTTGAAAGTGTATATAAGGGAGAAGTCTAGCAACTGGGAAACCTAATCCCCACGCATTTTGTGTGATACTAGTTGTGCTAAGCTAGAGTCGATTCTCCTTTAACCTTTGGTTTCTTCTTCTAAACCAGGTTAACGACTTAAAGACTTCATTGGGATTGTGAAGCCAGACCGATACTACTTTTATCGTAGTAGTGTGATCTGATCTTGCATCTTCTATCATTACGAGTACGATTGTAATAATTGGCTAGAGATTTTATATCTCCGATAGGCAAGATAGAAAAATAATCACAAACAAACTTCGTCTCATCGTTTGTGATTCCGCAATATCTTTTTTCGCTGCGTCGATTAAGATTATCGTAAGGTGATTGATAATACTAAGTTGTTCTTTTGGAATATAAGTCTGGTATTATTGATTGGTTCCTGTTCACCTTGATTTATCAAAAGACGGAACAAAACTCGTAGGTATATTCGTGGGGACGGATTTATCTATTATCGTAGACTTTTCTATGTGATACAAATTTGTTTATTAAAGTCTTCGACTTTGGGTCGTAACAACTCTTAGTTGTGGGTGAGATCAGCTAAGGGAATCAAGTGCACAGTATCATGCTGGGATCAGAGGCGTAGGAGCATAACTATACCTTGTATCAGTGTGAGATTGGTTGGGGTTCAACTACAGTCCAGACCGAAGTTAATTTGGAGTAGGCTAGTGTCTGTAGCGGCTTAATACAGTGTGTGTTCAATCTGGACTAGGTCCCGGGTTTTTTTTTGCATTTACGGTTTCCTCGTTAACAAAATTCTGGTATCTGTGTTATTTCTATTACGCATTATATTTGTTTATATAATTGAAATAATACAGGTTGTGCGTTGTTCAATCAATTAGAATATCCGACCTGTTGGTTGTTGATTTAAATTGATTGATACTTGGATATTGGTATTTGGTACCATTCGAGTTATCTCTCTAGTATTTGATAAAGACTCGCAGATTTTTATTTGCTTGAGTAAAGATCAAATCGAGAGATTGAGATATAAACTCTTTGATATACTTTTATCTAGATTGAGTCTGACTGTCTAGTTGATTCTCTAGAAAGTATATTGGAGTTTGTCCATACAGATTGCTAAGCGAAATATTGGGTGTGGTTGTTAGACCCCCGCTTTTCCAATTTATAAGTTGGAGGCATGGGAATACAGACGGAACTAGGTGAACTATAGGTTTAGTTGCTTAGCCTCAACTATACAAAGTTAGGTGTAATTTTGTGTACCGGCTTAATCCTGAGAGTATTCAATTCTGGACAAGGTCCCGGGGTTTTTCTGCATTTTCGGTCTCCTCGTTAACAAAATCTTGTTGTGTCATTTACTTTATATTTCCGCATTATAATTGTTTTATTATAATTAAAGTGAATCACACAAACGTTAATTCCTATTTACTTGATAAGTAATCCTATTGTGTTTGGTTAAGTCCGAACCTTTGTATCAAGTAAACATACTTCGTTGTTGTATTTTCTCGATCTCGTATCCATAGACGATCACACGAAGTGTGAACCGATTAGTTGTATTGTCTCGACTCAGTCCATAGACAATCACTTTCGGAGAAAGGACTTATAGGTAGGAAAAAATTTAGCTTGAGGTATATTTGGGTACCCTCGCCTTTTCATAAACAATTTTTGATAAAGTATTGTTTGTATGGATTTTGTGATCTGATAGTATATGCAGAAAACAAATGAGTGTTTACTCGGTGGGAGTCGCTCACACGGTAAAAATTATGTGAATTTTTCAATGATGGAAGTTTCGTTAATTGTTCACGCTTTTATAAAAATCACGTTATGGTTTTGAATAACGAATTTTGTTCGCCTTTGCCGGTTTGAAGGAGCGAACAAATTCTCGAGATTATAATCACTACATCTAGTGAAATTGTAAGTAGGTAAGAGTTGGTTGTTACCATTTTTGTTGCGTGTTTGTTATTGGTATATCCATGACTCCACGCCTTTCTCCTCAGATAATGGTGACTTCCAGTTATAACCACCCTTCTGGTTCTTCCGGGGAACGCTCCAGAAATATCAAGTCAAAGATGAAGACTTCTGCAGATGTTCATACCGAGGTGAATCAACCTTTCAGAGATGCTGGAAAGCTGATACATTGTATGTCTCTCGATCATCATGTGGGAGTCGTCCGTGGTGGAATCAACGCTTTCTTAGCTTTAGCGGATGCATAAGAGAAGCAGGGACAAGATGAGTTATTACTGAAAAGGAAAGCTGAAGATAAAGGCTTGCATCTTATCAGCAAAACGCCGCCGGCTTCAGCAAATGAGACTAGCGGCTGAAGATGAAGTCCGATCTCGCGCGGAAGGCGTAGCTTCTGATTCAGATGTAAATGAATGAAGAATTTCGTCATACTTCGTCATCAGAAAATTCAGAAGTCAGGTCTTCATTGAAAATGTTGTAGAATCTTCGTCCGATGTCGTATTTTCGTGATCTACCCATGTTTGTTCATTCCCAGGAAATTTCCAAGCTTTAACAAAGAAGCTTTTTGGGTTTAGAGTATGTTTAGGGGCCGAAATAGGCGAAACAGTAAACTTCCAGGAGACTTCCAAAAACAATTCAGTTGGCATGTAGTCCAATGTTTTGGCCACATATCTTTGCCCGTTTCTCCAATTGATGTGAATTTTGGATATGTTGTAGATGACATCCATAAAAATATAATGGTATATGTCCCATCCCTAGATTTTTCACCAATTTCTCCCAGCTCGCTGCTTTGTGCGGGACAGTGTAAAATCATCTCATACGAGCTTGTTGTAAAACACTCCTGTTGTGTCTTGAACGGTTTGTGAAGGATTTCAATGTCATTGATTCATTTGAGATCAGGACCCCTTGATTGATACATGAGCATGGTGCTTGCAGTGCCATCTTGTTTCTGTCAGCCGTAGAAACATCACTTCTGAAACCCTGGTCACGGGACCATAACTGAGGTTTCTCTCAAGAGTGGATGATGTAATGACCATGGTTGCATGTCCTGGTGGTAGCATTCCGTTTATGATAAACGATTAGCACATGAGAGTCTGGTGCCACAGGTCTTGGACTGTGAAACTGATCATCATGATCAGTGGACCGTCAGTCCCAGTACTTTGTTAAATCTTTCCTTTTCGTTTTCCCTTCTTCTGGCAAGACCTAGATAGAGGAACTAGGTAGAAAAATTGATGTAAATACCTAGGTGGTAAAAGTTGGAGGTACCTTGATGAAGGACTCAGCGAAAACACCTGGTGGACATCGATCGACTGTAGAGGTTATGAATCCCGTCCATGAATTTCTGCTTGCATGTTGTATACTCTGGAAGCTGTAGGAACCTCATACGAAGTCGGAATTTGATTCTTGACCCCAAATTTTAAAGCTAAGAGACTGAGTTATCTCATGAGACAAGAATCACTCAATTTAGAGTTGTATAGGTCATCCAACGAAGCATGCACATTTGTAATTTGTAATCCCGTACAAATTTTTCAGATTTCGTAGACCTGGCGGTAAAGGCCATATCTTTCAGCTCGATTGATGCGCCCTTTTGGTATGTTGTAGAAGAGACATAGACAAACATCTTTCGTTCAAGAAGAATTGTCCTATTCCTCACCCATTGGTACGTTTTTGTAAACCAATGGCCTGAAATGTGTTGTATCTTATTTGTAGAGGCGATGAGAACATCTTGTAGAAGACTTTAGCTTGTGTCCGTCTGTTGTGCAAGCTTTGTGAAGACGTTCATTTTGAAATGTTTTCATGTCTACACATCTTGATATGAATCACTAGGGTTTGAAGAAGTATGATTCATCACGTAACGCTTCAGAGAACGAATAGCTGATGAAGTCGGATGTTACGCCTGCGACTGTTGTTGATGCTGAGATCATGATTGAATTCTCCATAAATTATTGTTGATGATGAGACCATGAATGGAGTTCCTCCACGTATCCTTGTTGATGCTGATACTATGGTTGGAGTTACTCCAGAGACCGAAAATGCTAGATTATCGACATAGTCTTTGCTCCTCCATCCAGTGAACCTTTACATGCACGAAGTAATTGGTGAGTTGAGCATTCCTAAGATGAAGGTGTATTAGGATTCAACCCAAATTTTCCTGAACACTATGACTTTACTACGAACTGGCTCCGTCGGTGAGTCGACATTGTTGCGGTAAATAGCAACAACAGTCTTCATTCTGGATGTGATTGGTGAAGAGAGGAAGTTCTTCAGTCGTGCAGGGGCTTGTGATGTAGAGAGGTCCCATTGATGAAGTTTCATGAAACCACATAGGTTGCAAGAACTTTTTATGTGGATAACATTTATTGAAATTGATTTGAATCGAGTTCTCCAATAAGATTAAGTCCCCAGTGTATCTTGAGGAGGTTGTGCCATCCATGGATGAATGATGTTGCATATGCTTCAGAAGTCTTATCATGGGATAATGAAGACTTATCGATTGTAGTTTAGTTACACTTTTATTGCACTAGTGTTGAATCAGTGTGTCATCGTCGAGATATTAGGTTTGGTCATCGAATGTATTAGGTTTGATCGAAGGTGTACTCTTTGATTGGGAGTACAATTTGATGGCTTCTTAGATGCTAGAGCGTTGAAGCGTATATTCCTTAAGCATCGAATGTATTAGGTTTGATCTTCTCGGCCCTGAGTATGTTGATTCAGCATTCCTTTCGTTGTGGTAGTGGGATTCAATACTTGTGCAGACATCATAGCTTTCTGATTTTGTGGGACACATGGACACTCCTGCAAGGCTATGGAGAAACGCCCAAAGTGTTATTTGCCATGCTTGGACATCATCTCAGTAATGAATGTCTCAATGCTCGATTCGGAGAAATGTCAGATTCAACTACTTGGTAAAATACTAATGCGGTGAAACTACCATTCATAATGCCTTGCAGAGTTGCTAGCAGAATTGAGTCCCCATGCTAGGATAGCATGTGAGCAAATAAACGACATAGACATGGAAGGAATGATACTTTCCTGAGTGTGGAACCTCTTGATGAATGTCTATGCATCTTTTACAGGTTCTTGCTTCAACCCCGTCAAAGTTCGAAATTCCCCTAAGTGCTCTGATGATGGAATGTCCGCCAAATCTTCTGGATCAGAACTCTCTTTGTTGGAGAGATGTGCAACCAAGGGAGCTTTGTCAGTACCCATCTTTTTAGCGTGGATCCACGCCCGTCTGAAGAACATGTCATATATTGGATCTTCCTGATTATGTGAAACTTGGTTTCTGTCCAGGTTGAACTTATGTTCACTTTGAGAGTGATGTATCCATAAGTATTTCCGAGCGTTCCTTCAAGGTATCTGATTGAGATGGGATCACGACTATCTTCTTGTCGAGTGATGCCTGAGGCTCTGAGGGTTTTCAGTGGAATGATGTTGATGGCGGTGTCAGCACCGATCATCATTCTTATGAATTCATTTCCTCTGAGATGGACTGTGGTAAGCAGTCCCCACTCCTGCATCTTCTTGTCTGTGGATGAAGGTTAAAGGAGTATTTCTGGGATGGACAGACGTTTGACACAATGTAATTCGGTGTTGTGAACATGTTTTTCCTTTGTGCCTTAGACAGATAGAGCAATTTCACAGATATGCTCGATCAACAATTGAACTGCTTCTCTGACTGGTTTTTCATAGAATGTAAAGGTTCTGACTGGGAGATGATTCTTGTATACTCCTTCAGTCCCCAGTTGAAGCTATTGTGGATCAACCTTATCTTTGAAGATGTGCTTCAAAATATTGCAGTTACTTGTTGGATGATCGATGAACCTATGAAGGAAGTACCTGGAATTCTCCATTTCTTCTTCAGTTGGCTCACTCCTGATGAACGACGATATTATTGCACCATTTTGAACCCAGACTTCCAGTAACTCTATCACTCCTTCATGAGAAGAGAGAAGTTTGAGTCTGTCTGATCATTTCCCCGTTCGTTGATGCCGGGTCGAGGTTTGTGCATTTCAGGATTTGTTATCTTTTCTTCGCGCCTTGAGAGGAGCTTGGGATGTTGGAGAAGCGCTATGATGGTGTGTCTCGGCTTTCCTTTCATTCCTTTCGGGCAACAACGTTTGTTAAAGGCTGGAGATTGTACTGATTGTTGACTAGGCGTCAGCTTTCTCGAGGTTCCTCCACCTTGCAGACTTTGTTCTTTCCAGTAAAGCAGGTGCAGTAGTCGTTGATCGTTTGGCTGCTTCATGAAGCACTGAGAAAGTCTGGAAACAGAGATTTTCCAGTAAGGATATGTAGATCGGGATCATTCTGTTGATGCAAAAGTCCACCAGTTGTTGTTCAGTGACATTCGGGTCATGATAATCCAAAGTTTGGACTCTGAACCCCTTCGTATAATCGTTCGGATGTTCATTGCTCTTCAGAGACATTCTTCCTAAGTCGGAGAGAGTAATATGCTCTGAGACGAAGAAGTATTTCCGGTAGAAAGCATTAACCATTTCTCCCCAACCGGTGATGCTCCCGGGTGCAATGTTGTTGTACCATGTGTATGCTCGGCCTGCCAGGGATTTCGAGAATTCCTTCAGACGGGCGACATGGTTGTGCTCATGTTCGCCTAGTACTTCCAGGAATCGAGAGACATATTCTCGAGCATTCCTCGTTCTGTTGTACAGTGTGAACTTTGGAGAGGTGTGGCACTTCGGGAGAGGAATTATTTGCGTTGTAGAAGGATATGGAGGTTGATGACGGTGAACAGATGGTGTTTTGTATTTTCCTCGATCCTCCATGAAGCGTTTCAGGTCCTCATGAATGATGAAGCCTGCATGTTCCTTTGTTGGTGGGTTATCTGCAGCCTTGTGGACTTCATCATCGTCTACTACATGGATTGGAGTGACTTCGCCGAAGATGTTTCTTTGGCTTTTCCTTTCTCTTGAGTTTTCTATAACATCTTGTCCGTGAGAGAGTTGAGATAATTGCATAGCTCTTTTTATGTTGCAGCCATGTCAATCTGATGTTTGGCGAGAGTCTCTAGCACCTTCATAAAATCAGCTATAATAGGTGGATTTTCTCTGATTTCTTCGGAAAACAGGCCGAAGAGAGGATTGTATCCAATGTTGGCTTGCGGAGGAGTGGTATCACCAGTGTCGTTGTTGGAAACATGAGTAGTTTCTGGAGTACCACCATTTTTGCTAGTTCTAGCGTTATTTGTGTTAGGATTTGTAACTGAACCTGTCCTAAGATCAACCATTTTGTGAAAGTTTGAGAATGCAACCGAGTGATTAATCTCCCACTGTGGTCGCCAATCTGTAGATGGGGAAAAACGAGTCGCTGGTTTTTAAGGAATTGAGGAGACGACCGTGCGGAGGACACTCCTTGAACCGAGCGAACTGTCTAATCTCACACAGATGCACTGCAAAAAGGGAGTGCCTTGAATTCGAGAGATCAATCTGTAGGAATCCGGCCTAAACCAAGACAATGGTCGTTCCAGAGTCAATTCGGTCACAAGAGAGGATGGGTCGATCTATAGGAGGGAAGCTGAGAAATGTGTGAGATCAATGGTGATCGAAATTGTAGGTGTGTTGTGTATTCTGCGTGAAGAAATAAGATAAGTTCTGATTGATTGAATTTGCTATGTTGAGAGTAATTTTTTCAGACGATGAGTTCGTGTGCTCTTGTTTTACGAAAATTGTCTGTTCTTTCAATCATGATTCGTAGACTTATTTATATTGCTAGAATTGTAAACACCTTAATCCCATGAAGTGTGCCAGTTGCTGGAGTCAAAGAGTGGGGAAGTGGAAATCGTGTTAAAACCAGTTGCTCACCGTGCGGAGACTTGGTTGATTTTCCATCCACTACTTTGCTAACTTTTCCAACTGATTGCACGACTTGCTCACATTCTCATCATGTGTATGAACGCATGTGCCGTAGACCGCCAGACCAAAATCCTAGCTAATATCCCCCCATGTAACACGATTGATGTCTCGTGATTGTGGGTCTGCAAGACAGACGTGTATTTAGTTAGTCAGTTGCTGACTTCATGGGACAATGAGTCCTTGTATTGCTGAGTCGAACATAATTTGCAAATGTTCTAAGACTCATGAATAGAACGTGTCTGTTGAGGCAGAGGTATAATTCTCAAGTAAATGTTGATAGTTAAAGTGAGCAAATATTGCTCATTCGATGGATTGTTGAATATTGATTGTTGAACCAATATTCCTTAGTCTGAGCAAATATTGCTCATCTGAGCAAATGTTGCTCGTTTGATGAATTATTGGTAACAGAACAAAATAAAATATTAATTTAGAATACTGGCAATTGAACCAAGTATAATTAATTAAAATGTTGATCACGGGATCAACGTAAAATTATTAGGGTTTGAATCTGGAATTATGAACCTTGGATTAGAAAACCCTAATTTCGATCAATTGATGATTTATTGAAAATCAACCACGGAGTGAAGGAGAGACCGGATACATGGGATGATGAGTCGACCATGTAACGCCCAGATGCTCTAGTGAGCAAAATACCAAAGTCTCTTGAAGACCAGTTGGTGAAAAGATGATCAAAATGCTGGTTTAATCATTTATTGAAATCATGCTCCTTTGAACCTTAGGTGATAAAACCTAATAAATTATGAAGAGATGAAGGACCGAACAAGGGGTCATGAAATCGGCCCTGGTTGGTCATGGGACCGACTGACGATCGTTTTATGAACTTCCAAATTGTTTGGAAGAGTTTGAACCTAATGTGAACAAAATAGGTCAAATGATGAAATTATGTGGGACCGATCCTCTTGCAATCCAGAGATCCAACCTTGGTCGGTCAAGGTAATATGCTCATGTCACCAAAGTGTTCGTGTCTCAATCCTGAGAATTTTGATATTTTCTGGCGTGCATTTGAGCATTCATTTGAGAAAATATGAAGAATTCAGGGTTTTGCTGAAACTGAGGAATTTCCATGAGATGATCTAAATAATAATAAAATAAGGGATTACAAGGTGTGGGACCGGCCACGTCTAGGACATGGCCGGCCGGCTAGCAAGCCCGGTGTTTGAGGGCAAAAACTGATGCTGCTGTTTTTGGTAAATTTGGGTGTGTTGATGAGAAACGAATTCAAACCCTAAACAAATGTACTGCACAGGAGTACTTTTGAGTTCGAGATATCAATCTGTAAAACTCTGGCCTAAACCAAGAAATTGTCGTTCCAGATTCAATTCGGTCAAAAAGTGAAGGAGAAGGGTTGATCTTAGGGAGGGAAGCGAAGAAGGTGTTTGAGATCAGAATGTTGAATTATGAAGGTGTGGTTGTTTTATGACTTGTATCAGAATGTGGAACTGGCTTGCAGAACACAAGCTATCAGTTCTTGGTGTTTTCTGGATACTTGTGTTGATAACACTTGTGTTGTCTGTCCGTTTGAATAGGTTGAAAACCTATTTATACAAGTCATTGAGCGCACCCTGATCTCTTAGGAAGTCGAGGTGTTGATGGTGGATTTTAGTTCAGGGCTAAAATTGTAAAAACAAATTTAATATGCTGACATCCTGCAAAGGATAAAGCCGTGTGCTGACATCCTGCAAAGGATAAAGCCATTTGATAAGCGATGAGCGCAGAAAACCTCTCGCTTTATTTATTTGAAGCAATCAATAAATATACAAAATTCACCCATAATGGTGCATGTAGCAACAATACCAAATATTCTGTGAATTTATAGCATTATTAATTAATGCATGATTTGCCTAGTATTTCCTGTGTTGTTCTCAGCAGAACTCTCATTATTGGTGCGGCATGATGACTGAGTATTACTCTCAGCAGAGTAACATGAATCTCCAAGTGTCAATAGTGAGGTATGCACGAAATACCCGTACATGCTACACCATTCTCTAACGAAGAGAATCTCGTATCGGCGTGCTTATATTAGCCCGATCGAGCATATTTACTTTCCTAAGGGAAATCTGGACTGTTCGTATCAGTCTCAGAAACGATCACAGCCACGCAAGTTGAACGCCTGATTTAACCAGCCTAGAATAACCCTAGCCGGTCGAGCATCAATCCTTGCTTCCTAGCATGCCAAAACGCCAGCCCTAAAATAGGGTGGCCGCGCTGCTTTGGAAGAAGCTCGAACGAGCAAGACTTTTCAAGACAGTCTAAAACGATCGCGACCTTCCAACTTCACCAGCCTGATTGGACGGCTTAGATCGCACCATGAAAGATTGGGGAGGCGCCAACACGCACATTGGCGGGCCCATTCTATCCCTACTTGATCGGTTTTCTAACGGCGTGGTCATGGAGCCATGAACGTTTGCCTGAAACATGATGGGGGTGATGCTTTTCAAGGGTCACGAAAGTTCCACTAATGTCTTAAATTGATCACAACCATCCAACTTACCCAGCATATTTGGATTGCTTAGATCGTGCCTAGGACCATTCAGAAGGTGCACACATGTTCACCGTCAGCCCAACGTGGGCCCCACACGATCGGTCTCTCCAAAGGAGAAGCGTAGCTCGCCAAACCGTTTGGCCAAATTCACACGTGCATGACTATTGAAAAACCATATTTAGGGTTTGTGGCAATGCATATCTGTCGTAGTTCGATCGCGTCCATCCATCTTCGCCAGCCTAAACAGAGGGTGTAGATATAGACTCAAGAGGTCCCAAGGATGTTGAAGTGATCACTACGGGCCCACCTGTGCGTGTGACCGACCGGCCTAGGCGAACTATGGCCAAGCGCCTCGAAACGCACGCCCGAAGGTGGCATTCCACGCGGCCTTCAATCCTTTGTGGCAATGGATTTCTGTCGCGAATCGATCACGACCACTCATCTTTGCCAGTCAAATTGAGCGGCCTAGATCGAATCTTTGTGCAACCGAGAGGCGTAGACATGACCACCGGCAGGCCGTCTACACGCATGCCCGGTCGGTCCCACCAAAATTAACGCCCATGCTTGAGTTCGATCAAG
Source organism: Papaver somniferum (assembly GCF_003573695.1). NCBI lineage: Eukaryota > Viridiplantae > Streptophyta > Magnoliopsida > Ranunculales > Papaveraceae > Papaver > Papaver somniferum. The sequence continues at coordinate 148,970,717 of NC_039360.1, read as the reverse complement.
CCAAAGAAGTATGCTTGTGCACCTCTTAGAAACCCTAAAATTTTATCAAACGGTCGCAAATATATGTCGTAAACCATCTCGTCTGTCCAACTTTTCCAGCTTGGTCGGACATCCTAGGTTAAAAGTTAGGCGACTAATGAAGCACCTCGATGATCGCCGTCTGTCACTCTTCCACGGGGAGTGATCGACCAGGGGATGGCTCGCCCATGTGGCCTCCAAACGATCACTCGAAGATGGTTGGACCTGATGCTATTTTAAGACGCTTAATTCGCGACTTATTCGGTTAAGCTTTAAAACAGCGATGCTTCATACATATTGATTGTTTTCGATGCATTACATGCATCGAGCATACATGATATTTCATGAATATCAATTTCTTAAATAACTTAGTTATTTAACTTAGCACCGTATGCTATTTCCAACAGTGGGTCCCACGATCCACTCATTCGATACATCAATCATGTCACAAACTGGGGGATACTTACTGGGGTATTGGTCTGGAGGTTTACAGCGTGCAGCGTGGAACGCGCCATTACGAGAACGTGACAGGAAAAGGTGGACGGTTGAGAGTGATGAGAGAAGTGAGCAAAGGTGTGATCGTGTGACAATCACCACTCATACACGACCCCACTGCTCTATCACTTCACCTCCTCCACTTCCTACGAGAGATGAAGGTTGTGCTCCATGACTTGTATAACTAGGTCCTTCACCTATTTCCAAACAACACAGAGAAACCAAGTGTTGTCACAGTATCCAGAAAACACCAAGATCTGATAGCTTACATTGTGCAAGCCAGTTCAACATTCTGATACAAGTCATAAACAGCCAACACCTTAAGAATCTCAACACCTTCTTCGCTTCCCTCCCTAAGATCAACCCCATCTCCTTCACTTTGTGACAGAAGTAAGTCTGGAACGCCCATTTCTTGGTTTAGGCCAGAATTGTATAGATTGATCTCTCGAATCAAAAGCACTTCCATGCAGTGCATTTGTTTAGGGTTTAGATTCATTTCTCATCCACACACACCCAAGATTACTAAAACCAGCAGAAATAGTTTTCACCCATAAACAATTGGCGACCATAGTGGGAGATTAATCTCTCGGTTGTGAAGTCAATTTATTCAATACCCAATCCCATTTGGCTGATTTCAAAATGGTTGGTCTTAGGACTGCCCCTACAGCTTCAAATACCGGTCGAAGTTTCTCCAATGGAGATACCCCTCTTCCCAACAGTATATCTGATGGTGTGACCGGAAGAATCTCAACATTGATCGAGTTAGCACGGGTACAGGAGATTCACACGAGGAACATGGACCTGATCAAAGAAGCAATAAACGGCATACTCGATCTCCTCATCAAGATGACATCAGATATGAGCGGTTCTCCTGTCACGGAAACTTCTACATTGGGGACTGATCCTCGCAACGATCCTCCTCAAGTCAATAGTTTCACTATGAACCAGAGGCCGGTGGATTAGGAAGCGGCTTCTCTAGTGGAAATTTTATGCGAACTTTTACACCTCTCGAAGAATCAGCGGGTAAAGACGTTTGCTGCAATCAACCAGATAACCCTGGAGTGCATTTAATTCCTTTGCGTCTAGAAGCCTCGAAAACACCAAAGATGTCTGTGAATAATGTCACATTTACATAAGAATACATGATGGTGGAAGAAGGTCACAACCGGGCCCTACACATTACTGCACGCATCAAGGATTCAGAGTTCAAGAGGGCCCTCATCGACATAGGAGCGTCTTCGAATGTGATTACTCTCAAGATACTCAGGACGGCCAAGGTTCGCCCAAACAATATCGTGCGACAGCCTACCACGATGACAGACTATGAAGGAAACCAAACCAACACGTACGGGTATGTCAATCTGAATTTATCTGTAGGGCCAGTCCAATCAAAGGTAAAATTCGAAGTCATAGAAAAGGATCCGGACTACCATATGATACTGGGGAATAAAGAAGTCATTCGTAGCATCATTGTCTCCTTACGCACCAATATGTGGAGTGAATTGTTTGAACCAAGAGAAGCTCCGTGGGAAGGATCAGACAAAGTTCATTGCATCCCACTCCCCACATGGGCGTCAATCCAGGGGGAGGACCGACTTGCATCATTGAAGGATAATCCCCATGATGCATCCTTGATGACAAGGCATCTCAATTCTTCCTCATCATGTGAAGCCGCGACCCACGCTCGCACTAAGAGAGAATGAACTTTTGTGGCAAGCCGTGACCAGAAAGGAAAACCGTGTACCGACGCCGCTGTTAGCAATTAGCAGGAGAGACTGTTACCCAGTCTCTCCACCCAACGGAATGCTACAACAAAGACGGGCCACAAGAATAAGTGCTAGATGCTCCACGATAGATGCAAGATGGCACCAACTCCACAACTGATGAGCTCGAATCGTTAACATCGGGAATGATGGAATCTCCTAGGCCTATCTCCATCAGCTTAACCTTGTGTATGGATGAACGCACGAAGCTCGTATACCTTCTCAAAGAATACCAGGACATATTCGCTTGGACATATGAAGAAAAGCCCGGTTTAGATGAAAAATTGGTCACCCATCATCTACATGTCATACCTGGATCCAAGCCGCTTAAACAATCTTTGAGGCAATTCAGGCACGAGGTAGAAGAGAAAATCAAGATTGAGATTCAGAAGTTGCTAGTTGCTGGATTCATCAAACCCATTCATTATCCAACCTGGTTAGCTAACGTGGTTTCGGTAAAAAGGAAAAATGGACAGATCAGGTGTTGCGTGGATTTTAGAGACTTGAACAGATGTTGCCCCAAAGATGATTTTCCTCTACCTAACATCGACATGTTAGTGGATGCCACCAGCGGACACGGCGTGTTCTCCTTCATGGATGGATATAGCGGCTACAATCAGATAAGGATGTACGAGCATGACGCGAGTAAGACAGCTTTTCGAACTCCTCTCGGAAATTTTTGTTATACTGTAATGTCATTTGGTTAATGCCGGTGCAACGTATCAACACGCTATGACGGAAATCTTCCACGACATGATGCATAAGCAAGTTGAAGACTACGTGGATGATATAGTAGTCAAATCAAAATCTCGGGCGGCCCACACAGGAGTCTTACGACAAGTGTTTGAAAGGTGACTACTGAGGGAATCAAAGTGGACCCATACAAGACCCAAGCTATCCTCACGATGCTACCTCCGCGAACTGTGAAGGAACTCCAAAGATTCATGGACAAGGTGAACTACAGTTTTATATCTGATTTAACCCAACTTGTTGCTTCATTCACCCCCTTGCGGAAGAAAGGAGCAAGTTTCACGCTACAACAGGAAGCGTTTCGGAAGATTCAACGAATATTGTCATCTCCAAATCATCATAAAGGGTTCTCCTATTATGTTAGATGTCCGCATCATCATGTCGAGAAAGAATCTGCAGCTTGGGCGAATCACTCTGTCAGACTTAAGAGGAATGCTTCAGTGAAACAGCGAACATCCAAATTGAAAAAGCATGGGTCTAACAACACCACCCAATATTTCACTTAGAAATATGTATGGACTAACTCCGAAACACTTTCTAGAGAATCAACTAGACAGTCAGACTCAATCTAGGTAAAAGTATCTCAAGGAGTTAATATATCTCTTTTGTTTTGATTCACTCAAGCTAATAGAAATCAGCGAGTCCTAATCAAACACAAGGAATAACTTGGACGGTACCAAAGACCAATGTCCAAGGATCAATCAATATCAATCAACAACCAAAAGTCGGATTTCCAATTGATTGATTCAAACGCACAACCTGTATTATTTCAATTATATAAACAAATATAATGCGGAAATAGAAATAACACAGACACCAGAATTTTGTTAACGAGGAAACCGCAAATGCAGAAAAACCCCGGGACCTATTCCAGATTAAATACACACTGTATTAAGCCGCTACAGACACTAGCCTACTCCAAGCTAACTTCGGACTGGACTATAATTGAACCCCAATCAGTCTCTCACTGATCCAAGGAAAAGTTGTACTCCCTACGCCTATGATCCCAGCAGGATACTGCGCACTTGATTCGCTTAGCTGATCTCACCCACAACTAAGAGTTGCTACGACCCAAAATCGCAGGCTTTAACAATAAACAAATCTGTCTCACACAGACAAGTATATTAAAGGATCAATCTGTCTCCCACAGAAAAACCCTAAAAGTTTTTGTTCCGTCTTTTGATAATAATCAAGGTGAACAGGAACCAATTGATAATTCGGTCTTATATTCCCGAAGAACAGACTAGATTAATCAATCACCTCACAACAATCTTAATCGTATGGTAGCGAAACAAGATGTCGTGGAATAACAAACGATGAGACGAAGGTGTTTGTAATTACTTTTTATATCTTGGATATCGGAGAACTCTCACGATCTCAAGCCAATCAATATGATTGTAGTTTTACGATAGAAGATGCAAGATCAGATCATACAACTACGATAAAAGTAGTATCGGTTTGGCTTCACAATCCCAATGAAGTTTTTAAGTCATTAACCTGGTGTTGATGGTGGTTTTTATCTCAGGGTTAAAACCGTAAAACCTTACACCTGGCATGACGTCACTACCACCACTGACACATTTATTGAAACATTTAACACGCCTACGTAAAAATTACCGGGGTACCTTTTCTTTTTTACTAATTAGAGTTCCGATAGACCGAACCTAATTACCACAACACCGTGCCAGCAGCATGCCAAACATGCCAGCCGCACCACCGTGCCAGCAGCATGCCAAACATGCCAGCCGCACCACCGTGCCAGCAGCATGCCAAACATGCCAGCCGCACCACCGTGCCAGTAGCATGCCAAACATGTCAGCCGCACCACCGTGCCAGCAACATGCCAAACATGCCAGCCGCACCACCGTGTCAGCAGCATGCCAAACATGCCAGCCACACCACCGTGCCAGCCACGTCTCCACGCCAAGGCATGCCAATCATGCCACTTGCACGTACCGTGCAATCTTTGCGCCAAGTCATGCCAATCATGCCACTTGCACGTACCGTGCAATCTATGCGCCAAGGCATGCCAAACATGCCACATGTGCCAAACGCACATACCACGCACTCTTTGCACGCCAAAGGCATACCATGCCAGCCGTACCACCAAAATCTATCCTTGGCCATGCTGCCACCCCTCCCGAATTCTTCATGGTTTTTAATGTCGGGCTGTTTTCACCACCCAAACGAACTCAAAACCTAAATATTCCCTCGTAGGAGATGGAGAATTCTTTTCCGGTCAGATGGAGGGGTTTATCGTAAAAATCCGAGTTCGTATGCGAATTCTACGACGATTCTAGTAAAGGGCGCTAATTAGGGTTTCGGTATGCCAAACCCTTGGCCCCACCATGCCAAGCCAACCGCACCTTGCCTTGGCCCTATCCATGCTAGCCGCACCATATGCCAACGACATGCCAAGCCCTTGGCCCCACCATGCCAAGCCAAACGCACCTTGCCTTGGCCCTAGCCATGCTAGCCACACCATGCGCTCATGAAATTCCAAATCCGCGGCCCCACTATACCATGATGGCCTTCCCTACGCGGCTACCAAAACGAAGGCGTGCAACAATCAACGGTCTCCCTTCAATCCCAGGAGCAAATCCTAGCCGTCCAAGGTAACCAGACAACGCATGGTAACCTTTGACCCAAAACCCTAGTTTGGCCACACCAAACCGCGCCAAGGCATGCCAACCTTGCCGCGCCACCATGCTGGCCTTCCCTACGCGGCTACCAAAGCGAAGGCGTGCGACAATCAACGGTCGCCCTTCAATTCCAGGAGCAAATCCTAGCCGTCCAAGGTTACCAGACAACGCATGGTAACCTTTGACCCAAAACCCTAGTTTGGAAACAACAACCCGCGCCAACAGCATGCCAACCTTGTCGCGCCACCATGCTGGCCTTCCCTATGCGGCTACCAAAACGAAGGCGTGCGACAATCAACGATCGCCCTTCAATCCCAGGAGCAAATCCTAGTCGTCCAAGGTTACCAGACAATGCATGGTAACCTTTGACCCAAAACCCTAGTTTGGCCACACCAAACCGCGCCAAGGCATTCCATGCCAATGGCATGCCAACCTTGCCGCACCACCATGCTGTCCTTACCTATGCGGCTACCAAAAACGAAAGTGTGCCATGATCAACGACTACCTTTCCTATTAAGATGCAAAATCTCGACCGTCTAAGGTCACCAAGCCAGCAAGTCTCCCAAGCTCGACTTTCCAGGCGGCAACAATATGCTACATATTTTCCACGAAAACATTCGAGACATCAACACATATCACAAACTGGGGGATCCTCTTTGGATATTGGTTTGGCGGTTTACAGCGTGCGGCGTACACTACGCCCGTCATAAGGAAGTGTCATAAGGATGAGGCGGTTAGTAAATACAGGGAGTAATGGTGAAACGCTCTCTTTTATGGAACATCAATTCCATGCGTTAACGGTTACCACCTCCTCCCATTTACTCACCCATTTTCTCCATTCCTTAATGAGACTAGAGTACGTTTCACTTCGACTTGTATAAATAGGTCTTACCTATTTCCACCGAACAACAAGTTCAGTCAGCAGCATACAACACTCAGAAAACATTTGCTAGCTTTCCATCTGTTAGCTTCCCACTTTCTGATATAAGTCGTAGAAAACAACTACTCTTCCAGAATCAACTATTCTGGTCTCAACACTTTCTTTGCTTCCCTCCCAAAAACCAACCCATCCTCCTTCACTTAGTGACCAAAGCAATTCTGGAACGGCCATTTATTGGTGTAGATGGGGAAAAACGATTTGCTGGTTTTTAAGGAATTGAGGAGACGACCGTACGGAGGAGACTCCTCGAACCGAGTGAAATGTTAAACCTCACACAGATGCACCGCTGCAAAGGGGGTGCTTTAGATTCAAGAGATCAATCTGTAGTACTCCGGCCTAAATCAAGACAATGACCGTTCCAGAGTAAATTCGGTCACAAGAGAGGATGGGTTGATCTATAGGAGGGAAGATGGGAAATGTGTGGAATCAATGGTAATCAAAGATTTTGGGTGTGTGAATTTTGAATATGATAAGCTATGAATGATTGAAATTTCTCAATTGAGAGTAGTTTCTCAATTGATGAGTTGATGATCTCGTGTTGTCGATGAGATGTGAGATTGATGATACTGTTGATACCGATGATTCAATCATGATTCAGAGACTTATTTATATTGCTGGAATTTTAGACACCATGACACCATGAAGTGTGACAGTTGATGGAATCAAGGAATGGGGAAGTGGAGATTGTGTTTGAAATCAGTTGCTCAACGTGTGGAGACTTGGTCGATTTTCCACCCACTACCTCGTGAATTCCTTCAACTGATTGCACAACTTGCTCACATTCCATCGTGTGTTTGAACATACGTGTCGTAGACCGCCAGATCAAAACCCTAAGTGATATCCCCCCAAAGTGACACGATTGACGTCTCGTGGTATGTTAGTAAATTGATTACTTCGTGATTTGATGGGACAATGAGTCCATATAGTTGCTGAGTTGAATATGATGTTCTGAAACTCATGAGTTGAACATGTCATGAAACAGAGGTACAGTTCTTACGATGAAGTGAGCAAGTATTTCTCATTCGATGGATCGTTGAATATTGATTGTTGAACCAATATTCCTTGGTTTGATAAAATATTCATCATCTGAGCAAGTGTTGCTCATGTGATGAATTGTTGAATATTTGATCATCTGAGCATGTGTTGCTCATCTGATGGATTATTGGCAGCGTACCAAAAATATTAATTAGAATACTGGTCGTTGAACCGCGCATAATTAATAAAATTAATGACCATGAGGTCGTCGTAAAATTATTAAGGTTGGAATCTGGAATGATGATCCTTGGATTCAGAAACCCTAATTTGATCAATTGATGATCAATTCATGGTTCGTCAGAAGTTTAACCATGGGATGAAGGAGGGAGTGGCTAGATGGGACAGTGGATCAAACATGTAGTGTCCATATGCCCACGTGAGCAAATAAAAAAAACTCCTTAAGAGTTAACGATTTGTTGGTGAAAGAATGATCAAATGCTGGTTTAATCATTTATCCGAAAATGCTCGTCTGAGCCTTAGGTGAGAACCTAATTAATTATGACGGAGTGAGGGACCGACCATTGAGTCATAAAAACGGCCCTACGTAGTCACGTGACTGCCTGATGATCAATTCATGAAAATCTAAAGTGTTTGGAAGAGTCCTGGACCTAATACGTGCAATTGTGCAGATTAGGTCAAAACTGTGAAACTTGATGGGACCGGCTTCTGTAAGCTAAAGAGCCAATCTTGGTCGGTCAAGATAGCGTTCTCGTGTCCCCAAGGCGTCCGCGTCTCAGTCCTGAGAATTTTGATATTTTATGGCGTGCAATTGAGCATCCATTCGAGAAAATATGCCAAAATTAGGGTTTCGATGAAACTGAGGAAAACACCATGAGATTATGGAAAATAATTATAAAATAAGGAATAAGGAGAAGTGGGACCGCCGAGGCCAAGGCATGGTCGGCCGGTCGTGGCCACGGTCCCGTGGTGCCTTTTCCTTAATTTTATAATATTTTGATGATTTTATGAAAAATTCATGAATTTTGAGAAATTTGATGAATTTAGGGAGTTTCCATGAATTGAAGGAGTTTTTATGAGTTCAGGGAATCAAAAATATTAAAATAATAAAAAAAGGGCATGCGGGACTGTGGAGGCGCGGCCGGACGGCTAGGGCCCGGTCCCACGAGTTTCCCAAATTTTTATGTATTTTTAATGTATTTTCCCATGATTTGAAGGGATTTTCCTAATTTGAGAGAAATACCATGAAATCAAGGAGTTTCATGGGATGAAGGAAATCCTAAAAATAATAATAATGAAATACAGGGGCGTGTGGGACCGGCTGAGGCATGGTCGGCCAGTTGGGGCCCTGTCCCACGTGTTTCCCTAATTTTATATTATTATTTTTTTATGTATTTTGAAAATACCATGATTTGAAGGAATTTTCATGAAATCAGGGAATTAATAATAATAATAATAATAATAATATAATGAGGAACCATAAGGTGTGGGGCCGGCTGGGACCAAGGCATGGCCGGTTGGCCAATGGTCACGCCCCACACTATTTTTCCTTAATTTTATATTATTTTCATGGGTTTATGAAAACGCCATGAAGTCGAGGAGTTTCCTCGAGACGAAGGAGATTTGTTCAAATGAAAGAATTTTCGTCCGATGAAGGAAAATAATAAAAACATGATAAAATATAACACTGGCGTGGGATTGGTCATGGCACGGTCGGCCAGTCAATGAATCCAATCCCTTGGCGCCTTGGTCAATATTTCGATTATTTATTATTTTCTTCCTATTTTGCAATGGGTTAATCGTTTCGCCGTATTTTGAAATACTCGTTCGTGCGGTGACTGTTAGTGCATCGTCGTTGAACACACTTTCACCATTTGGATCGGGGCTTACTTAGAGGTAGCTCAGATGCCCGGTTGTTGATTATTTATTACTAATTGTGGAATTCAGTGGAGAATAATTCACAAAACTGAGTAATAAGATGTTTATTATTAATTCATAGGATCAGCTGAGGATTCGACTACGAATTCAGAATAATAAAGTGAGCATTACCATTCCATGGGATCGTATATTCGACCATAAAATCGGAGTAATTAAGTTTTATCTATTACCATTTATGAGACCAGTTGTGGATTCGATCATGAAATCGGAGTAATGAGATAATATAGTTATTGTTATTCTATGAGATCAAGCCGTGGATTCGATCATAGAATCAGAACAATTGTTTATTGCCATTCCATGGGACCAGTCGTGGATTCGACCATGGAATAAGATCAATTGTTATTGCCATTCCATGGGACCAGTCGTGGATTCGACCATGGAATAGGAGCAATAATAGATTATTCTGGAAATTCAGTAGTGAATGTCACGGCAGAATTAATCTTAATTAGGAATAATTAACTTTGTGGCTCTATACTAGCAGAGAAAGCTGTCTAGGATCATTAATTATCCCGATATGAGCTTGTCGGTAAGTCATATCCTTTATATAGTCAGAGTAAACTCGTTGTTTGTTCCTGAAGACGTTATCACTCTATAATAGCAGAGCAAGCTGTCTAGGAGCCGTTCATCTCGTGATATTATATAGAAATAATCACTGAAAGTGTTCAGTATTCATGAGATATGTCGTTGTCCAGTAGTGAGACTACATATCTACATGTAATCTGAGAGAAAGTACTCTCCGTTGAGAATTCGATGAGAGACCCGGGTCTCAATACTCGCGTCTGATTGCTGGATCAGAGCTTCGTATAATTATGAGTTTATGATTTTAGCCCTTGTCGAAAATCCACCATCTACACTTGGTTTAGGCCGGGCTTGTACAGATTGATCTCTCGAATCTAAAGTACTCCCTTGCAGTACATTGTTTAGGGTTTAAATTGTTTCTCACCCACACACCCGAAATTGCCGAAATCAGCAGAAACCATTTTCACCCATAAACACCTGGTTTTAGAAGAAGAAAACCAAAGGTTAAAGGAGAAACGACTATAGCATGCAAACTAGTATCACACCTAAGGTGTGGGGATTAGTTTTGCACAATACTAGATGTCTCCTTTATATAGCCTTTCAAATTAGGGTTTTTCGTTAGTTACAAAACAATCAATATTCACCGTTAGGTGAAACCCTGATTTAGCTTCAAGCTAATATTTCTCAACCGTTAGATCGAAAACTTAGCTGTCATACACAAATGATTGTACGCTTCTAGGTTTGTTAACCGCACCCAAACGTGTACATTATTGGTTCAACAATAGTCTACCCAAAGAGGTTAACCATATAGCGTTTCATACCAACCATGTTCTTCTTCACCATAACTAGTCCAATTGACTGAAATGAACTAGTTAAGAGAGTTGTTCAATTGCAAGGAAATCTTATGTAACTACACAAGACACAATTGAAGCAAAGATGATTTGATTGACTCGAATCGTTTCATGAACTTTGATAGCCACAGTTTGCAAATGCATTCCTTAGTCTTTTAAGATTAAGTTCAGAAATCATCTTTAGATATATAACCTTCTCAAGTTCGCAGACTAGGTTCGAGGACTTAAGACACCGGATAGAGTTTACAAACTCCAGCAGAAATTCTCGGGTTCGAGAACTACGCCGGTTCGCGGACTGGGCTCACGCAAGTAGTTTGTCAACTCCAGCAGAAATTCTCGGATTTGAGAACTTCGACAGTTCGCGGACTGAGTTCGCGGACTTGGCACTTGCCATACTTCTGGTTCTCTTGATCAACAAAGTTCGAAAACTTCAGTTCAAGGAATCCATTGGTTATGTAATCTATTCTCTCATTCCAATCATTGAAATATTTTTAGAGGTTGTTATATATTTGTTACACTATTTCTCGTCAAAGCAATTTTCAAAGTGATTGAAACATTCATGAGTTTCGTCACTAGGTAAAGATAAACTTGGTCGAAGCGAAAAGCTTACCAACAAATATTTCGAGATATATATAGGCGAGGTATACTCGGCTCGAAATACCAAATGTGTATGATCTAGTGTATATGTATAGCATACGACTTTTGTCTCAAAGAGTAGGAGATAAAATAGATAGACTTTTGAGTGACAGATAAGTTCATGTCTCCACATACCTTTTTGTCGAGAAGTTACACCGGTTCCTTGAGTATATCTTCTTCTTGTATGATGAATCGCCATGAAGTCCTTAAGCTCAACTACACTTACTATCCTAGTCCGAGACTTGTCTATAAGAGACTAGAAATCAAGACTTATAGTTTTAATCACTAACATTGAGAAACATGCTTGAGATAGCAACGCATGCGAGTTTGACCGAGCAATGCTCTAACAATCTCCCCCTTTGTCAATTTTAGTGACAAAACTATCAATACATATGGAATACAAAAAAGATAATGAAACTTTAGTAGCTCCTATTCCACATGTCTAATCTTCAACATTCCTCGAAATCTTCGTCACTTCCAAGTACTCCAATGATCCCAAAGGTTGTAAGTTTAGCATCACCGTTGTTGAAGATCCGGAGCTATAACAAATGAGAAAGCATCAGTCTGGATCATTGTTATACAGTGTCATAGTATTATTATATAGTGTCAAAGTCTAATTGTATCACAACTTCAACAATAATACTATGGTGATATATATATATATATATATATCACTCCCCCTTAGTCAATAATCCATCTCACATGAAAACCACTCCCCTTTACACAATGATCCGAAAATCATATATATTTGTAGTGTGAACTACATATTAATTCTCCCCCTTTTTATCAATAAAATTGGCAAAGGTACAAGAACGGGATCATAATGAAATTTCCGTAAGAGACATTTCATGACTGAGAGAAAGAAACACACATCATCTTATTTAGATGCAATCATATAGCCGAAGCTAACAACATTCATCAAGGAGTTTAAAGATACAAGATAACCCCTCTAAAATTCCACAGCCGCACACCCCTCAAGATATGACCATTAAACACAAGTTCAAAAGAACTCTCCCCCATTAGATGTCATTCCCAAGGGAACAACAACGAGCGACCTTAATTTCAAGAGAAACGAAGGGTTTTATTGGACACCAAAACCATGAGAATCATTTTTATATCCAACACTCAATCAAATTATTCATAAGTAAGCCCATGAATAATCTAATCGGAATACATAATCAAATTAACCACAAAAGTGACCAATTTAATTCATTGTGCTCAACATAAGTAAGCTTACGGAGCAACGACTAAGTTAATAATACAAGAGTATGATTGTCTTAATCGTTCATGTACTCAACACAATATAACTTGTGGAGTAATAACTAAATAACCAAGGAGATGATTAATTTAGTTCTAAATGCTCAACATAACGTGCCTCACGGAACAACCAACCAAGCTAATCAAATAATCAACTTAGTTATATCGTGCTCAACATAAGACACATCACGGAGCCTCACGGTAATACAAAAAGATGGATCAATGAAGATATATACCATGGAATACACAAGGATTCATTCTTCTGCACAAGCATATACAATAGGAATAATCCTTGGATACAAAAGATTTTAACCTATCTTCCGTCAAGGGTTGACAATATAGGCTTAACTTTTGTATATGTCAAAAATCTATTCATTCTTAAACCAATACATGAATACCGATCATGAACGACTTTACTTTTGACAAAAAATGAGACAACAAAGTTCACGGACGTAAACACAAATATCCCATAACAAGTTGCAATATAACAAAATCAAAAATATTGCAAAAACTCCTCCAAATAGTTTTAGAATTTTAAACCAAAAAGCCTAAAAACAAGAAGATGAAAATAATAGCTATGTGTAGTCACAATCATCGCTATTCAAAGAACTATTTATTCTTCCAACTAAACCAAAAAGAAGACTTACTAGGCAACTAAACTCAGTTTTCCTTGATGATTTCATACCTCTTAAATGGTCCATAGAAATAGGAATCACTGATATCCTTGATCCTGTTGACCGTAGAGACACCATGCTCAAAAGTTAGGACGTTAGTTTTTCGATCAACAATGCGAGCATAATGACGAGCCTTTGCGCATTCAAGGATAACTTTCTTCTGATTTCTGATCAAGATATTCTGAGTACCAAGGATTTTTGTATGTCCATCAATGAGCTGGTTTATCTGCAGTTGAAGGTTAGCAAGTTCGCTCTTGACTTCATTCTGAACGCGAATTAGATCCTTGAAGGATTCTCCAATCCAAGAGTTATACTCTTTCCTTTCAAGCATCTTCTTCATGATGAACTCTTGAGAAGAATCACATCCTTTGAGATCATCCTCCATATTAGGGTTAACTTCTTCTTTTGGAACAGTTTCCATCGAGTTCATTTCTGAAGATTAATGAACACCTATAAGAATTATATGTGTTCAAGTATACACCCTAGATAGAAACCCTAAAGTTCCTTGAGGAGATATGGACGTTCGTGGGCCGACTGAAATTCCAAAGTAACTAGACCCAATTCAGAACACTGCATACTGTGTTCTTTTCAAGGATCCTTTTGTCTCTAAAGAGTCATAAGAAAGAAATACCAAAAAATATCAAACATCCAAACTGAAAGAAAATCAACGAACATACTTGAGCATCTCTCAAACATCATCCTTGTATCTCTCAAGTTAGATACAAAAATAGAGATTTTCTACTAGGTAGTAGAGGGAGACATAGTCTCACCAAAGGTTATGAGAGAATAGTTGTGATTTCCTCCAGGATATCTGATTTCAGCATTTCTTAACTTTTCACGGCAGTCTCCAGATTTAGAGAACTGTCTCACAACCCTTCCTGGAAGCACAAGAGAGGAGTCTTTCTGATTACAAAGTCTAGGACCTCTAGAGATTGGTTCTAGGGGATCTTCGGAAACTGGTCTCCATACTCTAGACTTAGATTTACCATAATTATTCTTATAAACACAGGACATGCTTTTATGGGTATCACAAGAAATTTTACCGCTAGAATGCAACCCAGTCGTGTAATTAATTTTAGGAAGAAGATCATTTTTATAAGAAGTCTGATTCCTTGTGAAGAAGTTCACTGCAGTAGTCGTCTGACTATTTACTCCATTGACAGTGGAAAGAAGAAAATTGCGAAGTCTAGAAATTTGTTTCTTCCTGGCAAAACAATGGACATCATAGTGATTTCCTTTTCCACACAAAGTACAGGTTCGTGGAGAAGATGCAACAGTTGGTATCTGTTTTAACTTTTTATCCCTTTGAGAAGATTGTAAGTTATATAAACTTTACTCGACATAATCTTCTCTTGGAGGATATTTCTTAATGTACCGTATGTCAAGAGGAACAGTTGAAACACAAGAAATTTTCCTTAAGACAGAGTTTTCCTTATCCAAGGTCATGCATTGTTCATGGGATAATGAAAGTGATGCATATGCTTTTATTTCTCAACGCGAAGTCTTTCAAGATCGGATGAATGTGTCTTGATCAAACATTTTTATCTAATTGATCCTTCTTTGATCAGCTTTTCAAGATCAATAATCTTTTTATGTTGTAGATTATTTTCTTGAAGAAGTTTCTCAATATTCTTAGAGAATGACTCTATGATGTTATAGAGCACATGTTCACGATCAATAGACTTTTCAAATTCATCAATGAGCTGTTCATGATTCTGAAGATCAACAAACTCAGTAGAATTTTTTGCAATTCTGGTGAGCTCCATTTCAGCTTTTGCCATTGTGTCCAATGTCTCATTGGAGGAAGAGTGGTCAACACAAGATGGGACAGTCTTCCTACCTCGGAATTCGGAAGAATCAACTAAGGAGTAATCCTTTGAGGTATTTCTGAGACACTTGACAAAGTTGAAAGCTTTATGAGGCATTTTGGTATGCGTACGAGATTTCGTCCTCAGACTCAGATTGCTACAAACATAGACTTATAAGGTCTTGAACGTGTTTTCCTGCTCTGATACCAATTGAAAAGGCGGGGGTCTAACAACACCACCCAATATTTCGCTTAGCAATCTGTATGACTAACTCCGAAACACTTTCTAGAGAATCAACTAGATAGTCAGACCTCAATCTAGGTAAAAATATCTCAAGGAGTTAATATCTCTCTCTTGTTTTGATTCACTCAAGCTAATAGAAATCAGTGAGTCCTAATCAAACATAAGGAATAACTTGGACGGTACCAAAGACCAATGTCCAAGGATCAATCAATATCAATCAACAACCAAAATTCGGATTTCCAATTGATTGATTCAAACGCACAACCTGTATTATTTCAATATTATAAACAAATATAATGCGGAAATAGAAATAACACAGACACTAGAATTTTGTTAACGAGGAAACCGCAAATGCAGAAAAACCCCGGGACCTAGTCCAGATTGAATACACACTGTATTAAGCCGCTACAGACACTAGCCTACTCCAAGCTAACTTCGGACTGGACTATAGTTGAACCCCAATCAGTCTCCCACTGATCCAAGGTACAGTTGTACTCCCTACGCCTCTGATCCCAGCAGGATACTGCGCACTTGATTCCCTTAGCTTATCTCACCCACAACTAAGAGTTGCTACGACCCAAAATCGCAGGCTTTAACAATAAACAAATCTGTCTCACACAGACAAGTCTATCAAAGGATCAATCTGTCTCCCACAGAAAAACCCTAAAAGTTTTTGTTCTGTATTTTGATAATAATCAAGGTGAACAGGAACCAATTGATAATCCAGTCTTATATTCCCGAAGAACAGCCTAGATTAATCAATCACCTCACAACAATCTTAATCGTATGGTAGCGAAAAAAGATGTCGTGGAATCACAAACGATGAGACGAAGGTGTTTGTGATTACTTTTTATATCTTGCCTATCGGAGAACTCTCACGATCTCAAGCCAATCAATATGATTGTACTGTTACGATAGAAGATGCAAGATCAGATCACACAACTACGATAAAAGTAGTATCGGTCTGGCTTCACAATCCCAATGAAGTCGTTAACCTGGTTTTAGAAGAAGAAAACCAAAGGTTAAAGGAGAAACGACTCTAGCACGCAAACTAGTATCACACTTAAGGTGTGGGGATTAGTTTTGTACAATACTAGATGTCTCCTTTATATAGCCTTTCAAATCAGGGTTTTGCCTTAGTTACAAAGCAATCAATATTCACCGTTAAATGAAAACCTGATTTAGATTCAAGCTAATATTTCTCAACCGTTAGATCGAAAACTTAGCTTGTCATACACAAATGACCGTACGCTTCTAGGTTTGTTAAGCGCACCCAAACGTGTATATTGTTGGTTCAACAATATTCTACCCAAAGAGGTTAACCATATAGCGTTTCATACCAACCATGTTCTTCTTCACCATAACTAGTCCAATTGACTGAAATGAACTAGTTAAGAGAGTTGTTCAATTGCAAGGAAATCTTTTGTAACTACACAAGACACAATTGAAGCAAAGATGATTTGATTCACTCGAATCGGTTCATGAACTTTAATAGCCACGGTTTTCAAATGCATTCCTTAGTCTTTTAAGGTTAAGGTCAGAAATCATCTTTAGATATATAACCTTCTCAAGTTCGCAGACTAGGTTCGCGGACTTAAGACACCGGATAGAGTTTACAAACTCCAGCAGAAATTCTCGGGTTTGAAAACTACGCCGGTTCGCGGACTGGGTTCGCGGACTTGGCTCATGCAAGTAATTTTTCAACTCCAGCAGAAATTCTCGGGTTTGAGAACTTCGGCAGTTCGCGGACTTGACACTTGCCATGCTTCCGATTCTCCTGATCAACAAAGTTCGAAAACTTCGGTTCAAGGAATCCATTGGTTATTTAATCTAAACTCTCATTCCAATCATTGAAACATTCTTAGAGGACGTTATATAGTTGTTACACTATTTCTCGTCAAAGCAATTTTCAAAGTGATTGAAACATTCATGACTTTCGTCACTTGGTAAAGATAAACTTGGTCGAAGCGAAAAGATTACCAACACATATTTCGAGATATAGATAGGCGAGGTATACTCGGCTCGAAAAGATTACCAACACATAGTCCAAGACTTAGCCATAGTAGACTGGAAATCAATACATCCTCTGAACTCCGTGAAGCTGCTAAACGCTCAGTTGCGACAGCACCTTCCCAGCTAGAAAGAACAAGCCTTGCAGTAATGAAGAGACTCATGATGTTCGTGGAAGCATACATCTCACCAACAGGCAATACAACCTTCAGCCTTCTGTAAGCAGTTTCGCTGAAGCAGCAAGAGTGCATGACTGCCACAATGATGAAACAACGTCCAAGATATTCCATATATGTATCGACGGCATCAACATCAATGAGAGACGCTTTCAGAGTTTCGTCTCCCATGGAAGAAGTAGTTATGTTACCAAAAGAGATTGCACCTGTGACTTAAGAGGAACTTCCATATTCCTCAAAGACACGATCCAAAGATGATAATGGCAAAGAAGTGTGACTGGGGAATGCTTAGCACTGCCCATCTTAAAGATGGTGAATTTAGAGAGATGCAAGCACGCTATCATTATGATTCCAAGATGTCCAAAGACGAGGATATACTCGAGAGAGCAGACGTATTGTCAAAGACCAGTGATGTTCCTGGACGTCTATGAAACGCAATGCAGACATAAAGACGGCCTCATGAACCCAGCGTGATAACGTCTATCAAGTCGAAGGCTCAGTAGATACTCGTGGGCAGGGGACTGTCTCCCTATTTTTCATTCTATGAGGAAACATCAAGGAAGCTATCGGTTCTAATAATGAGACAAACTCTACCACTATATGAAGACTTCCAATCCCGAGCTTCACCATAGCAACAACCACTACGGACATAGGTAATCCAAAATTCTGCATATTTTATTTTCCCATAGGGAAGTAATAGAGTCACGGAGGCGAGATGGCGATATATTTATTATGATAAACCCGCCGACCATACAAGATAGAACCATGTAAATCACGCTTGGGGACTGAGGCTCAGCATGAAGTTCTTTCACCGTCAGTCAAGGACTTCTTCGACACGAGAGAGATGGTCAATCAAGAAGCATGAAATTCAAGGGTAAATCAAACTGAAGAGGAATCCGCTTCAACGCTCCCTCCAGCAGAAGCCGCTTCAATGCTCGCTCTAGGAGAAGCCCGCTTCAACGCTCTCTCCTGAAGAAGCCGCTTTAACGCTCCCTCCAGCAGAATCCGCTTCAACGCTTACTAGAATAAGATGATTCAACGCTCTCTTCAGAAGAAGCCTCTTCAACGCTCGCTCTACGAGAATCCGCTTCAACGCTCTCTCCTAAAGAAGCCGCTTCAACGCTCCCTCCAGCAGAAGCCGCTTCAACGCTCACTAGAAGAAGATGCTTCAATGCACTCTTCGGAAGAATCCTCTTCAACGCTCGCTCTAGGAGAATCCGCTTCAACGCTCTCTCCTGAAGAAGCCGCTTCAACGCTCCCTCCAGCAGAAGCCGCTTCAACGCTCGCTAGAAGAAGATGCTTCAGCGCTCTCTCCAGAAGAAGCCTCTTCAACGCTCGCTCTAGGAGAAGCCGCTTTAACGCTTTCTCCTGAAGAAGCCACTTCAACGCTCAATCTAGAAGAAGCCGCTTCAACGCTATCTAGAAGAAGATGCTTCAACGCTCTCTCCAGAAGAAGCCTCTTCAACGCTCGTTCTAGGAGAAGCCGCTTCAGCGCTCTCTCCTGAAGCAGCCGCTTCAACGCTCTCTCCAGAAGAAGCCTCTTCAACGCTCTCTCTAGGAGAAGCCGCTTCAACTCTCTCCAGCAGAAGCCTCTTCAACGCTCGCTCTAGGAGAAGCCGCTTCAACTTCAACGCTCGTTAAAAGAAGATGATTCAAACTCTCCCTCCAGCAGAAGCCGCTTCAACGCTCTCTCCAGGAGTCGCTTTGACGTTCGCTTCAGAAGCTGCTTCAACGCTCTGTTCAGGAGCCGCCTCGACGTTCTCTTCAGAAGCTGCTTCAACACGCCTTCCGGAAGCTACATAAACGTTCTCTTTGGGAGATGCTTCAACATCTTTTCAGAAATTGCATCAGCATCCTTTTTAAGGATACTCCTCATGATAAGGATCGTCCACGTCAGAGTCGAGGATTATGACATAAACCGACATCATGCTAGGGGAACGCTTACCTGGACGCCTCTTGAACGTAACATGTTCCAAGGACATGACGACCCATCTCTCCTGGTAACATCTAACTTTGTCTCATAAGTTTATCTTTATTTGTCACCATCTCATGCCTACCCCACAATAATGCAACCATTATGTGCTAGGCTGGGGACTTAATGTTGATGGTGCATTTTAGTTCAGGGCTAAAATTGTAAAAACAAATTTAATGTGCTGACATCCTGCAAAGGATAAACCCGTGTGCTGACATCCTGCAAAGGATAAAGTCGTGTGCTGACATCTTGCAAAGGATAAAGCCATTTGATAAGCGATGAGCGCAGAAAACCTCTCGCTTTATTTATTTGAAGCAATTCAACAAATACACAAAATCCACCCAGAATGGTGCATGTAGCAACAATCCTAAATATTCTGTGAATTTATAGCATTATTAATTAACGCATGATTTTCCTAGTATTTCCTGTGTTGTTCTCAGCAGAACTCTCATTATTGGTGCGGCATGATGACTGAGTGTTACTCTCAACAGAGTAACATGAATCTCCAAGTGTCAATAGTGAGGTATGCACGAAATATCCGTACAGTCTACACCATTCTCTAATGAAGAGAATCTCGTATCGGCGTGCTTATATTAGCCCGATCGAGCATATTTAATTTCCTAAGGGAAATCTGGACTCTCTGTATCAGTCTCAGAAACGATCACGGCCACGCAAGTTGACCGCATGATTTAACCAGCCTAGACGAACCCTAGAAGGAGCAGGCGATCACCGTGATAACCACCGGCGGGCCCACTTATGACCTAGCCGTTCGAGCATCACACCTTGCTTCCCAGCATTCCAAAACGCCAACCCTAAAATAGGGTGGCCGCGTTGCTTTGGAAGAAGCTCGAACAAGCAAGACTGTTAAAGACAGTCTAAAACGATCGCGACCGTCCAACTTCACCAGCCTGATTGGACGGCTTAGATCGCACCATGAACGATTGAGGTGGCGCCAACACGCACATTTTCGGGCCCACTCTATCCCTACCTGATCGGTTTGCTCACGACGTAGTCATGGAGCCATGAACGTTTACCCGAAACACGATGGGTTTGATGCTTTCAAGGGTCACGAAAGTTCCACTAATGTCTTACATTGATCACAACCATCCAACTTAGCCAGCATATTTGTATGGCATAGATCGTGCCTAGGACCATTAGAAAGGTGCACACATGTTCACCTTCAGCCCAACGTGGGGCCCACACGATCGGTCTCTCCAAAGGAGAAGCATAGCTCGCCAAACTGTTTGGCCAAAGTCACGCGTGCGTGACTATTTAAAAACCCTAATCAGGGTTTGCGGCAATGCATATCTGTCGTAGTTCGATCGCGTCCATCCATCTTCACCAGCCTAAACGGAGATATAGACTCAAGAGGTCCCAAGGATGTTGACGCGATCACCGCGGGCCCACCTGTGCGTGTGACCGACCGGCCTAGGTGAACTATGTCCAAGGGGCATCGAAACGCACGCCCGAAGGTGGCATGCCACACGGCCTTCAATCTTTTGCGGCAATGGATTTCTGTCGCAAATCGATCACGACCACTCATCTTTGTCGGTCAAATTGAGCGGCCTAGATCGAATCTTTGTGAAACCGAGAGGCGTAGACATGCTCGCCGACAGGACGTCTACACGCATGCCCGGTCAGTCCCACCAAAATTAACGCCCGTGGTTGAGTTCGATCAAGCCAAAGAGGTATGCTTGTGCACATCTTAAAAACCCTAAAATTCCATCAAACGGTCGCAAATATATGCCGTAAACCATCTCGTCCGTCCAAATTTGCCAGCTTGGTCAGACAGCCTAGGTTAAAAGTTAGGCGACTAATGAAGCACCTCGATGATCACCGTCTGCCACTCTTCCACAGGGAGTGATCGACCAGGGGATGGCTCGCTCATGCGGCCTCCAAACGATCACTCGAAGATGGTCGGATGTGATGTTATTTTAAGACGCTTAATCCGCGACTTACTCGGTTAAGCTTTAAAACAGCGATGCTTCATACATATTGATTGTTTTCGATGCATTACATGCATCGAGCATACATGATATTTCATGAATATCAATTTCTTAAATAACTTGGTTATTTAACTTGGCACCGTATGCTATTTCCTGCAATGGGTCCCACAATTCACTCATTCGAGACATCAATGATGTCACAAACTGGGGGATACTTACTGGGGTATTGGTCTGGCGATTTACAGCGTGCAACGTGCAATGCGCCATTAGGAGAACGTGTCAGTAAAAGGTGGACGGTTAACAGTGATGAGGGAAGTGGGCAAAGGTGTGATCGTGTGACAATCACCACTCATACACGACCCCACTACTCCATCACTTCACCTCCTCCGCTTCCTACGAGAGATGAGGGTTGCGCTCCATGACTTGTATAAATAGGTCTTTCACCTATTTCCAAACAACACAGAGAAAACCAAGTGTTGTCACAGTATCCAGAAAACACCCAGAACTGATAGCTTACATTGTGCAAGCCAGTTCAACATTCTGATACAAGTCATAAATAGCCAACACCTTCACAATCTCAACACCTTCTTCGCTTCCCTTCCTAAGTTCAACCCCATCTCCTTCACTTTGTGAGCGAAGCAAGTCTGGAACGACCATTTTTTGGTTTAAGCCAGAATTGTATAGATTGATCTCTCGAATTAAAAGCACTCCCGTGCAGTGCATTTGTTTAGGGTTTAGATTTATTTCTCATCCACACACACCCAAAATTACCAAAACCAGCAGAAATAGTTTTCACCCATAAACAGGAGGAAGTTAAGTAGTGGAGAAGTAGGTTTGTGAGGAAGGTGGTGATTATCGTGTTTCTGTTATGAGGGAATATTAATCACACGTTCACCCACTATCTCATTGTTGTTAACCGTCCGTTCTTTCCTGACACTTTCTCGTAATAGGCGCATTGCACGCCGCACGCTGTAAACCGCCAGACTAATACCCCAATGAGTATCCCCCAGTTTATGACATGTTTGATGTCTCGAGTAAGTGGGTCGAGTTGCGGGACTCGTTGCTGAAATCAGCACACAGTGCTTTTGGTCAAATAATAAATTATTTGTGAAACCAATATTTATAAAGCATTGCTTATAATCGATGTATGTAAAGCATCGCTTTCGAATAAGTAGCTGAAAATAATCGATGTGTTAGAAGCATCGCTGTTTTTGAGCTCGATCAAATCAGTCACGGATTGAGCGTCTAAAAAGTAGCACGACCGGCCATCTTTGGGTGATCATTTGAGGACCCTATGGGCGTGCTATTACTTGGTCGATCACTTCCTATGGAGAAAGAGTGGCCAGCGATCACAATGCTGCTTTGTTAGTTTTCTGAAAATAAATCTACACCGTCCGACTAGGCTGGCGAAGTTGGACGGTCATGATTGATTTGCGGCAGTTGTATATTTCCGTTGATGTAATTTAGGGTTTACGGGCCATGTGGCCCTCCCTATTTTGGCTAGTCGAATCAAAGCACTGGGCGTTGATTCGAACAGGCCGCTTGGCCATGTGTGAAGATGAGCCGCTAGTGAGTGCGTTGACATCTCCTGGGTCATCTAAGATCGGATCTAAGCCACTCGATTCGGCTGGCGAAGATGAGTGGTCACGATCGATTTGCGATAGTAGCATACTGCCGCAAACATGAATTAGGGTTTAGAACAGCCGCGACTACTCTAGTTCAATCGAGCGATTCGATGCGTTATTGACTTCTCACAGGCAATTCGATTGAATGGTAATGAAGTTCGACCGGTGGTGAACTCATGTCCACCTTCTTGATCGTCTGAAACGCAATCTAAGTCATCCAACTAGGCTAGCTAAGTTAGACGGACATGAATGATTTACGACAGTAGTGTGTTACCGCAAAGCATTTTTTAGGGTCTTCAAACGGCGCGTTCTCCCTACTTTGGGTCGGCGATTTAATGTGCTCTGGTCTTGCTATGACCAAGTCGATCGACCAAGTGTGGAGTTGGGTCGATGGTGAACACGTTAGCACTTCTTTAATTATTCGAAGGAAAATCTAAGCCGTCCAACTAGGCTAGCTAAGTTGGGCGGTCGTGATGTTTTGAGACCGTTTTGGCCGGTCTTAGCTCGTTTGAGCTATTTTTCAACCGCGCGATCATCCTAATTTGGGAAATCGTTTTGATGCGCCTACGGATTGCCGGGTGAGGTTCGATCGGCTAAAGATGAAGGTGAATCACCGGAACACAACGGCACCTGTTTGATCGCCCAAAACACGATCTACGCCGTCCAACTTGGCTGGATAAGTTGGACGGATGTGATGCTTCTAAGACCGTCATGATCAGTGTAGCTCGTTTGAGCCTTCTTTTTAATAGCGTGAACGTCCATGTTCAGGCCATCGTTTGAGTGTGCAGCGGATGAGCTAAGGAGTTTCGACCGCAGGGATGCTAGTGGCCCCGCTGGTGTTTATCGTGACGATCGCCTAGTCCTGTTAGGAGTATGCTAGACCTATTAAATTGTGTGGCCAAATAATGTGCCGTGATCGTTTCTTAAGGCTGATATGGACAGTATGGATTTCCCGTAAGGAATTTAAACGCGTTCGATCGCGTTAACTTTTAGTTAAAAGGTGTATAAACACGCTAATCTCTTTGCCAGAGGATGATGCAGCCTATGCGAGTGTTTTCATGCATATCTCAATATTGACACTTCGGGAGACTCATGCTACTCTGTTGAGAGTGAACATTTAATCGTCATGTCATGTCAATATTGAGAGTTCAGCTGGGAACATAGCATAGGAAAATACTAGGCAAGTCATGCATTAGTGAATAATGCTGGTGAAAGATAAAATTCACAGAATATTTTGGGATTGATGTTGCATGCACCATTCTGAGTAAATTTCATATATACAGATATATTAAATTGCTCAATACATATGTGAACGAAGAGGTTTAAGCACTCATTGATTTTAAATGGCTTTTGTTCCTTTGCAGTATGACAATGCATTAAATACAGGGTTTACGATTTTATCCCTTAAACTAAAACCCACCATCAACATTAAGTCCCCTGCTTAGTACATAACAGTGACATTGTTGCGGGGTAAGCATTAGATGGTGACAAATAAAGGTAAAACTTATGAGACAAAGTTAGATGTTGCTAGGAGAGATGGGTCGGCCTGTCCTTGGAACATGTCACGTTCAAGAGGCGTCCAGGTAAGCGTTCCCCTAGCATGATGTTGGTTGGCCCCAGGTAGATTAGGCATAGGGTTGGTTGGGATCTTAAACTGCATTCCAAGTCCCTTGTACATCTGAGTATCGTTTGAGAGCGTGTCCAAGCTTTCCTGGCTTTGGTTAGCATGGAGGAAAAGTGGAAGCACGATGAAGCATCTCATCTAACAAGTGCTAGGGCTGAAAGGTTTGCTGCCCTGCTAAAGTGAAGGAGGCTGGAGCATAACATGAACTCCTAGATAAACATGAATACCCTTTTCATGACGGAGTTATAATCCTCGTCTCTGGTGTGGGCGATCCCTATCATGAGGAATATCCTCAAACGGCTGCTGAAGTAATTTCTGAAAAAAGATGTTGAAGTAGCTCGAGAGGATGTTGAAGCGGCTCAAGAGGATATTGAAGCGGTTTCCGAAGAGGATGTTGAAGCAGCTCCTGGAGAGGACTCTAGTGAAGACGCCATTGGCCTTGCCGTTGATGACACTTCTTCGATGTTTAGTGATCTTTGTTTCATGCGATTGGAGCCAGGGTTTGATCGAATATTAATCCCCCATTCATGCTGCTTTTATGATTAATATGTTTCCAGTCGGACGAATAAATGAAATCTCCCGACTATGAAATCCAAATTCTTAGAAAGATCTCGCAATATCTTGAAACTTTAGACGTAACGATCCTCGGTAAGGTTAGAGTAAAGCATGTGTACATGATTTTGCAATCTGAGCTTTCCCATTCTTTTTTTTGATATTCCCCTTGCAGACTACACGCTCTTTGAAGATTTGTGGCGTGCCGGCTAGGTATGTTGAAGGATGGACGTTGTGCCACGAATATTTAAGGACTTCGTTCCAAGCGACATCTTTTGAACCGTCTTCTGAATCTTGGATGGTTGTATGGAATGAGATGCAATGAGCAGTCCCAAGTTGCACTTCAGATTCGATGGCGTGGCTGGATATCTGAAAATATCTCTGATTTATACTTTTGGAGTCTTTGATGCACATGTATGTCTTCATGTTGAGAAATTTATGCGGCTCGTAAAGCTTCAACAGTGATGATGCTGATATTAGACATAAACCGGTTGAGGGATGTGAAGGCATCCTGTGCTGGCATCCCCCCAGGTGTAATTATCCCGAGCTTATTTTCTCTTGAAAGATGTACTTATACTGCATTTCCTTGTAAGGTATTGAAGCGTCTTCGGCCTCTGAAGAGAGCGCTGAAGTAGCTTCGGGAGAGGGTGCTGATACGGATTCGGGAGAGTGCGTTGAAGTGGCTTCTTCTGGAGAGAGCGTGCGTTGAAGCGGCTTCTGGAGCGTGCGTTGAAGCGGCTTCCTATGGAGAGAGCGTTGAAGCGGCTTCTGGAGTGTGCGTTGAAGCGGCTTCTGGAGAGAACTCCAGTGAGGGCGCCCTTAACCCTTGATTTCGAAAAATGAGTTCTTCTCATTCTTATGAGGCGATATGATATGGCAGATGGGAAGACGACACACAAATACTATTGGCCGGCAAGTCGTGTTTTTTCCTCATGGGAATGAATACCGTTTATATTGTAACATCTCGACGCATGCAACGCTCTCTTCCGGTAATTCAAAATAGAGGAGATAACAATAATGGTTAGGGATTCGACCAACCTTCAGTTTGATTTTCCTTTGCAAATTACATGCTTCTTGATTGACCGTCTCTCTTGTGTTGAAGAATTCATTGACTGACGGTGAAGGAATTTCACGCCAAACCTCAGTCCCCAGTTCACGTGGTTCTATCCCGTATGGTCGATGGGTGACCATGATGAGGGTATCACCCTTTTGCATCCGTGTTGATGACTATGTACAAAACCAGTTAGCTGGAGCTTGGATGGCTACGATCAAGATTCTTGATAGGGACGAGTTATGACTACATGCACAAACCTTGGTAGTCACGAGTGGTGGTTACAACCATGGATCTTGAAAGGAAGGAATGGCAGCTACGAGCACGTACCTTGGTCGGTCACGACCATGTACATTGACGGGCTTTAATAAATCACGCGTGCGAGTTTATTCTCCCTTCTTTATTTTTTTTTGGTGAAGCAGCTCTTCATTGATTCCCTGTGTGCGGAAACTCGCCTATTGTTGTTTGCATAAATGCTTCATCATGGTCTGTACGGTTTCGTGGACGGAGTCCCCAGGAACTATGCAACTCCTGACGGGAAGAGGGTATCTGGGAACTCCCTCAGTGCCTAATTGAAGTTCTCCTGCATCTGTGGTAACAATAATATTTGGGATTTTCCATTTGTTGCTGAGTTGGTGGGCGCCTGATAGGAGGTAGTTTGATGGCATCATCTTGAATCCATACTTCCAGGAGTTCAATCACTTCATCGATCCGGAACGGGAAGTTTGGAGCAGCATCTCCAGTTTCTTGTTGTTGTGCAGGAGTCTTTAGTCGCGGCCTTTCGGGATGGGGCCGTCTGATGTGCTGGTGCTGCATGTTTGAGTTGTTGTTCTTCAACTGGAGCTTTTCTCTTTCCTGCTATACTCACCATGCTTACAGAGGGTTGAGTGTTGTATTGTTTGTTGATGAGACGTTTATTTCCTCGAATCTCACGTGTATCTTTATTCCTGGCGGGCCTGATTCCTTCCAGCAAGGATGGTGCTATAGTAGCCAACCGCTTAACAGCTTCATGAAGTTCAGAGAACATATGGAAGCGCAGGTTCTCCAGTAAAGAGCGATAGACAAGTGTCATTATATTAATGCACAACTCTAATAATTGATGTTCAGTCACATTTGGATCATAATGCTTGAATCCAATTGGCTATACGGTTTGGTGTAATGTTGTTGTACCAGGTGTACACTCTCCCGTTAAGTGACTTTCAGAACTCTTTCAGGCGGAGGACATGATTGTATTCATGCTCTTCTAATTACTCCAGAAAACGAGAGATGTGTTCACGAGCATTACCTGTTCCGTCATAAAGGGAAAATTGAGGACAGTAGTATCCTCTCGGAAGAGAAACTCTTTTCACATAAGGAGGATACGGAGATTGATGCTGGTGCATGTCCACCGGGTTTTCCTTGCTTCGATTTTGGATGAGACGCTCAAGATCCTCACGAACTTCCTCATCCATGAAGGAACGCTCTGTTGAAGTGCTTGCGCCAAAAGTGTTGAAAGTACTCTTTATTGGCTCCACGAGATGACGCGGCTCTTGTGGTGAAGTTGGACGGCTAATTCTTTTCTCTTGGGCGCTCAGGATCAACACGAACTTCCTCATCCATGAAGGAACGCTCTTTTGAAGTGCTTGCGCCAAAAGTGTTTAAAGTACTCTTTATTGGCTCCACGAGATGACGCGGCTCTTGTGGTAGTCGTTCGGTTAGCGTCTTGAGGAAAGTGAGTACCTCTTTCTAAGTTGTAGCCATGTCCGTCTGAGCCTTAGCGAGAACTTCTTGTCTTTCCATCAAATCGAAAATGGTAATAGGGGGTTGGCCTCCTCTGGCTCCTCAAGTCTCTCGTCCTGATGGGGGAGTGGCAGTAGCTCTAGTAACAACCAGGGGCGTTACGCTCGAAGAAAAATTTGGAGTGGAGGCAGCGGCTCTGGCTCTGGTGATTGGAGGTGTCACGCCTAAGGGAATATTTCCTGCGCTGTTGGTGTTGGTGGTTGAGGATGTAGTGCCACGAGACGCGTTTATCGTGCTGGTAGGCGGTACAGTGGTGTCACCGGCAGGAATGTTGACACCATGGGTGTTGTCAGCGCTAGTAACATCGGGATTTGTCGCTGATCCAGATCTAAGATCCACCATCTTGAATTTGAGAAAAATTGGAATGAAATTTGAAAATTGATCTTGTAACCGAGAGATTAATCTCCCACTGTGGTCGCCAATTGTTTGAGGGCAAAAACTGATTCTGCTGTTTTTGGTAAATTTGGGTGTGTTGATGAGAAACGAATTCAAACCCTAAACAAATGTACTGCACAGGAGTACTTTTGAGTTAGAGAGATCAATCTGTAAGACTCTGGCCTAAACCAAGAAATGGTCGTTCCATATTCAATTCGGTCACAAAGTGAAGGAGAAGGGTTGATCTTAGGGAGGGAAGCGAAGAAGGTGTTTGAGATCAAAATGTTGAATTATGAAGGTGTGGCTATTTTATGACTTGTATTAGAATGTGGAACTGGCTTGCAGAACGTAAGTTATCAGTTCTTGGTGTTTTGTGGATACTTGGGTTGTCTGTCCGTTTGAATAGGTTGAAAACCTATATATACAAGTCATTGAGCGCACCCTGATCTCTTAGGAAGTGGAGGAAGTTAAGTAGTGGAGAAGTAG
Source organism: Papaver somniferum (assembly GCF_003573695.1). Taxonomy (NCBI): domain Eukaryota; kingdom Viridiplantae; phylum Streptophyta; class Magnoliopsida; order Ranunculales; family Papaveraceae; genus Papaver; species Papaver somniferum. The sequence goes on along the minus strand of NC_039360.1, from coordinate 148,941,594 downwards.
GTTTGTGCTGAAGGTGGTGATCATCGTGTTTTCGTTATGAGGGAAGATTAATCACACGTTCACCCACTATCTCATTGTTGTTAACCGTCCGTTCTTTCCTGACACTTTCTCGTAATGGGCGCGTTGCACGCCGCATGTTGTAAACCGCCAGACCAATACCCCAGTGAGCATCCCCCAGTTTGTGACATGTTTGATGTCTCGAGTAAGTGGGTCGAGTCGTGGGACTCGTTGCTGAAAGTAGCACACAGTGCTTTTGGTCAAATAATAAATTATTTGTGAAACCAATACTTATAAAGCATTGCTTATAATCGATGTATGTAAAGCATCACTTTCGAATAAGCAGCTAAAAATAATAGATGTGTTGAAGCATCGCTGTTTTTGAGCTCGATCAAATCAGTCGTGGGTTGAGCGTCTTGAAAATAGCACGACCGTCCATCTTTGGGTGATCGTTTGAGGACCCTATGGGTGTGCTATGACTTGGTCGATCACTTCCTGTGGAGAAAGAGTGGTCAGCGATCACAATGCTGCTTTGTTATTTTTCTGAAAATAAATCTACACCGTCCGACTAGGCTGGCGAAGTTGGACGGTCATGATTGATTTGCGGCAGTTGTATATTGTTGTTGATGTAATTTAGGGTTTAAAGGCCGTGTGGACCTCCCTATTTTGTCGAGTCGAATCAAAGCACTGGTCGTTGATTCGAACATGCCGCTTGGCCATGTGTGAAGATGAGACGCTAGTGAGTGCGTTGACATCTCCTGGGTCATCTAAGATCGGATCTAAGCCAGTCAATTCGGCTGGCGAAGATGAGTGGTCACGATCGATTTTCGATAGTAGCATACTGCCGAAAACATGAATTAGGGTTTAGAACAGCCACAAATACTCTAGTTAATCGAGCGATTCGATGCGTTATTGACTTCTCACAGGCAAATCGATTGAATGGTAATGAAGTTGGACCGGCGGTTAACTCATGTCTACCTTCTTGATCGTCTGAAACGCAATCTAAGCCTTCCAACTATGATGGCTAAGTTGGACGGACATGACTGATTTGCAAAAGTAGTTTGTTGCCGCAAAGCATTTTTTAGGGTTTTGAAACGACGTTCTCCCTACTTTGGGCCGGCGATTTGATGTGCTCTGGTCTTGTTATGAGCAAGTCGATCGACCAAGTGTGGAGTTGGGTCGATGGTGAACACATTAGCAATTCTTTAATTATTCGAAGGAAAATCTAAGCCGTCCAACTAGGCTAGCTAAGTTAGGCGGTCGTGATGTTTTGAGACCGTTTTGGCCGGTCTTAACTCGTTTGAGCTATTTTTCAACAGCGCGGTCATCCTACTTTGGGAAATCATTTTGATGTGCCTACGGATTGTCGGGTGAGGTTCGATCGGCTAAATAGGAAGGTGGGTCGTCGGTGAACACAACAGCGCCTGTTTGATCGCCCAAAACACGATCTACGCCGTCCAACTTGGCTGGCTAAGTTGGACGGATGTGATGCTTCTAAGACCGTCATGATCGATCTAGCTCGTTTGAGCCTTCTTTTTAATAGCGTGAACGTCCATGTTCATGCCATCGTTTGAGTGTGTAGCAGATGAGCTAAGGAGTTTAGACCGGCAGGGATGCTAGTGGGTCCGTCAGTGTTTATCGTGACGATCGCCTAGTCCTGTTAGGAGTAGGCTAGACCTATTAAATTGTTTGGCCAAATCATGTGGTCGTGATAGTTTCTTAAGACTGATATGGACAGCCTGGATTTCCCTTAAGGAATTTAAACGCGTTCGATCGCACTAACTTTTAATTAAAAGGTGTATAAACACGCTAATCTCTTTGTGAGAGGATGATTCAGCCTATGTGAGTGTTTTCATGCAGATCTCAATACTGACACTTCAGGAGACTCATGGTACTCTGTTGAGAGTGAACATTTAATCGTCATGCTATGTCAATATTGAGAGTTCGGTTGGGAACATAGAATAGGAAAATACTAGGCAAGTCATGCATTAGTGAATAATGCTGGTGAAAGATAAAATTCACAGAATATTTTGGGATTGTTGTTGCACGCACCATTCTGAGTAAATTTCATATATACAAATATATTGAATTGCTCAATACATATGTGAGCGAATAGGCTTAAGCACTCATTGCTTTTAAATGGCTTATGTTCCTTTGTAGGATGACAGCGCATTAAATACAGGGTTTACGATTTTAGCTCTTGAACTAAAAACCACCATCAACACCCGGTCCCGTGACACCTTCCCTAATTTTATGTAATTTCTTTGATGTGAAGGAAATACCATGAAATTGAGGAGTTTCATAAGGTTAAGGAATTTCCATGAGATGATGGAAATAATAATAATAAAATAAGGAACTATGAAGTGTGGGACCGGCAATGGCCAAGACATGGCAGGCCGGCCAATAAGCCCAGTCCCATAACACTTTTCCTAATTTTATATTATTTTTCATGATTTTAGGGAAATACCATGAAATCAAGGAGTTTGTTGAAATAAATGTGTTTTCCTTAAAGTGAAGGAGTTTCCATGAGATGAAGGAAATAATGATAATTAATAATAATAAAATAAGGGGCATGTGGGACCGGCCACGGCTAGGGCATGGTCGGACGGCTAGGGCCCAGTCCCGTGAGTCTTCACTAATTTTATATATTTTCCTTGATTGAAGGAAATATCATGAAACCAAGGAATTTCATGGGATGAAGGAAATAATAATAATAATAAAATAATAAGGAATGAAAGGTGTGGGACCGGCTACAACTAGGGCATGACTGGCCGGCTAGTGAGGTCGGTCCCACGACACCTTTCCTAATTTTTATTATTTCCTTGATACGGAGGAAACACCATGAAACTGAGGAGTTTCCTTGAAACGAAGGATATTTGTTCAAATGAAGGAATTTTCATGAGATAAAGGAAAAATAATAAAATATGATAAAATAAGGAATTAGGTGTGGGACTGGTCACGGCATGACTGGCCGGCCAGTGGGCCCAGTCCCCTAGCGCCTTAGCTTAATATTTTTTTATTATTATTTTTCTTCCTATTTTTCATAGGTTCATCGTTCCTTCGTATTTTTGAATGTTCGTTCGTGCATTCAGGTGCTCGGTAGTGCATTATTGCTGAATACACTTGCACTATTTTGGTCGGGGATTACTCGATAGCGGCTCAGATGCCCGTACGTTGAATATTTATCACTAACCCATGGAATTCTGCTGGGAAGAACCACGAATTGAAGTAATGAAATATTATGAAGAACGTAGAATATTTCCGAATATTCAGTTAATGAATTTAAGGATTAGAGATAATTAATTGATTGCTCTATACTAGCAGGCATGCTGTCTAGGAGCATTAATTATTCAATAATTGAGCGATATGAGCTTGTTCAAGCGTCATATTTCTTTTATATAGTCAGGGAAAACATTGTTACATCATGTACGTTATTGCTCTATACTAGCAGGCAAGTTGTCTAGGAGCCGTCCAATCGTTAAGATTCTATATGCATGTCTTTTATATAGTCAGGGAAAACGTTGTTACATCCTGAAGAAGTTATGCTCCATACTAGCAGGCGAGCTGTCTAGAAGCCGTCCAATCGTTCGATTCTATATAAAAGTGATTACTGAAATTGCTCAGTATTCATGAGATATGTCGTTGCCTCAGTTGAGAGACTGCATATTCACGTATGCTCTAAGAGACAATAAACTCAGTCATAGACTCTTGCGGCATGAGTTTTCATGCTTCAATGAGAGACATGAGCCTCAATTATGGTTTTACGATTTTAGCCTTTGTCGAAAATCCATCATCTAAACTCGTTCGTGCATTCGGGTACTCGGTCGTGCATCATTGTCGAGTACACTTGCACCATTTTCTTGCGCCTTACTCAGTGATGGTCCAGATGCCCGGTTGTTGAGTATTTATTACTAATTTATGAAATTCAATGGAGAATGATTCATGAAACTGAGTAATAAAGGTGAGTAGTTATTTATTATCAATCCATAGGACCAGCCGTGTATTCGACAATGAATTCGGAATATTAAAACGAGTATTACCATTCCATGGGATCGTGGATTCGACCATAGAATCGGAATAATAAAATGAGTGGTTATATTACCATACCATGGGATCGTGGATTCAACCATAGAATCAGAGTAATAAAATTATCTATTACCATTCCATGAGATCATCCGTGGATTCGATCATGAAATCGGAGTAATGAGATAAAATAGATTATCTTCTAGGAATTCAGTGGTGAATGTCACGGTAGAATTAATCTATTGCATAAGGGGATATTAGCTAGTAAAGCGTCATACCCGTCCTGAAAGGTTCATAGTCATGGAACAGCGAGTGTTGCCGACGTCCTGAAGGCGTTTTGCCCTCTCAAAAATTATATATGGAGAACCGCCTGAATATATACACGGTCTCTCTGCATAGTCAGGGAACAGTAAGTGTCACCGACGTCCTGAAGGCGTTTTCCCCTCTCAACAAACAATTATGTAGGAGAACCACCCAATCGTTCTTCTATGTAGAGGTGGGTCTCTCTATGTAGTCAGGGAACAACGAGTGTCACCGACGTCCTGAAGGCGTTAAGTTCTTAATCATACGGAGAACCTCCCAATTATGTTATTCTATATAGTGATCCTGACGAAATGAGAAGCATTGAACGCTCCGGGGAGGCCTTTCGAGTGACATATGCATCATGGCTCGTAAAATATGAATCGTCACATGCGTTCCTGAAGCCGTGTCAAAAACATGCAATATCATGATTTTACGATTTTGACCTTTGTTGAAAATCCACCATCAACATTAAGTCCCCTGCTTAGTGAGGGACAGTCATGTTCCGCGGTAAGCATTAGATGTTGATTTTCAGTCGACGAGATCAGTGGTTGAACTCATTTGTACAAAGGTATTTTCATAATCCCCGATTTGCTCCAATGGTGTCATGTACGAGCAAATGCTCAGGTGAGGATCCTGATAGTATGATAGAGTGTCATCCCGTGAGCACGGGGAGATGAGGCACTGCTGATTTGGACGGTTGGACGTCCAATTTTGGTCAGTTTAGCGTTTGCGGGCCCGAGCCCAAAAAGGAAATCCTTGTGTTAGGAACAAACGTTCATTCGTTCGTTAGTTTAAGAAACAAATAAAATAGACCTAAGTCTAGTGATAAAATTTTTGTCTATGCGCTTTCACGAAAGCCAAAATTTTATTTTTTAAATATGTGAGATTTCACAAAAGAGAATAAACTCTCGTTTCAAAGGTGGATGCTCGTACGAGAGAAAGGTTTTTTTTTTTTTGAATAAACGTGCGTCTGTTAGCAATAAAATTTTTGTCTATGAGCTTTCATGAAAACATTGATTTTCAATATGTGAGCTTTCATAAATTTTTGAAAATACACTTGTCGTTTCAAAGACGGATGCTCGCGATAGGGAGCAAAAATACATACATATATTTTCAAAGTTACGTGAATTTCGCGTTAATATATATTTTTTTGTAAAATCAATGTTTTGATTTTGAACAACTGTTGAAAGTAGACAATTATTCACGGTGAAATAATGTTTGTATGTGATTTTTCACAATTGTAGAATGGACATGTGTCCAATTTTTGAAAAACCCGTGGATGTTCACACAGTGAAAATTTATGTGAAATCAAATTTTGATTTTCAGCAATTGCTAGAAGTAAACTGTTAGAGCATGGCTCGGTTGAACCCACCAAGCGTTGGTATGTCAAGTTTAGTTGTCATATTTTAGTGAATCAAAACTCATGTTAAGAGTCTCTTGATTATGTACTAGAGTCAACTTCGTATAGGTTAGCTTGAAAGTATTAGGATATCAGACATTACAAGTATTGCGAAGTCGTGAAAATGTGAAGAAGCAAGGAGATACAACGACAACAATCATCCTTCCACTTGAGGTTAGTGATATTTGACTTGAACCGTTTCATTCCCTAACATATCTTTCAAGTCGTGCATATTGAAAACATAACTGCGAAGCATATTTGAACTCTAGATATACATAGTATTAAGGAATACAATACGAGGTTTATTGCTTAACCATTAAACTTTGTAGATAAAACATCGCCATAATCATTTGAATGCTATTGTGATTATGTATGGGTATGAGGTGAGGATTTCATTTTAGGCAACAATGTTTACATGTGTTCTAAGGAAGTAAGTTCATAAACTTGTTTGTGATCCGAAAAGGAAATTGCCAGGCGTTATTGGTTTTGTTATTCATTGCATATCTTATGAACAACCAATATGTGTGATTGACTATAACCGCTCACAACTTGTTTGTGTTCTTGGTAGAACTATTCACAAAGGCCTGACTTATGTATTGGTATGACTTTTATTAGTGAAACCGATCTTAAGTAATTACTTGAGATGGTATGATCGGGTTTGTGTTTTGTCTGACAAAATATGGGAAAGGGGAACCGATCCTAGTAAGAGGTGCAGTACATCACAAAGGGGAACCGATTCTTGTATGGGGTGCAGCAAGGTTTATAGCAAAAAGGGGAACCGATCCTATGGACATGTGCAACACGTTTTTAGGCAAAGGGGAACCGATCCTATGGATATGTGTAACACGTATAAGTTAGATACCATATATATGTGGGGAACCGATCCTAGTACCTAGTCAACCGAATTTTGGAAAGCTAGTGTGACTATGCACAGAGAATAGTCTACAGAATAGATAAATCTGTATTCCACAGATAAACCTACAAGTTTTGTTCCGTCTTTTGATAAATCAAGGTGAACAGGAACCAATTGATAACCCGGACTTATATTCCCGAAGAACAACCTAGTATTATCAATCACCTCACAATAATCTTAATCGACGCGGCGAAAGAAGATATTGTGGAATCACAAATGATGAGACGAAGATGTTTGTGACTACTTTTCTTCTTGCCTATCGGAGATAAAGATCTCAAGCCAACTGTTACGATTGTACTCAAAACGATAGAATCAGCAAGATCAGATCACACAACTACGAGAAAGTAGTATCGGTCTGGCTTCACAATCCCAATGAAGTCTTTAAGTCGTTAACCTGGTTTTTAAGAAGAAACCAAAGGTTAAAGGAGAATCGACTCTAGGTAATACAATTATTATCACACAGGAGGTGTGGGGATTAGGTTTCCCAGTTGCTAGAATTCTCCCTTATATAGTCTTTCAAATCAGGGTTTGCAATCAATGTTAGCTTGGTAACAAAGCATTCAATATTCACCGCTAGATGAAAACCTGATTAGATTCAAGCTAATATCTTTCAACCGTTGGATCGAAAACTTAGCTTGTTACACAGAAATGAAATCTACTATTTTGGGTTTATGTAAACCGTACCCAAACATGAACATTTGTTGGTTCAACAATAGTTAACCATATGGTTAGCCATATGAGCACTTTCATATCAACCATGTTCTTCTTCACCATAACTAGTTCAAATTACTCAAATGAACTAGTTAGAGAGTTGTTCAATTGCAAGGAAATCTTATATAACTATACAAGACACAATCGAAGAAAAAATGATTTGATTCACTCGAATCGGTTCATGAACTATATAGCCACGGTTTGCATTTATCATTCCTTAGTTAATATAAATAAGTTCACAAATAATTGTCTTTAGATATAACCAGATTAAGTTCGCAGACTTAGTTCGTGTACTTAAGTTCCCGGAAGGAGTTCTCAAACTCCAGGAGATTTTCTCGGGTCGAGAACTTCCGCCAGTTCGCGGACTGAGTTCAGGGCTCTTGTTCTGGTTCTCTTGATCAACAAAGTTCGCAAACTTCGGTTCAAGGAAAAAGGACTTATACATATATGTGTTGCCACACAATGCTTATATCCATCATTGGTTATTTAATCTAAACTCTCATTTCAACCATTGAAACATTCTTAGAGGACATTATTTCAAAGTAAGCAATTTTCAAGGTGATTGAAACGTGTCATGACTTTCGTCACTAGGTAAAGATGAACTTGGCGAAAGCAAAAGCTTACCAACACATATTTCGAGAAATAGATAGGCGAGATAAACTCGGCACGAAATAGCAAATGTGTATAATCAAAGTTTATATAGAAAAACAACTTTTATCTCAAAATAGGAGATAGAGTAGATAGACTTTTGAGTGATAGATAAGTTCAAGTCTCCACATACCTTTTAGTCGATGAAGATCCACCAGTTCCTTGAGTAGTCCTTCGTCTTGTATGATGATTTCCATGGAGTTCTTGAGCTCAACTACACTTTCTATCCTAGTCCGAGACTTAGCCATAGTAGACTGGAAATCAAGACTTATAGTTTTGATCACTAACATTGACAAACATGCTTGAGATAGCAACGCATGCGAGTTCGACCGAGCAATGCTCTAACAATCTCCCCCTTTTTCAATTTTAGTGACAAAACTATCAATACATATGGAATACAAAAGTAAATGAAATAAATTTTGTAGCTCCTATTCCACATGCCTAATCTTCAACATTACTCGAAATCTTCGTCACTTCCAAGTATTCCAATGATCCCAAAGGTTGTAAGTTCAACATCATCGTTGTTGAAAATACGTAACTATAACAAAGAGAAAACAAGAGTTCTCAATCATTGTTATACAGTGTCATAGTATCATTATATAATATCAAAGTTCAATTGCATCACAACTTCGACAACAATACCATAGTGATATGTATCACTCCCCCTTAGTCAATACTCCATCTCACATGGAAACCATTCCCCCTTACATAATGATCCTAAAACCATATGTATTTGTAGTGTGAACTATATATTAATTCTCCCCCTTTTTGTCAATAAAATTGGAAAAGGTACGAAAACGGGATCCTAATGAAGTTTCTGAAAGAGACATTTCATGACCAAAAGAAAGCACATATCATCTTATTTAGATGCAATCATATAGCCGAAACTAAATGCATTCATCAAGGATTTTATAAAGATACAAGATAACCCCTATAATATTTCACAGCCGCACTCCCCAGAAAGATTTGGCAATTAAGCACAAGTTCAATTAAGAACTCTCCCCCATAATATATCATTCCCGAAAGAACAACAAGAGCGACCTTAATTTCAAAAGAAAAGAAGGATTTCTTTGGACATAACAAATCACATACAAGTATGAATTTGAATCCAAAATACTCAATTAAATTAACCACAAGAGAACTCATGATTAATTTAATCGGAAATGCTCAACATAAGTGAACTTATGGAGACTCAAAAAAGAACAATTAGATTAATCACAAGAGAACCCATAATTTAATCTAATCGGAATACACAACCAAATTAACCACAAAACGTAATCAATTTAATTGGTCATGCTCGACATAAGAGAACTTACGAAGCAACAACTAAATAACCAAACGTGAATGATTGATTTAGTTGAACATGCTCAACATAAAGTACCTCACGGAGCAACAACTAAGCTAAAACTAACTCAGTCGATTGTGCTCAACATAAGACACCTTATGGAACAACACAGTATGTACACAAAAATTGTGGATCGGAGATCGACCTTATACCGTGGAATAAACAAGTATTCATTCTATTTTCCATCATCATTTGCACAATGACATACAATAGACATAATCCTTGTAAACAAAAGATTTTAACCTATATTCCATTAATAATTGACATAATTGGCTTAACTTTTGTATTTGTCAAAAGTTCGTTCCTTCTTTTATCAACACATGCATATCGACATATAAAGGACTTAACTTTCGAAAAGGTATAGGAGAATCACGGTTCACGAACGCAAACACATATATCCCATAAGAAATTGCAATAAAGAAACCATAAAGATTAATACTGCAAAAATCATCTTCCAAACAATTCTAGAATTTAAACCAAGAAATATAAAAACATGAAGATGAAAACGTTGGACATAGCTATGTGTAATCACAATAATGGCTATTCCAGACTCTAGTTATTCTTCTAAACAAAACAAGAAAATAGAAGATTTACTAGATGTTAAGACCTTTGAAGAATTCTTTATCATCCCCGAACTCCTTGTCGTCAACAGCCATTGGGACATAAGGTTCATGAAGATAGGAATTAATATCAATAAACCTTCTTGACTGATGTCGAACCAGGGCCTTCTGAATCTCATAAGTCTTAAACACAAAAGCCTTTATTTGATGAATCTCCTTTTGCATCTCCTTCAACACTTCAAGAACATCAGAAAACTTCTGAGAATTTGAAGGAACAACTCTAGGCTTCCTCACAGTCCTTCTTTTTCTTTTCAATGTCGGAGCTAACGGAGATTTCTCTTTTTTCTTCATGATTGGTGGCTTGACAATCATATTAACATCCTTTCCATCAGAAGACATGGTACTTGGAGCATCCATAGGCGTATGGGTTTGTGAGAGGAAATCACAATCTCAACAAGTGGTCTTGAGATAAAAAGAAGTTTCAAGGAAGGAAAAAAGGAATGTAGGGTTAACCTTTAACAGGTTCGTGCACGCACAATTCTGAACCCTAAAGAGAGTAGAATTGTCGAGAATAACCCTCCTTAATTGATAGACACAAAACTAAGAAAAGAAGAAAAAAAAAACTTTTCTTAAAAGCCTGAAAGGTACACAATCTTGTCTCTTTTGATCAGGCACATGAGACAGGATTTACCAATCAACACAATCAAGTTGTGCTGCGGTGAATAACGATTTGTCCACCATTTCCTCTTGAGAGGAATCCACAGACCTCTGTCTATCAAAGCGATTTGACCATACTTTCTTCTCTAATGGTCTTGGTTTATCCTTGGAAACTAACTTCTTAGACGAAGATAAAATCCTACATACCTCAGCGGTCTTCTGAGCAAGTTTAAGCTTGTTTGCTAATTGATTTGCTCTTCGTTGAAATTTGTTGACGTGCCTCAATTGGTGTTTGTACTTGTAACACTTTGAAAGTTCAAAACCCTTTAGAGAACAGTACGAGCACGTCAATCTAGAATAAAAATCAGGATTCTAAGATGTGCAAGAAGCTAGACACATGGTGGAACCTGAAACATTACATATAGAGTTTCCAAGAAAAGGGTCAATTTTTTCTTCCAGATTAGTTGGGTTTTCTTTTGAAAGAATATCAAGATTGATGTATGTATTGCTACAATTATCAAAATCCATATTTTCACCAAAAAGTGCAACACTGGATTTTCCGTCTTCATTAGAATCATAGTTGTCATACATTTCATCAAGAGTTGCAGCAAGACCTTTGTTCCCAGTGTATTTTCTACGATTTGGACACTCGTTTGCAAAATGACCAAATCCTTTACACTTAAAGCACTGAAGCATATCCTCGTCATCAGTTTCATCAATATCCCTATTTTTAGGAGGAACACGATTATGAGGTTTGACTGATGCTTTAGGCTTATCTCTGGAGAACCGTTTACTTCTCTTCAACAGAAGATCCCTAAACTGTCTTGTGATCATCGAGACCGATTTGTCAAGATCTTCATCTGATGAATCAATCTCAGAGTGATCGTCTTCAGAGATATACACTTTTTTACTTTTATCAAGTAATTTAGTGTCCTTTAGTGCTTTGAATGCAACATCCTTAGATTTGGATGAATGCTCATGATCAAAGATCTTAAGCTTCCCAACCAGCGTATTTCTGGAGAGATTATCTAGGTTATTTCCCTCAACGATGGCATGCTTTTTAGAGTCGTATCTAGATGGCAGCGATTTGAGAATTTTCATCACAATGTCCTTTTCAGGAATAGTCTTACCCAATGCAAAAGATGCATTAACAATTTCAGACACTTTGTGATTAAACTCATCAAATGTTTCTTCGTCTGCTATACGAAGGTTTTCCCAATCGGAATTAAGGTTTTGAAGCCTAGCTTCCTTTTCACTGGTATTACCTTCGAATACGGTTTCTAATATATCCCACGCTTTTTTAGACTTAGTGCAATTTGACACATAGTGCTGAAGATTCTGGGTATTGGCATGTATAATGGCATTCAAACCGTCGGAATTTTGCTTTGCAGCAAGTATCTCGGCAGGGCTGTATTCACCAATATCCTTGGGAACGTTTACATCTCCAACTGCCACAACGGGAGCATTATAGCCATTAACAACATATACCCATGATTGAAAATCACGTGCTTGAGGAAAAGATCGCATAGCGATTTTCCACCATAAGTAATTAGATCCATCGAAGACTGGTGGTACGGTGATAGAGATAGCATCTCTGTCCATAGAGCCAGATCGCTACAAACACATACTTGTAAGGTCTTGAACGTGTTTGACTGCTCTGATACCAATTGAAAAAGAAGGGGTACAACAACCGAACCAATATTTCGCTTAGAAATCTGTATGGACAAACTCCAATATACTTTTAAGAGAATCAACAAGACTCAATCTACAAAAAGTATATCAAAGAGTTTTATCTCTCTTTCTCGATTCAATTCTTTCTCAAGCAAATAGAAATCTGCGAGTCTAATTGAATACAAGAGAAATCACTTGAATGGTACCAAAGACCAACAATGTTCAAGGATCAATCAATTTTAATCAACAACCAAAGGTCGGACTCCCAATTGATTGATTCAAACGCACAGCCTGTGATATTTCAATTACATAACAAAATATAATGCGGAATAGAAATAACACAGACACCAGAATTTTGTTAACGAGGAAACCACAAATGCAGAAAAACCTCGGGACCTAGTCCAGATTGAACACCACACTGTATTAAGCCGCTACAGACACTAGCCTACTACAAACTAACTTCGGTCTGGACTGTAGTTGAACCCCAATCAATCTCACACTGATCCAAGGTAAAGTTGCGCCCCTTACGTCTCGGATCCCAGCAGGATACTACGCACTTGATTCCCTTAGCTGATCTCACCCACATCTAAGAGTTTCTACGACCCAAAGTCGAAAACTTTAATAAACAAATTTGTATCACACAGAAACATAATAGATAAATCTGTCTCCCACAGATAAACCTACAAGTTTTGTTCCGTATTTTGATAAATCAAGGTGAACATGAACCAATTGATAACCTGGACTTATATTCCCGAAGAACAACTTAGTATTATCAATCACCTCACAATAATCTTAATCGACATGGCGAAAGAAGATATTGTGGAATCACTAACGATGAGTCGAAGATGTTTGTGACTACTTTTGTATCTTGCCTATCGGAGATAAAGATCTCAAGTCAATCGTTACGATTGTATTCAAATGATAGAATCAGCAAGATCAGATCACACAACTACGAAAAAGTAGTATCGATCTGGCTTCACAATCCCAATGAAGTCTTTAAGTCGTTAACCTGGTTTTTAAGAAGAAACCAAAGGTTAAAGGAGAATCGACTCTAGCTAATACAACTAGTATCACACAAGAGGTGTGGGGATTAGGTTTCCCAGTTGCTAGAGTTCTCCCTTATATAGTCTTTCAAATCAGGATTTGCAATCAATGTTAGCTTGGTAACAAAGCATTCAATATTCACCGTCAGATGAAAACCTGATTAGACTCAAGCTAATATCTTTCAACCGTTGGATCAAAAACTTAGCTTATTAAACACAAATGAAATGTACTATTTTGGGTTTATGTAAACCGTACCCAAACATGAACATTTGTTGGTTCAACAATAGTTAACCAAATGGGTAGCCATATGAGCACTTTCATATCAACCATGTTCTTCTTCACCATAACTAGTTCAAATGACTCAAATGAACTAGTTAGAGAGTTGTTCAATTGCAAGGAAATCTTATGTAACTACACAAGACACAATCGAAGCAAAAACGATTTGATTCACTCGAATCAGTTCATGAACTATATAGCCACGGTTTGAATTTATCATTCCTTAGTTAATATAAATAAGTTCACAAACAATCGTCTCTAGATATAACCAGCTTAAGTTCGCAGACTTAGTTCGCGGACTTAAGTTCCCGGAAGGAGTTCTCAAACTCCAGCAGATTTTCTCAGGTCGAGAACTTCCGCCAGTTCGCAGACTGAGTTCAGGGCTCTTGTTCCGGTTCTCTTGATCAACAAAGTTCGCAAATTTCGGTTCAAGGAAAAAGTACTTATACATATATGTGTTGCCGCACAATGCTTATATCCATCATTGGTTATTTAATCTAAACTCTCATTTCAAAGATTGAAACATTCATAGAGGACATTTCGTCAAAGTAAGCAATTTTCAAGGTGATTGAAACGTATCATGACTTTCGTCACTAGGTAAAGATGAACTTGGCCAAAGCAAAAGCTTACCAACACATATTTCGAGAAATAGATAGGCGAGATAAACTCGGCACGGAACAGAAAATGTGTATAATCAAAGTCTATATAGCAAAACGACTTTTGTCTCAAAATAGTAGATAGAGTAGATAGACTTTTGAGTGATAGATAAGTTCAAGTGTCCACATACCTTTTAGTAGATGAAGATCCACCAGTTCCTTGAGTAGTCCTTCGTCTTGTATGCTGATTTCCATGGAGTTCTTGAGCTCAACTACACTTTCTATCCTAGTCCGAGACTTAGCTATAGTAGACTAGAAATAAAGACTTATAGTTTTGATACTAACATTGACAAGCATGCTTGAGATAGAAACGCATGCGAGTTCGACCGAGCAATTCTCTAACAGAATTAATCTATTGCATAAGGGGATATTAGCCAGTAAAGCGTCATACCCGTCCTGAAAGGTGCATAGTCAGGGAACAATGAGTGTTGCCGACATCCTGAAGGCGTTTTTCCCTCTCAACAGTTCTGTATGGAGAACCGCCTGAATTTATACACGGTCTCTCTACATAGTCAGGGAATAGTAAGTGTCACCGACGTCCTAAAGGCGTTTTGCCCTCTCAACAAACAATTATGTAGGAGGACCGCCCAATCGTTCTTCTATGTATAGGTGGGTCTCTCTATGTAGTCAGGGAACAACGAGTGTCACCGATGTCCTGAAGGCGTTAAGTTCTCAATCATATGGAGAACCGCCCAATTAGGTTATTCTACATAGAGGCCATGACGAAATGAGCAACACCGAACGCTCCGGGGAGGCCTTTCGAGTGTCATATGCATCATGGATCGTAAAATATGAATCGTCACATGCGTTCCTGAAGCGGTGTCAGAAACATGCAGTATCATGATTTTACGATTTTGACCTAATGTGGTGCTGGTGGGCGCAACTTGAATCAAAAATACTCCACCAGCTTCACGTCTAGTTTGATTGAGGAAGAAGTTCGGAAAAATCCTCACAAGAAGCCTAAGAAAATTGCATCTGATTTCCAAACCAACTATGGGATTACCATGGAGTACTATCAGGCCTATAATGGTAGGTAAAAGGTTATGAGACCATTTATGGCGACGATGTGAAGTCATACTCGTACTAGGTATGGCATATTGATGTTATAAGGGAAACCAACCTTGGTAGTGTGATAAAGTTTGAATTTGATCCTGCAAAGAAACAGTTCCAACATATTTTCATCGCGTTTGATGCATGCATTAAAGGGTACCGGTTTTGTTGGTCAATGGTATACTTGGATGCTACTTTTCTTACTGGTAGATTCAGAGGTTGCTTGATGGCAGCTACTGGGATCAATGGTGGTAAAGGTATGTTTTTTTATGTTTTTTTTTTGAACAACTTTAGTTGACAAATAACTGAGAGTTACATATGTGTAGCTCTCAGTTACACATTGGTTTACTCAGTGTGTAACTAAGGGAATAACATCTGTAACTTTAAGTTACACATTTTTTTAGGATGTGTAACTTGTATTTACACATTTTTTTCTGTTTTTGTGAAACTTATTATTTTTTCAATTCTGCACACTTTTTTTGTAGGGTTTTTCCCACTTGTTGTGGCCCTAGTCGATTCTGAGAATGTCAACAACTGGGAGTGGTTTTAAGGAATTTGACTGAAGTTGTTGGTGATGGGAGGCCAATCACCTTCCTTTCGGATCGCCATGAAGGACTGTTGCAGGGTGTTCCACTTGTCTATCCATATTCATTCCACAACTTCTGCTACTATCATTTGAAGACTAATCTGCCCATCAATGGCTCACATCCTAGGTACACGCTTGTGCTGGACCTTTTCCAAGAAGCGACATACGCACTCTCACCTGAAAACTATGCTAAGGCCATACATAAAATTAGAGATTTGAACTGCGATTGGGTGGGTGATTACATCGAGACCATCCCACCTGAATCATATGTGAATGCTTATTTAAAAGGTTGTCAGTATGGACGCACATCTAGTACTATAGCAGAAACGCTCAATAACTGGATTCTGGTTCACAAAAAGATGCCTGCATCTGCTCTTCTTGATCAGGTTAATAGAGTGTTTTTTTTGTCTTTTATTTCTTGTTTTGTCACTTTTTATATTCATAAATATTTTTCCTTTTCAGATTAGGAGGAAAATAATGGTAATGATGGCAGACCGTCGTGAAATTGGCGCTAATATGATGACTCCATTAACCCCAGAGTATGAGGAAAAGCTTGAGGCTCTTCAAGATAAAGTATTGGTGGCTAGTCCTACCGTGTTTGAAGTTTTTAGCGAAAGCACTCACATGGTGGACCTCGAGCACCAGACTTGCACCTGTCAAAGGGTTTGTTTCTTATACCTTTTTTTCCTTTTTATATGTTAATTTTTTTGAAAGTTTACAGGATGTGTAACTTCTAGTTACACTAGATATATGGATGTGTAACTACTAGGTACACATCTTATTTTCCATGCCATAACTGGAAGATACACATCTTGTATATGCATGTGTTACTAGCTCATTTTTGTGTGTTTTATGATTTGCTTATGTAACTAGCCGACTGTTTATATTCTTGTTTTTGTTTTTTTGAAGGTGGCGCGTATACGGTTTCCCTTGTGCTCATGCTCTTGCATCCATATGGAAGAATAAACGTGAGGTTATTGATTTCATTTCACCGTATTTTACGAGGGACTATTTTAGAAAGACTTATCTTCATTGCATCCAGCTGATTCCAAATTACAACAGGCATGTTGATATTGATGAAGACAACACCATTAACCCTCCTATTGTAAAAAAACAACTAGGTAGACCCCCAGGAAAAAGGATTATTAGTAAACATGAAAAGAAGGTAAAGAGGAAAGTTCATTGCAGCAATTGCAAGGAAGCAGGTCACTACAGTGCAGGTTGCAAAAATCCTCCGAAATACGCAAGTATTGATTTTAAGCTTAAGAAGTTCATGTTTACCTTCCTCTTTACCTTGCATAAAATAAGAAACCAAAAGTTAAAGCTTAAAGCTCATATAAAATGTGTGTTTGAGCTTTAAGCTTAAAATGAAGAAAACTAAAAAACAAATAATCCAAGACAAATAAGAAACCACATATAAAATCAATACTTGCATAAATGAACTTCTTAAGCTTAAAGCTACAAAAGCTTAAAGCTCAAACACACATTTTAAATGAACTTCTTAAGCTTAAAGCTCAAACACACATTTTAAACCAAAAGTTACAAATGCACAGTGATTATATAACCAAAAGTTACTCATAAGTCCTCGGGTTTTACACTTAAAAAATATGGATGTGTAACTTCAGATTACACATTATAAATGGATGTGTAACTTCAGATTACATATTTTAAATGCATATGTAACCTCAGGTTACACATCACACTTTGCCAACATTAAAAAATGCGAGCATGTTATCATAATCTTACAACAACAATTACACATTATAAATGCAAGAAGATTTTAAATCTTTCGAAGTACTTACATATGCTTTCGGGGAGAGGAATATCGCTTTCTCATATTTGTGGTTTGAGTTCATCTTTGTCCTCAACCTGCTAATGTAGAAATCAAGGAATTCCGACTCCAAGTAGGCTTCTTTCTTGGTAAGATGAAGCATTAATTCTCCGCTTATATCAAAGAGCGGGCTACCATCGTCTTTGAATTCCATCCAAGCAATGTCTCTATATTACAAAGAAGAAAACAATTAAAAAACATAACAGAATTAAGTAGTAAAATACAATGTTCAATATTAAAATCTACATTTAAACACCATAACAGAATCAAGCATGAGTTTTGGTTATAGCTACTTACGTTGTGGGATGAGTATTGAAATATTCAAGCACTTTCTTCTTTTGCTCGCCATCCATCCTTTCAATCACTAGGGAACCTTTCACATTCTTTCTCATTGTCCCATCATCTTCTTCAGCAACCTCAACCATTCTTTCATTCTTCTACTTCTGGAACTGCGACCATTCTTTATTCTTCTACTTCTTGGACTATGGCCATTGTTTCTTCATTAGCAGTCTTCTTAATCTTCTTTGCCTTACTTTCAAACTGTTTCAGATCTTGTGTTTGAATTTTTCTATTTCTCAGCACGCGTTGGTGTACGAATCCTGGTTGGCTTTCTTTTAGTCTATCCAAAACTTCTTTGAGTAGTTCTCCTACAGGTTTTGGAATTTTATCTATGCCAAGGCTAAAATTCAATGGATCACTACCAATGTTTTCTTGTGTTTTAGCTGCGCAAACAAAAATAGGCAGAATCAAAAAAAGTTGCACATGTGTAACAGAAAGCTACACTTGGTGGCCAAGTATAACTTAAAGTTACACAAGCCTAAATAATATGTAACTTCAAGTTATAATTGTATTATAAATCATGTATTGTATGTAACTTAAAGTTACACAAGACCTACAATATGTAACTTCAAGTTACACTTGTATTGTAAACAACAAAGAAACATGGACTCAGCAAGGAAGAAAAAATTTATAAGAAATTACTTAAGGAAGATGGGTTACTAGTGGAGGTAGGTTTTGCATTCTCCATCTCTAGAGGCCCATGATCAGAATTTTCTACACCTTGGTTGATGTAGCTGACGACCGCATCTACTACTTCATTTACCTCAACATCCGTCATATCACCTGGTTAGGTCCTAATTGCACCAACCTGTAGGTCTCAGGATTGTCACCCTGAGTTTGCTGAGTTGTAGCAGTTACCACCAAAGATTCATCAAACTGTGCTGGCTGAGTTGAAGCATTCATCTGCAAACTGTCATCAATAGTTGCAGGTGTCTCTTCATCTGTGGGTTTCTCTGGCAACGAGTCATCAACATTTGTAAATATCCACCTGCTTGTATTCTGGAGTTCCTGTAAGGTTCCCTTCTGATATCCCTTCTCTGGAAATTTTATGCACTGTATCAAATACTTGTTGGTTTGCTTGTAGTTGCTCTTTTAGTTTTTCGTTCTCAATTGTTCTCTGTCATAGCCACCTTTTCAGATCACCCTTGGTTGGTTCCACTATTGATATACCAAGCTCCTTTTCAAGTTGTGAAAACTCTTCCAGAAAGCTAGCAACTGGCTGCATTTAACAGACTGAGAGGTCAAAAAGAGATGGCAATAATGCATGTGTAACTTAAAGTTACACAATCCAGTGGTGAGATCTGCAAGTGTAACTTAAGGTTACACAAGCTCATCTATATGTGTAACTTTAAGCTACACATGCCATATACAAAATATAACTGATATTTTGCATGTGTAAATATCAGCTACACAAGCTCTTTTGCAAGTAATAGTAAACAAAATATAAAGCAAGTAATAGCAAACACTTACGGTTAACTCTGTCATGTTTGCACCAGCTATGAAATCTGATATCACTTGTTGTTTATGGGTGAAAACTGTTTCTACTGGTTTTGGTAAATTTGGGTGTGTGTGGATGAGAAACGAATCTAAACCCTAAACAAATGCACTGCATGGGAGTGCTTTTGATTCGAGAGATCAATCTATACAATTCTGGCCTGAACCAAGAAATGGTCGTTCTAGACTTGCTTGGGTCACAAAGTAAAGGAGATGGGGTTTATCTTAGGGAGGGAAGCGAAGAAGGTATTGAGATTGTGAAGGTGTTGGTTGTTTATGACTTGTATCAGAATGTTGAACTGGCTTGCAAAATGTAAGCTATCAGTTCGGTGTTTTCTGGATACTATGACAACACTTGGTTTCTCCGTCTGTGTTGTTTGGAAATAGGTGAAGGACCTATTTATAAAAGTCATTGAGCGCAAACCTTCATCTCGTAGGAAGTGGAGGAAGTTGAGTGATGGAGTAGTGGGGTCGTGTGGGTGATTACATGATCACGTCTTGGCCCACTTCCCTCATCACCTTAACCGTCCATGCCTCCTGACACGTACTTGTAAATGGGCGTGTTGCACGCCGCAAGCTGTAAACCGCCAGACCAATACCCCAGTAAGTATCCCACGGTTTGTGACATGCTTGATGTCTCGAATGAGTGGATCGTGGGACCCACAGGAAATAACATACGGTGCTAAGTTAAATAACTAAGTTATTTAAGAAATTGATATTCATGAAATATCGTGTATGCTCGATGCATGTAATGCATTGAAAACAATCAATATATATGAAGCATCGTTGTTTTAAATCTTAATGGAGTAAGTCGCAGATTAAGCGTCTTAAAATAGCAGCATGTTCAAACATCTTCAAGGGATCGTTCGAAGGCCGTATAGGCAGGCCATCCCTTGGCCGATCACTCCCTATGGTAGAGTGTCGTACGGTGATCACCAAGGTGCCTCATTGGCTGTTTAACTCTTAGTTTAGGCTGTCTGACCAAGCTGGCAAAGTTGGACAGATGAGATGATCTACGACACATATTTGCGACCGTTGGTGGATTTTTAGGGTTTTAAAGAGGTGCGCAAACATCACTCTTTAGCTTGACCGAAATAAATCATGGACAACGTTTTTGGTGGGACCTACCGGGCATGCGTGTAGACAGCCTGCCGGTGTGCATGTTCGTACCACTTTATCTCATGAAGGTGCGATCTAGGCCACTCAAGTCGACTGGAAAAGATGAGTGTCCGTGATTGATTTGCGATAGAAATCCTTTGCCGCAAAGGATTTGGGAACCGCGTGACATGCCTCCTTTGGGCGTGCGTTTCGAGGCGTTCGACCATGGTTGGCCTAGGTCGATCGGTCACACGCATAGGAGGGCCCACGGTGATCACGTTGATACTCTTGGTACCTCCTAGGAATATATCTACACCCTCCGTTTAGGATGTAGAAGATGGATGGACGCGATCGAACTGCGACAGTTATGCAGCGCCGCAAACCCTAATTAGGGTTTTAAAACGGTCACGCACGCGTGACTTTGGCTAAGCGGTTTGGAAGGCTATGCTCCTCCTTTGGAGAGACCGACCGTGTGGGGCCCACATTGGGCCGACGGTGGACACATGTGTACCTGTCCGATGGTCCTAGGCGCGATCTAATCCATCCAAATATGCTGGCTAAGTTGGATGGTTGAGATCAATTTAAGACACTAGTGTGATGACCCTCGAAAAGCCTCACACCCATCGTGTTTTGGGCAAACACTTATGGCTCTATGGCCATATCGTGAGCAAGCATATCAGGTAGGGACAGAGTGGTCCCGCCAATGTGCGCATTGGCGCTTCAATGATCATTCGCAGGATGATCTATGCCGTCCAACCAGGCTGGTGAAGTTGGACGGTCGTGATGATTTTAAGACTGCCTTGAACAGTCTAAGCTCGTCGAGCTTCTTCCAAAGCAGCGCCACCACCCTATTTTAGGGCTGGCGTTTGACGTGCTGGGAGGAGTTCGTGTGATGTTCGACCGGTTAGGGCATAAACGGGCCCGCCGGTGGTCATCACGATGATCGCCTACTCTTGACAGGGTTTGTCTAGGCTTGTTAAATTGCACGGCCAACTTGTGTGGTCATGATCGTTTCTGAGACTGATATGGACAGTCCAGATTTTCCTTGAGGAAACTAAATGCATTCGATCGAGCTGAAAGTGCATCGACTCGAAATTCTCTTTGTCAGAGAGTAGCCTGTACGGGTATTTCGTGCATGTCTCAAAATTGGCACTTGGAGATTCATGTTACTCTGCTGAGAGTAAAAACTCAGTCGTCATGTCATGCTAATTATGAGAGCTCGGCTAGGAACAACACAGGAAACACTAGTCTAACCATGCATTAATTAATAATGCTAAAACTCACAGAATATTCGGGATTGTTGCTACATGCACCATTCTGGGTGAATTTTGTGTATTTATCGAATTGCTTCGAATAAATAAAACGAAGAAGTATTCATCACTGATCAAATGTCTTTGCCCTTTGCAGGATGTCAACACATTAAAAATTGGTTTTACAATTTTAGCCCTGAACTAAAATCCACCATCAACATTAAGTCCCATGCCTAGAACGTAATAGTTACACTATTGTGGGGTAGGCATTAGATGGTGACAAATAAAAAGAAATTCACGGGAAAGGTTTCAGCGCGTGTTACCAGGATGGAGTCTGGCTCGTTCTTTGGGCGGGATGTGTTTCTTCTTATTACACGGCAGCTGCCCTCAGATATTCGATAATCATCCACTGTTCGCTATCCCGCATCTGTAGCCTTTGCAGACGGAAAGTGGAGAATCATTTTCTTCCCGGGATCTTATTAACTTGTGAAATATAAAGAAGACCCTGAGTCTTCTCCCATCGCAGAATTGTTTCTTTCCTTATCCCAGGTATTGCTCCCGCAGGATCTCATGGAGGCCGCTAGTAAGAACTACTCTGGTACCTCTCCAGAAAGAAGCTTCGAGGTCAACAAACCTGAGGCTGATGATGCGTTCGAGGAGGTGATGGCTAAAATTGATGTTCCGCTTTGCGAGGCTGATCCCGCTATACGGGGCATGTCGATTCTGCATCTGCAAATTGCTCGAGAACGCACTCAAAACCTTTTGACTTCAATCGATAGAGAAGAAAAATGGAGACATGATGAGGTGTCGCAACCAATGGTAAGCATGAGAGCTGAGAGGTTTGCAGTGCGGTTAAATAGGCGACGGGTTGAACATGAATGGTCGGGTAAGGATAAGCGCGATTATGTGATTCACGACGGTGTGATAATCTTTGATTATGATACTGATGAACCCGCGCGTCCATAGGTTGTCAGCACAATCTCCCATGCTGCGTTGGTCTTTGAAGAAGATATGGAAGTTGTTCCTACTGAGGACGTTGAAGCGGAGAACGTCGCTGACTTCGCAGAAATATCGGAGAGAGAAGCGGAGGTAGATCCGGAAGAAGGAGTTGCATCCCATGACAACAGTGTTGAAGCAGACTCCGGCAATGGCGAAGGCACGGTTGATCTCCTTGATGATTAAATCTCCATGTTCCCTGTCCCCCCCTTTTTTTTGGACGAGTATTTTCTCGTAATTTGTGAACACTTTCTCCTTGTACTCAGTGGCGGCTGAGTTCAAGGTCTTACCCTTTCTGCTTGCTTGTTTAGATAAGGGTTTCATGTTGTTTTGATATAAATCTTCCAATATGGGTATATCAAAGTCTTCTCAGGTTCATGTGATTGCACGTTATTCTTGTGATGAAAAATAATGCTATAATGAAACACCACGAACCTGCCTATGCTCCTGACATGAGATCTTCCTGATTTCCGTCGGAGTAGACTGCTCAAAGCGCTTTTCCTTCTTTTCCTCTGTACATATTTCTATTCCTCCAACGTTTTCTAGGGGATACAAAATGTTTCTTTTAGGGTTTTCTTTCTGGTTTAATCTAGTGGGTAATGATGGTTTAGGCTGACTTAGAATTCTGTGTCATGTTTTAAGAGGCAAAGAGATTCCTAAAAGGGAATAGTTCTTTGATTAATTGAAAATTGAAACCCTAATAGTTATGAATGAAAATAGTGTAATCATTTTGGAGGAATTACAAACATTGCATTATAGGGAAATTGTTAGAGGAACTATTACGGAGAATACTGGAGAAAAAGGGGTAGCACAGTGCTCCTAGGTATTGTAGGTCTTGAGCCATCGTGAGTGAATCGTCACGCCCTCAATCTTGTCGGCATTGATGATCTTGCAATAGCCTCCTAGGATGACATCTGTTACCAAATACGGTTCATCTTCCTTCGTTGTTGGCAAATCAGATTGGGTAGTCATCTTCACCACCACGTTTCCAACTCGAAACATGGTCATCTTTGTTACCATATCTCCAATTTGAAACGGATTTGGGATCGGCACAAAACCTTGATTCTGGGACACGTTGTCTCTGACTGGTTCCAAGCTCTTAGCAAAACACTTGAAAGGACCAGCACCCCACTCACATCTCTTAGTGGCGGTTAGGTTGTTGATCGAAACAAGTCCCCGAGCCTCAGCAGGAATAGGTTTTACTGTTTGTAAAAAAGGTTGTTCGATGAGACTTACTTGGGCTTGGAACCTTTTAAGGTATGAGTTCGGGCTTTCTCCAGGAAGTTGTGTCACATTTCCAAGGTGTTGATATGGCACCAAATAATCTTCAGGATTGGTAGGACTTGAAAGAATCCTACGACTATGTCTAACTGCAAGTGAACAGTGTCACAATGTAACACAGGGCAAGCACAGGTCGATCCACATGGACAAGGTGGGTGTATCTTGGAAACTATGGTCTCACTACAACTGATTTCAGATCAATAAGTAACACAAATAGGGGATTTTGTTTGCCGATACGGCTAGATGTTGGTTATATAACACAAAATAGAAAACAAGAATGCATATTAAAGGGCACTAGGGCAGTCGAATCCACCACCTAATCTCATCTAAGTCAGTCCAGTTTCAATAATGTTCTTATCCCTTTTAATGGACACCGGACAAGATGCAAGTCTGCCGTTTATCCAGGGTCTCAATGGATGGATTAATATCAACTAAGCCAACTAACTAATCCCTAGTATTAGATGTCTTCTCGCAGTACAACTAATCACAGATCAATTTGATAACTTAGATAATTAAACCTTTCCTAAGATGGATATTCTAATCGCAATTAGGGTATCTTTCCAAAGCACTAACTGTCTTTTCAGGGCACAATTAGTCAAGGGATCAATAACAGACAATGAAGCATGAATTGCAGCACATTCATCACAGAAGTATTCTAACTACAATGGATGCATGACATACACTGTGAAAGTAAAATGATGAAGAGCTCAGATTATATTTATCCTAAACAAGTAAAGCACAACAAGAACAATATCAGAAACATGAATCAAACTTAGCAGTAAATTAATGGTTTCATCTCAACCCTAGCAAAAGTAATTAGAACATGATGAACACAATATACTACTACAGCTTGGTGCACCGTCTAATCCGGGCATGCCTTATACAACAACCCAAGGTCTCAATTTATAGTTACACAAACTAACCCTAAAAATCCCTAATTTCAGAATTAGGGTTTCATAAAAAATAAAATTAACTCTTACCTAATCTCTGAAAACACTCAATCATCTTCACCCATGCTTCTATTGCTTCTTGTCGTCCAACTGCTGCTCCAATTGCATGTTATTTCTCAACCTAATTTACTAATCTCACACGCCTAGGGTTTCTGAGAAGAGGCGTGAAAAATTAGTGAATTAGGTTGCTGAAATGGTTGAGGAAGTAGGTAATGATGGTGGTAGTGATGGGTTATAGTGGTTGATGGATTTGATGGCTTTGGTGGTGGTTGGAGAAGCGGCAGGAGGAGTTGGTGGCGGAGGCGTGGGTTTCTGCAGAGAAGAGATGGGATGAAGAAGAAGAAGAACCCGATAGGTTTTAGGGGTTGTTTGTTTTGGGTGAAATAGATTTGGGTGTTGTGGTGTTGAGAGGTATCATCAAGTTTTGATGATTGGTGAGGGGAATCCGTAGGATGAGAAGATGATGGATTGATCCAACGGCGCGATAGAAATGGGTTTGGGGAGACCGTTGGATGTGATATACATCAAAACTGACGTTCCAAGATGGAGTTAGGTACTATGATGTGGAACTTCAAAGCTCGATGTACTCTGATGAAGCGACCGTTAGATGATGGAATGGATCCAATATGACGGTTAAGAGGGGAAACGGGTTTGGGTTTTGAATTTAGGCTTAGGAAATGGATTTGAGTAAGGGTTTTGGGCCTTGGGTACGCCAAGCCCATATCTTCTTTAAGGACAATTCTTCCTCTTCAAGCCCACTTCTATTTGATCCGGCTCTTGCAAACATCATTCTTCGCTGCCTTTCTGCGAGAGTCTTTGCCGTTTCTTTGCTCTTTTCGCTCCGTGAGTTAACCAGGCTTTATTTAGTACCTAAAAATGCAAAATTAATTGAGATAAGTATTTATTCTTGAAAACAACGAAAACACAAAATATGGGATAAAATGGAGCGTTACTGCACAAATGATGAGTTAAATGCCAATAAAAAGGTGCAAATATATACAATATTTGGCACTCATCAAATACCCCCAAAACTGAATTTTACTTGTCCTCAAGTAAAACAAAACTAAGGAAATCCTACCTATACCACTGTCGCTGGTCTCTCGATTGCATTTAGCGAATGCAATAAGCCTTTTAAACTACTAAGTGTCCCTAGTGGACGAGTTGAAGTCTCGTGAAGGTTTGCTTAGAACGTACCTCCAAAGTTCTAGGACAAAATATAAGCTCAGATTCCATCAAATGTGACATGTGCAAGACAGTAGAAGCTCACAGCAAAATGGAGATGTCAATCTAGCTATCAAAGGCACAATCCTAGCACTGATAACAAATAAAGACATGTGATAAGAGTGTAAAGTGTATCTACACATGTGTAAAGAAAGATCGGATGTTATGACTACTAATCACCAAGAGATAGTTTCTCAGGCTAAGAACCGAGGTCGAAATCTAGCTAGCTGTCCGGACTTTACGAGAATTGTGAATGAGTTGGAGGTATTTCACAATTACTCGCGTTGTACATAAATGGCATACACCCTTCCTTGCTTATAACACAAAAACACAAAAGATGACTCTTTACATGACTCTTATTTACATTGACTACTCTTTTTTATTTTCGGAACAAGAGAGGATGAAATTGATAAATACTTGATTTTTTTTTATTTTCTTTTTTGATATTTTTCTGAATATATACATCATTTTTTATTTTTTTTGGTTTCTTTTTTTTTTTTTTTTTTTAACATGGTAACACTTTTGATACATAAGCAAAAAGAAACAAAAAATTACATGACACTTTGCAAGAGGTAGCCCTTTTTGATGCACCCAGTTAAATTCGATGGTTGTCTTTCTTAATGTAACCTCCACCTTCTATCCCAACCAACCAAAGAACAAGCTAGTCAAGTTTGATTTAGTATTCTAAAGTGATTGGCAATCGTGACTTCCGATAAAACACCTCAAGGATGAGGCTATACATGTATTGGTAGATCGTGCGCGTGCAAGTTTCTTATCACTATGTGAATTGTGCTAGAAACAGGGTGCCTAAATATCTAGACTAAGAATCCTTATGTTTACATACATGCACAAGAGTCAATTTTTTTTCATTTTTTTTTTTGAATCAAAAATAAAGAGTTTTGTTTTCAATTATAGCATGTTATCAAAGTATCTAGTTTTCACCCCCAAACCTAAACTAAACATTGTCCTCAATGTTTCAAAAGATAAACATGATTATAACACATACCATGAGAACGATGCTAAGTGTAGAAAAAGGAAAGAGATTACCGGATATTGGCGAAAGCAAGTTTTGAACTCCATTATTCAAGGCAAAACCCAACAGTAACTCAACTGAATTCACATTTGGTTAGCACAATATATACAAGAAACATATGATTCCACTAAACATTACCTACCAGATTAGATACAAACAATTCACTATATACATACAGTCTAAAGAGTTGAGGATCAACCCAAAAGACAAAGTGTTGAAACATAGACAGTTTCAAACAACTATAGTTGGACTGAAATGCGAGTGAGAGTGAAAAACCAAATGAATCACCCCTAAACCTATATTTTTCAACAGATTTATTTTTAAGCACAAAATCTAGCAATTTTGGGGTTTCGGGATTCACCAGGTCTAACTCAAAATGGACTTTTTGCGGGATGGGCAAAGAAATGTATTCCAATTGTGGCTCCTTAAAAGTATTGTATTTTGATGCAAAATAGTCCAAAAGGACTTGGGAGGCACACAATTCCAATCCTAGGTTGGGAATTTTCAGAAAATTTGGTTTAAAAGTTTTGTTACAAACCAAATCTAGGTTGGGTGGAATAATCTGAATATGCGATTTAGGTAAGAAAGTTGGTACTTCTAAGTTATTTTCATGGATAAGATCAATAGTACCAACACATACTTCCCCTAAATCAGAAATCGGTAAATCATGCTCACATTCATCGAACAAAACATCAAGACCTAAATCGGTATCATGATTGTCCGTAGTACTCAAATCAGCATCGGAAGAAATAACATTTTGTGACTTAGGCAAGGAATCAGACACATCAAATTTGTTTTCATGCATATTAACATTAGTGTCTACAGAAGATTCAACTATTCATATGTCATGCTCATCTTCGAAGAACAATTGTACGAGTACCATATCAATATCAAAATCATATGATTTGATATGAGTATTAGAAGAAACAACATTCATGAAGGTCGAGGGCGAGAATCCATATGTTATTGAACCAAAAGGTTCCAAAATATTTTCATGTTCTTCTAACATAACATCATTATCATCATAATCTTCATAATCATCATCATGGTAACATGCATATTGGTCCTCATTAACAGTGGTGGTGTCATTAGTCGATTCATGTTCCTCTAAATTAGGTTCATATTCAACATCATTTACATGAATGGGACTAGACACTTCATTAGGGACAACATACATTTCCTCATGAATTTCCTCCTTTTGTAGGTGAAGCAAAATCTGATCTAAATATGCCTGAATTCATGATGTAGATCTAGCAAAGTTTTGCTCACTGAGTCCGAAAGCTTCTGTGGTGGAGTCTAAATTCATGGGAGTACAAAATTCTTCATGTTCAAATTGTGGTGAATGGTACATGTGTGCATGGTCATTAGGGTTTATAAAAGATTGATCGCAACCCTCAAAGGATTGATTATGATCCCAATGACTACCAGCCTCACAATTTGTGGGCATTTCATAATTTGGATTTTCATGGGATTCTCTAAATTGCCTATAATCATGCAAAATATAGCAATATTTATCCGGGTGGTCTAAACCACCACATAAGGTACATGCATAGATTTCAGGTCGTCTATGTGAACTAGATGCTACAGATTTCTCATGTGTTTGCATTTCTAAAGCAGTGATCCGAGCCTCTAATTGATTCACAAGTGACGAATGTGTGAGTTGGATATTGTCTAAATGTTCATTTTCACTCAATGGTGGATGATACATGTGTGAATAGTCATTAGGGTTTTCATATTGAGGTTCATGACCTACAGAAGGTCCATAATAATAATCCCTATAACTATTGACATCATGGTCTGTGGGAGGCTCATAAGGTGAATCTTGCCCGTAAGCTTCTCTAATAGATTTATTCCCAGTGGCAGACCAAAATCCAGATATGTTATGTTTATCAAACAATCACACAATTCAAAAAGAGAAATAAGGCCCACATTTTTCAGTTATGGGTTTCAAAAATTTGGTTTTTTTTTTTAGGCTTTAAAGGTAAAGCCTATTTGGGATTTTTGGTTAAAAAGAGGGAGAAAAATTTTGGTTTTTGAATGGGAGAAAACTTTTGGTTTTAATTGGGAGATAAAAAGAAAAATTTGGTTTTTAATATTGGGAGAAAAACTTTGGTTTTAAAATTGGGAGCAAGCCCACATTGGTGGAGCAAGAATTTGGTTTTGAGTTGGGAGAAAAATTTGGTTTTTGGGAGCAAATTTGGTTTTAAAATTGGGAGAAAGCCCACATTGGTGGGAGAATTATGCAGCCCAAAAAGAAGTTTTGAATAGGCCCAGTTGGTATTTTAACAGGTCCCAAAAAATAGCCCAGTAGTCTTCAGGAGGCCCAACAGGTTATTTGGAAAGTGAGGAGCCCAACAGGAGTTTTTGAAATTGGAAAACTTGATAGATTTTCAAAGATTTTAAGCCCGCTGTTCTCAAAGTTCCAAAGTTGTTGTTTTGAGTACAAGGCCCAGTTAATGTTCAAAGTTATAAGCCCACAGTACAATTAAAATTACAAGCCCAAAATTCCAAAAACACAAGCCCACTGTTGGGTTTAAAATAATATTACAAGCCCAGAAAAAATATAAACCCAATAGACAATAAAGAAGGCCCAGTTGGGCTTTGCTAATGGGTTCAGGCTTACTTGTTTTTGGAGGGAAACCCAGTTGGGCTTTGGTCCCTTTGTGTTTGTTGCAAAAGCCCAGTTGGGCTTTGGATCTTCCTAAGCTTTTGTTGAAGCCCAGTTGGGCTTGGTTCAATCTTCACTCCAACTTGTGCAGCCCAGTTGGGCTTGGTAGTTCTTTTCCTTGACTTTGAGTGGCCCAGTTGGGCTCTGAATATCTTCTTCTTTAGCTTTTTTGTGTAGCCCAGTTGGGCTCACAGCAATTGGGTCTGATGGTTCAAGGCAGGGTTCAGCAGGACAGGCTCAGAAGCAGCTGCAGCAAGGCAAATCAGCTTGTTTCAGCTTTCATCCCAGTTGGGTCCAGCAGTTTGCAAGGCCAAAGAACCATCCTAGCAACTTCAACACCAGCAAACTAGGCTCAGCAGGTTCACAGGGCCACAACAGAGAAGCAGCACCAGCAGGCAGCAACACAGCACCACAGCCCAGCAGCAATGCACCAGGACCAGCAAGGGAGCTCAAGATTAACCACAGCAGCAAAGCTGCAAGTACACAACACAAGAAGCAAATTCAATCAAGGGACAACAGCAAATTCAAGCAGGGAAAAAAAATTGTAGCCAGCTCCTAATGCTAAATGCAACAACAATGCAAGTATGCATATGGTGAAGATGCAAACAAGAATATGCAGCAGGAATATGATATGCAAGATGAAAGACTAAGATGCAAGACATCAATGCTATATACAAGATGCTAATGAGAATACAAGATGAAACAACAAAGACCAGGTAAACAATGAGCAAGCAATGAAGCAAGGTTATCAGAGAAACAAAAGAAACAATAACAGCGCCGCTACCGAGTCCCTGGCAGCGGAGCCAAAAACTTGGTAGGACTTGAAAGAAGCCTACGACTATGTCTAACTGCAAGTGCACAGTGTCACAATGTAACACAGGGCAAGCACAGGTCGATCCACAGGGAAAAGGTGGGTGTATCTTGGAAACTATGGTCTCACTACAACTGATTTCAGATCAAGAAGTAACACAAATAGGGGATTTTGTTTGCCGATACGGCTAGATGTTGGTTATATAACACAAAATAGAAAACAAGAATGCATATTAAAGGGCACTAGGGCAGTCAAATCCACCACCTAAACTCAGCTAAGTCAGTCCAGTTTCAATAATGTTCTTGTCCCTTTTTATGGACGCCGGACAAGATGCAAGTCTGCCGTTTATCCAGGGTCTCAATGGATGGATTAATATCAACTAAGCCAACTAACTAATCCCTAGTATTAGTTATCTTCTCACAGTACAACTAATCACAGATCAATTTGATAACTTAGATAATTAAACCTTTCCTAAGATGGATATTCTAATCGCAATTAGGGTATCTTTCCAAAGCACTAACTGTCTTTTCAGGGCACAATTAGTCAAGGGATCAATAACAGACAATGAAGCATGAATTGCAGCACATTCATCACAGAAGTATTCTAACTACAATGGATGCATGACATACACTGTGAAAGTAAAATGATGAAGAGCTCAGATTATATTTATCCTAAACAAGTAAAGCACAACAAGAAAAATATCAGAAACATGAATCAAACTTAGCAGTAAATTAATGGTTTCATCTCAACCCTAACTAAAGTAATTAGAACATGATGAACACAATATACTACTACAGCTTGGTGCACCGGCTAATCCAGGCATGCCTTATACAACAACCCAAGGTCTCAATTTATAGTTACACAAACTAACCCTAAAAATCCCCAATTTCAGAATTAGGGTTTCATAAAAAATAAAATTAACTCTTACCTAATCTCTGAAAACACTCAATCATCTTCACCCATGCTTCTATTGCTTCTTGTCGTCCAACTGCTGCTCCAATTGCGTGTTATTTCTCAACCTAATTTACTAATCTCACACACCTAGGGTTTCTGAGAAGAGGCG
The DNA here is from genome assembly GCF_003573695.1 of Papaver somniferum. NCBI lineage: Eukaryota > Viridiplantae > Streptophyta > Magnoliopsida > Ranunculales > Papaveraceae > Papaver > Papaver somniferum. The sequence goes on along the minus strand of NC_039360.1, from coordinate 148,909,720 downwards.
TGAAAAATTAGTGAATTAGGTTGCTGAAATGGTTGAGGAAGTAGGTAATGATGGTGGTAGTGATGGGTTATAGTGGTTGATGGATTTGATGGCTTTGGTGCTGGTTGGAGAAGCGGCAGGAGGAGTTGGTGGCGGAGGCGTGGGTTTCTGCAGAGAAGAGATGGGATGAAGAAGAAGAACCCGATGGGTTTTAGGGGTTGTTTGTTTTGGGTGAAATAGATTTGGGTGTTGTGGTGTTGAGCGGGATCATCAAGTTTTGATGATTGGTGAGGGGAATCCGTAGGATGAGAAGATGATGGATTGATCCAACGGCGCGATGGAAATGGGTTTGGGGCGACCGTTGGATGTGATATACATCGAAACTGACGGTCCAAGATGGAGTTAGGTACTATGATGTTAGACAGGAACTTCAAAGCTCGATATACTCTGATGAAGCGACCGTTAGATGATGGAATGGATCCAATCTGACGGTTAAGAGGGGAAACGGGTTTGGGTTTTGAATTTAGGCTTAGGAAATGGATTTGAGTAAGGGTTTTGGGCCTTGGGTATGCCAAGCCCATATCTTCTTTAAGGACAATTCTTCCTCTTCAAGCCCACTTCTAGTTGATCCGGCTCTTGCAAACATCATTCTTCGCTGCCTTTCTGCGGGAGTCTTTGCCGTTTCTTTGCTCTTTTCGCTCCGTGAGTTAACCAGGCTTTATCTAGTACCTAAAAATGCAAAATTAATTGAGAAAAGTATTTATTCTTGAAAACAACGAAAACACAGAATATGGGATAAAATGGAGCGTTAGTGCACAAATGATGAGTTAAATGCCAATAAAAAGGTGCAAATATATACAATATTTGGCACTCATCAAGGATTTGATGGTTCATTGGAGATTCTTTCAGGTATTGAAATCGGCAAAGGACACACTATCAGTGCTGCTTTGTTGTCGTGTATCCACGGGCGTCCCAGGACCATGTCGTAATTCGGATACTCTTTTACTATGTAAAATTTAGCCTGTGTTAGAGCATCACCGATTTTAACTTCAAGGTCAATGCATCCATAGGCGTCTCCGAATTCTCCTTTTGACCCCCTGATCACGGTTGGCTGCGAATAGCTTCTTGTTTTGAAATCTTTGCGGCTCTCAGAGTCTTAACGGTGATGACGTTGAATTCGGAGGCTGCATCAATCAATGTGTTTTCGAATCGACATCCTTCAAACGAGTGACGGTCAAGAGTCCCCAGTTCTCCTTGATGGTTGCATCTTCCAGAAAAGACTGAGTTTTCGTTGTTTCCCTTTCTGGATACAAACGCCTGCCTGACACAATGCGGTTGAGGGCTGCAAATATGTCTTGACGTTGTGCCATGGAGAAATACAGGATTTCTCACAAATGTTTCATTATATACTGTACATTCTTGTGAACAGAATCCCCGGAGATCATGCATCTCCTAATGGAAGGGGGTCCCTATAAACACCTTCGTTTCCTAACTGGAGCTCTCCTGCCTCCACCTTTTCTCTGAAAATGTGTTTCAACTTGTTGAAATCCTTAGTCGGGTGATGGACGAACCTATGGGAACGATAATATTTGGGATTTTCCATCTCTTCCTCGGTCGGCGGACGTCTGATAGGAGGTAGCTTGATCGCGTTATCTTGAATCCACGCTTATAATATTTCTATGACTTCATTCATGAGAAACGGGAAGTCCGGGATGGTATCACCAGCTTCTTGCACAAGAGTTTTGCCCGCTCCCTTTCGAGATGAAGTTTTCTGCGTTGGGGCTGCACGCTTGGGTTGTTGTTCTGTTGCTGAAGCTTTCCTCTTTCCTCATTTGCCTACCATGCTTACAGAAGGACCAATGTTATATTTCTTGTTGATGAGACGCCTGTTTCCTCGACTCTCACGTGCATCTTCATTTCTAACAATTATGGGTCTTTCTAACAATGTTGGGGACGTTGTGGTTGAACGCTTAGCGGCTTCATGGAGCTCAGAAAGTGTTTGAAAGCCCAAATTCTCTAACAAAGCACGGTATATAGGCACCATCCCGTTAATGCATAATTCCACCAACTGGCGTTCGGTATCATTCAGATCATGACAATCCAACGCTTGAATCCCGAATCTTTTAACGAAGTCATTTGGATGCTCGTTGTTCCATTGAAAGATTCTTCCCAAGTCTGAAAAGGTGATCTGCTCAGACACGAAGAAATACTTCCGGTAGAAAGCACTGACCATCTCACTCCAATTGGATATGTTGTTAGGCACGATATTGTTGTACCAGGTGTACGCTCTTCCAGTAAGTGACTTTGAGAACTCTTTCAGGCGCAAAACATGATTATATTCATGTTCCCCTAAAGATTCCAAAAATAGAGAGATGTGTTCACGAGCGTTACCAGTACCATCATAAAGGGAGAATTGAGGATAGGTGTATCCTCTTGGAAGAGGAACCCATTGTACATCCTGAGGGTATGGAGGTTGATGCTGGTGCATGTCCATTGGATTTCCTTTGCCCCGGTTTTGGAGGAGTCGCTCCAGGTCTTCACGCGTAATGAAGTCGGATGGTTGGTTCCTTTCCCTTGGACGTTCAGGAACAACACGAGCTTCTTCATCCATGTAGGTCCGCGTCGTTGAAGTGCCCGCTCTGGGTGCATTGAAGGTGCTCCTTGTTGGATCCATAGGTTGTGGTGACTCTTGCGGCAATCGCTATGTTAATGTTTTGATAAAAGTAAGTATCTCTTTCTGAGTTGAAGCCATGTCCGTCTGAGCCTTAGCAAGAACTTCATGCCTTTCCATCAAATCCACAATGGTAATAGGGGGTTGCCTTGCTCTTGTTCCTCCAGCCCCTCGTCCTGAAGGAGGAGTAGAAGTTGCTCTGGTGACAACTGGAGGAGTTACACTTGAAGAAATACCAGGGTTTGCGGCTGCTCTGGCTCTGGTGATGGGAGGCGTTAGCCCAATGTAACATCTCCTGCTCCGCTGGCGTTGGTGGTAGAAGACGTAATTCCACGAGATGCATTGATTTCATTGACGGGTTGTACGGTAACGCCACTGACCGGGACATCGACGCCGATAGTACTGTCAGCGCTAGTTCCGTCGGGATTGGTTGCTGATCCATACCTAAGATCGACCATTTTGGAATCAGTAAAATTTAACTGGGTATTGAAGAAATTGACTTCACAACCGAGAGATTAAACTCCCACTTTGGTCGCCAATTGTTTATGGGTGAAAACTGTTTCTACTGGTTTTGGTAAATTTGGGTGTGTGTGGATGAGAAACGAATCTAAACCCTAAACAAATGCACTGCACGGGAGTGCTTTTGATTCGAGAGATCAATCTATATGATTCTGGCCTAAACCAAGAAATGGTCATTCCAGACTTGCTTCGGTCACAAAGTAAAGGAGATGGGTTTGATCTTAGGGAGGAAAGCGAAGAAGGTGTTGAGATTGTGAAGGTGTTGGCTGTTTATGACTTGTATCAGAATGTTGAACTGGCTTGCACAATGTAAGCTATCAGTTCTGGGTGTTTTCTGGATACTATGAAAACACTTGGTTTCTCCGTCTGTGTTGTTTGGAAATAGGTGAAGGACCTATTTATAAAAGTCATTGAGCGCAAACCTTCATCTCGTTGGAAGTGGAGGAAGTTGAGTGATGTAGTAGTGGGGTCGTGTGGGTGATTACATGATCACGTCTTGGCCCACTTCCCTCATCACCTTAACCGTCCATGCCTCCTGACACGTACTTGTAAATGGGCGTGTTGCACGCCGCAAGCTGTAAACCGCCATACCAATACCCCAGTAAGTATCCCACGGTTTGTGACATGCTTGATGTCTCGAATGAGTGGATCGTGGGACCCACAGGAAATAACATACGGTGCTAAGTTAAATAACTAAGTTATTTAAGAAATTGATATTCATGAAATATCGTGTATGCTCGATGCATGTAATGCATTGAAAACAATCAATATATATGAAGCATCGCTGTTTTAAATCTTAATGGAGTAAGTCGCAGATTAAGCGTCTTAAAATAGCAGCATGTTCAAACATCTTCAAGGGATCGTTCGAAGGCCGTATAGGCGGGCCATCCCTTGGCCGATCACTCCCTATGGTAGAGTGTCGTACGGTGATCACCAAGGTGCCTCATTGGCTGTTTAACTCTTAGCTTAGGCTGTCTGACCAAGCTGGCAAAGTTGGACGGACGAGATGATCTACGGCACATATTTGGCGACCGTTGATGGATTTTTAGGGTTGTAAAGAGGTGCGCAAACATCACTCTTTAGCTTGACCGAAATCAAGCATGGACAAAGTTTTTCGTGGGACCGACCGGGCATGCGTATAGACGGCCTGCCGGTGTGCATGTCCATAACACTTTGTCTCATGAAGGTACGATCTAGGCCACTCAAGTCGACTGGCAAAGATGAGTTGACGTGATTGATTTGCGATAGAAATCCTTTGCCGCAAAGGATTTGGGAACCGCGTGACATGCCTCCTTTGGGCGTGCGTTTCAAGGCGCTCGACCATGGTTGGCCTAGGCCGATCGGTCACACGCATAGGTGGGCCCCCGGTGATCACGTTGATACTCTTGGTACCTCTTAAGTCTATATTTACACCCTTCGTTTAGGCTGGCGAAGATGGATGGACGCGATCGAACTGCGACAGCTATGCAGCTCCGCAAATCCTAATTAGGGTTTTAAAACGGTCACGCACGCCTGACTTTGGCTAAGCGGTTTGACAGGCTATGCTCCTCCTTTGGGGAGACCGGTCATGTAGGGCCCACGTTGGGCCGATGGTGAAAACATGTGTACCTGTCCGATGGTCCTAGGCGCGATCTAAGCCATCCAAATATGCTGGCTAAGTTGGATGGTTGAGATCAATTTGAGACGCTAGTGTGATGACCCTCCAAAAGCCTCACGCCCATCGTGTTTTAGGCAAACATTCATGGCTCTATGGCCATGTCGTGAGCAAGTCGATCAGGTAGGGAAAGAGTGCGCCCGCTAATGTGTGCATTGGCGCTTCAATGATCATTCACGGGATGATCTAAGCCTTCCAACCAGGATGGTGAAGTTGGACGGTCGTGATGATTTTAAGACTTCCTTGAACAGTCTAAGCTCGTCGAGCTTCTTCCAAAGCAACACAACCAACAATCAGATGTGAGTATTGAGACACGGGTCTCTCATCGAATTCTCAACGGAGAGTACTTTCTCTCGGAGTACATGTAGATATATAGTCTCACGACTGGACAACGGCATATCTCATGAATACTGAACACTTTCAGTGATTATTTCTATATAGTATCACGAGATGGACGGCTCCTAGACAGCTTGCTCTGCTAGTATAGAGCGATAACGTCTTCAGGAACAAACAACGAGTTTACCCTGACTATATAAAGGATATGACTTACCGACAAGCTCATATCGGGATAATTAATGCTCCTAGACAGCTTGCTCTGCTAGTATAGAGCCACAAAGTTAACTATTCCTAATTACAATTGCTCCTATTCCATGGTCGAATCCACGACTGGTCCCATGGAATGGAAATAACAATTGTTCTGATTCTATGATCGAATCCACGGCTTGATCTCATAGAATAGCAATAACTATATTATCTCATTACTCTGATTTCATGATCTAATCCACAACTGGTCTCATAAATGGTAATAGATAAATCTTAATTACTCTGATTCTATGGTCGAATCTACGATCCCATGGAATGGTAATGCTCACTTTATTATTCTGAATTCGTAGTCGAATCCTCAGCTGATCCTATGAATTAATAATAAACATCTTATTACTCAGTTTTATGAATTATTCTCCACTGAATTCCACAATTAGTAATAAATAATCAACAACCGGGCGTCTGAGCTACCTCTAAATAAGCCCTGATTCAAATGGTGAAAGTGTATTCAACGACGATACACTAACAGTCACCGCACGAACGAGTATTTCAAAATACAACGAAACGATGAACCTATGCAAAATAGGGAAGAAAATAATAAATAATTAAAAATATTGACCAAGGTGCTGGGAACACGGACACACGACCGACCGACCGTGTCGTGGTCAATCCCACGCCAGTTTTATATTTTTAATGCATTTTTATTATTTTCCATGATTTGATGAAAATTCTCTCATTTTATCAAATCTCCTTCGTCTCGAGGAAGCTCCTCGGTTTCATGGTACTTCCATAAATCCATAACAAATAGTATAAAATCAAGGAAAGGAGTGTGGGGCGTGACCATTGGCCAACCGGCCATGCCTTGGTCCCAGCCTGCCCCACACCCCACAGTTCCTTATTATTTTATTATTATTATTATTATTATTATTTCTCTAATTTCATGAAAAAAACTCCTTGATTTCATGGTATTTTTTGCACAAATCATCAAATAATAATAAAATAAAATAATGAAAACTTGTGGGACCGGGCCACTAGCCGGCCGGCCATGCCCTAGCCGGTCCCACACGCCCTTTGCTTTATTATTTTATTATTATTTATCCTATTTTCCTTGAATTCATCAAATTCCTTGATTTTATGGTATTTCTCTCAAATTAGGAAAAATTCCCTCAAGTCATCAAAAATACCTAAAAATATTAAAAAATTATAAAAACTCGTGGGACCGGTCCATAGCTAGCTGGCCATGCCTCCATGGTCCCACACGCCCGTGCTTTTATTATTTTAATATTTTGCTTCCATGAACTCATGAAAACTCCTTAAATTCATGGAAACTCCCTAAATTCATCAAATTTCTCAAAATTCATGAATTTTTCATAAAATCATCAAAATATTATAAAATTAAGGAAAAGGCACCACGGGACCGTGGTCACGACCGACCGACCATGCCTTGACCACGGCGGTCCCACGCCTCCTCATTCCTTATTTTATAATTATTTTTCATCATCTCATGGTGTTTTCCTCAGTTTCGTCGAAACCCTAATTTTGGCATATTTTCTCGAATGGATGCTCAATTGCACGCCAGAAAATATCAAAATTCTCAGGACTGAGACGCGGACGCCTTGGGGACACGAGCACGCTATCTTGACCGACCAAGATTGTCTCTTTGGCACACGGAAGTCGGTCCCATCAATTTTCACAGTTTTGACCTAATTTGCACAATTGCTCGTATTAAGTCCAAAACTCTTCCAAACACTTTGGATTTTCATGAAGTGATCGTCAGGCGGTCACGTGACAACCCAGGGCCGGTTTCATGACTCCATGGTCGGTCCCTCGCCTCGTCATAATTAATTAGGTTTTCTCACCTAAGGCTCAGACGAGCATTTTCGAGTAAATGATTAAACCAGCATTTAATCATTCTTTCACCAAAAAATCGTCAACTCTTCAGGAGTTCTTTGTATTTGCTCACGTGAGCATATGGACACTACATGGTTGATCCACGGTCCCATGTAGTCGCTCCCTCCTTCGTCCCATGGTTAAACTTCTGACGAACCATGAATTGATCATCAATTAATCAAATTAGGGTTTCTGAATCCAAGGATCATCATTCCAGATTCCAACCTTAATAATTTTACGACGACCTCATGGTCATTAATTTTATTAATTATGTTCGGTTCAACGACCAGTATTCTAATTAATATTTTTGGTACGCTTCCAATAACCCATCAGATGAGCAACACATGCTCAGACGATCAAATATTCAACAATTCATCACATGAGCAACACTTGCTCAGATGATAAATATTTGCTCGAACCAAGGAATATTGGTTCAACAATCAATATTCAATGAACCATCGAATGAACAATACTTGCTCACTTCATCGTAAGAACTATACCTCTGTCCCATGACATGTTTAATTCATGAGTTTCAGAACATCGTGTTCAATTCACCAACTACATGGACTCATCGTCCCATCAAACCACGAAGTCATCAATTGACTAACAAACCACGAGACGCCAATCGTGTCACTTGGGGGGATATCACTTAGGGTTTTGGTCTGGCGGTCTATGGCACGTGTGTTCAAACACACGATGGAATGTGAGCAAGTCGTGTAACCAGTTGAAGGAATTCACGAGGTAGTGGGTGGAAAATCGACCAAGTCTCCACACGTTGAGCAACTAGTTTTAAACACGATCTCCACTTCCCCACTCCTTGATTCCATCAACGGTCACACTTCATGGAATCATGATGTCTAAAATTCCAGCAATATAAATAAGTCTCTGAATCATGATTGAATCATCAACATCATCAGTATCATCAATCTCACGTCTCATCGACAACACGAGATCATCAACTCATCAATTGAGTAACTACTCTCAATTGAGCAATTTCAATCATTCAGAGCTTATCATATTCACACACCCACAATCTTTGATTACCATTGATTCCACGCATTTCTCAGCTTCCCTCCTACAAATCAACCCATCCTCTCTTGTGACCGAATTTACTCTGGAACGGTCATTGTCTTGATTTAGGCCGGAGTACTACAGATTGATCTCTCGAATCTAAAGCACCCCCTTTGCAGCGGTGCATCTGTGTGAGGTTTAACATTTCTCTTGGTTCGAGGAGTCTCCTCCGTACGGTCGTCTCCTCAATTCCTTAAAAACCAACAAATCGTTTTTCCCCATCTACATATTGGCGACCACAGTGGGAGATCATTCTCTCGGTTGCGATCTCACAATTTCACAAGATGGTTGAGCTCGGGTCGGGTTCAGTTATGTATCCTAACACAAACCGTGCTAGCACTAGCAACAACAATAATCAGAATATCCCGGAGACAATTCCGACCTCCAACATTGATGGTGGTGAAATTACTCCTCCTCACGCCGAAGGTCATCCACTTTCCGGACGATACCCTGAAGAAGTCAGAGGAGATTCACCACCTTCCATTGCTGATCTTATCAAAGCGCAGGAGACTCTTGCAAAGAATCAGACTGATATGGCTTCTACACAGAAGGAGTTGTGTAATTATCTCAAAACTCTTACTAAAAAGATGTCAGAGAAGACTCAAGAGAAGGGAAAGGAGAAGGAGAAATCCTCATACGACGATCCTGAAGTAATTCCAAACCATACAGTAGAAGACGATGAAGTCCGCAAAACTGCTGCAGACAACTCATCAGCGAAGGGATCATCGAATTTCATCACTCGCGAGGATCTGGAGCACCTTTTGGAGAACCATGGAAAAGACAAAACATCGCATGTCCATCGTCATCAACCTCCTTATCCTGCCGCTACACAGAGGATTCCAATCACCAAAGGTTACGTTTCTCCAACCTTCACCTTATATGATGGAACTGGCAATGCTCGGGAACATGTCTCTCGTTTTCTCGATGCCCTGGGAGAACATGTCATGTCGTTCGTCTCAAGGAATTCTCAAAATATTTGAAAGGCAGAGCATACACCTGGTATAACAACATTGCACCAGGGACTATCAACAATTGGGGAGAAATGGCTAACGCATTCTACATGAAATACTTCATCGTGTCAGAAAAAGTCACCCTCTCCGACCTTGGAAGGATGTTTCAGAGGGTCAGTGAAAATCCCAATGATTATATGAAAAGGTTCAGAATCCAAGCCCTGGATTGTCATGACTCAAACGTCACGGAGCAACAATTGGTGGACTTGGGCATCAATGGCATGCTCCCGGTCTACAGGGCCTTGCTGGAAAACCTTCGATTCCAGACTTTCTCAGAGCTTCACGAAGCTGCGAAGAGGTCGGAAACCACTGCACCCGCTCTTTTGGAAAGAGCAAAGTCTACAAAGACTGAGGATTCAAAAGACACTCGAGGAAGCATACGTTTGATCAACAAGCAGTACAACCTGCAACCTTCAACAAATGCTGTCGCGGAAGGGAGTAAGCGAAAAGCAGAATCACCGCACAAGCATACTTCCCCAACCCCTTCAAAGGCACACAAGAAGGAGAATTCGAAAATCCCTCCTCAGCATACGGAAGATCCAGAAGCACCTGATTTTCCCTGTTCAATGGAAGAAGTTAATGAACTACTCGATGCCTGGATCCAAGATGGTGCAATCAAATTGCCTTATGTCAAGAAGGAACCAACTGAAGAGCATATAAAATCCTCGGTATTGCCGCTTCCATAGATACGTCAGCCATCCCAAAAGTGATTGCAAAATTTTGAAGCGCATATTCAAAGAAAAGGTCGAATCAGGAGAGCTCAACCTGGGGACTGAGGGAGTGCACAAAAACCCCCTCCCAGTCAGAAATTTTACCATCTCTGAACCTCATGTTAAGGAAGCGGTCCAATCTCTAATCGAACATGTATGCGAGTTTTTGTATCTTTCGAAAGCTCAAAGAAAAGACATTTTTGCTGCACTGAACCACATCGTGTCCGGAAAACGTCTGCTGAGCCAAGAAACCACCACCGAACCTTCAGCCACCGACAAAGAAATGTATGACTGGGGACTGCTCACCACAGTGCACATTAAAGGAAATGATTTCAAAAGGGCGTTCGTCGATGTTGGTACCGCTGTCAACATCATCCCTTTGAAAACTCTCAGAGCTGCCGGTATTACTCGACAGGAAGCCACCCACGCTCCCATAGCAATTAGGGACCACGAAGGAATCTCTAGAGACGCATACAGCTTCACACTCTCAAAGTTACAGAAAGATTGATCTGCACTGAGGCCAAGTTTTTCATAATCTGTGAAGACCCTGGATACGACATGGTCCTTGGAAGAACTTGGATTCATGCCGGAAGGATAATGATACCTTCAACACATCCTGTCATCAACAAGGATTCCGAGTCGGTAGACGAAGCAGAGGACGCACCACTGTTTGAGCATCTGGAAGAAGTAAAAACTCTGATGGGACTTACGCATGAACTTGGAGAAAATCCGCACACCTGTGTCAGAAGGTTTCGAGCTCAGGCAAGTCTTATTACTCCTCATGCTCCAATATTACCAATGTTCAAATACGCTACTATGGTCCAGGGACTTATCCCCATGAACAATTTAGCAGTCATCAAAAGCTATGAGTGGGTAACTTCACCTCAGCAATATTACACTCAATGGTTGGGTTCAGAACTTCTTCAAATCGGTCACTCCATCGAGAGGTTTATTGCTGAAGACCTGGCTAAGCATGATCAACACTATGTTGGATACTCTCTTCCACGCGGGTGTCCATATGTGCCACAATCGTGGAATTCCGTCAAACAGGGAATTCCAAATCAGCGGAAGATATTCAAGGCACGATCGACCAAGCCTAACAAGTTTCATGAAGGGGACCTGGTTCTCAAAGCAGTTCAGCGCGGTCTTCATTCTACAAGGAATTCCAATTGGGAAGGACCATTCATGGTCGCTAAGTCCGTGGCCGGAGGATACTACAAATTGATCAACACAGATGGCAGAACCCTACCAGTAATTCACGAAAATTGGCTCAAGGCGTTTATCTGAAATTATTGGACATTTAAGGTATTGGGCGTTCGAAGCATCATGGCGTTTGGATTTAACATTTAGGATTTTCTTTCATTTGTATTTCAATTCCTCCAAAACATTTGCAATACTTGCAATCAGTATTTGAATTCAGCAATTTATCAAAATTCAGTTCATATTTCGTAAAAGAAAATCTCTATCAAATCTACAAGAAAATCCTTAACCATCAGTCAATCCAAAACCATCTAAATATCAAAACCCAAGTATAAACCTCACATCTCTCAGAAGTTCAGTTCAAGTTCAAGAGATCAGCAAGAAAAGGCTTTCGCTCATCAGCATCCTTCAAGATTTGCAAAGCCGCCCTCTCCTTGTTCAACTCCTCGGTCAGCTTGGAAATCTTGTCCTCCTTCTCCTTCACAGCATCATTGGGAAAGGGTATGTTCTTCTCACATGAATCCTTGATAACGTTTATTTGCTTACGAAGCCATTTCACGTTGAGGCCAAGTCTTTCTGAATTCTCCAAGTTAAACTCCCAATCAAAGAGTATATCTGGAGTCACGGTATTCCTGGGTCTCGTATGCATATCACTCACGACACGCAAGATAACGCCTACTTGCATGGTTAAAGCATAAGCACGCCCAGGGTTCCTGTCAACGATCATGTGGCCAAACTTCTTCCATATCGTCTCGTACAAGCGTGCATATCCAATGGGAACGCTGAATCCACCGACCAGTTCATGATACGGGAGTGAAGTGTTAAAGGGAGGATCGAAATTAACCCCTGCAGTTGGATATTCATACACTATTATACGGTTCTCAGTCACTGGAGCGGCTTCCACGACCAAAGCAACAGTTCCTTCGGTATTCTCCGCTGCTATCTCGGTTTCTTCTATCACTGAGGCAACAACCATATGGTTTTCCATAACATCAGCAGCGACCTTCTCATGGCCTCGAAGTGCAGGGATGGCTGTCTCTTCATCAATAACTTCGGAAGGGTTAGAGTTATCATCATTGGCTCCAGTATCCTCAACTTCGGTATTTAGCACCTAATACGAAGATTACATGAGGTTAGAGTCACGAAGCCAAAGGAGATTATGAAACACAGTATACCCGCAAGGCAATATAATCAAAGTTCATCATACTACATTCAAGGCACGAGCAAATAACATGAAAGTCATGAAAACACATTTTACGATGAGTCCGTCTGAAGAAACTGAACTCTTCCCTGTACTAAGAGACGAACTGGGAGCAATCTACAAGGAATCTGAGGATGGGTCATATTCCATTCTCTTCGTATGGATGTCCTCTATGACATGTCAAAATTTCATGACAATCCGATGAACGAGCGAGTATATGTGGCCAAAATATCAAGTGATGCGCAATCTGAAAAAGTTCTGGAAGTCTCCTGGAAGTTTACTATTTCGCCTTTTTCAGGCTCTGAACGTGCTCAAAACTTAAAAAGCTTCTTCACTAAAGCTTGGAAATTTTCCGGGCTTGAATTTGCACATGCATATCATCAAAATCCGACTCCGGACGAAGATTCTACAGCGTTTCTATTAAAAAGCTGGGTTCTGAATTTTCTGACGACGAAATTCGACTAAGTTTTCATATATTCACATGGGTTCTCATTCATTCATTCACAAGTCAGCACTTTTATACTTCTATGAAGAATATACAGGATATATACTTACTTGAGGAGTCTCCAAAGTGTCCAAGGGGTTGGAATTGTCCACATCAACGACAAGAGGAACATCACTTCCATCCGGCTCCGAATCTTGGGAATTACCTCCATTCCCATTCCCAGAGGATGATTGAGTTCCAGAATTCTCCATCTCCATGACGACATCCTCCTGTACACGTCCTTTACAATCAATATTTTCATCTATGAAGCACCACATTTGAACATGTGAAGAAATACTTACAGTTTCTTCGTCACTCAAATCAGCGATTGCTTGTTCAGTAGCAGAAAATTGAAGACCTTCAAGACTTGATGGAGTAAAATTCTGCAACAAAATTAACAACATTGGCTTCATGATTCTAATGTTAATAGCAATGAAAGTCACGGTGAGAAATATTGGGAACTCACCAAAGAACGAACTGGGGACTTCACGGTATTAGGTAACATTATAACTTTTGTTCCTTCCTTCTCCGCCGTGAACAACTTCTCCAATATCTGAAAAATCTGCATGGATTCGAGGTCTTACGCTACGACCGTCCTGTAAAGAATTCAATAACATGATCAGAATACAGTTACCATGGTTTCATAAAAGACATGTGGAGAATCTTACTTGAGAACATCCTGGAGATAATTTTCGTTTATCACCAGAAAGGTACTTCAGTCTTGGTCGACCAGAGATCATCTCAGCAGACGGAGGAATCTTCACTGGAAGCTGACTAACTGTCACGAATTCATGCAACCTCTCAAATTGTTGATGCCAGAATTCTATATAACCTGGGGTTACATATGCAAGTCTATCAGAACCAGGAAACCAGTAACTACTCCCTTCCACGTGAGTGTGATCTAAACGAGACGCAAGCTGATCAACTGATGGTTTCCTTCTCCGGGTAGTTGGAACACATTGATCCATACCCATTTGTCGAGCCGCCCTATCAATGTTGTATTCTTCTACTCCCACTCTCCATACATAACGGATAACAAGTGACCAGGAGTACAGCTCAACATGAAGGATCTCTCACCATCATTCGGGTTAGCACCAGATTTCAGAGTCGTGCTCTCTCCAGTATTGAAAGTCGTTGGTTGAGAAACATAATCAGGAACCGACACCCACGGACGAAAGTCGAACTCCGATTCTTCATCCAACACATCAATGAGGCGTGCTTTAGACCGAGGCTGCTTTGTAGACCAACGCATGATTCGGGCATTATCTTTCTCGGCGAAGATGTGACGGGCATCAGTATTTGGTCCTTGCAGGATATTACGTGGGATAGGCGCATAATTCTTGAAGTGCTCCCACATCAAAGCTTGAAGAAACATCGTGTTAACATAACACTCAATCTTCATGAAGCCATTCGACACGCTGGAATCTAACACCAAGGAGTCTAAGTTAGAATACAAGGAACCCAGGAATAAGCTACCTATTGGGAGTTGCTCACCTTGAGCCATCTTAATAGCAAAAGGGATTACGAAAGGCTTCAACAAATGTCCACTGTCTTCGAATATGTCTCTGGATAACCATAAGCATAAGAAAGCGGCAATAGGTAACATACCGGTGATGGGACTATCAGAAACTTCATCTCTTGGCCACCAACGTGTCAACCAATGGGCATAACAACCTTTACTACCAGACGCCTTGTTCACTTCTTCCATCGCAGCTGTCAGAGTGTCAAAAACCACTTTTTCCTCATCCGAAAGACCTCCAGAGAAATTACCTGTAATCGGGAGATGCATCAAAGCAGCCACATCTTCTAAGGTAACAGTAAATTCTCCCCATCTACATATGAAGGTATGAGTGGGAACACACCAACGGCCAGCAAAGCCACGATACTTTTCACATCATGATTAATAGACAAGTCTCCAGAAGCTTGAATAGCTCTCGTCACTTGCGCCTGGTTGAGCATAGCCCTGACATGAGGGAAACCCAACATATGCCTTGCCCATCCAGAATTTTTTCCAAAGGGCGTCGAGAAAGCTTAAACTCTATGGTCGATGCAAGGAAAAGCCCTCGTTCGAGACAAAGCCGTATTACCATCTTCGGGGTCACCAATTTCTTCTGAGTCACAGTCCTAGGGTTGATCAGAAGACGATATACTGGGGACTTGAGATATGCTTCAGCTCCTTTTGGATCCTCCTCAAAGAATGCGTCGTCTATATTCAATGTTCTTCACGCCAGTGGCATCCTCCTCTTCTTCACCAATGGAGGTCTCGTCCATGCGTGCATCATCCCTGGAGATGTCATCATCAGAATGCGATTCGTCCCTTGAAGTATCGTCGGCTGAGGAATTGGTCATTTTGCTAAAACAACTGCAAAGTCCACATTACATTCTACTTCAGTATGCTGTCCAGACACGAATCAAGGAAATACGGCAAAAATGGTAACTCTTACCTTTTGTACTTCCACTAACAGTGATAGTAACGGTAGAGTTAACACCTCAAAATCGTTCGTCTCTTCGAAAACTGCAAAAACGAACGAAACTTTATTAATTTCGAAACTGATTTTTCATAAAATCACGGACACAATTTTCATAATGTGAACATTCACACAACTGACCTATGAAGTTCATAACAATAAATATTTCATCATAAATATATTGTCTATCTTCGAAGGTTCCTCAAAACCCACGTTTGATTTTTCGAAAAAACAGCAATTAATGCAACTTGCTACATAAATTCTCAAGATTTTATCTAATGAAAACAAATCATGCAAAAAAAATACATCATATTTTGCACAATATATGTCACGGCTGCATATATATAAAAAAAAATATTTTTCCTTCGTATCGTCGTTATTTGTCTTTAAAACGAAGGTTTATTTCAAAAATATTGTGAAAGCTCACATCTCATACATATGATAAAGTTTTGTATTTACATGAAAGCTCATAAGAAAATTTTATCACTGGACACAAGTTCATCATATATTTTCCTTCGTGTCGTCGTTATTTGTCTTTAAAACGAAGGATTATTCGATTTCATGAAAATTCACTTCTTTTATGATAAACCTTGGTACACATGAAAGCTCATACACTAAGTTTTATCACTGGACCTAGGTTCATATACTAAAAAAAAATCTCTCCTAAATCAGGGATTATAGTTAGTTTTCAAAACTAACGATCGAACGAACATACGTTTTCAAAAACGAGGGTTTTTCATAAAACTCACACTAATATACACACATGTATATAACTTCATCATGATCAAAGATGAACAACCATGAATCATCATCAGCAAAAAAAAAAAAAAAAAAAACGCACCTGGTCGGCCGGAATTTGGCCACGACAACGCGGCGGCGGCGCTGATCGGCGGAACTTCTCCTCTCGTGCGTGAAGGTGGTGGTGTGATGGAAGCTGGTCGTGGAATAAAAAAAAGGATTAATCCCTTTTATATCAATTTTTTTCCAAAACCTAATTTTCTAAGGATTTCCTTATTGGGCCCGACCCGCGAATCCTAACCGACCACGGACTCGTCGTCCAAACCAGCGGTTCAACACCAATTTATGCTCATCAAACGACGCTCCAATCATGACATTGAAGCCTTCATCAAGTCGTGGTTTGCTCATGCTCTCTAAATCCGGTAACGTCTCAACTTACGACTAAGTTCAATTACTGGTATTATTATTTATGGCCGGAAAATCACCATTTAATGCTGACTGAGGAACACAACTTTCCTCAGTAAGCAGGGGACTTAATGTAGATGGTGGATTTTCGACAAAGGCTAAAATCGTAAACTCATAATTATACGAAGCTCTGATTCAGCAATCAGACGTGAGTATCGAGACACGGGTCTCTCATCGAATTCTCAACGGAGAGTACTTTCTCTCAGAGTACATGTAGATATGTAGTCTCACGACTGGACAACGGCATATCTCATGAATACTGAACTTTCAGTGATTATTTCTATATAGTATCACGAGATGGACGGCTCCTAGACAGCTTGCTCTGCTAGTAGAGCGATAACGTCTTCAGGAACAAACAACGAGTTTACCCTGACTATATAAAGGATATGACTTACCGACAAGCTCATATCTTGATAATTAATGCTCCTAGACAGCTTGCTCTGCTAGTATAGAGCCACAAAGTTAATTATTCCTAATTAAAATTGCTCCTATTCCATGGTCGAATCCACGACTGGTCCCATGGAATGGCAATAAAATTGTTCTGATTCTATGATCGAATCCACGGCTTGATCTCATAGAATAGCAATAACTATATTATCTCATTACTCCGATTTCATGATCGAATCCACAACTGGTCTCATAAATGGTAATAGATAAATCTTAATTACTCCGATTCTATGGTCGAATCTACGATCCCATGGAATGGTAATGCTCACTTTATTATTCTGAATTCGTAGTCGAATCCTCAGCTGATCCTATGAATTAATAATAAACATCTTATTACTCAGTTTTGTGAATTATTCTCCACTGAATTCCACAATTAGTAATAAATAATCAACAACCGGGCGTCTGAGCTACCTCTAAGTAAGCCCCGATTCAAATGGTGAAGTGTATTCAACGACGATACACTAACAGTCACCGCACGAACGAGTATTTCAAAATACAACGAAACGATGAACCTATGCAAAATAGGAAGAAAATAATAAATAATTAAAAATATTGACCAGGGTGCTGGGAGCACGGACACACGACCGACCGACCGTGTCGTGGTCAATCCCACGCCAGTTTTATATTTTTAATGCATTTTTATTATTTTCCATGATTTGATGAAAATTCTCTCATTTTATCAAATCTCCTTCGTCTCGAGGAAACTCCTCGGTTTCATGGTACTTCCATAAATCCATAAAAAATATAAAATTAAGGAAAGGAGTGTGGGGCGTGACCATTGGCCAACCGGCCATGCCTTGGTCCCAGCAGGCCCCACACCCCACGATTCCTTATTATTTTATTATTATTATTATATCTCTAATTTCATGAAAAAACTCCTTGATTTCATGGTATTTTTTGCACAAATCATCATATAATAATAAAATAAAATTATAAAAACTTGTGGGACCGGGCCACTAGCCGGCTGGCCATGCCCTAGGCGGTCCCACACGCCCTTTGCTTTATTATTTTATTATTATTTATCCTATTTTCCTTGAATTCATCAAATTCCTTGATTTTATGGTATTTCTCTCAAATTAGGAAAAATTCCCTCAAATCATCAAAAATACCTAAAAATATTAAAAAATTATGAAAAACTCGTGGGACCGGTCCATACCCGGCCGGCCATGCCTCCATGGTCCCACACGCCCGTGTTTTTATTATTTTAATATTTTGCTTCCATGAACTCATGAAAACTCCTTCAATTCATGGAAACCCCCTAAATTCATCAAATTTCTCAAAATTCATGAATTTTTCATAAAATCATCAAATATTATAAAATTAAGGAAAAGGCACCACGGGACCGTGGTCACGACCGGCCGACCATGCCTTGACCACGGTGGTCCCACGCCTCCTCATTCCTTATTTTATAATTATTTTTCATCATCTCATGGTGTTTTCCTCAGTTTCGTCGAAACCCTAATTTTGGCATATTTTCTCGAATGGATGCTTAATTGCACGCCAGAAAATATCAAAATTCTCAGGACTGAGACGCGGACGCCTTGGGGACACGAGCACGCTATCTTAACCGACCAAGATTGGCTCTTTGGCTCACGGAAACCGGTCCCATCAATTTTCACAGTTTTGACCTAATTTGCACAATTGCTCGTATTAGGTCCAAAACTCTTCCAAACACTTCGGATTTTCATGAAATGATCGTCAGGCGGTCACGTGACGACCCAGGGAAGGTTTCATGACTCCATGGTCGGTCCCTCGCCTCGTCATAATTAATTAGGTTTTCTCACCTAAGGCTCAGACGAGCATTTTCGAGTAAATGATTAAACCAACATTTAATCATTCTTTCACCAAAAAATCGTCAACTCTTCAGGAGTTCTTTGTATTTGCTCACGTGAGTATATGGACACTACATGGTTGATCCACGGTCCCATGTATTCGCTCCCTCCTTCATCTCATGGTTAAACTTCTGAAGAACCATAAATTGATCATCAATTGATCAAATTAGGGTTTATGAATCCAATGATCATCATTCCAGATTCCAACCTTAATAATTTTACGTCGACTTGCTCACTTCATCGTAAGAACTATACCTCTGTCCCATGAAAAGTTTAATTCATGAGTTTCAGAACATCGTGTTCAATTCAGCAACTACATGGACTCATCGTCCCATCAAACCACGAAGTCATCAATTGACTAACAAACCACGAGACGTCAATCGTGTCACTTGGGGGGATATCACTTAGGGTTTTGGTCTGGAGGTCTACGGCACATATGTTCAAACACACGATGAAATGTGAGTAAGTCGTGCAATCAGTTGAAGGAATTCACGAGGTAGTGGGTGGAAAATCGAGCAAGTCTCCACACGTTGAGCAACTGGTTTCAAACACGATCTCCACTTCCCCACTCCTTGATTCCATCAACTGTCACACTTCATGGAATCATGGTGTCTAAAATTCCAGCAATATAAATAAGTCTCTGAATCATGATTGAATCATCAGCATCATCAGTATCATCAATATCACGTCTAATCGACAACACGAGATCATCAACTCATCAATTGAGCAACTACTCTCAATTGAGCAATTTAAATCATTCAGAGCTTATCATATTCAGAATTCACACACCCACAATCTTTGATTACCATTGATTTCACGCATTTCTCAGCTTCCCTCCTACAGATCAACCCATCCTCTCTTGTGACCGAATTTACTCTGGAGCGGTCATTGTCTTGATTTGGGCCGGAGTACTACAAATTGATCTCTCGAATCTAAAGCACCCCCTTTGCAGCGGTGCATCTGTGTGAGGTTTAACATTTCGATTGGTTCGAGGAGTCTCCTCCGTACGGTCGTCTCCTCAATTTCTTAAAAAACAGCAAATCGTTTTTCCCCATCTACACACGGCAGCTGCACTCTGATATTCGATAATCATCCACTGATCGCTATCCCGCATCTGTAGCCTTTGCAGACGGAAAGTGGAGACTCCTTTTCTTCCCGGGATCTTGTTAACTTGTGAAATATAAAGAAGACCCTGAGTCTTCTCCCATCGCAGAATTGTTTCTTTCCTTATCCCAGGTATTTCTCCCGCAGGATCTCATGGAGGCTCCTGGTAAGAACTACTCTGGTACCTCTCCAGAAAGAAGATTCGAGGTCAACAAACCTGAGGCTGATGATGCGTTCGAGGAGGTGATGGCTAAAATTGATGTTCCGCTTCGCGAGGCTGATCGCGTTATACGGGGCATGTCGATTCTGCATTTGCGCATTGCTCGAGAACGCATTCAAAACCTTTTGACTTCAATCGATAGAGAGAAAAAATGGAGACATGATGAGGCGTCGCAACCACTGGTAAGCATGAGAGCTGAGAGGTTTGCAGCTCGGCTAAAGAGGCGACGGGTTTCACATGAATGGCCGGGTAAGGATAAGCATGATTATGTGATTCGCGACGGTGTGATAATCCTTGATTCTGATACTGATGAACCCGCGCGTCCAAAGGTTGTCAACACAATCTCTCATGCTGCGTTGGTCTTTGAAGAAGATATGGAAGTTGTTCCTACTGAGGACGTTGAAGCGGAGAACGTCGCTGACTTCGCAGAAATATCAGAGAGAGAAGCGGAGGTAGATCCGGAAGAAGGAGTTGCGGCCCATGACAACGGTGTTGAAGCAGACTCCGGCAATGGCGAAGGAACGACTGATCTCCTTGATGATTAAATCTCCCTATTCCCTGTCCCCCTTTTTTTTTGGACGAGTATTTTCTCGTAATTTGTGAACACTTTCTCCTTGTACTCAGTGGCGGCTGAGTTCAAGGTCTTCCCCTTTATGCTTGCTTGTTTGAATAAGGGTTTCATGTTGTTTTGATATAAATCTTCCAATATGGGTATATCAAAGTCTTCTCAGGTTCATGTGATTGCACGTTATTCTTGTGATGAAAAATAATGCTATAATGACACACCACGAACCTGCATGTGCTCCTGACATGAAGTCTGCCTGATTTCCGTCGGAGTAGACTGCTCAAAGCGCTTTTCCTACTTTTCCTCTGTACATATTTTTATTCCTCCAATGTTTTCTAGGGGATACGAAATGTTTCTTTTAGGGTTTTCTTTCTATTTTAATCTAGTGGGTAATGATGGTTTAGGCTGACTTAGAATTCTGTGTCATGTTTTAAAAGGCAAAGAAATTCCTAAAAGGGAATAGTACTTTGATTAATTGAAAATTGAAACCCTAATAATTATGAATGCAAATAGTGTAATAATTTTGGAGGAATTACAAACATTGCATTAAAGGGAAATTGTTAGATGAACTACTACGGAGAATACTGGAGAAAAGGGGGTAGCACAGTGCTCCTAGGTATTGTAGGGATTGAGCCATCGTGAGTGAATCATCACGCCCTCAAGCTTGTTGGCATTGATGATCTTGCAATAGCCGCCTAGGATGACATCTGCTACCGAATACGGTTCATCTTCCTTCGTTGTTGGCAAATCAGATTGGGTAGTCATCTTCACCACCACGTTTCCAACTCGAAACGTGGTCATCTTTGTTACCATATCTCCAATTTGAAACATATTTGGGCTCGTCACAAAACCTTGATTCCGGGACATGTTGTCTCTGACTGCTTCCAAGCTCTTAGCAAAACGCTTGAAAGGACCGGCACCCCAATCACATCTCTTAGTGGAGGTTAGGTTGTTGATCGAAACAAGTCCCCGAGCCTCAACAGGAATAGGTTTTACTGTTTGTAAAAAAGGTTGTTCGATGAGACTTACTTGGGCTCGGAACCTTTTAAGGTATGAGTTTGGGCTTTCTCCAGGAAGTTGCGTCACATTTGCAAGGTGTTGATATGGAAGAAAATAATCTTCAGGATTTGATGGTTCATTGGAGATTCTTTCAGGTATTGAAATCGGCAAAGGACACACTCCCAGTGTTGCTTTGTTGTCGTGTATCCACGGGCGTCCCAGGACCATGTCGTAATTCGGATACTCTTTTACAATGTAAAATTTATCCTGTGTTAGAGCATCACCAATTTTAAATTCAAGGTCAATGCATCCATAGGCGTCTCTGAATTCTCCTTATGACCCCCTGATCACGGTTGGGCTGCGACTAGCTTCCTGTTTTGAAATCTTTGCGGCTCTCAGAGTCTTGACGGTGATGACGTTGAATTCGGAGGCTGCATCAATCAATGTGTTGTCGAACTCGACATCCTTCAAACGAGTGACGGTCAAGAGTCCCCAGTTCCCCTTGTTGGTTGCATCTTCCAGGAAAGACTGAGTTTTCGTTGTTTCCATTTCTGGATACAAACGCCTGCCTGACACAATGCGGTTGAGGGCTGCAAATATGTCTTGACGCTGTGCCTTGGAGAAATACAGGATTTCACACAAAGGTTCCATCATAGACTGTAAAGTCTTGTGAACAGAATCCCCGGAGATCATGCAAGCTCCTAATAGGAAGGGGGTCCCTATAAACACTTTCGTTTCCTAACTGGAGCTCTCCTTCCTCCACCTTTTCTCTGAAAATGTGTTTCAACTTGTTGAAATCCTTAGTCGGGTGATGGACGAACCTATGGTAACGACAATATTTGGGATTTTCCATCTCTTCCTCGGTCGGCGGACGTCTGATAGGAGGTAGCTTGATCGCGTTATCTTGAATCCACGCTTCTAATAGTTCTATGACTTCATTCATGGGAAACAGGAAGTCCGGATGGTATCACCAGCTTCTTGCACATGATTTTTGCCCGCTCCCTTTCGAGATGAAGTTGTCTGCGCTGGGGCTGCACACTTGGGACGTTGTTCTGTTGCTGAAGCTTTCCCCTTTCCTCCTTCGCCTACCATGCTTACAGAAGGACCAGTGTTATATTGCTTGTTGATGAGACGCATGTTTCCTCGACTCTCACGTGCATCTTCATTTCGAACAATTCTGGTTCTTTCTAACAATGTTGGGGCCGTTGTGGCTGAACGCTTAGCAGCTTCATGGAGCGCAGAAAATGTTTGAAAGACCATATTCTCTAACAAAGCACGGTATATATGCACCATCCCGTTAATGCATATTTCCACCAACTGGCGTTCGGTGACATTCGGATCATGACAATCCAACGCTTGAATCCTGAATATTTTAACGAAGTCGTTTGGATGCTCGTTGTTCCGTTGAAAGATTCTCCCCAAGTCTGAAAAGGCGATCTGCTCAGACACGAAGAAATACTTCCGGTAGAAAGCACTGACCATCTCACTCCAATTGGATATGTTGTTGTACCAGGTGTACGCTCTTCCATTAAGTGAGTTTGAGAACTCTTTCAGGCGCAAAACAGGATTATATTCGTGTTCCCCTAAAGATTCCAAAAATCTAGAGATGTGTTCACGAGCATTGCCAGTACCATCATAAAGGGAGAATTGAGGAGAAGTGTATCCTCTTGGAAGAGGAACCCGTTGTATATCCTGAGGGTTGGAGGTTGATGCTGGTGCATGTCTATTGGATTTATTTTGCCCCGGTTTTGGAGGAGTCGCTCCAGGTCTTCACGCGTAATGATGTCGTCTGGTTGGTTCCTTTCCCTTGGACTTTCAGCAGCAACACGAGATTCTTCATCCTTGTAGGGTCGCGCCGTTGAAGTGACCGCTCCGGATGCGTTGGTGCTCCTTGTTGGCTCCAGAGGTTGTGGTGACTCTTGCGGCAATCACTCTGTTAATGTTTTTAGAAAAGTAAGTACATCTTCTGAGTTGAAGCCATGTCCGTCTGAGCCTTAGCAAGAACTTCCTGCCTTTCCATCAAATTCACAATGGTAATAGGGGGTTGTCTTGCTCTTGTTCCTCCAGCCCCTCGTCCTGAAGGAGGAGTGGAAGTTTCTATGGTGACAACTGGAGGCGTTACACTTGAAGAAATACCAGGGTTTGCAGATGCTCTGGCTCTGGTGATGGGAGGCGTTACGCCCAATGGAACATCTCCTGCTCCGCTAGCGTTGGTGGTAGAAGACGTAATTCCACGAGTTTCGTTGATTGCATTGACGGGTTGTGCGGTAATGCCACTGACCGGGACATCAACGCTGATAGTGCTGTCAGCGCTAGTTCCGTCGGGATTGGTTGCTGATCCAGACCTAAGATCTACCATATTGGAATTAGTAAAATTGAATTGGGTATTGAAGAAATTGACTTCACAACCGAGAGATTAATCTCCCACTGTGGTCGCCAATTGTTTATGGGTGAAAACTGTTTCTACTGGTTTTGGTAAATTTGCCTGTGTGTGGATGAGAAATTAAACAAATGCATTGCACGGGAGTGCTTTTGATTCGAGAGATCAATCTATACAATTCTGGCTAAACCAAGAAATGGTCGTTCCAGACTTGCTTCGGTCACAAAGTGAAGGAGATGGGGTTGATCTTAGGGAGGGAAGCGAAGAAGGTGCTGAG
Organism: Papaver somniferum; assembly: GCF_003573695.1. Taxonomy (NCBI): domain Eukaryota; kingdom Viridiplantae; phylum Streptophyta; class Magnoliopsida; order Ranunculales; family Papaveraceae; genus Papaver; species Papaver somniferum. Next base: position 148,885,293 of record NC_039360.1, on the reverse strand, counting down.
ATTGTGAAGGTGTTGGCTGTTTATGACTTGTATCAGAATGTTGAACTGGCTTGCACAATGTAAGCTATCAGTTCTGGGTGTTTTCTGGATACTATGACAACACTTGGTTTCTCCGTCTGTGTTGTTTGGAAATAGGTGAAGGACCTATTTATACAAGTCATTGAGCGCAAACCCTCATCTCGTAGGAAGTGGAGGAAGTTGAGTGATGGAGTAGTGGGGTCGTGTAGGTGATTACATGATCACGTCTTGGCCCACTTCCCTCATCACCTTAACCGTCCATGTCTCCTGACACGTACTTGTAAATGGGCGTGTTGCACGACGCACGCTGTAAACCTCCAGACTAATACCCAGTAAGTATCCCCCAGTTTGTGACATACTTGATGTCTCGAATGAGTGGATCGTGGGACCCACAGGAAATATCATACGGTGTTAAGTTAAATAACTAAGTTATTTAAGAAATTGATATTCATGAATATCGTGTATGCGCGATGCATGTTATGCATTGAAAACAATCAACATGTATGAAGCATCAATGGTTTAAAGCTTAATGGAGTAAGGCGCGGATTAAGCTTCTTAAAATAGCAGCATCTTCAAACATCTTCAAAGGATCGTTCGAAGGCCGTATAGGCGGGCCATCCCTTGGCCGATCACTCCCTATGGTAGAGTGTCGTACGGTGATCACTAAGGTGCCTCATTGGTCGTTTAACTCTTAGCTTAGGTTGTCTAACCAAGCTAGCAAAGTTGGACGGACGAGATGATCTATGACACATATTTGCGACCGTTGATGGATTTTTAGGGTTTTAAAGAGGTGCGCAAACATCACTCTTTATCTTGACCGAAATTAAGCATGGACAATGTTTTTGGTGGGACCGACCAGGCATGTGTGTAGACGTCTTGTCGATGTGCATGTCCGTACCACTTTGTCTCATGAAGGTGCGATCTAGGCCACTCAAGTCGACTGACAAAGATGAGTGGTCGTGATTGATTTGTGATAGAAATCCTTTGCCGCAAAGGATTTGGGAACCGCGTGACATACCTCCTTTGGGCGTGCGTTTCGAGGCGCTCGGCCATGGTTGGCCTAGGCCGATCGGTCACATGCATAGGTGGGCCCATGGTGATAACGTTGATACTCTTGGTACCTCTTAAGTCTATATCTACACCCTCCGTTTAGGCTGGCGAAGATGGATGGACGTGATCGAACTGCGACAGTTATGCAGCGCCGCAAACCCTAATTAGGGTTTTAAAACGGTCACGCACGCGTGACTTTGGCTAAGCGGTTTGGCAGGCTATGTCCTCCTTTGGGGAGACCGACCGTGTGGGGCCCACCGGTGGTCATCACGGTGATCGCCTACTGTTGCCAGGGTTTGGCTAAGCTTGTTAAATTGCGCGACCAACTTGTGTGGTCGTGATCGTTTCTGAGACTGATATGGACAGTCCATATTTTCCTTAAGGAAATTAAATGCATTCGATCGAGCTGAAAGTGCATCGACTCGAAATTCTCTTTGTCGGAGAGTAGCCTGTACGGGTATTTCGTGCATGTCTCAAAATTGGCACTTGGAGATTCATGTTACTCTGCTGAGAGTAAACACTCAGTCGTCATGTCATGCTAATAATGAGAGCTCGGCTAGGAACAACACATGAAACACTAGGCTAACCATGCATTAATTAATAATGCTAAAACTCACAGAATATTCGGGATTGTTGCTACATGCACCATTCTGGATGAATTTTGTGTATTTATCGAATTGCTTCGAATAAATAAAGCGAATAAGTATTCATCACTCATGAAACGGCTTTGCCCTTTGCAGGATGTCAACACATTAAAAATTGGTTTTACAATTTTAGCCCTGAACTAAAATCCACCATCAACACTTGGATGTCCCACCTTCCAACCCTCAGGATCTTTTGTTCGTTGTTTTGAACTTTTTGTATCAATCCTGCTGGTGTGTGCTTAGCAAAAAATATCTGCAACATATAAACAATCAATCAATTTAATTAGTCGATCAGCAAAAAATATCTAAAACTCAGCAGTAAAACTACTTGAACTACAATCAAGTAAAAACATTATCCCTACCAGTATGTATTGCACACAACCCTTCACGTTTGAAGGGCAATCCGCATTTTTTAGTATTTCTTCGAACAAATGCTCATGTACCAAATCTGGCCAGGAGACCTCGAGAACAGTTTCATAAGTTTCGACGAGTGCAAGATATTTAACATTTACTGAGGTAGCATTTTTATCGCCAAAAAAAAGTACACAACACAAATAAAACCCTATCAAACAAACTACATGCTTATCATCAAGTTTTGTTCTTCTCTTTTTCTTCTTCATAACTTCTATTATTGTCTCCATAATCTTCTTCTTAGTCACTGCCGTTGAATGTTGTGTTTCTTTGATATCAGAAAAATATTTGTTGTATAATACGTTTTCATCTACCTTCTTTAAATTAAACCTTTATATCAACTTTTGACCTCTTCTACTTCCAATCCTTTTCATTCTAGTTATACCAGCAAACTTCGCCGGTGTAGAATCTATAAAGTTTTCTCTAAATTTAAATGCACATGGTACCTCACAATCTCTATCAAAGCAGTTAAAAGCTTCACAACCCCATGCTTGTTAGTTGTTATTTGTTTCATGTTCTTTGGAGCAGCAACATCAAATTTATCGTAATACAACATTACAAGATCACCATAAGGCGCTTTCCTAAAATACGTTTTCGCTTTGTCAGATAGTCCTATTGGCTTTATTTCTTTCACCAAATCTTGAAATGCATTGAATGAGTGTGTTAACTTTCCTGTACACATTACAAAACAAAACAACAAGAATCAGTAAGTTGTGCACTTCTCAAATACACTCTTTTTTTAATGCAAAATCAAAAGCATGGTACAAAGAATATGTATCTGCCAAGGACACAAACTGAAATCATGTTATAATGTATTGTGCAACTTAATCTTAGACATTATACAAGGTGTAACTTTAACTTACACATGCTTATGAAGGTGTAACTTTAATTTACACAACCAATTTTTATGTGTAACTATTAGTTACACAAGTTAAACATAAGGCAAGTCAGTGGTGAGATTTTTAATATGTGGTGTAACTTACAATTACATAGGCTCATTTGTATGTGGAACTAATCAGTATACAAACCACAATACAGTCAGTGGTGAGATTTTGAATGCGTAACTTATAATTACACAAGCTCTATTTCTACAGTTACCCAGTTTCTATTGTGTAACTCTATTTCTACAGTTACACTGGTTATATTTCTGTAGTTACACAGGCTCTATCACAAAAGAAACATCACAAAACATATACCCCAACAGTAAATGACATCTTGAAGTGAAAGAATCATAATACTTGTTAATGCAGGATCTTCTTCAGGTGGATTCCTTCTTCCTCTCGCCATTTGATTATCTCCTGAATCTGAATTTGCAGTGGAAATTGTAAGAATATAAATTGGTTGATTTTAAATCATGAAACCTAAATCAGTCAAAATTAGTTGTGAAACCCTAATTTTCAAAAACAACCACAAAATCAACAAACAAATGAAATCAAAACATCAATCATGATGAAGCGAAACATGTGAAAGCAGAAATCGAAACCTAAAACCAGAGAGGAAAAGGAGAAGAGAGAAAACTGACCTTTCTTCGTTTCTTCTTCTTTTTCCTTAGCAAACAGATCACAAAACTACTTCTAGGTTTGTTCTTCTGGTTTTTCGGCTAGAAGATTTAAAGAAAAAGAAGAAGAAGAAGAAGAAGAAGAAGAAGAAGAAGAAGAAGAAGATTAAACAGGGAAGAAGAAGAACAAAAGATTAAATCAATCAACAAATTCGTCGAGAAGATTAAACAGGAAGACGAAGAAGAAAAGATTAAATAGGGAGAAGAAGATTTGATCGAAAACCCACCTGTGTTTTGGTTTTCGTTTGTTGAATCTGAAAAAAAAATTCTCTGCAAATTTTTTCAGATGAGATCCGTTTTCTCTCTCCTAAAAGTAAAATAATTGTGTCAGTATGAGAGAAAAGCTAGGTTAGATACTTATATAGTTAAGGTTAATCTGCTCATTTCAACTTTAATTAAATTTATTTTTATGTCGGAACCTGGTTTTAAAACTTTTTTAACTAGAGGCCTCATTTTATGAGTTATCCATGAATTAGGCCTTAGCCTAATTTTCCCAATCAGAATAGCATGATTCACATGTTTATTTGTTGGGTTGTCTGAATCCAAACGTAACTGTAGCACATGTCCAAACCACATATTTGATTGCTGAGCCCAGTAAAATTATCAGGAACAACCCCATTCAGCAATGTGGGAATTGTATAAATGCCCCTACTATTTACGGGCTTTCATAAATATCCCTACCCATTATATTTATACCCTCCATCTTTTAGAAGGAAACCCGAGAAAAAAAATAAATTCCATTTTTAACCTATATACTTAGTAATGGGAAATTAGTCGTTTCATTCCTTTTCTTTTCAGATATAAAATCTCGCTCTCGTCCTCTCCCAAGTTCCCAACGACAGCCATCACCACCACTATCACCGTCGTTTCTCCACCATTTCTTTCTGCCGCCAGTTAATGATGATGGTGGTGGATATCAAAACTCTATTTGTCTATCCATTTAAATGATTTTTCTTTCTAGATTCACAATCTTCTGTTCAATTAGTTGATGACGATGGTGGTGGTGGTGGCGATGGTGCAGAAGGATGTCAAATATATGTTTTATTAGTTGATGGTGGTGGTGGTGGAGACCTAATTCATTAATCGATGGCGAGTAATTCATTATGTGATATACGTTCCTCACCATAGAAAGAATTTTTGCTTTCGTTCATCTTCAATTTGGGGTTCGATTTCAACTAATTTTTTTCGATTCGTTCGGGCTAACATCTCTTCCATTTTACAGGTATGATTTTGATTTTTTTTTCTTTTTAGTTTGATTTGATTTTGTTGTGCACTATGGGTTACAACTTTGTTTTCAGGTTGGTGTGAAGCAAGAATATAAAATGTGGAAGGAAGGAATTGGGAGTATATTGTATAGATGGGGCATATATGATAGATGTTTTGAGTAGGGACTGATCTAGATGAGTTTTTAGATTGAGCTGATAATTACATCTGGTTGACAAAGGGGAGCATTATCCATTCGAAATACATATTTACATTGGACTTTGCTAGGGAATAATACTATAATCATAACCTAGAATGCTTGTTCATCAGGGACTTTATAAACAAATGTTTCGATAAAAGTGGTCATGTCTAATGGTTCCTAATAGTGTTTTTAATTTTGAATAAGCAAATGTTCGTTCATGGCAAGTGGTTTAACCTCATTCTCATGTCTTGCATTTGAATGAATGGAGCTTGCTCTTTGGAAAGACATGGTGAAGACCACTAAGTTGAAGGAGCTCGCTCATCACGATGCCGAGTGGTAATATATAGGAACAATTAATTAGAAAACTCAAATGTCTTGATACTACGCTGTGTTGATATTTTTATTCTTTTATAAATTGAAGCGGAGTCCTCTAAAGCTATAATTTGCTTTACAGGTATTTGCCTCCTGAATATTTTCGACATGGAAAAGTATCGGATAAACGGATGTATATGCACTTGGTGTGGTACTGTTAGAGCTAATAACAGGCCATGGACTTATTGAGTCAAAAAGAGCTATAGGAGATGAGAATCTAGTTTTATGGGTAAGTTAATGTTATATCTAGATACTTATTAACTTTAGCTAATTATGTCCTTAGGGTAATGAAAACCGTCAAATGCTTTGAGTTTCAGGTGTACGAAACTTCTCCAGCCTGATCATCCCTAATACACTTACCCATCCCTGCACTAGAGACAGATTCCCACTAGACTGATTACTAATTGATTTATGCATGTGTGCTGCGTAGTCGTCCTTTTGTTCCTCTTTTAGTCTTTTATATTATGGTGCACATCAAAAATTAATCCTCATATCAGAAACTTTAGTTTAGCTCGCTTGTTGTTAAACGAGACCACATCCTCATATCTGAATTTCCTGTCGGTCTCTGTTGAGTTTGCGAGTCATACACGAGCCAGGGCCGGTTTTGATCATTTAGTTTGAGTTACATTAACATGTTTCGAGAAATCAGCCTCTTATTTGTGGCATTTTTTCTTTTATTAACATGCTTTGAGATATGTATTATCTTGGTCAGAACTGAATTGCGTACTTACGCACACTCTTTATACTTAGCACTCTTACCTACTTATACCATGTTAATTGAGTAACTAAATTATTCATGCAGACTGTTGTTGGGTTTACATGTTATCATGGTCTTTATAGATGAAATGTGGCACAACATACTGCTTTTACCAGCCATATCATTTCAGATGATATGTTTTGCTATTTGAATTTGTGAATCGTGAATTCGTGTTATTTTTTGGTTCTTATTTTTTTCGGTGTTTATTGCAGGTACATGAGAGATGATTAATTTCCTTTTTGGGTCGCATTTGTTGTTGGTTTTTCAGTTCTTGATCCTTGCAAACTATATGGTCTCTCAAGATGAACCTGTGGTGTAATGGTATCACACCTGACTAAAGTCAGAAAATGCGTGTTCAATTCACGCCAGGTTCACTACTTTTAGTACTTCAATTTTGAGGATCAATTTTGGTTGTTGGCACTAGATTTTGGGGTCAACTTTAGTTGTTGACACCATGTTTTGGGATCAACTTTGGTTGTTGACACCATACATAGTCTGAACATTTTCTGTATTTTTAATTTAAAGGATCAACTTCAGTTGTTGACAATATGATTCTTTTTTATTATTTTCTAATTGTTTTTGGGGATCAATTTTGGTTGTTGACACTAGATTTTGGGGTCAACTTTAGTTGTTGACACCATATTTTAGGATCAACTTTGTTTGTTGACACCATACGTAATCTGAACATTTTCTGAATGTTTAATTTAAGAGGTCTTCAGTTGTTGACACCATAATTCTTTGTTATTATTTTCTGATTTTTTTTTGGGATCAACCTTGGTTGTTGACACCGTTTTTTTTCTTTGTTTTCATATTTTTGTTTTTGGGATCAATTTCAGTTGTTAATACCATATTATTTGTTTAATTTTCTAAATAAATTTCCTGATTTTTGTTTTGGGAATCAACTTGGATGTTGACACCATATTATGATGTCAATTTTGGTTGTTTACACCACCAGCGACGGACTGGTGGTGGCGGCTGTAGATTGGTGGTGGATTGGCGGCGGTGGTGGCTGTGACGGCGGCAATGGTGATGGAATATTAGTGGTGGTGGCGATTGTTGTTGAGCGGTGGTGGTGGAGTGGTAGTTGAATATTGGTGGTGGTGGCTTGATATGCGATGGTGTTACTGGTGGTGGCGACAGTGAAGCGGTAGAGAAAAAAAATTGTTACATTTTAAAATAAAATGAATTTTATATGAGTAAAGGTAATAAGGTAAACTATTTTTAAATAGATTACAAGGATTTTAAAGGATAGTGGATAGTGGGTATATTTATTGTTGTATAGGGGTATATTTGTTGGGTGTCAAAACTAAGGGTGTATAGTTAATATATCCTTCAGACTTAGTCTTATGGGGTGTTAGTCTAGTAGCTAGATTAGCAGTCAGGACTACCTCCTAAGTCTTATGGGAGTGCTAATTTAGAAGCTAGATTAACAGTCCACGTCAGCCCAGCGATGAACCATTCAGCGCCCAGCGCTGAACCATTCCACGAAAGGTAGTTTTTCAGGCGCTGAATCATTCAGCATAATTATCTAGCATGCTAGTTCACATGCTAGCAACTGGTAGGAGAGAGAATTAATGTTAACTATTTTACCACACTTTTTTTTTGAATTGCAACACTTAAAGTACTAATCCAGCACCTCGAATGTAGCCCATAAGACTCAGCAATGGTAAGCCCGATAAGTTTCTAAGAAACAATTTTCAGATTTTATATAGTTCTCTGGATGTGACAATTCTTTGTCCCTTCAATACACCAAGAGAGAGAACGAGAGATTGGGAGAAGAAATTGATATCTAAAAAGTTTCATCAAATTATTCCAGATCTGATCTCACTCTCTCTGCAAATTCAACTTACAATCATCGAAGATGTCATCAACATTTAGTGGAGATGAAACTGCTCCCTTCTTTGGATTTCTTGGAGCTGCAGCTGCTTTGGTTTTCTCCTGTAAGTTCACAAAAAAAATATAAATCGATCTGAATTTGATGTCTATTTATTGGATCTAGCGTTTTAATTTGTAGGGTTTTGAAATTTAAGGTATGGGAGCAGCATATGGAACTGCAAAGAGTGGTGTTGGTGTGGCATCAATGGGTGTGATGAGACCAGAGCTTGTAATGAAATCCATTGTTCCAGTTGTTATGGCTGGAGTTTTAGGTATTTATGGGTTGATTATTGCTGTTATTATCAGTACTGGAATTAACCCCAAGGCTAAATCATACTACCTATTCGATGGTTACGCTCATCTTTCATCTGGTCTTGCTTGTGGTCTTGCCGGACTTTCCGCTGGAATGGCTATCGGTATCGTTGGTGATGCTGGTGTTAGGTATAATATATCTCTAATTCTTGAATTTACATTTTTGTTTTGTTTTGTTTTGTTTTGTTTTGTTTTGTTTTGATGTTCTTAATTGACTAAGTAATCGGTTTAAAGAAAAACTCTGTGGGCTAGATTGGTGATATAGGTTTACATACTTGTTTGGTACTGTACTGCGCTTTGCAGCTCAAAAATATTGGGGTTTTGTACGGAGTTTCGTGTGAGATTTTTTGAACTTTGAACAATAATGTAGGTTGACATTTAAATCCGTGTTGAATCTCTTATGCCTAGCTTTATCAAAACCTGCATTCTATATATGAAAGGAAAGTTATTAATTAATTACGAATTTGTACTAACTTTTCTATAGCATATGTATGCATCAAATAAGAGCTAACTTTTCGCTACTAGAAATTTCGGTTTAACCTTTCCAAAGCATCAACATAAAAATAGTGCCTGATATTTCCTTTAGCTTTATGTTCAGATTGGCTTTTAACATTTCAAACCTGGTTGAAGATAAAGTTTTTGCGGACAACTAGGGATGCAGTGCCAGTTTTTTTTTTAACGCGTAACTGAATAAACAGAACGGCTGCAGTATAAAGGCAGACACTAAAACTTTTTGTTTCACCTCAGTCCCAGCTGATTAGGTTTCTTTTGACTTTGCTAATGAGCCTTATATTACTGGCATACACATATTTGCTAATGTTTGTGTTGATAAGTTAACATGTACTAGCTTTCTTTCCTCTACTTGCTTGAACACCTTAGTGTCCAATTTGAGTAGTAACTACAAATGCTAGATTCTTGGGTGTGTTTAAGCTTTTGGGGAATGGTAAATTGATTTTGTGCTTGTCTTAGGATTAGTAGACCAGGGGAGCAAAGTTTGGTTGCATAGTGCTTTTTCGTGCAGGAGTTCTGTTTTTCTTTTCAGTTCAAAATATCTAAGTGGACCTTCTAAGTTGGTACGAGTCTGTGATTCAGTCGACAATCTATTGCGTTAGTGTTTTGTTATTCCCTTAAACCTTTTTCAGATTTTTGGGTTGTTGCTATTATTTAGTTTTTTTTGTTAATTTTCATTGGGTACAAATTTGTGCAAAAACAACTACCTTCTACTTTCATTCATTCGTAGGCCCCCCAGCTGATTAGATTTCTGCAGGTATTTGCAAATTTTACAGCATATTTTCACATATTGGTGGGGCCTCTCGGATGAGTAAAATTGATTGATTCACGATGAGATACACATATTTGCTAATGTTTGTGTTGATAAGTTAACATGTACTAGCTTTCTTTCCTCTACTTGCTTGAACACCTTAGTGTCCAATTTGAATAGTAACTACAAATGCTAGATTCTTGGGTGTGTTTAAGCTTTTGGGGAATGGTAAATTGATTTTGGGCTTGTCTTAGGATTAGTAGACCAGGGGAGCAAAGTTTGGTTGCATAGTGCTATTTCGTGCAGGAGTTCTGTTTTTCTTTTCAGTTCAAAATATCCAAGTGGACCTTCTAAGTCGGTACAAGTCCGTGATTCAGTCGACAATCTGTTACGTTAGCGTTTTTTTTATTCCCTTGAACCTTTTTCAGATTTTTTGATTTGTTGCTATTACTTAGTTTTTGTTGTTATTTTTTATTGGGTACGAATTTATGCAAAAATAACGACCTTCTACTTTCATTCATTCATAGGCCCACCAGCTAATTAGATTTCTGCAGGTATTTGCAAATTTTAAAAGCATACTTTTACACATATAGGTGGCCCCTTGGATGAGTAAAATTGATTCAGTCACGAGGAGATAGTGGTAGGGATGTTATGTTAGTTGCAGTGCACCCACATAAAGATGTGAGACATGTGGCATTTGCCATGAATGTGCCGACTTAGTGTCTAAGGTCATCAAGCCTAAAATTGCACTAATATACTTAGTTAGACCACTGGTTGTGTTTCAGTTTTACTGGTGTCCTTCTCTTCTTTAGTTCCTTTTATCTTGTTGTGGGAGTCTGGGACAAGCTATTGTCAAGTGACTTAATAGAATAAAGTTTGTACTCTATGTTACTGTCTCAGGTATATTGCTTCTGAGATTACTTGACCTAGATTTTAGTCGCTGGGTCTTTTGTTCATGTACAGACCCTCCCAGTTTGCAACTTAGAACCTGCTTTTATAGGTGTAATTTTTTCAAAGACCTTTCCAGTTTGTGCAGCCAAGAACCTCTTTAGCTTCTGTTTCTACCATCTTTGCTCGTAAAAGGTTTTTTCATGGATTTGTTGGTGACTGATTGATTTCATTTTTTTAAAGTATGTTGCTTCACATGTACTTAATTGAGTGACTGAAGGGTTTGATTGTTAATTGTAGGGCCAATGCACAACAGCCAAAGCTCTTCGTTGGGATGATCCTTATCCTCATTTTTGCCGAAGCTCTGGCTCTTTATGGACTTATTGTTGGTATCATCCTTTCTTCAAGGGCTGGCCAATCGAGAGCTGACTAAGCGACAAGAGTTTGTTGTGTCATGCTTGGGGTTTCTTGAGTGGTTCGTGGGCTATTTTTTCACTTTTGATCTACCGATTAGCAAGGAGTAGTTACAGCTCTGCATTGTCTTCAAATGTTATCTTTTCCTGGATGCACAATTCTTCACCACCATCCTCGCAATCATTGGATATATATATTCAGCATTTGCTGGTTGTAGCTTTAGAGATTGAGCTTTTTTCTGAAAATAAGATCTGTTGCTGTTTTCACCTTTCCTATTTTGCAGATGTAAAATTCTAGCTGGTGACAAACTCAATCTGAAACTATGGCTTGTATAAGTTTTTTTAAACATTAAATTAACTACTTTTATGTTTATTGAGTTAGGATTTGTTAGACTGAAATGCGAATTGAATCTGTCAAGAAATGGACTCAATTCTTACTGATATCCTCTGCAGATGATGAACTATTACTGATTCGTTGTGGCAAGTGCCGAGTGGACCCCATGAGAAATGCATGTCATTGTTCCTCACGTTTTCCTCACGTTTCTCTTCTTAAGTTGAAGCCGTCCATATTCAACGATCCTGAACGGGATCACTTTCAAGGGAGGTTTTATTATCACTTTCGAGGGAGGTTTTATTATGTCCGGTTTAGTTCTTCATTTCGCTGCTCGGCTTATCACTGTAGATTTTTATACTTGGGCCAAATTTTTTCTATGGGATGGTTGGATTCCTTCCTTGAAATTGTAGAATTAAGAGTATAACTACTATCGATCAATCCTAGTTATAGCCTGAATACCCGTCCTTGAATGATAGCGCTTGTAGCCCATCTTGGCTTCCACCATTTCCTTAATAATTCGTCTTGTAGGAGGGAAATTGACTGGTAATTTTAAGATAAAATTTGGAGAAGTTTTTTATTTATTATTTTTTCTAAGAAACACGAGAGATCTGTCCTCTGAAAGAAGACAGGTTCTCGGCAGTTTCTGTCATCAGAGCCTAACAAGGTGGAGATAGTGATATAGTGACAGAGCCTAACAAGGTGGAGATAGTGATATAGTTTTCCGCGCTTGTAGATTAGGTCCTTTCCAATTAAAAGTTTCTAAATCTGAAAAAGTAAAAGCCAGATTATGCATTTTAATTGCCATCATATTTTGTTGTCTGTTGATTTGAGTCAACTTTCCCACAACAAAAGAAACTGCTTCAAAATCCCATTTGATGGTATCCCTGGTTGAATCTGTTTTGTACTTCATTTTGATAGATATCCTGGATGTCTGCCAAAGTTGCATTCTCTTCTGCTTGGAAATCTACATTGGCTCTTTGCAGTTTTCTGGCCCATTAAGTGGCTAGTTCAGCTCCACGCCTTGATCTTCCGTCTCCAGTGATAGTGTCTTTGACATTCCTTGCCCCTACATAGGTACCTGCATAGTTCATTGCAATTAGAGCAAAGTTAGTGTATGATAAATTATCAGACTTTGGCCCCATGAAAATGAAACTCATGTAGCTAATGATAATGGTAACACCAAATTTCTGTCTGTGGTTATTAATTAGTCTGTCATTTCTTTGCTGATCATCCTTTCTGTAGTATAAGTTGTTCGGCATGTGAGATGGATTATGGATGACCCTGTTATGAGAGCAAAGATGTTGAGTAATATTGTTGGCAGTTCTGCTTGCAGAAGGCTTGATCTTGTTGAAGACAAGGTCACATCTAGCTTTCCAAATGAACCAGCATATAGCAGCATATATTGGAATCCAGTCATGTTGTTGATTGTGAGGTTGAAACCAACTATTCATCCAATCAATAAAATCTCCAAAGTTGCTGAATAGTTGGTGATGACGTCCAAAGAGGTAGCTCTAGACTTCAAAAGCATAAGGACAAGAGATTATAATGTGAGTAATATCTTATTTGGCACTGTTGCATAGAGTGCAAGTGGAATCAATGTAGCTTAGGATGCTGGCAGTTCTGGCATTTGTTGGAAGAATCCCATGAGCACATTTCCATATAAACATTTGGATAGAGGGAGAAGTATCTAGCTTCCATATTTGACTCCAAGCAGGGTTAGGAGTATCATTCTTATACTTATCTTGAATTTTCGTGTCATAAAGAGATTTGACAGAGAATTTTCCATTTTTTGTTAGACTCCAGATTATAGCATTTTCCTTGTGGATGTTCTTGTTGGTATGTCTGGTAGTTGTTTGATCTTCAACAGTGAACCAAAGGTTGATGATGTCCATATCCCATTCTCCTCTGCTGTCCATGAGTTGATTTACTGTGTTTAGAATGTTTGGGGAGAGAGGTGGTTTGGTTAGAATTTCCTCTTATTTATCAATCCATCCATCCCAGATGTTTATTGGTTTACCATTTCCTATCTCCCATTTGTAGTATTGTTGTAAGTTATCTACCCCTTCCAGAATACCTTTCCATAACCAAGAGTCATTTGTTTTTGGCTTTGTGTCCACTCTGGTGATCAGATCATTTTTGAAATGGTTTGCTTTCATAGTGATAGTCCATAAAGAATCAGGTTCATCTACCAGTCTCCAAGCAATTTTAGTTATCATGACACTATTACAGATTTCTATATTTCTAAACTCAATACCACCCAGTTCCTTTGGTTTACAAACACTGCTCCAAGAAATGTAGAACAAACCTTTAGGTTTTTCAGGATCCTTTTTACATATAAAGTTTCTTTGAATTTTGTCAATCTCCTGACAAGTTTTCTTAGGAATCTTGAAGCAATTCATTTGATAAATGCTAGAGGTGGAGGTTACACTAGATATCATAGTATCTCTGCCATTAGGAGATAAATTTTCACTTTTCCAACCAGCCTGTCTGAATTTGAGCTTGTCAATGCAAGGTTTGAAAGCTTGGATTTTTCTCTTGTTGGTGAATAAGGGAGAACCCAGGTAATTATCTTTAGAATCAATTTGTTGGACTTGGATATGGTTGTTGATGTTGTTAGCAATAGAAGGATCTGTGTTTTTTCTGAAGAAAATACCAGACTTGGAGAAATTTATCATTTGGCCTAAAGAAGCACTGAAGGAGTTTAATATGTTGATTAAGTTGGTGCATTCATGCATGTTGGCTTTGAGAAGACAAGGCAATCATTAGCAAATAGGAGATGATTGATTGAAGGAGCATCAATATAAACATTAATACCATGGATAAGACCATCAAGTTCCGCTTACATTAAGTTTCTAGAGAGAGCTTCCATACAGAACAGAAAGAGATAGGGAAATAAATGATCTCCTTTCTTGAGACCTCTAGTAGGTTTGAAGAATTCTCCAGGAGAACCATTAACAAGAACTGCGATGTTTGTAGTAGAATGCATTGATAGATAAGCTGCCACCACTTATCACTGAAACCCATTTTACTCAACATGGATAGAAGGAATTTCCAATTTACTATGTCAAAAGCTTTGGCCATATCAATCTTGGTTCCCATTATACCTTTGTCACCCTTTTTTCCATATCTAGTATTCATATGATGGATTATGTCATGAGTTACTGCTACATTATCTGAAATTTTTCTTCCATGGATAAATACAGATTGAAAAGGGGATATAAGTTGGGTATAAGAGGCTTAAGTCTTTTGGCAATGGGTTTGGAGATAATTTAATAGGTAGTATTACAAAGGGATATAGGTCTAAAGTGGACATGGCTAGTTGGGGATTCAGTTTTGGGTATAAGAGAGATGAAATTAGAGTTCATTTCAGACAGAATGTAACCAGAATTAAATAAATTTTGAACCATATTAACAAGATCATTACCAATAATGGCCCAATTTGCTTGAAAAAAATTAGGCGGAAAACCATATGTCCAGGAGATTTGTCACCTTCCATACTAAAGAGAGCGGTCTTGATTTCTGAGGCATCAGGAATGGATAGAAGATGTTCATTCTCTGCATGAGTTATAGTAGTGGGAATGAGGTTGATGATATCAGGGTTTAGATTAATAAGTTCAACAGTGGCCATGTTCTTGAAGTGATCAGTGAAGCATGTTGTGATAGTAGAGTTGTCAGTTAGCCAATCACCCTTGGAATTTTTAATGGCATCAATATTATTTCTTCTCATCATTTTCCTAGCAGAATCATGAAACAATTTGGTATTTCTATCCCCCAGTTTGATATATTGATCTCTGGTCTTAGTCTTCAAGAAACTCTCTTGAATATTGTACCAATGTTTGATGTTGTCCTTTCCTTTTCTGAAAATATGACCTTTAGTGTTATCAAAAATATTGTTGGTGATCCATTCCAGCTTAGATTTGCTCTTTTCCAAATTAGTTTTATGTTACCATAAACTTCCTTATTCCAGATCTTCAGCTTGAGTTTGATTTCCTTTAGCTTTCTAGCTATTATAAAAGCAGAGGACCCTGAGTGATGCTGGTTCCATCATTCACCAATGATGGCTTTGCAGTCTTTATGATCCAACCAAGGGCCAAAGAATTTGAAAGGAATGAATCCAGGCTTCCAGTTGGGGTTAGTGTTAAGAAGGTTGTGATCAGAGCCAATGGCTAGTAAGTTGGATATAGTGATATTGGGGTGTAAAGTAAGACACATATCATTAGATAAGCCTCTATCTAATCTCTGTTCAGTTAAGGCATTTCAAGTTCTTCTATTAGTCCAATTGAAAGGACAAGCAGTGTATCCTAGGTCAGTTAAAGATAAATCATCAATTTTGTTGTTAAAAATTTCATCTCCAGTGTGGTCAATGGGGTGATTACTATATTTTTCATGATCATGGAAGACAAAGTTGAAATTCCCCATAATAATCCAAGGTATATTGTGACTCATAGCAATCTTTTCAATCATTTTCCAAGACTTAATTTTATCAGGGTGGTGTAAGGACTACCATAATAGCTAGTGAGCATCCAAGTGGTATTATCCTGAGTGGTTATTAGAGCATTTATATGATGTTTGGAAAAATCTTGAATTTCTAGTTTTATATTGGTTTTCCAATCTAAGGCTATCCCACCATAAGTGCCTATGTTCCCATGTGGTTCAACAAACCAAAAATTGGTAACCCCTATTTTTTCTAGGATAGGCTTAAGATTTTGGGATTTCTGTTTAGTTTCAGCTAGGAAAAAAATATCGGGATTTATTTTGTCTAGCATGTCATTAAGATATCTACTAGTGTTGGCTTTTCCTATTCCTTGAAAGTTCCATGTCATGACTGTAAAGAATTGCCAAAAATACGAGATTCTAGGATAGGAGAAGGTGAGGATGATATAACCCAAATACATAGTATCTAAAGTGAGAAGACTATAACAGATGTTGTGATTATTAAGTGTGTGTAGATCATGCCAAATAAGATAAAATTTGGAGCATGTTGTAAAGCTAGTAGAGTTGCATACATTAGCTCTCCTGAAAGGATTGGTGCCCTCAAGGTTGCTAGTATTGTGGATGTAGTCATTATATCTGTGAGCCTCTTGTCCTTCATCATCGGAGTAGACAAATCCTGGTGGGTAGTCTTTAATCTTTTTAGTGTAGGAAGGGGTGCAATTAATCCATGATGTCTAAGCACCTTCCTTTCCTCTTAGGTTCAGGGATAGGTTGACTGAGGTGCTCATTTCTTACAGATGGTTGCTTTCCCAGTTTTCTTTTTTCCCAAAGAATTTTGCATGGATTCTGAGGTTAGCTTTTTGGGTGGCTTGGATTTCAGAAATGGAAGGTAAGTCAGCAAAAGGATTTGGGACGGTGAGAGAGACTTTGGGAAAGATATCAACTCCAGTATTATCAGAATGTCGAGAGTGTTGATGAAGTCTAGCATCATCTTTGATATTGATTCCTTTTTTCCTTGTGGTATTTTCTTTTTGTTTGTTTCAAAAGTTTGATTTTTTTTTCCTTTCGACATGGTTGCAGAGGTAGTAGGGTTATTGGTGGGGATATTGGCCTAAGAGGAACCAGCTTTGAAGGCTATGAAGTCAATCCTATCTTCCAAAGCAGAGTTGTTGTTTTCCATGATGACTTTCCTTTGAGCAATCTTCATTTTGATAGAAAATTCTTCTGCAACATCTTTGTTAGTGTAGTCTCTCCTCTTATGTATGACGGGTGTTGAAGGTGAAGTGTTGGGGTCTTTGGCTTTGGATATGGGTTGGTGTTGAAGGATTGCTCTGTGAAGTGGAAGTAGTTGAAACACCGGGGGTCTAACAACCACGCCCAATATTTCGTTTAGGAAATCTGTATGGACTAACTCTAATATATTTCCAAGAGAATCAACTAGATAGTCATACTCAATCAAGGAAAATACATCCAAGAGTTATATCTCAATTTTTCAAATCAATCTGCAATCGAACAGATAGAAATCTATGAGCCGGATTAATATGAGAAATAACTTGGATGGTACCAAAGACCAATATCCAAGTGTCAATCAATTTATATCAACAACCAAAGGTTGGATTATCTAATTGATTGAACTACACACAACCTGTGATATTTCAATTATATAAAAATATAATGCGGAAAAGAAATAACACAGACACCAGAAATTTTTTAACGAGGAAACCGCAAATGCAGAAAACCCCCGGGACCTAGTCCAGATTTGAGCACCGCACTGTATTAAGCCGCTACAGACTCTAGCCTACTACCAATTAACTTCGGACTGGAATGTAGTTGAGCCCTAACCAATCTTACACTGATTAAGGTACAGTCGCGTTCCTTACGCCTCTTGAACCACGCCGGATTCTGCGCACTTGATTCCCTTAGGTGATCTCACCCACAACTAAGAGTTTCTACGACCCAAAGTCGAAGACTTGATAAACAAATCTGTCCCACATAAAAAAAAGTCTATTGAATAGATAAATCTGTCTCTCACGGAAATACCTACGAGTTTTTTGTTCTGTCTTTTGATAAATCAAGGTGAACATGAACCAATTGATACGCCGGACTTATATTCATGAAGAATAGCCTAGTAATATCAATCACCTCACAATAATCTTAATCGTATGGAAGCGAAACAAGATATTGTGGAATCACAAACGATGAGACGAAGATGTTTGTGACTACTTTTTATCTTACCTATCGGAGATTAAATCTCGAGAAAATCTTAGAGAAGATAGTACTCAACACGATAGAACAAATTAAGATCAAAACACGCAACTGCAGAGAAAATAGTTGGGTCTGGCTTCAGAATCCCAATGAAGTGTTCAAGTCGTTAACCTATAATGGTTTTAGGAAAAACCTAGGTTAAAGGAGAATCGAGTCTAGTCGCAAATAGTATCACACATGAGGTGTGGGGATTAGGTTTCCAGTTGTTAGAGTTCTCCCTTATATAGTCTTCAAATCAGGGTTTGCAATCAATGTTACCTTGGTAACAAAACATTCAATATTCACCATTAGATGAAAACCTGATTAGAGTCAAGCTAATATATTTCAACTGTTAGATCAAACTTAGCTTGTTATACATAAATGAAATGTGATTTCATTTAGGTATGAGTAACCGTACCCAAACGTGTGCACATAGATGGGTCAACAATAGTTAACCAAAGTTAGCCATATGAACACTTTCATATCAACCTTTTTCATCTTAATCACAACTAGTTCAAATGAGTAAAATGAAACTAATTATGGAGTTCAATTTTTTATATTCTCATAGAAGTATACAAAACACAATTGAAGAAAAATCGATTTTGATTCACATGAATCAATTCATGAACATTATAGCCACGGTTTTCAAAAGATTGCATTCCTTAATATATAAATGTATTAGTTCATAACAAACCGATTTTAGAACTTAACCCACTCAAGAATGTAAACGGGTACGCATACCTAAGTGGCCGAACATAGTTTGGGTTCGCCAGTATGCGAACAGGTACGCATACCTCCGGACTTGAACTTTACGCCGGTACGCATACGGGTACGCTAACTAAGTTTCCGGACTTTCAACTCCATCTTAATCATTGAAACATTCTTGGAAGATGGGAATAACTTTCTCACACAAACTATTAGCTTCAAAGCAATTTTCAAGTGATCTATAGATCAATACGAAACATTCTGAGTCTACATCAAATGACTGTCTCACACAAATCATGTAAGATGTTACCAGGCGATTTTCACATGATCATCTTTTTTCTTTCGTCAAGAATAAAGATGAACTTGGCTAAAGCGAAAGCTTACCGACACATATTTCGAGAAATATGTAAGCGAGTTCGAAATATCAAATGTGTATACTATAAAGTTTATATATCTATACGACTTTTGTCTCAATAGGATATAAAATAGAATTAGACTTATGAGTGATAGATGAGTTCTAGTCTCCATATACCTTTTGTTGATGAAGTTCCACAAGCTTCCCTTAGTAGTTCTTCGTCTTCAATCGATGAGCACCGTGAAGTCTAATGCTCAACTGCACATTCTATCCTAGTCCGAGACATAGCTATAAGTAGACTAGAAATCAAGAATTATAGTTTTGGCAACTAAACTTGACAACAAGCTTGAGATAGCAACGCTTGCGAGTTCGACCGAGCACTGCTCTAACAATCTCCCCCTTTGTCAATTTTAGTGACAAAACTATCAATACATATGGATTACAAAACAAATAAACTTTGTAGCTTCTTGTCCAAATGCTTGATTTCCTTGGTTCTTCAATATTATTCGAAATCTTCGTTACTTCCAAGTACTCCAGTGATTCTGAACGTGTTCAACTCAACATCTTAGTTGTTGAAGATCCGTAGCAGTAACAATAAGAAAACAGTTGTTCTCAATTATTGTTATACAGTGTCATAGTATTATTACACAACATCAAAGTCCAATTGGATCACAACTTTGACAATAATACTACGGTGATATGTATCACTCCCCCTTAGTCAATACTTCATCTCACAATGAAAACGACCCCCCCTTACATAATGATCCGTAAACCATATGTATTTGTAGTGTGAACTATACATTAATTCTCCCCTTTTTGTTTATATAAATTAGCAAAGGTATGAAAACCAGTGGGATCATAATGAAATTCTCATAGAGATACTTCATGACTAAAAGAGAACATATCAACTTTGTTTCGATGATTTCACATAGTCGAAAATTAGTGTATTCATCAAGGAGTTTATAAAGATACAAGAAACTCCTACAATATTCCACAGTCGCACTCCCCACAAAGATTTGGCAATTAAGCACAAGTTCAATTAAGAACTCTCCCCCATAAAATGTCATTCCCAAAAGGAACAACAAGAGAGACCTTACTTTCACAAGAAAAGAAGTATTTATTTAGACATTAACAAATTACATGAAACATGAATTTGTATCCAGAAAAATCAATTAAATTAATCACAAGAAATCTTATGATTAATTTAATCGGAAATGCTCAACATAAGAGAACTTACGGAGCCATACAGTACTTTCACATAGAAGTTGATCAGAGAAAGATCAATACTGCGGAATATTCAAAGATTCATTCTATTTTTCATCACTATTTGCATAATTATATCATAGACTTAATCTTTGCAAATCAAAAGTTCGTCCTATCTTCCATCAATATTTGCATAATGACATGATAGGCTTAACTTTTGACATATATGGGACAATCATTGTTCACGGATTCAAACATACATATCCCGTAATAATTTTTGCAATATATAAAACCAATAAAGATTAATACTGCGAAATCATCTTCCAAATAAAATTTAGAATTTAAATAAATAAATCTAAAAACATTGCATGATGAAAATCGTTGGCAATAGCAATGTCTAATCACAAAATAAGTTATTCCAAAACCTAGTTATCCTTCTTAAAACACAAGAATAAATTCTCATTAGAAGTTTCCTAGACAAAATCAAGTTTCTTTGATAACTTCATACCTTTGGAAGGATCCATCATAGAAGGTATCACTGATATCCATGATTCTTTTGACCGTAGAAACTCCATGTTCATGGGTTAGAACATTAACCTTTCGATCAACAATTTAGGAATGTTGCCTAGCATTGGCACATTCCACGATGAGTTTTTTCTGATTCCTGGTGAAGATCTTTTGATTATCAAGGATTTTGGTCTGACCATCAATGAGTTGATTCATTTGCAGTTGAAGATTTGCAAATTCGACCCTAGAGTCATTTTGAAAAAGGATTAAATCCTTGACAGATTCTCCAATCCAGGAGTTGTACTATTTCCTTACAATCATATTTTTTAAGAAAATATCTTGAACTGAATCGCATCCTTTAATATCTTCCTCCATCTCAAGATTCACCACTTCCTGAGGTCTTGAGGAGTTCTCCATTTATTTATTTTTATTAGGGAAGGAAAAACAATATAATATATATATATATATATATATATATATATATATATATATTTATGAACAAGCAGAGAGGGACGCTCTTCTTAAGGAAACCCTAAAACACCGAAGAAAGACACGGACGTTCGTGGACCAGTTATAAAAGGTTAATGAATCAGGAACGATCCAAAAATAAGGAAATACTCTCTGTTTTCAGATATCTCTTACCTTCATAGCTCAATAATTAGAAGATTTAATCAGAGCATAAGGAGAAGATACAATAGTTACAAGGAGTCAAGAAATGACTCGACCTTCACAAAAGAAGAAAACAAATAAATCAAACACAAGACAAATGGTAATCTACATCAAACTTGAGCATCTCGCAAATGTCATCCTTATAAATCTCAAGTTGGATACAAGGATGACATTACCTAGAGCTAGGTAGAAATGTGAGAAGTAATCCCACCATGACCATTGAGAGATGAATTGTAAATACCATCTAAATGTTTGATCCTTGTATTTCTTGCCTTTCTTGCCTTTCTTTGGTTATTTCTTATTCCAGAGAAATAAGACATAAATCTCTTTGCGTATCCATCAGACGGATTTTTCCGAGGATTAAATCTGGGACCTCTAGAGATTGGTTCCAGAGGATCAGAATTGAGACAATTACATCTTCTAGACTTAGATATACTAGACTTCTTCTCATCCGCACTTGGAATGTGTACATTAGTAGTGTAATTATTAGCACCATTAAGAGGAACACGATTCCTGTAAGAATTTCTCGAACAGTGATTTTGGAAACCTTGTGCATGAGAGTTCTGGTTTTCTGCAGGAATGAAATCCATTGTGGATGTTGTCAGGCAATTTACCATATCAACAACAAAAAGAAGTAGATTTTGAAGATCAGAAATCTGTTTCTCTCTAGCAAAACAATGTGAATCATAATGATTTCTTTTCCCGCAGAAAGAACAAGATCGTGGATGAGGGACATCGGAAGGAACCTGTTCCAAACTCATATCAATATTGGAAGACTGCAAGTTATGTATACATTTCTTAACAGATGCTTCATTTGGAGTAATTTTCTTCATGTATTGTAATCCCTTGTGAGAAGTAGAGAAGGACATATAAGAAGATTTGCTCTTTCAAGGAATTACACTGTTCCTGGGCTAGGAGAAGAGATGCGACCAGTTTCTCTTTTTCAGCACGAATGTTGTTCAGATCTGATAAATGAGTCTCGATCAAACGTTTTTTCTAATTGAATCTTCTTTAACAATATCTTCAAGAACACTAATTTTTTCACGCTGTAGGGTAGTTTCTTGAACAAGGTTTCCGATATTGTTAGAGAAAGACTCAACAGTACTATAGAGTTCCCGTTCTCGACCAAGAGATTTCTCGATTTCATCAATGAGTTGAGCATGTTTTTCTTCAAGAGACTTTATTTTAGAATCTTGGAAATCAATAATCTCAGCAGATTTTTTTGAAGTTCATTTGAGTTCCATTTCAGCTTTTGACATAGTGTCAATTGTCTCATCAGGACGAATGTTACCAGAATCTGATAGCAAAATTTTTTTACCTCTGGATTCGGAAGAATCATCTAAGTAGTTATCCTTTGAGGTAAGCCCAAGACATTTGGCATAATAAAAAGCTTTGGAAGACATTTTTGTGTGCGTGAGACTGAGATAATCTATCCACAAAAACCATACTGCTACAAGCAAAGACTTATGAGGTCTTAAACGTGTTTGCCTGCTCTGATACCAATTGAAAAACCGGGGGTCTAACAACCACACCCAACGTTGTTGATGGTGGATTTTCGGCAAGCGCTAAAATCGTAAAGTTATGATACTGCATGTTTCTGACCCGGCTTCAGGAATGTATGTGACGATTCATATTTTATGATCCGTGAACCATTTCACGATCTCTGACTGAGCGAACATTCTTCTCAGAGCTATGATGAATATGTTTCTCGAAAGGCCTATCAGCTGAGCGTTCGATTCTTCACACATGTCATCATCACCTCTGCATATAATCAGAATGATTGGGCGACTCCTAGACATAATGTTTGTTAGAGAGCTTAACGTCTTCAGGACGTCACGCTGCTCGTTGTTCCCTGACTACATAGAGAGACCGTGTATAGAATATCTTAATGATTGGGCGGTTCCTAGACATAATGTTTGTTAGAGAGCTTAACGCCTTCAGGACGTCATGCTGCTCGTTGTTCCCTGACTATACACACCCTCAAAACGAGTATGATGCTTCAATTATCTCATATCTCGATTCTGCAAATAGATTAATTCTAGCGTGTCATTCATCAACTGAATTCCTAGAAAATAATCTATTCTATATCATTACTCCTTTCCATGGATGATCCTCAGCTGGATTCCATGGATTAGTAATGGATAACCATTTTATCTCACTACTTCGTTCCTTGAATTCTCAGTTGAATTCTATGGATTAGTAATATATACTCAATTAATTTTATTGCTCCGTTTCATGACTGATTCTCAGCTGAATTTCATGCATTAGTAATAAATATTCACCGATCGGGCGTCTGGACCATCAACGAATAAGCCCCGAGAAAATGGTGCAAGTGTATATGACAATAATGTACGAACGAGCACCCGAACGCACGAACGAGCATTCAAAAATATGGACGAACGATGAACTTATGAAAAAAATAATATTAAATAAAATAAAGAAAAGGCGTGGGACCGGGCCCACAGGCCGTCCGCTCATGTCGTCGTGGCCGGTCCCCCTCTTCCGTTATTTTATTTTACTAGAATATGACCCGTGCCGTAACGGCCCGGGATCTTGATTGTTGTTCTATCATCCTAACAGTTCTTGTACAATACAATATGAATCAAAAAAATTTACTTCCTTCGTTTCAAAATAATAAGCTTGTTTATGTGTTAAAAATCTACTTCAAAATAATAAGAGTATTATTTTAAAGCGGAGGAAGTATATGATACGGACTTAAGATGGGATTTCATATTTATATTCACAACACACGTCAGCATTTTTCCAGTTGCGATGTGTATATTATGTAGACTGTAGTCAACAAATTCTTAACTTTTTGGTAAGCTTCTAACTTTGTAGATATAAATGGTATATCGAAACGACTTCTGACATCTCCGAAGGATCGGAACTAACTCAACTTGGATATATCATCCGACGCTAGAGATTCGCACCATCATATCACCAAGGCGTTGTTCGCGGAAAATGACCCTAATTGTCCAGATTTAAGACTCAACCAATTTTTAGCCAAGCTCATGGTGTTTGGGTTTTTACCATATGTGCCTACTCTAGTCTCTAGGAAGCAACCGGCATTGAAGTGAATCACAAAATGAAAACTGACAAACCCCATCAATACTCCAGTTAAAGACTTGTCCAACCCTCTATGAAATGAAATATATAAGGTCTTTTTGTGCCAAAAGAATCTTCTCTTTCCCAAATTTTCTCCCAACCCTAGTAATTAAAACCGTGGATTTTGTTTGAAATAGATAAATAAGTTGATTATATTAGGATAATTCCTCCCAACTTATACCGACGTCCATACTGGTAGTGGTGACAGAGAAAGTTCAATAAAATGTAATACATGGAATGGAACTAACAATTCACTTATTAGTTTTCTTGCCAGTTTGTCCATCCTAGATATATGGTTTCTAAGACAGAAGTGATAAGAAAACCCACCGGAGAGAAAGGGGATACAAACACAGGGTCTTTTAATTGCACACAATGCCATGAAAATGTATATTAGTCCACTGTTAAAGCTCTCTACACAAAGAATATGGAATTTTGGCATCATATGTATAGGAGTCTGTTTGGTCTTCAACTTCAAAGCGACACAGGCACTATACCCGAAATATTCTATTCCTTTTGTGTGCAAGTACAATATTACATATGAATATGTAGATATTATTAGTTACAACTGCATTACCTGGGTACAGAACCTTCAACTGTGGTTTCACACTTGGTACATATGGAAGACATATAGTACCATCCATTGTCACTAACAATTTAGGTAGGGCGTAAGGGTATCCTTGCACAATGATACTTAGATCATGCTTACATAATTAGGATACGACAATTCACATATAATAATCAGTTCGATAAACTGAAAAATCATTGATGAAAAGCTGAATGTAATGATGCCGAGTTGCGAAATTACCTGATCGTAGGTTAATTTGTTGCGGTTTCCAGTACTTCGGGTGAGTCAAAATAAAGAATATATTGGTGGCGAAGTGTTTGGTCGAAAGTGATATAGATGTTGGTGGCAAGCGTTTTGGATGGGGTGCGAGAAACATGTGAAGCGATGATATTCTCCAGCAACCACCGAATTTTTAAGAAACGATAGACTCAAAACTCCACATGTAGATGTAGGGTATAAATATTCAATCACTTCTTCTAGCAGTGATTCAAAATCAAGTGTGACAAATTTGCAGGACCATCCTAAAAAGAGTAATACCTGAACCTAAAGTACAAACAGATCACTACACCAATTATTTCTTATTATTTTTCAAGACAAAATGAAAACCAAAGTAATGATCAGATGAAGAAAACAGAAATTAAACCTTTATGGCAAGGATGGATAAATGATTCCACCTAAATCCAATACCCAAATCCTTTTTCCCAACGGCCAACTCCACCAAATGTCTTTGAACCTTAGGATTGTGAGTAACATGTAGATCAGTATAAGTAAAAATATTGTTGCTTATACAAAAATATGATGATGTTTACAAATTTATCCTAAACCAATGATTATGACGGTTGTAAATGGAAATGTGAAATTTGCTTATACTTTTGCTTATCCTAAACCAAAATGTTTGTAAATGGAAATGTGAAATGTACTCCAGAGAACATCACGAAAAAAAAACTATTATAACTATCAACAATCCCACGAAATGTGCCAAATAACTTGGAAACCATTGGTATTAATCAATCAAATGAAAGTGAAAATATGAAATATTTGACAAATACGTTGATATTTGAATCCTCTTATTATTTTTATGTTGTATATGCACCCTTTGATACTAAATTCTTCATCTGACCAATCCTATTTCTTTTATCTCTTTTTTGGTGCTATCTTGATTGCATCCCCAGTTACCACGCCACAAACAGAACTGCCAATTACCACCATAAATATACAAACCCATCAATATATTTTCAAAACAATATATATTTCTTGGAGTCATTTCATCGAATAGAACATTTCTCTATCAAGTAAACCCAACATAATAATAGGATTCAACTTCAGCTGGTGCATCATGTTTAAATGATTTTTACTTGTTAGGAAATGCATATTATTCATCTTTGAGCAGGGAACAAATGAGGAGTAATTCAGACCAAAGATGTTGGTCACATGTAATGTGAATCAATCGAGAGGGAAGAAGCTATTCTTATAGGTGTCATACCAAGATAAATCTGGCACACATAATTATGATAACAATCAAATTAACCAATCAAACGGTGAAATCAAAGATACCAAAAAATACAGCGGTAGTGAGAGGGACCGAATGCATACCTTCAAGGGAAAGGAGAACGACAACACCAATTAACAACAACTCTTTCAGTGGAGATGTTGTGCTTGCCGGTGGGAATGGAGTATCACACCCGGGGAAGTTTATATACTTAAACATTTGATGGAGCGTTTCGTAAACCATAATGATTGATATGAATGAGGCATAATAGGGTGGTTAATGCCTTTGAACGTTAATTTTGGTTCGTAACGGACAATAAATGGTTGCAAAAATTGAGCTTTGACCTGTTAAAATTTGTGCTTGAATCACTCTCATACGTTGGATTACAGGAGCAAAAGGTGTGTGCATTTCCAACCGAGATTTATCTCTTCCGCTTTTTTAAAATTTTAAACGAATGAGAGCCGTCGATTACTTAAACAAGTGAAATCAAAACCGTCGGATGGTTCAAAAACCATTTGTTTTTGTAAGATAGATTTTAATTTGATTTATTATTTCTCTCATCTTATAAAGACTCCTTCATTTGAGCAAACTCCCTCGTTTGAGCGAAACTCTTAGTTTCTCCATACTTTCATCAAACAAAAATAGGGAAAGGTGTCACGGGACCGGGAAACCTAGCCGTGGCCGGTCCCACACCTTACAATCCCTTATTTTCTCATATTATTATTTCCTTTATCTCATGGAACTCCATCGTTTGAGCGAAAACCCTAGTTTTTCAATATTTTCTCAAATATTGCTGAAACCATGAAAAAGCCAAAAAGTCAAATGGTCACATGACCGACTAGGCTTCTCACGTCAAAAATTAAAATATTATTATTTTAATATTCTCAAAATATCGATCGCGTGAGCAAAGTTCTACTTGCTCATTCGAGCAAAATTGAGATTTTCAGTCAAGATCAAACTCTTCTGAAAATCCAAAATATTGCTCAAACGTGCGCCAGAAAATACCAAAACTTTCAAGACTGAGACACGGGCATGCCCACCTTGACCGACCAGGGTCGGCCCTTAGGCTTGCAAGGAGCCGGTCCCACACTCTTTCATAATTTTGACCTAATTATCTCTCAATTGTTCATATTGGGTCCAAACTCTCTCCAACCAACTTGGGACTCTCTCAATCGACCGTCAGCTGGTCCCACGACCACCAAAGGCCGGTCCCATGACCCCTTGGTCGGTCCCTCATCTCTCCATAACTAGGTTTTACTACCTAACCCTCACACGAGTACTATTTTAATAAATGATTAAACCAACATTTTATCATCCTTTCACCAATCGGTGAACAAAGGACTTTGGTGCATGCTCACTCGAGCACTTAGGCACTACATGGTTGACCATCATCCCATGTAGTCGGTTTCTCTTTCACTCAGTGACTCAATATTCAGTAATTTATCGAATGAGAAATACTTGATCAAATGCTAGAATATTGATTCAACTATCAATATTTAGTAATTTATCGAATGAGCAATAATTGCTTAGATGCTTGAATGTTGATTCAACTATCAATATATTCAGTAATTTATTAAATGAGCAATACTTGCTCAGATGCTCGAATATTGATTCAACTATCAATATTCAGTAATTTATCGAATGAGTAATATTTGCTCAGATGCTCAAATATTGATCCAACTATCAATATTCAACAATTCATCATACGAGCAATATTTGCTCAGAATATCAATATTCATTATATTGATTCAACTATCAACATCATTCATTCGAGAACTAGAGAATTCATCAATCACGCTCGATTGAATAATACTTAGACTCATCGTCTAATCAAGTCAACGACTGACTAATCAAATACGCGTCTGCTTTGCAGACTCCACGTTCGTGAGACATCAATCACGTCACATGGGGGATATTAGTTAGGGTTTTGGTCTGGTGGCCTACGGCACGTGGTGTTCATCCACGATGAGAAATGTGAGTAAGTCGTGTAAGCAGTTGAGGGAGTTATCAAAGTAGTGGGTGGACAATCAACCAAGTCTCTGCACGACTTAGAACTGGTTAAACCACGATTTCCCACTTTCTCACTCTTTCACTCGAGCAACCGTCACACATACTGGGGATTAATGTGTCTATTATTCTGGCAATATAAATAAGTCTTTGGATCCACGATTGAATAAAAGAAGAATTCTGGTCCGAGCAATCACTCTCAAAAATTCAATCAATCAACCAGAACTTATTCGAACTCAATAGTTCACAGAAAATTTGCAGAAACCTTAAGCACATTCACAATCCTTGATCATCATTGATCTCACACACTTCTCAGCTTCCCTCCTACAGATCAACCCTCTTCCCTCTTTGTGACCGAATTTCCTCTGGAACGGCCATTGTCTTAGTTTAGGACGGAGTCCTACAAATTGATCTCTCAAACTCAAAGCACTCATGTGCAATGCATCTGTTTGAGGTTAGGAAGTTTTCTCGGTTGAGGAGCCCCCGTCCATAAGGTTGTCTCTCCATTCCCTAAAAATCCAGCAAATCGTTCTTCCCCATCAACATTCCTTTAGGAAATCTGTATGGACTAACTCTAATATATTTCCAAGAGAATTAACTAAACATTCATACTCAATCAAGAAAAATGCATCCAACAGTCATATCTCAATTTCTCAAATCAATCTGCAATCGAACAAATAGAAATCTGTGAGCCGAATTAATATGAGAAATAACTTGGATAGTACCAAAGACCAATATCCAAGTGTCAATCAATTTATTTCAACAACCAAAGGTTGGATTATCTAATTGATTGAACTACGCACAACCTGTGATATTTAAATTATATAAAAATATAATGCGGAAAAGAAATAACACAGACACCAAAAATTTTGTTAACGAGGAAACCGCAAATGCAGAAAAACCCCGGGACCTAGTCCATATCTGAACACCACACTGTATTAATACGCTACAGACTCTAGCCTACTACCAATTAACTTCGGACTGGAATGTATTTGAGCCCTAACCCGTATCATACTGATTAAGGTACATTTGCGTTTTTTATACCTCTTGAACCATGCCAGATTCTGCGCACTTGATTCCCTTAGCTAATCTCACCCACAACTAAGAGTTCATACGAACCAAAGTCGAAGACTTGATAAACAAATCTGTCTCACACAAGAAAGTCTATTGAATAGATAAATCCGTCTCCCACAGAAATACCTACGAGTTTTTGTTCCGTCTTTTGATAAATCAAGGTGAAGAGGAACCAATTGATACAGACCGGACTTATATTCCCGAAGAACAACCTAGTAATATCAATCACCTCAAAATAATCTTAATAGTATAAAAGAGAAATAAGATATTGTGGAATCACAAACGATGAGACGAAGATGTATGTGACTACTTTTTGTCTTACCTATCGGAGATTAAATCTCGAGCAAATCTTAGAGAAGATAGTACTCAACACGATAGAACAACGTAAGATCAGAACACGCAACTACAGAGAAAATAGTTGGGTCTGGCTTCAGAATCCCAATGAAGTCTTCAAGTCGTTAACCTATAATGGTTTTAGGAAAAACCTAGATTAAAGGAGAATCGACTCTAGTCGCAACTAGTATCACACAGGAGGTGTGGGGATTAGGTTTCCCAGTTGCTAGAGTTCTCCCTTATATAGTCTTCAAATCAGGGTTTGCAATCAATGTTACCTTGGTACCAAAGCATTCCATATTCACCGTTAGGTGAAAACCATATTAGAGTCAAGCTAATATCTTTGAACCGTTAGATCGAACTTAGCTTGCTATACACAAATGAAATGTGACTCCATTTAGGTATTAGTAACCGTACCCAAACGTGTGCACATAGTTGGCTCAACAATAGTTAACCGAAATTAGTCATATGAACACTTTCATATCAACCTTGTTCATCTTAATCACAACTAGTTCAAATGACTCAAATGAAACTAGTTATGAAGTTGTTCAATTGTTTATATTCTCATAGAACTATACAAGACACAAGTGAAGCAAAATCGATTTTGATTCACATGAATCAATTCATGAACATTATAGCACAGTTTGCAAAAGATTGCATTCCTTAATATATAAATGTATTAGTTCATGAAAAAAACGATTTTAAAACTTAAGCCACTCAAGTATGCAAACGGGTACGCATACCTAAGTGGCCGGACATAGTTTGGGTTCTCCAGTATGTGAACGGGTACACATACCTCCAAACTCAGTTGAATTACCGGACTTGAACTTTACGCCGGTACGAATACTAAGTTCCTGGACTTTCAACTAACCAACCAGTACGCATATGGGTATCCATACTATGGTTCCCGGACTTTGAATAACTTGCAACAGTTAGCATGCAAGTACGCATACTGTGCTATATTCAATCAATGGTTAATCGTTATAAACTCCATCTTAATCATTGAAACATTCTTGGAAGACGGGAATAACTGTCTCACACAAACTATTAGCTTCAAAGCAATTTTCATGTGATCAATAGATCAATACGAAACATTCCTAGTCTACATCAAATGACTGTCTCACACAAATCATGTGAGATGTTGCATGATCATCTTTTGAATTTCGTCAAGAATAAAGATGAACTTGGTTAAAGCGAAGGCTTACCAACACATATTTCTAGAAATATGTAAGCGATTTAAACTCAGCTCGAAATATCAAATGTGTATACTATAAAATCTATATAGTTATACGACTTTTGTCTCAATAGGAGAGTTCAAGTCTCCACATACCTTTTGTTGATGAAGTTCCATAAGCTCCCCTTAGTAGTTCTTCGTCTTCAATCGATGAACGCCGTGAAGTCTAATTCTCAACTACACATTCTATCCTAGTCCGAGACATAGCTATAAGCAACAAGCTTGAGATAGCAACGCTTGCGAGTTCGACCGAGCAGTGCTCTAATAGTAATGTTGGTGCTAATATCTGGAGTAGCTTCACATAGGGGACCAGGGTGGTCTAAGATTCTATAAACTTTGCAGAATTGAGTACAAGGTAGAGCAAAAGATAATTCAAGTCAGTGAAAGGTAACTGCGTCTTTATAAGCATCTACTCCATATTTCAAGGCTCTAGTTACATCTAATGTTAGAAGAACTTCAATGTTCTTCTCATCATGATCTCTTCCATAGGGTTTTTTTGCTTCTTCAAAGATTCCATCTGGTCTTATGATATTTCTAATATCTGGAAGAATATGTTTCGGAACCCTTTTAACAAGAACCCATGCCATGACTTTGTAGAAGGTATCTTCATCAATGTATTCAGGCCCTTCTGGTGGAACTTTAGAGAGAACAATAAGTTTTCCTAAGATGCTTCTTGTTCCTCTTTGTCTAAAGACTTTGTAATCTTCCATACTTCCAAGTTTTATATGATAGCAGTTTCTTACTCTCTTCCAAAGGTTGACATCATCATCTTTGTATAATTCCCAGTTTGAGTTTATGAATCTGGAAATAACTTTGGTTTCATAGGAAATTTTGCTGCTGAATCTTCCAATGAAGGTCCATTTCCAGTTAACATCTTTCTTAGGTAGGATATTTTCTAGATAAATGAAAACCTTAAGGAAAAGATCTTCAGGAATGTTGAGGGTATTTTTCATTTGTTCTGTAAGTTTGTCAATGCTTCCTTCTGGTTTTGAGTTTGAAGTGGAAGCCATGATTGAAAAAGCGGGGGTCTAACAACACCACCCAATATTTCGCTTAGCAATCTGTATGGACCAACTCCGAAATACTTTGCTAGAGAATCAACTAGACAGTCAGAATCAATCTAGATAAAAGTATCTCAAGGAGTTAATATATCTCTCTTGATTTGATTTTTACTCAAGCTAAAAACAATAGCAAGTCTTTATCAAATACAAGGAATAACTTGGACGGTACCAAAGACCAATGTCTAAGTGTTAATCAATGAAATCGACAACCACAAAGTCGGATCTCCAATCGATTAACCTTTAACACACAACCTGTATTATTTCAATTATAAAGATAAACAATATAATGCGAAAAATGAAATAACACAGACACCAGAAATTTTGTTAACGAGGAAACCGCAAATGCAGAAAAACCCCGGGACCTAATCCAGATTGAATACACACTGTATTAAGCCGCTACAGACACTAGCCTACTCCAAGCTAACTTCGGACTGGACTATAGTTGAACCCCAATCAGTCTCCCACTAATTCAAGGTACAGTTGTACTCCTACGCCTCTGATCCCAGCAGGATACTGTGCACTTGATTCCCTTAGCTGATCTCACCCACAACCAAGAGTTGCTGCAACCCAAAATCGCAGACTTGATAATAAAAAAATCTGCAACCCAAAATCGCAGACTTGATAATAAAAAAATCTGTCTCACACAGAAAAGTCTATCAAAGGATAAATATGTCTCTCATAGATAAACCCTAGTTTTGTTCCGTCTTTGATAAATCAAGGTGAACAGGAACTAATTGATAATCCGTCTTATATTCCTGAAAAACAACATAGGTTAATAAATCACCTCTCTACAATCCTTCCTGACTACACAAGCGATTTATCGAGGAATCACAAACAGTGAGACGAAGATGTTTGTGACTTCTTTATCATGCCTATCGGAGAACTCTCACGATCTCAAGTCAATCGATCGATTGTACTCGTACGATAGAAGATGCAAGATTAGATCATACAACTATGATAAAGTAGTATCGGTCTGGCTTCACAATCCCAATGAAGTCTTTAAGTCGTTAACCTGATTTTAGAGAAAAAAATCAAAGGTTAATGGAGATCGTCTCTAGCGGGCGCACTAGTAGCACACAGACGTGTGGGGATTAGTTTTGCACAATGCTAGATGTCTCCTTTATATAGCCTTCAAATCAAGGTTTTGCCTTAGTTAGAAAGCAATCCATATTCACCGTTAGATGAAAACCTGATTTAGATTCAAGATAATATTTCTCAACCGTTAGATCGAAAACTTAGCTTGTCACACACACTTAGGTAGACGTTTACTGGGTTCGTGAAAACCATGCCCAAACGTGTACGTGTATGTTGGTTCAACATAGTAACCCAAAAAGGTTAACCATATGAGCATTTCATATTAACCTTGTTCTTCTTCACCGTAACTAGTTCAATTGACTCAAATGAACTAGTTAAAGAGTTGTTCAATTGCTATGAGATCTTATGTAACTACACAAGACACAATTGAAACAAAGATGATTCCATTCGATTGAATCGGCTCATGAACTTTATAGCCACGGTTTGCATAAAACATTCCTTAGTAATTTAAGTTTCATGTTCAGAGCACATCTTTAGATCATAACCTCTTAAGTTCACAAACAAGTTCGCGGACTTAAGTTAATCGGTTGAGTTTTCCAAACTCAACAGAAATTCTCGGAAAGAGAACTTACACCAGTTCGCGGACTGGGTTCGTGGACTTAGCACACAAACGAGTTTTGCAAAATCCAGCAGAAATTCTCGGTCGAGAACTTCCGTCAGTTCGCGGACTTGGAAAGCCAATTCCACAGTCCTCCCGATTTCTCTTGATCAACAAAGTTCGAAAACTTCGGTTCAAGGAATACATGGTTATGTAATATAAACTCTTATTTCAATCATTGAGACATTCTCAGAGGACGCTATGTAGCCGTTATTCACAGATCGATTCACGTCAGAGAAATTCTCAAGGTGATTGAAACTTTTCATGACTTTCATCACTAGGTGAGGATAAACTTGATCAAAGCGAAACGCTTTACCAACACATGATTTTGAGATATAGATAGGCGAGATATACTCGGCTCGAAATATCAAATGTGTATGATCTAGTTTATATAGCATACAAATTTTATCTCATAAGAAGTAGGAGATAGAAGAGATAGACTTTCGAGTGATAGATAAGTTCAAGTCTCCACATACCTTTTTGTTGATGAAGTTCCACGGTTCCTTGTATAGATCTTCGTCGTTGTATGATGAATCGCCATGAAGTCCTTGAGCTCAACTACACTTTTCTATTCTAGTCCGAGACTCAGCTATGTAGGCTAGAAATCAAGAGTTATAGTTTTGATAACTAACATTGACAATCATGCTTGAGATAGCAACGCATGCGAGGTTGACCGATATATGCTTTAACAATCTCCCCCTTTGTCAATTTTAGTGACAAAACTATTAATACATATGGAATACAAAAAAGATAAACTTTAGTGGCTCTTATTCCATAGTCTAATCTGCAACGTTCCTTGAAATCTTCGTCCTTCCAAGTACTCCAATGATCCCAAAGGTTATAAGTTTAGCAACATCGTTGTTGAAGATCCGTAGCTATAACAATGAGAGAAATCGAGATTCTCGATCATTATTATACAGTGTCATAGTACTATTATGTAACATCAAAGTCCAATTTTATCACGACTTTAACAATAATGCTACGGTGATATGTATCACTCCCCCTTAGTCAATACTCCATCTCGATCATGGAAAGCACTCCCCCTTACACAATGATCCGAAAACCATATGTATTTGTAGTGTGAACTATAATATGTCTCCCCCTTTTTGTCAATAAAATTGACAAAGGTACAAGAATGGGATCATAATGAAATTTCCACAAGAGACATTCCATGACCAAAAGAAAAATACATACCAACTTAATTTAGATGCAATCTAATAGCCAAAGCTAACAACATTCATCAAGGAGTTTTAAGATACAAGATAACCCCTATAAAATTCCACAGCCGCACTCCCCGCAAGATATTACCATTAATCACAAGTTCAAAATAACTTTCCCCCATTTGATGTCATTCCCGAGAGAACAACAAGAGCGACCTTAATTTCGAAAGAAAAGAAGGATTTTTTATTGGACACCGAAAACCATGAGAATGATTTTCTATATCCAAAACTCAACCAAATTAACCACAAGTAAACCCATGATTAATTCAATTGGAATACGCAACTAAATCAAACCACAAAAGTGATCAATTTAATAGAAAGTTCTCAACATAAGTAAACTCACGGAGCTACGACTAAGTCAATCACACGGAGATGACTAACTTAACCGTTCAAATACTCAACATAAGGAAAACCTTACGGAATATATGACTACATTAACCAAAGAACATGATAGTGTATCCTTTCATATACTCAACACAAGAACTTATGGAATATATGAAAACTCAACTAGATTAATTACAAGAGAACATATAATTAATCTAATTGGAATACAAACAACCAAACTAATCATTTTAATTGTCAAAAGTTTTGTTCAATAAAAGAAGACTTTCAGAGCAAATAACTAAATAACCAATCAAGATGATTAATTTAGTTCATAATGCTCAACATATAACATATTATGGAACAACCAACAAAGCCAATAAGAGTAATCGACTTAGTTGTATCGTGCTCAACATAAGACACACAATGGAGATTTCACGGTAATACAAAAAGAATGGATCAATGAAGATCCATACCGTGGAATACATACAAGGATCTATTCTATCTTTCCATCACTATATGCATAATGACATAATAGACTTTATCCTTGTCACACAAAAGATTTTACCCTATTTTCCGTCAAATAAATGACTGCATAGGCATAACTTTTGTATTTGTCAAAAGTCCATTCGTCCTTTTATCAATACGAATACCAATTTATGAACGACTTTACTTTTGACAACATATGAGACCTTCAAGTTCACGGATGCAAACAATACATATCCCATAAAAAATTGCAATATCACAAAATCATAAAGATTAATACTGCAATAAAAATCTTTGCCCTTAGAAGGTAGAATCAATATTTTTCGCACGGATTTATACTAAGAGTGGTTACCAAAAGCGTATAGAAAGATTCCCTTAACAAAGAATAACATACAAAGTCATTGACGACTATGGACCATAGTTCACATGAGATGATTGTGAATACTCAAGAATACATAGAAATGTGAACTACTACCCATTCTCAAAATTCCTTCTTTGTGATTCACCAACATCACTCTTGTAACAGCCACAAAATAGCTTAGAATAGGATTTCTCCAAGAATCCCAGTGCCCAAGTCCAAGAGAATAAAACAAGTGTAACGAAACGGAGCAAACACTAAAAAACAAGAGACAGGACAAAGACCAATATTAACTCATCCAAATTCAACAATTCTCATCTTCATTTTTAAGGGATTTCAATAAGGAAGAGAATGCAAAAAGAATGAGGTAAATACGAGTTCGGACGAAGAAGTTACGGCCAAAACAAGTTTACCGAAAATCGACGTCAAGTATGCATACGGGTTTGCAAACTTAAACCCCTGGATTTTGATTCTGAAAGCTGTTATGCATACTTAGTATGTGTACCATGTAGTCCAAACATCCCGAACTATTATATTCAAACCTAAACATTTAAGAACCTTAAACACAGATCAAGTTAGGTAGAAATGAACGATAAGCAAGATTATTATAAGTATTCTAAGCAAATAAAAGTACAAATCTTGCTCAAGTTTATAAACATACCTTTTTAGATGAATCCAATCGAATTCTACTGCCTTACCGAACATAATTTGTGTGCCCCAATTCTCTTGTGCTTCCCTCACCGTATACAAAGAAGGGCATTCCTTGTTGAGGATGCACTTACAACATAATCAAGTTGCGTTGGGGTGAACAAAGTCTTGCTCACCACAAGTGAACTTTGGATTATCATGAAAGAGATCACTTTTAGAACCTTTCACATCCAATTTCATTTTCCCAAAAAACTTGTTAAGTTCCAACATCATGGATATTGCCTTTTCCATAGTCATGGAGTTTTCTGGAAGATCATTCCTTTTCACACTCAAAACATCATTGTCTTTCTTCGATATCCACTTCTGAGTGCGTTTAGGAACAGTCAGAACCTTCTTCTCATCACTCTCTTCTAGAATTCTTGGAAGAGAATTGAATTGACTATTCTTTTGCAAGTTAGTCTTTCTCCAATTGGGAGCATCAGATCTTGTCTTCGTCTTTACGAAGTTATCCTTTTGATAACCATTACGATTATGAAAAGGATTCGTACGACGTTTATAGGAAAATCTAGGTCTATCATAGCACTGATTCCTTTGCCTAAAGGTTGGACAATTACAACCTGTAACGTTAAGAGGATCAGTCTTAACGTATGATCTTGGTTTCACAACTTCTTGTGATTCCCAAACAAGAACATCATGAAGTTTCTCATTCCTTGTACGGAAACTACATCTCCTTTCCAGGTGAACTTTATTTCGCAATAATGGCAAACATAAGGAATGTTCTTACCTCGATCCGTGTGTGCTAACTTTGGAGGTTGATAAACTTTGCTCTTTTGAACCTTAACTGCCGGAGAAGGTATTTCACTTTTGCCATCAGTGGAAACCTTTTGTTGAGAAGAATCACTAGCCTTGACAAATTTTACCTCTTTGCTAGTACTTGGAGCATCTATTCCCTTATAGCCCAATCCTCGTGTATCACGATAATTTTTACTTGCTCCTAGCATAGTGGTTAATTTGCTTGAACTAGTATTGAACTTTTTCAAGTCATCTTCCAACATCTTGATTTTATCAAGAGCAGCGGCTAAATCAGCCTCAAGGCATTTTTCTCGAGTGAGATAAGCGCTTTCTGTGTCGTCAAAACTTGTTTGCTGGAAGTTAAACCTTGCTTCAGATTCTGCAAGTTTCTCTTCCAACAAAAAGTACTTTTGATAAAGATTCTCACATTCAAGTGACTTCATACGTAGGTTTTCCTCAGAATCCTTGAGGATCGATTCGGTAGAACGATTCGAAAAATAAACACCTGCATACATCTTCTCAATTTCTTGTTTTCTCGACAGAGAGGAGTCAGAAGAGGTGTGACATGAGAAGTTGTAATCTTATTCATATTCCATGAATCCAAAAACTAACATACTCTGAGACTTCCTCATCAACATCTCTATCAATATCTGAATCACCTTCATCAGAAAGTTCATCCAAATGTTCTTCTAGGAGAGTTTCCCAATCAACAGTTTTTACATCAAGAGGATGTTTGGATATTGACTTAGATGTGACAGTTCTCTCAGGTGAATTCAAGCTTTTAGAATCATCTGGTAATTTCTGAACTGGTACGTTATTAGAGATAGACTCGTCCATAATCAGATCACTACAAACACAGACTTATAAGGTCTTTAACGTGTTTGCCTGCTCTGATACCAATTGAAAAAGCGGGGGTCTAACAACACCACCCAATATTTCGCTTAGCAATATGTGTGGACTAACTCCGAAATACTTTGATAGAGAATCAACTAGACAGTCAGACTCAATCTAGAAAAAAGTATCTCAAGGAGTTAATATCTCTCTCTTGATTCGATTTTTACTCAAGCTAAAAACAATAGCAAGTCTTTATCAAATATAAGGAATAACTTGGACGGTACCAAAAACCAATGTCCAAGTGTTAATCAATGAAATCGACAACCACAAGGTCGGATCCCCAATCGATTAACCATTAGCGCACAACCTGTATTATTTCAATTATAAAGATAAACAATATAATGCGGAAAATGAAATAACACAGACACCAGAAATTTTGTTAACGAGGAAACCGCAAATGCAGAAAAATCCCGGGACCTAGTCCAGATTGAATACACACTGTATCAAGCCGCTACAGACACTAGCCTACTCCAAGCTAACTTCGGACTGGACTATAGTTGAACCCCAATCAGTCTCCCACTAATTCAAGGTACAGTTGTACTCCTACGCCTCTGATCCCAGCAGGATACTACGCACTTGATTCCCTTAGCTGATCTCACCCACAACCAAGAGTTGCTGCAGCCCAAAATTGCATACTTGATAATAAACAAATTTGTCTCACACATAAAATTCTATCAAAGGATAAATCTGTCTCTCACAGATAAACCCTAGTTTTGTTACGTCTTTTGATAAATGAAGGTGAACAGGAACCAATTGATAGTCTGGTCTTATATTCTCGAAGAACAACCTAGATTAATCATTCACCTCTCTACAATCCTTTCTGACTACACAAGTGGGTTGTCGAGGAATCACAAACAGTTAGATGAAGATGTTTGTGACTTCTTTATCTTACCTATCGGAGAACTCTCACGATCTCAAGTCAATCAATCGATTGTACTCGTACGATAGAAGATACAAGATCAGATCACACAACTACGATAAAGTAGTATCGGTATGGCTTCACAATCCCAATGAAGTCTTTAAGTCGTTAACTTGACTTTAGAGAAGAAAATCAAAGGTTAATGGAAATAGACTCTAGCGGGCGCACTAGTAGCACAAAAATGTGTGGGGATTAGTTTTGCACAATGCTAGATGTCTCCTTTATATAGCCTTCAAATCAGGGTTTTGCCTTAGTTACAAAGCAATCCATATTCACCGTTAGATGAAAACCTGATTTAGATTCAAGCTAATATTTCCAACCGTTAGATCGAATACTTAGCTTGTCACATACACTTGGGTAGACGTTTACTGAGTACGTGAAAACCATGCCCAAACGTGTACTATGTTGGTTCAACATAGTAACCAAAAAAGGTTAACCATATGAGCATTTCATATTAACCTTGTTCTTCTTCACCATAACTAGTTCAATTGACTCAAATGAACTAGTTAAAGAGTTGTTCAATTGCTATGAGATCTTATGTAACTACACAAGACACAATTGAAACAAAGATGATTCGATTCGATTGAATCGGCTCATGAACTTTATAGCCACGGTTTGGATAAAGCATTCCTTAGTAATTTCATGTTCAGAGTACATCTTTATATCATAACCTCTTAAGTTCACAAACAAGTTCGCGGACTTAATTTAATCGGTTGAGTTTTCCAAACTCAGCAGAAATTCACGGAAAGAGAACTTCCGCCAGTTCGCGGACTGGGTTCGCGGACTTAGCACACAAACGAATTTTGCAAAATCCAGCAGAAATTCTCGGTCGAGAACTTCCATCAGTTCGCGGACTGGGTTCGCGGATTTGGCAAGCCAATTCCACAATCCTCCCGATTTCTCTTGATCAACAAAGTTCGAAAACTTCGGTTCAAGGAATACATGGTTATGTAATCTAAACTCTTATTTCAATCATTGAGACATTCTCAGAGGACGCTTTGTAGCCGTTATTCACAGACTGATTCACGTCAGAGCAATTCTCAAGGTGATTGAAACTTTTCATGACTTTCGTCACTAGGTGAAGATAAACTTGATCAAAGCGAAACGCTTTACCAACACATGATTTCGAGATATAGATAGGCGAGATATACTCGGCTGGAAATATCAAATGTGTATGATCTAGTCTATATAGCATACGACTTTTGTCTCATAAGAAGTAAAAGATAGAAGAGATAGACTTTTGAGCGATAGATAAGTTCAAGTCTCCACATACCTTTTTGTTGATGAAGTTCCACGGTTCCTTGTATAGATATTTGTCGTTGTATGA
The DNA here is from genome assembly GCF_003573695.1 of Papaver somniferum. NCBI lineage: Eukaryota > Viridiplantae > Streptophyta > Magnoliopsida > Ranunculales > Papaveraceae > Papaver > Papaver somniferum. Next base: position 148,844,352 of record NC_039360.1, on the reverse strand, counting down.
TGAGTCGCCATGAAGTCCTTTAGCTCAATTACACTTTTCGATCCTAGTACGAGACTTATATATGTAGGCTAGAAATCAAGACTTCTAGTTTTGATCACTAACATTGACAAACATGCTTGAGATAGCAACGCATGCGAGGTTGACTATGCTATGCTCTAACAATGATGATTATATGAAATAGAAGTGTGTGTTGTTTGGTAATGGGTGTATGGTAGAGGTACCAATATATGTAAGTGTGGTTGTAGACTTTAATTTGACATTCGTATGTTGATTGGTTACTCTGAGAGAAGTACAACATGGGTTTAGGAATCTTGAAACTAGTACGACCAGATATTAGAAGATGCCAAATATCATGCAAACTTTTCTGAGGGTTGAGGTGGATAAGCCAGTTTGTGATAGTGAAGGTGCATGGATTAGGATAAGTACATTTGACTCAGATAATGACTACACCCTTGGCTTCTAGCATATCCTTAGGATCGTATCTGCAGAGAATATAAAAAAATATCAAATTTGTCATGAATAGATGGTGGTGTGGGACTTACTTTGAATCTGTTGTGGTAGCTGTAGTAATGAGGTGTGTTAACCTCCGGTTGTGTTATCGTTGAATTCATGAACCAGTTTAGGGCCTGACTCACCTTTACATTTTTCGTGCTTGGGATTTGGAATTTCAGCGGGTTGGGCTTATAAATGAGTTTATAAGTGTTGATTATATCATTCGTTTGGTTGATACGTGTGAAGTGGATGTGTGTCTGACATGGTTCACAACTTGTTGCATGTAGCTTTTTTTTTCCAAATCTCGCATCACCACTCCAGCAATCTTCCAGACTGACAAGAAAATTGCCCAAAGGCCTAGCGCAGTCCACTGAATCGGATGTGAAAGGTTGCGTCTTTCTTCCATTTTACCATAATTAAGGACTTACATGGGGAATTGCTCCTTTTGAACCAAAAAGAAGAAACTCTTGTGTAACCTTCCATTTTTATATTCTCTATCTAGAGAGAAACTTGGCTTCACCTTTTCATTTTCCCAAATCTTTGCAGTTGTAGACTATCTTCCAGAACCCAAACGAAGTGATAAAGAAATAATAAGACAAATTTGAGACAGAGAGAATGCCTTGAGTTTTTCAGTGAAGGTGTTGTTGTTGAAGAAACTCCAGAAATTCTTGAGGCTTAATTGGTATAATCCAAATTACCCGACTTCCAGTCTGCCATATGGGATAGCATTTCCAAATGGAAGAGGGGCAATCAACTACACTCGAAACTTTAATTGGCATTGGGAGAATATGCCGTATAACCGTCGAGTTAAGTTAAAGCAGACTTATGATCAAATTCCTCTTGGCCAAGGTGGTCTCATCAATCATCAGGGGAACAACTCTATGTAATTCACTTCTCTAGTGTCTAATATTTGTTAACAAATATTCCTGAAGGTGATTTGAACTTTGTTGCATGAATAGTTTATTGATCGGAGTGTGGTACTTGATAATCTTACTAATGTTTTGAAGATCGGTGCATTTGTGGGTGAGAATCAGGGTACTGGTGGAGGTACGGATGTAGGTATTGGTGTTGTTCATGGGGTTGTTGTACAAACTTCTGCTTCTAATCGATACATATTTCAGGATAGTGTCTTTGAGGTTGGGAGTGGGAGTGGTAGTGGCAATGGTGGTGTTTCTGGGACTGGAAAATAAGCAGATGATGTTGGTAATGGTAACAGTGATGTTGAGGATGGAAGTAGTGAATTTTTTATTCCTGATGTTGTTGGTGGTGGTACACAAGGACCTGGTGACGAATGGGGTTTGTCTAATGGGTGGGTGTTGTGTGCTATTCATCCACGACATGGTCAAGTGTTGGTGAATGAAGGTGTTTCCCACTATGTCTCATATTTATTCATGTACTCCATAAATGTAAATGTGAAGTGACAAAGAATAATCGATTTTCAGAATGTACACTGATGTCGCTAAAATGATGAGATCACACATACCAGCTGCAAACCTACCTGCAAGGTTACGAATCCTCAATAAGGGATATACACCATAGACTAAGGTGTTGCAACTACACTTACCGGAAGTGTGGTTGAGGTCGTGGATCCATAAAGGAAGTTGGAGAGACCACTTAGTTCGATCAATCCTCATCTAGAAAGGAAGTAGGTGAGTAAGGCACAACTTATTTATATCATCATAAATCATATCATAAGATTGTCTCTGAATATGTTCATGAATCAAACTGGAGGACGCTCCGAAGTTTTAAATGATTCTAGAGAACAATGAAATCCTGACGGATTATGAGAATACAATGAGTCAATAGAAGGATAATGCATGCACAGTGATGATATAATCGATAAATAGTTGCTCCATAAGTAGAGCACAATGAGATCGAACCATACTTTATTTTGATTAATTTAAAATAAAGAGCATATTTGGCCTACGGAATCCAGGTAGAACTTAGTTCTTTGACAAATATATGGGTATTTGGTATGGTAGTGCTAACCAACCAAGTGTAAAGCATGTGGGACATATGTGGTTATTTGTCACGAAGTGTAGTGAGAAGAATGAGGTCTTAAAGTATAAAGAATCACCTTGTGGCGCGAGGTTTCTCACAAACCCCTACATCGCTTACTCTTTTGAACATCATAATGTTCAGTTAATTAGTTTGCTTGGTAGTTTCAAAAGAACTTGAAACATAATAGATGTGGTTATATCTCTGGAGATTTAGACTCAAAGATATATGCGAAAGTGCATGATGGCCTTTTGCTTCCCAAGTCGAATGACTCTAAACCACGGAGTGTGTTTGCAGTTACACTGAAACACTCACTTATTGATTTAAACAATCAGGCGGATATGGTATACCCATCTAAGTGACTATTTGTTTGGGAAGGATAAACAAGTAAGGTTTTGTGCCATGCGTATTAAATAAGTTCTTGATTCAGAATTATAGATAGCTATGTCGACAGTATGGACATGATAAGTACTCTTAATAGAATAAGAGATCTTACGAGCTATTTAAAATCTGAATTTTAGATGAAAATCCTGGGAAATATCGATCTTATCTATATTCTGAACTAGAAGACTGAGCTTGTGGTATATTATTCCACCAGTTTGCATATGTCCATCGTCAGGCAATTTAACAAAGACATGCATCCTACTAGCACTCCCATGATTAGTTGAGGTTCAAATATAAGTAAGTGACCATTTCGTCTAAAGGAAGATGACGAAGATATGTTGGTGTTGATGGTGGTTTTTTGTCCAGGGCTAAAGTTGTAAAACCCTGTATTTAATGTGCCATCGTTCTGCAAAGAAATATAGCCATTTAAAACTGATGAGTGCCTAGGCCTCTTTACTTACGTATGTATTGAGTAATTCAACATATTTATATATGAAATTTATCTAGAATGGTGCATGTAGCAACAATCCCAAATATTCTATAAATTTTATCTTCCACCTGCATTACTCACTAATGCATGGCCTGTCGAGTATTTATTCTATGCTATGTTCTCCAGCTGAACTCTTGATATTGACATGACATGACAATTAATGTTCGCTCGCAGCTGAGTAGCATGAATTTCCCGAAGTGTCAGGATTAATATGTGCATGAAAGTACTCAATTAGAGGCACGCAAAGTTATGCTTCCCTCTAAGATAAAATTAGTGATTTCATCTCAACGCGCAAAATTCACCAAAATTGATTGATTTTTTGGCAGCTCGCAAAATTCAATTTTCCTAACCTAATTTTATCAATTTGCAAAAATTAGGTTTTCGCGGCCTGCGCAATATCTCGAACCCTATTGGTCGAGACCAAACCTAGGAAAACTAGGAAATCGATCCACCATGGAACTAGTAGGAGAAAATCCTACCAAAACGGGAAATATGAAGAAAAGAGAAAACCGCGACCAACTGGAGTCGTGGCAGAAAGGGCTTGGCCGACCAATTTTCCCTAACTCGATCTTCCTTTCTCCAACGCTCCTTTTTCTATTTTGTTGGCTGCCGACCCCCTTTTCCCATCGACCAATCAAATCGCTCCAAATGCGCAGCCTACACTTTAAATTAAATGTGGGAGTTGGATGGTCGACACACTTAAATTCCTTAAGAAATTGAATTTAGACGGCCCACTCCAGTCTCAAAACAATCACGACCACACGATTTGGTCGGCCGATTTAACGAGCTTGGCCTCCTCCCAGCGTGACCAAACAAGCTCCATGGTGTTCACCGACGGGCCCACTACTATTCCAACCAATCGGAATTATCCTAGACGGTCAGAAACATTTGTGATCGCTGGCCATGGCAGTCTCAAACTCATTGCGGCCGTCCAACTTCGCCAGCCTAGTTGGATGGCTTAGATTTTATTTTGGGCGACCAATGAAGTGCCGGCATGTTCACCGGCAACTCTCCTTTAGCCTTGGCTGTTAGAGCATTGCTCGGTCGAACTCGCAAGCGTTGCTATATCAAGCTTGTTTGTCAAGTTTAGTTGCCAAATCTATAACTCTTGATTTCTTGTATACTTATAGTTAAGTCTCGGATTAGGATAGTAAGTGTAGTTGAGCCTTAGACTCCACGACGTTCATCGATTGCATACGAAGAACTAGTCAAGGGAACTTGTGAAACTTCATCAACAAAAGGTATGTGGAGTCTTGAACTTATCTATCACTCAATAGTATATCTATTCTATCTCCTATTTGAGACACGTATTGTTATATAGACTTCAATTATACACATTTGCTATTTCGAGCCGAGTTTATCTCGCCTATTAATGTAAAGTAATACTTATAATGAAATTGGAATGTTAAATTATAACAAAACACCATGAAATAAAAGTAACCAACCTTCAAATGATGCTTCTTCTACCCTTCGAACAAGAAAGACACAAATATTTGAGGTTCTTCTCTAATAATCTTCAAATTTCTACCCAATTCTAAGATTGGAAACTAGAAGATAATAGATGCATCTCTTAAGGACCAAATGGCATAACCATCCATTCATACAAACCATCTTGAGTCTTGAAAGCGGTCTTCCATTCATCTCCCACCTTGATACGAATTTTATAATATCCATTTTTAAAATCAAGTTTGCTAAAAACAATGCTCCACTTAATTGATCAAGTAAGTCATCCAAACGAGGAATTGGAAATCGGTACTTTAATATGATTCTATTGTTTCCCTACTATCCACACACATACGCCATGAACCATCTTTCTTTGGCACTAACAAGGCCGGTACCACACAAGGGCTAAGACTCGGTCTTATAAAACCTTTGGCTATAAGATCTTCAACTTGGCGACGTAATTATTCGTGTTCTTTGGGACTCATCCGGCAGTGGGCTTTATTGGGAAGACTTGAACCAGTTAATAGATCAATTTGGTGCTTCACATCTCTTAATGGTGGTAATGCATCCGGTAAGTCGGTAGGAAATACGTCTTGAAATTCTTCGATAATTGGCTTGACTAGCGGTGACAGAAAATCATACGATGGATATTCTTTAACATGAAGTATATAGAAAACCTCTGAATCATCCAACTCTTCTATGAAATTGTGATAAGTAAGTATATTTTTACCATCACCATTTTGTGGCTTAGGTATAAGCTCACGATTGGGTACAAGAGTCAACTTCTTATTTCTCCACATGAACGAATAGTTGTTTGTTCTCCCATCATGATTCACAAACCGATCATATTGCCAAGGTCTCCCAAGAAGTAAATGACATGCATCCATCAAAACAACATCACACCAGACTTTGCCTACATATTTGTTACCAATAGAAAAATTAGTGAGACAACGTTTAGTGACTTTTACCTCGCTTCCTTGGTTAAGCCATGATAAAGAATACGGAGAAGGGTGTTATTTTGTCTCTAACTTCGACTTGCGAACCACTTCTTTGGAAACGATATTTTCACAACTCCCTGAATCAATGACAAGCTTGCAAACTATCCCTCCAATTGTGCAAGTGGTTTGAAATATGTTGTGGTGTAGCCATCGATCACCTTCATCGAGTTTTTGGGTAAAATAGTTACGCAACACAACCAAACATGGTCCTTGGTCACCGGTGAGAAAATCCTCTTCCACTTCTTCGTCGGGTTCTTTATCAAATATTGGTGGCTCCATAAGATCCAAATATGCATCACCTTCATCATCACCATGAACAAGTAAGTTCTTCCCCAGGCGATTACTCTTCCTACAATCATATGCTTTTATGTCCTTCTTCTCCACACTTGTTACATTTACCTTGAAAGACTTGTTGAGAAGCATTGGGTTTTGATGTAATGTTAGAAGTTGGAGCTCGATTAGTTGGCATTGGAGAAGTAGTAGTTTTAACACCTCGTTGAGTGTGAGTACTCCAATTGGTATTAGAAACTCTCCTTGCATATTGCTTCTCTAAAGATAATGCCCTTTGATATGCTTCCGACACCGAATAAATATCAAATAAGTTCAAACTATCTTCATATTTCATTCTCAAACCTCTTATATTCCTTTCTAAAAGTTGTTCTTCCGTTTCATTAATATCGTTCCTTGCAATCAATTGATAGAACTCTTTGGTGTAGTCATTAATCGACTTGGACCCTTGCCTAAGATTTTGAAGTTGTTGATAGATAAGTTTTGTATAATTATGGGGTAGAAATGAAAGTCTCATATGCTTCTTAAGCTTCTCCTAAGATTCAATTTTAGCTTGACCTCTCTGTAACCTCATTTGTTTAAGTTGTTGCCACCAAGCGCCGGCTCTTCCTCGAAATCTTGTTGAAACCAACCCAACTTTCTTATGTTCGGGCACTTCCTTAAAATCCAAGATTTCTTCAACCTTTTCTAACCAATCAACAAATTCTTCCGGAGCTAAACCCCCATGGAATTCCGGAATATTAACTTTAAGTCCACCTTCCCAACGATTTGAGGTAGCAACATTGTGGTATCTCGTTCTTTCTTAAAACATTTGTCGTCTCCCTTGTGGATGAACATGACTACCAAAATAAATGGTCTCCTCATCCGTTACATCTTCTTCATAATTATGATGATGAGTTCTAGATTGATCTTGATAGATATTTAGGTTACCAAGTCTTAGAAAAAATTCTTCAAAATGTGCATTCATTCTTTGTTGCATTTCATCAAACACTTCATGCTTAAAAACTTCCAATTCTTCTTTCAAAGAAGTTTCACCTTGATTAACCCCTTTTCTTGGAGCCATAATGAAATCACAAGGAGAACTAACCCAATTTGATAATATTATACAAAAAGATTCAAACCCCAAGCTAATAATTAAAATCTTCTCCACAACTTCCCCAAAAAAAGAAACCCAAGCTCTTGATACCAACTAATGTAAAGTAATACTTATAATTGGAATTGGAATGTTAAATTATAACAAGACACCATGAAATAAAAGTAACCAACCTTCAAATGATGCTTCTTCTACCCTTAGAACAAGGAAGATACAAAGATTTGAGGTTCTTCTCTAATAATCTTCAAATTTCTACCCAATTCTAAGATTGGAAACTAGAAGATAATAGATGCATCTCTTACAAATTGAAATTTCTATCCAATTTCAAATTGGAAATAACAAAGTGTTGGAGGCTCTTCTCTTAGGAAGGATTTAGGGTTCTTACACCACTTTTCTAAACAAGCAAAAACTTAAAACTAGAAGAGCTAGGGTTTAAACAATAAATAGTGAACAAAAAGTGTTAGAGCATTGCTCGGTTGAACCCAATAGAGTTGGTATGTCAAGTTAGTTGTCAATTTTAGTTGCCAAATGCATTCTTGATTTAGCATACTAAAGATAATTTCGTACTAGTTTAGGTCTAAGAAGTTGAATCGAAGCTATCCTTAAAGGATGAAGATTGAAGATTGAAGGCTACAAGAAGACATCAACAAGTACTTCATCAACAAAGGTATGTGATTGATTTCATTTGGATTCTTGTTGAATTCTACCTTTCTAATCTATCGAGATAAATGCTCACTCTATGGAACAATTCCTATGACGGTAAATGTACATTTATGTATATATACTTGAGGTTATTTGATTCATGACTTTGGTGATAATAACCTTTATACCTATAAAGGATCCCATGTTATAGTGAATGAGCTTGTGAATCCAATGAGCCAATAATCACTCAATTCCGAGTTATAACGATAAAGTTATGAGTGATTTAAGTTCATTAGTAGGAAACATTCCATGGGCTTTGGAGTGGTCCGCGAACTTGGGCCCAATACGTGACTAAAAGGGATTTTTGGTCAAGTTGGTGATGTTTCCTTATCTAGGCAAGTTAGCTATTGGTCCAAACACTTTTGATTACCATATTCCTGCCTAAGTTAAAATGTGATTTATTCACATAAATATAATTTTTGCTAAATAAGTTATTATTTAATTATTTTGGCAAGAGTTTTAACTTAGGAAAGACTCCCATATTTAGGAGAGTCTTGTAAAAGGAAAATAGCTTTGCTTAGCTTCCAAGCTATTTTTCATTAGAAATAAGGAGTTCGCGAGTTTACACGTTTTTCATCCCTTTGGAAAATTGGCGTAAGCTCTGCAGGTTGTTTTCCACGTCTTCTGTTCTTCGTGAACAAGAGTGAGATAAAAGTCTTTGTATTAGGGATCACAAAGCCAAGTTGGATTTAATCTTCGTGATTGATCATACAACTTGTAATATAGGTTTTTCACCTCTTGTGTATTCTAAGGTTTTCTCTTCTGATATAAACCCATTCAAGAGTTTTTGATCATAAACCCTAGGTTTTGATAGATTTCAGTTTCCGATCGTATACCAACACTTGTTAGTCGAAATCGGAGGCTAGAAAGAAAAAATTCTTTTGAGGCATCTTGTAAAAATCTTTGGGAAGTTTTAAACAAAATATATCTAGATTTATTCTAGTTGTTCTTGTTGTAGAGTTATTAGGTTTCTCTTCCTTTTATTGAAGAGTATAATAATTCCTAATCTACAGGTTTGTTTTGATATTGCTTTTACCTAGTAATTGTTTTTATCAAAATAACTTGATTTACATCTAAAGGGAAATCAAACCGGTGTTTTGCGCAAGCAAAATATCGAATCGTATCAATCGTGGTGGTGTATCTTCTAAAGAGAGTCTCGGGTTCTGCTAGAAGATTTGTGTAAAGAATTTCTAAAGAGAATCGGTATTCTGCTAGGAGTTCTACAAGTGTTGAAGAATGTATTACATCTAGTCCAAATAGGTAGTAGGAATTTGGTGTAACAACTTATAATCAGTGTGTGTTTATTCTGGACTAGGTCCCGGGTTTTTTCTGCATTTGCGATTTCCTCGTTAACAAAATCTGGTGTCTGTGTTATTTCTTTTCCGCATTATATTTTATTTATATAATAGAAATATCACAGGTTGTACGTTAAGATCAATCAGTTCTTGTATCCGACCTTAGGGTTTTTGAGTGAATTGATTGACACTTGAACATTGGTCTTTGGTACCGTTCAAGTTAATCCTCTTATATTCAATCGGGCTCGCAAATCCCGATTTGCTGATTGCGGATTGAATCAAGAGATAGAGATATAAAACTCTTTGATATACTTTTATAGATTGAGTCTAACTGTCTAATTGATCCTCTTGAAAGTATATTGGAGTTTGTCTATTCAGATTGCCAAACGAAATATTGGGTGGTGCTGTTAGACCCTCGCTTTTTCAATTGGTATCAGAGCATGTAAACACGCTAAGACCTCATAAGTCTGTGTTTATAGCAATCTGATTCTATGGACATAGGTGCTATCTCTATAAACGTACCACCAGTCTTCAATGGCACGAACTACTTATGGTGGAAAATTGCTATGCGAGCTTTTCTTCAAGCACGCGATTTTCAATCATGGGTATATGTCGTTAATGTCTATGATGCTCCCGTTGTGGCAGTAGGAGATGTAAACGTTCCCAAACCTATTGGTGAATATAGCCCTGCTGAGATACTTGTTGCAAAGCAAAATTCCGACGGTTTGAATGCTATTATCCATGCCATTATCCCAGATCTTCAGCACCACGTGACTACGTGAAATAAGTCTAAAGATGCTTGGGATATCTTAGAAACCGTATTTGAAGGGAATGTCGCAGAAAAAGAAGCAAGGCTTCAATACCTAGCATATGACTGGGAAAAACTTCACATGTCTGATGATGAAACCTTTGATGTGTTTGACCAAAGACTTTCTCAAATAGTTAACGCCTCGTTTGCATTAGGAAGAACTATTCCAGAGAAAGATATTGTGTGCAAAATTCTCAGGTCTCTACCATCAAAATACGAGTCTAAGAAACATGCCATTGAAGAAGCAAACATATCTTTCTACACTCTCCAAAAATACTCTTGTTAGAAAGTTAAAGATCTTTGATAATGAACACGCAAGAAAAGAGGTGATTTCTCTTAAAGCTGCAAACAATTCTGAATCCTCTAAGGATAAATCTGATTTTCCAGATACTAAGGATGTTACTCCACGATAATTTATAAAATTCTTGAGAGACATGAAAAAGAGTTTTTCTAAAAGTACAACATCTCATAAGGATGATGTACAATGCCATAACTATCGTGGTTTCAGGCATCTGTCTTCAGTATGTCCTAGTTGGAGCCGTAGACAACCGGCATATGCAGCAGATTTTCCTACTCTTGATGATGGACCTGAATATTATAATCCTTAAGAGCTCATAGGCGAGGTTGCATTAGATTCTGGAAAAATTCTTTCGGATACTGATTCTGATTCTGACGAAGAAGTGTTCTATGTTGATCCAGTTGCTAATAATCTTCTTAAAGAATGTCATCGAAAACTTTCAGAAGCTGATAGTACCATTTTCAGTGAGAAAGTTAAATATGACAGACTTCATAGTCGGAATAAAGACTTGCAAGACCAACTTGATTCTAGTGGTGCAAGAGATTATCTCAACGAAATACGAAATCTTAAAGAAGAAATTGCCGAAGGTCGAGATCGGGAAATTACTCTTTAAGCAAAGCTAGATAACTTGGAAAACATTGAGATGAACTTGTTATTTGATTCGGAAGGAGAAGATCTCAAAGTTTAATGTGAATCATCCAAGAATGATCTAGTTATTGCGCTTGAGAAGGTCAAAAGTTTGGAAGAAGAACACTTGAGCTTAAAAGAGAGTTTGTCTAGAAATAGCAGCTCAGATAAATTAACCTCGATATTGGGAGCATGTAGAACTCATCGTGATACACGGGAATTTGGCTATGAAGGAATAGACGCTCCTAGTATTTGCAAAGAGGTAAAAATTTTCAAAGCTAAATATTCTTCTCAACCAAAAACTTCCACGGTTGACAAAAGTAAAATATCTCTACCAACTACGGATGACGAAAAGAAGAAATCCCGCCAAGCTCCAAAGCAAGCACATACACATTCAGGTAATACTAAACATAACTTTTTCCATTATACTAAACATTGTTTTTATTGTGGAAAACCAGGTCACTTGCAAAGGAATTGCAGATTTCTTAAACGAGATAAAACCAGATATGATTTTGTTAGGATGACAAGATCTGATGTTCCAAACTGGAGAAAAACTGAGTCTTATAATATCAGTTCTTTCATATTCCCCAAGAAGTTTAATAATATTGGGGAGAAAAGAAATACGTTGCTCCAAAAGTTACTCAGAAATGGGTACCAAAGAAGACTAATAAAGCAACGAGTACTATTAAGAAGGATCCCAGACAAGAGTTTGACAAGGGATAACATCTTAAAAAGGTATGGAACATTTATTGAAAGTTTCAAGGAAGTTGTTAAATTCCTAGACTCTATGCATGATTTTGTTTCGAATACCTGTCGTGAGCAAGATTTTGCTCACCTCAACACAACCTGATTGTGTTGAAAGTGCATCCTCACCAAGGAGCCCTACTAAATGCGGTGAGGATTGCAAAAGAATTGGGCGCACGTATTAAGTTGGGAAATTCTGAATATGTGGAACAATTTATTGTTTCGAGCTGAGTTTAACTCGCTTATAATTCCTCGAAATATGTTGGTAAGCTTTCGCTTCGATCAAGTTTATCTTTACCTAGTGACGAAAGTCATAATGTTTCAATCACTTTGGAAATTGCTCTGACGAGAAAAGTTTGTGAATTAGGACTGAATAAAGTCCTCTGAGAATGTTTCAATGGTTGGAATGAGAGTTTAGGTCTATATAACCAATGATGGATATAAGCATTGTGTGGTAACACATATGTGCATAAGTCCTAATCCTTAATCCGAAGTTTTCGAACTTTGTTGATTGAGAAAAACCGGAAGAATTGGCTTTGCCAAGTCCGCGAACCCAGTCCACGAACTCAGTCCGCGAACTGACGGAAGTTCTCTTACCGAGAATTTCTTCTGGGATTTCCAAAAACTCGTTTGCATGTTTAGTCCGCGAACTGGCAGAAGTCTCTTTGCGAGATTTTCTGCTGAGTTTGGAAAACTCTGCCGGTTATCTTAAGTCCGCGAACTTGTTTGCGAACTTGAGTGGGTTATGATCTAAAGATGTGCTCTGTACACAAACTTAAAATACTAAGGAATGCATTATACAAACCGTGGCTATAAATTTCATGAGCCGATACAATCGAATCGAATCATCTTTGTTTCAATTGTGTCTTGTGTAGTTACATAAGATCTCATAGCAATTAACTAGTTCATTTGAGTCAATTGAACTAGTTATGGTAAATATGAATATGGTTAATATGGAAGTGATCATATGGCTAGATACCACATGTATGAGTCTTAATTACCTAACTTGATTTGTGATTGGAATTCTTAAATTCAACAGGTTAGAAGCAATTATCAAAGCCATGGATGTTGGTTTTTATTGTCAAAGAATCGTTTTCATACTCTTATGGTAACCATTCTTGGTGTAAATCCTTTTGGAAAAGCTTATTCTTCCTTCTAAGCATATCAAGTCTTGTTTACACAAGTTTGTATCTTAGAAAAGATGATCACATATTGTGTATTGTTACCGTGAGATAGTTCTAAACTTTTTAGTAACATGATCTCATGAGAGACTTTCAATGATTGGTTCTTAAATCATATCTCATTGTAGGATTTCTAAGATCCATTATAAATCCTTCTCTCTGGAGTAAGGTCGCTCTTGTTGTTCTTTCGGGAATGACATCAAATGGGGGAGAGTTCTTTTGTACTTGTGCTTAATGGTAATATCTTGCGGGGTGTGCGGCTGTGGAATTTTAGAGGAGTTATCATGTATCTTTGAACTCCTTGATGAATGCTAATAGCTTCGGATATATGATTGCATCTAAATGAAGATGATGTGTGTCTTTTCTTTTAGTCATGAAATGTCTCTTGTGGAAATTTCATTATGATCCCGTTCTTGTACCTTTGCCAATTTTATTGACAAAAAGGGGGAGAATTAATATGTAGTTCACACTACAAATACGTATGGTTTTCGGATCATTGTGTAAGGGGGAGTGGTTTCCATGATCGAGATGGAGTATTAACTAAGGGGGAGTGATACATACCACCGTAGTGTTATTTTCAAAGTTGTGATACAATGAAACTTTTATGCTGTGTAATAGTAGTATGATGGATCTTCAACAAGTACAGGATGAGCACACACATAGTTGAAGAACCCAAGAAATCAAGCATGTAGGTTTCTGGTTTTGTCAAGTACAATCCATATGTAAAATGGTTTTGTCACTAAAATTGACAAAGAGGGAGATTGTTAGAGCATTGCTCGGTTGAACCCACTAGCGTTGGTATGTCAAGTTAGTTGTCAATTTTAGTTTCCAAAATGCATTCTTGATTTTAACATACTAAAGATAGTTTCGGACTAGTTTAGGTCTAAGAAGTTGAATCGAAGTTATCCTTAAAGGATGAAGATTGAAGATTAAAGGCTACAAGAAGACATCAACAAGTACTTCATCAACAAAGGTATGTGATTGATTTCATTTGGATTCTTGTTCAATTCTACCTTCCTAATCTATCGAGATAAATGCTCACTCTATGGAACAATTCCTATGACGGTAAGTGTACATTTATGTATATATACTTGAGGTTGTTTGATTCATGACTTTGGTGATAATAACCTTTATCTCTATAAAGGATCTCATGTTATAGTGAATGAGCTTTTGAATCCAATGAGCCAAGAATCACTCAATTCCGAGTTATAACGATAAAGTTATGAGTGATTTAAGTTCATTAGCAGGAAACATTCCATGAGCTTTGGAGTGGTCCGCGAACTTGGGCCCAATACGTGACTAAAAGGGATTTTTGGTCAAGTTGGTGATGTTTCCTTATCTAGGCAAGATAGCTATTGGTCCAAACACTTTTGATTACCATATTAAAGTGTTTGTGATTCCTGCCTAAGTTAAAATGTGATTTATTCACATAAATATAATTTTTGCTAAATAAGTTATTTATTTAATTATTTTGGCAAGAGTTTTAACTTAGGAAAGACTCCCATATTTAGGAGAGTATTGTAAAAGGAAAATAGCTTTGCTTAGCTTCCAAGCTATTTTTCATTAGAAATAAGGAGTTCGCGAGTTTACACGTTTTTCATCCCTTTGGAAAATTGGCGTAAGCTCTGCAGGTTGTTTTCCACGTCTTCTGTTCTTCGTGAACAAGAGTGAGATAAAAGTCTTTGTATTAGGGATCACAAAGCCAAGTTGGATTTAATCTTCGTGATTGATCATACAACTTGTAATATAGGTTTTTCACCTCTTGTGTATTCTAAGGTTTTCTCTTCTGATATAAACCCATTCAAGAGTTTTTGATCATAAACCCTAGGTTTTGATAGATTTCAGTTTCCGATCGTATACCAACACTTGTTAGTCGAAATCGGAGGCTAGAAAGAAAAAATTCTTTTGAGGCATCTTGTAAAAATCTTTGGGAAGTTTTAAACAAAATATATCTAGATTTATTCTAGTTGTTCTTGTTGTAGAGTTATTAGGTTTCTCTTCCTTTTATTTAAGAGTATAATAATCCCTAATCTACAAGTTTGTTTTGATATTGCTTTTACCTAGTAATTGTTTTTATTCAAATAAACACAAGATTTCCAAAACCTTGATTTACATCTTAAGGGAAATCAAAATGGTGTTTTGTGCAAAAAAAATATCGAATCGTATCAATCGTGGTGGTGTATCTTCTAAAGAGAGCCTCGGGTTCTGCTAGAAGATTTGTGTGAAGAATTTCTAAAGAGAATCGGTATTCTGCTAGGAGTTCTACAAGTGCTGAAGAAGGTATTACATCTAGTCCGAATAGGTAGTAGGAATTTGGTGTAACAGCTTGTAATCAGTGTGTGTTTATTCTGGACTAGGTCCCGGGTTTTTTTTTGCATTTGCGGCTTCCTCGTTAACAAAATCTGGTGTCTGTGTTATTTCTTTTCCGCATTATATTTTATTTATATAATAGAAATATCACAGGTTGTACGTTAAGATCAATCAGTTCTTGTATCCGACCTTAGGGTTGTTGAGTGAATTGATTGACACTTGAACATTGGTCTTTGGTACCGTTCAAGTTAATCCTCTTATATTCAATCGGGCTCGCAAATCCCTATTTGCTGATTGCGGATTGAATCAAGAGATAGAGATATAAAACTCTTTGATATACTTTTTATAGATTGAGTCTAAATGTCTAGTTGATTCTCTTGAAAGTATATTGGAGTTTGTCTATACAGATTGCCAAACGAAATATTGGGTGGTGTTGTTAGACCCCCGCTTTTTCAAAAAGGACAAAGATGGGAAATAAGGAAAAGAAGGGGATAAAATAGTAATTACGAAAAAAGGGCGTAAATGGTATGTATGAAATACTATTATGTATCACCTATCTATTTCTCGAAATATGTGTTGTTAATCTTTCGCTTTAGCCAAGTTCATATTTACTCGTGACAAAAGTCATGTTGATTATTTCAATAACTTGAAAATCGCTTTGATGAAAATAGTTTGTGAATAACAACTATTTTAACATACTCTAAGAAAGTTTCAATAATTGAAATGAGATTTTAGAACAAGTAACCATCTTTGGATATAAACATAGTGTGTTCTCACATTTGTGTAAAAGTCCAAAACCGGGAACCCAAATTATGCGTACCCGCACGCGTACTGGCGGTTGTTGGAAATCCGGGTAAGTATGCGTACCCGTACGCATACTGGCGGAAAGTTCCCGTCCATGAATTTCTGCTGGAGTTTGAAAGTGAAAAACAAACTCAATCCGGTTACTTAAGTACGCGTACCCGTTTGCATACTTAGGTAGGTTGATTTCTAAAATCGGTTTGTTCATGAACTAAAACATTTATATAATAAGGAATGCAATCTTTGCAAACCGTGGCTATAATGTTCATGAATCGATTCGAGTGAATCAAAACCGATTTTGCTTTGGTAGTGTCTTGTATACTTCTATAAGATCTAAGCAATTGAACAACTCTCTAACTAGTTCATTTGAGTCATTTGAACTAGTTATGGTGAAGATGAATAAGGTCGATATGAAAGTGCTCATGTGGCTAACCATTAGTTAACTATTGTTGAACCGACTAAGTGTACACGTTTAGGTATGGTTACTCAAACCTAAATGAAGTTACATTTCATTTTTGTATAACAAGCTAAGTTCGATCTAACAGTTGAAAGATATTATCTTGAATCTAATAAGGTTTTCATCTAACAGTGAATATTGAATGCTTTGTTACCAAGTTAACTTAGATTGCAAACCCTGATTCGAAATCTATATAAAGGATAACTCTAGCAACTGGGAATCCTAATCCCCAAACTTCATGTGTGATACTAGTTGTATAAGCTAGAGTCGGTTCTCCTTTAACCTTAGGTTTTTCACGAAACCCTGTAGGTTAACGACTTAAAGACTTCATTGGGATTGTGAAGCCAGACTCAACTATTTTCTCTATAGTTGCATGATCTGATCTTGCTGTTTCTATCGTGATTAAGTACAATCGTAAGATTGGATTGAGATTTATATCTCCAATAGGCAAGATAGAAAAGTAGTCACAAACACCTTCGTCTCATCGTTTGTGATTCCACAATATCTTGTTTCGTTAATCGATTAAGATTATTGTGAGGTGATTGATAATTCTAGGCTGTTCTTCGGGAATATAAGTCTGGGTTATCAATTGGTTCCTGTTCACCTTGATTTATCAAAAGACGGAACAAAAACTCGTAGGTATATCTGTGGGAGATAGATTTATCTATTCAATAGACTTTTCTGTGTGATACAGATTTGTTTATCAAGTCTTCGACTTTGGGTCGTAGCAACTCTTAGTTGTGGGTGAGATCAGCTAAGGGAATAAAATGTGTAGTATCCTGCTGGGATCAGAGATGTAAGGAGCACGAATGTACCTTAAATCAGTGTGAGATTGATTAGGGTTCAACTACATTCCAGACCGAAGTTAGCTTTGTAGTAGGCTAGTGTCTGTAGCGGCTTAATACATTATGGTGTTCAAATATGGACTAGGTCCCGGGGTTTTTTTGTATTTGCGGTTTCCTCTTTAACAAAACTTATGGTGTCTGTGTTATTTTTTTTTTCGCATTATATTTTGTTATATAATTGAAATATCACAGGTTGTGTGTAGAATCAATCAATTGGTAAATCCAACCTTTGGTTGTTGATTGAAATTGATTGATCCTTGAACATAGGTCTTTGGTACCGTTCAAGTTATTTCTATTATATTCAATCGGGCTCGCAAATTATTATTTGTTTGATTGCGGATTGAATTGAGAGATTGAGATATAACTCTTTGATATACTTTTTTATTAAGATTGAGTCTGTCTGTCTAGTTGATTCTCTTGAAAGTATATTGGAGTTAGTCAATACATATTGCTAAGCGAAATATTGGGTGAGGTTGTTAGACCCCCGCTTTTTCATTGGCCAATCATGTTTCTCACAAGCTTCCAGCAGCACATCAAACCGTTAGCTCAAAGTAGGCTGGATGTGCAGTTTTGGAAACCATAATTTATGTTAGCAGCAGCACATTACTAGTCGCAAAACGATCTCGGGCGCCCAACTTGGCTAGCCAAATCGACCGGCCTGGATCCAATTTTAGGCGGCCAATGAGGTGTCGGTATGCTCACTGGTGACTCGCCTTTATCCCTGGCCAATCGAATTGCTCCCAGCTTACATCTAACGCCTAAACCCGTCAGCTCAATGTAGGTTGGCCACACGACTTTAAAAGCCTCAAGGTCGACCAACGACGGTACATAACTGCCGCAAAGCAATCTCGGTCGTCCAACTTCGCCATATGAATCGACCGGCCTAGATCTAATTTTGAGAAACCACTGAGATGTCGTCGTGATCACCGGTCATCACCCTCCTATGAGGACCGGTCGACTTGCTCCTTAGCCTGCTCGAACTATTCCTGGCATATGCCCTAAGATGGATGGTGGTGCTGCCTATATGGGTTTTAAATGAATTCAAGGACATACAATAATTGCCGCAAATCATCTTATCCACTCAATTTGGCTAGCCAATTTGACCGGTCTAGATCTAACTTAGACGAACCAATAAGATGTCAAAATGGCTACCAGCCATCACCCTCCTAAAAGGACCGACCGACTTACTTTTGATGTACATGGATAGCTCCTGGCAGCATCCTGAAGATGCTTCATGTGCATTGATTATTTTGACTGCCCGTAACTCTCACAACTTGACTTGTCACATATGACTGCCCGCCGCCTAGATTGCGCGTGATTGGTCAGAATAATTAGGTCTTGCAGGCAAGACCCACTCAGTATCTTGCTACATATTTTTTTTACAAAAATACTCGAGACATCAAACATGTCACAAGCTGGGGGATGTTCATCAGGGTATTGGTCTGGTGGTTTACAGTATGCGAAAGTTTCAGGAAAGGCGGACAGTTAGTGTCAGCAGAGAAGTGATGCTGTAAACCGATCTGTCTTTCCCTCATAGTAGGGACGTGGTTTTCAACATTTTACACGATACCCACTTCTCCATCACTCAACTACTTCCATTTCCTATGAGATTAGGGTGTGTTCAACTATGACTTGTATAAATAGGTTTTCAACCTATTTCAGCCAACAACGGTTATCAACACAAGTATCCAGAAAACATAAAAAGAACTTATGGATTACATTCTGCAAGCAAGTTCCACATTATGATACAATTCATAAAACAACCACACCTTCAGAGTTAACCATTATGATCTCAACACCTTCTTCGCTTTCCTCCCAAAGATCAACCCTGTTTCCTTCATTTTGTGACCGAAGCAAGATTGGAACGACCATTTCTTGGTTTAGGACAGGATTGTACAGATTGATCACTAGAATCTAAAGTACTCATGTGCAGTACATTTTTTTAAGGTTTAGATTCGTTTCCCGGCAGCACACCCAAATTTACCTTTTCCAGCAGAATCAGTTTTTACCCCAAAACAACTGGCGACCGCAGTGGGAGATTAATCTCTCGGGTGTGAAACCAATTTCTCAATTTTCATTCCAGTTTTCTCAATTTCAAGATGGTGGATCTTAGGTCTGGGGCAGTTACCAATCCTGATGCTGCTGGCACTGATAATATTCCTGGCGCCACTGTTTCCGCTGCTAACACCAATGTACCGCCTACTAGCATAGTCAACACATCTCATGGTATTACATCCTCTAGCACCAACACCAGCAACACCGGAAGCATCCCATCTGGCGTGACGCCTCCTATCACCAGAGCCAGAGCCGCTGCTACTCCTAATATTTTTTCGAGCGTGACACCTCCAATCGTCACCAGAGATGCTACCATTTCTTCGTCAGGTCGGAAGACTGGAGGAGCCAGAGGAAACCAACCTCTTATTACCATTGTCGATTTAATAGAGAGATAGGAAGTTATTGCTACACCTCAGACGGACATGGCTACAACTCAGAAGGAGGTACTCACTTTTCTCAAGACCCTAACGGAAACATTACCACAAGAACCGCGCCAACCCCAAATGGAGCAGGAAAGGAACACTTTCATGACTCCTGGTGCAATTACTTCAACATGGCGTGTCTTTATGGATATAAAAGCTCGTGTAGCTCCTGAACGACCATCAGAAAGGAATCAACAATCCAATTTTATCACATGTGAGGACCTGGAACGACTTCTCCAGAATAGAGGCAAGGAAAATACAACTACCATTCATCAGCACCAACCTCCTTATCCTCCTGATGTGCAAAGAGTTTTATTCCAAAAGGATATTTTTCTCCCCAGTTATCCTGTTATGACGGTACTGGTAACGCTCGTGAACACATCTCTAGTTTTTTGGAATCGCTAGGGAGCATGAATACAACCACGTCCTCCGCCTGAAAGAATTCTCAAAATCACTCACTGTAAGAGCGTATACCTTTTACAACAACATTGCACCAAACAACATTGCCAATTTGGTGTGAGATGGTTACCGGTTTCTACACGAAATATTTATTTGTGTCTGAGCAAATCACTTTATCAGACTTGGGAAGGATGTTTCAGCGAAACAATGAACATCCAAATGATTATGTCAAGAGATTCAGAATTCAAGCGCTAGAGTGCCATGATCCAAATGTGACTGAACATCAATTGGTGGAGTTGTGTATGAATAGCATGGTACCCGTCTATCGCGCTTTACTAGAGAACCTGCGCTTCCAGACATTCTCTGAACTTCATGAAGCTGCTAAGAGGTTGGATACAACAGCACCAGCCTTGCTAGAAAGAACCAGGCCCGTCAAGAATGAAGATGAACGTGAGACTCGAGGGAACAGACGTCTCATCAACAAAAAATACAAAACTCAACCCTCTGTAAGCGTGATGAGTGAAGGAGGAAAGAGAAAATCTCCAGCTGTAGAACAACAACCCAAACATGCGGCACTAGCGCAGCAGACATCTCAACCCCGGAAGGCTGCGACTAAGACGCCTGCACAACAACAAGAAACTGGAGAATCTACTCTAAACTTCTTGTTTCGATTAAAGAGGTAATCTAACTCCTAGAAGCATGTATTCAAGGTGATGACATCAAGATACCTCCTATCAGACGTTCATCAACTGAAAAAGAAATGGCAGATCCCAAATATTGTCGATACCATAGGTTTTTCAATCACTCAACCAGTGACTGCAAAAAATTGAAGCGCATTTTCAAACAGAAGGTAGATGCAGGAGAACTTCAATGAGGCACTAAAGGAGTTCACAGAGATCCTCTTCCTGACAGGAGATACATGATTTCTGGGGACTCCGTCCACAAAACCGTACAGTCTATGATGGAACATTTATGTGAGATTCTGTGTTTCTCCAAGGCGCAGCGTCAAGACATATTTTCAGCCCTCAACCGTGTTGTATCAGGCAAGCGGTTGTTTCCAGCCAGAGAAGCTGCTCCCAAACTCCAACCTCTCCTGGAAAGTACAACTGATAGATGCAACTGGGGACTCCTTACCACTGCTCTCCTGAAAGATGTCGAGTTTGACAACACACTGATTGACGCGGCCTCTGACTTCAACATTGTCACCGTCAAGACTCTGAGAGCTGCAAGGATTTCAATGCAGGAAGTTGTTCACTTCCCAACCGTAATCAAAAACTCAGAAGGAGAAATCCAAAAACGTTGAAGGGTACATTAATCTCAAAATCAATGTGGGAGATACTCTAACACACGTCAAATTTCATGTAGTTAAGAATACCCAGATTATGATATAGTCTTGGGGAGCTCATGGATACATGACAACAGAGCAAAGCTAGGAGTATGTCCTTTGCCAGTGTCTATACCTGATAGGGTCTCCAACAAGTCATCCAATCCTGAAGATTATTTACTACCGTATCAACAACTCGCAAATGTGACACAACTACCTGGAGAGAGCGCAACAACATTTGTTGGCAGATTCCGAACATAAAGAATACCGAAGAGGGGAATATATAAAAAAAAAAAGAGACAAAAAGGTATTCAAGGGAAATCATCAAGCAGAAGCACATCCTTCTTAGAGCAAACACCTTTCATATCCCGAAGAGAAGCCTGCTTCAACGACGAGACAGTTTCTCGACCACCAACTCTCTTTGCCTGACGAGATCCCTGGAAGAAGTTTCGTCGTCTGCAATTTTCGGATTTTGGAAATCTATTCACGAAACCAGGAACCAATGAATCTGAAGTTAGCACACGTGATACTCCCAGATTGCAACTACATCTTCAGAAGTGGCGCGTCCAATCACGTTACACACGCCATCAATTGGAGATAAAGCCTCCTCATCTAACAAGCATGGCTTTTGGATTTCTTGGTTGTGGAAATCTATGCATGCTTCTTCTACATGTTCGGGAATACAACTATGCATACTTAGTTGATGTATAGAACCCACCATATAAAACACGTGATATGCAAGGGGAATATCTCACGGAAAGTTACAGTGATATCCATTGACATGAAAAGAAAGCACGGTTCTTGCCTCAATAAATTGGGAAGGGCTTGAATTGCAAAATCAAGGTGCTAATTGTGACATCTAAATTTTTCAAGAAATTTGGATTTCTCAGTTGTGAAGGTTTCATTCATTCGACTGGGAACATAAAATCATGAAAGCAGCCTGAATGAAGATTATTATTCAAAGAAGTCTTGGTTTCAACAACATTTGTTCGCAGATTCAGAACATAAAAAATACCGAAGAGGGGAATTTATAAAAGGAAAAGAGAGAACAAGATATTCAAGGGAAATCATCAAGGAGCAGCACATCCTTCTTAGAACAAGCACATTTCATATCCCGAAGAGCAGCCTGCTTCAACGATGAGACAGTTTCTCGACCATCACCTCTCTTTGCCTAACGAGATCCCTGGGAGAAGTTTCGTCCTCTGCAATTTTCGGATTTTGGAAATCCCTTCACGGAACCAGGAAGCAGTGAATCTGAAGTTAGCACACGTGATACTCCCAGATTGCAACTACTTCTTCAGAAGCGACGCGTCCAATCACGTTACACACGCCATCAATTGGAGATAAAGCCTCCTCACCTAACAAGCAAGGATTTTGGATTTCTTGGTTGTGGCAATCTATGCGTGCTTCTTCTACATGTTCGGGAATACAACTCCGCATACTTAGCTGACGTATAGAACCTACCAAACAAAACACGTGATATGCAAGGGAAACATCGCATAGAAAGTTACAGTGATATCCATTCACATGAAAAAAAAGCACGGTTCTCGCCTAAATAAATTGGGAAGGGCTTGAATTACAAAATCAAGGTGCTAATTGTGACATCTAAAATTTTCAAGAAATTCGGATTTCTTAGTTGTGAAGGTTTCATTCATCCGACTGGAAACATAAAATCATGAAAGCAGCCTGAATGAAGAACTATTATTCAAAGAAGTCTTGGTTTCAGCAACATGAAGCAAAAAATTACAAAATATCAGAGGAGCATCTGATAGCTAAGAAAAGATGCTTATCTACAAAAGAAAATCACAAAGTGGAAAATCTAGTTATCATCATCAACAACGGGATTAATGGCGCCTTCACTGGAGTCTTCTTTGGAAGCTGCTTCAGCATCTTCCTCATAAGCCGCCCCTACATCCTCTCCAGAAGCTGCTTCAACATCTTCTTCAAAGGCCACTCCTATATACTCCTCGGAAGATGCTCCGACATCCTTTTCAGAAACTACTCCAACAACCGTTTGAGGATGTTCCGGTTCGTCCACATTAGAGTCGAGAATTATGACGCCATTATGAATAGGGTAATCATGTTTATTTTAACTTGGAGGTTGTTTATGCTCAATCCTTCGCCGCTTCAGTCGATCCGCAAATCTTTCAGCCCTGACACTTGTTGGCTGAGATGCTTCACCGTGTCTCCAATTTTCCTCCATCCTAACTGAAGCCAGGAAATCTTGGACACGCTCTCGAACGATGCTCAGATGTATGAGGGACATACCCTGTACGACATGACCAGCTTCACGAAACGGACGATCTATCTTAGCCGATACCTCTTCGAATGCGGTTATCCTGGGATTGTCAACTCCAAAATTCTTTTCTGGAGAGTTAGAGGAATAATCATCACCAGGAGTTCCCATCATATACTACAGAAAAGTGTTACAGTTATGTCAACAACTGGCACGACGAACAATCTAAAAAAAAGGTACAAGAGAATACGAAGCACGTACTTGGAAAGAAGAAAAGTGCAACTCTGTGATGATCGGTGTGAAAATAAAGACTCAAGTGCTTCCTTTTATATTCCTCAAATCGACAAGATCCGCGAAAGTAAAGGACTCTCTACCTTCCGTGTATAAAGGCTTTAGATGCGGGATATCAACCGATTATATGCTCATCTACCTGGAGATAATTGACGTATGCTAAGGGGACGATCACTGCGTGCCTTGATACTTCATTAAACGTGTCTTGTTGAAAGATCAAGCTGGCCTCTATCCTGGTAATATCTGCCTAACTCTTCTCGTGAATTTTCATCTGTCACCATCTAGTGCTTACCCCGCAAAAATGTCAATGTTACGTACTAAGCAGAGGACTTAATGTTGATAGTGGTTTTTTGTTCATGGATAAAGTTGTAAAACCCTGTATCTAATGTGTCGTCGTTCTGCAAAGAAACAGAGCCATTTAAAAGTGATGAGTGCCTAGGCCTCTTTAAATATGTATGTATTGAGCAATTCAGCATATTTATATATTAAATTTATCCAGAATGGTGCATGTATCAACAATCCCAAATATTCTATAAATTTTATCTTCCACCTGCATTACTCACTAATGCATGACCTGTCGAGTATTTATTCTATGCTATGTTCCCCAGCTGAACTCTTGATATTGACATGACATGACAATTAATTTTCGCTCGCAGCTGAGTAGCATGAACTTCCCGAAGTGTCAGGATTAAGATGTGCATGGAAGTATTCAATTAGAGGCACGCATAGTTATGCTGCCCTCTTAGATAAAATTAGTGATTTTGTATCAATGTGCAAAATTCACAAAAATTGATTTATATTTTGGCAGCTCGCAAAATTCAATTTTCCTAACCTAATTTTATCAATTTGCAAAAATTAGGTTTTCGCGGCTTGTCACGCTATTGAAAAAGAAGTTTAACGAGTTAAGACTGGTCATGGAAGTCTCAAACTCATCGCGGCCGTCCAACTTCGCCAATCTAGTTGGATGGCTTATATTTTATTTTGGGTGACCAATGAAGTGACGACATGTTCACCGGCGACTCGCCTTTAGCCTTGGCCAATCATGTTTCTCACGAGCTGCCAGCAGCACATCAAACCGTTAGCTCAAAGCAGGTTGGATGCGCAGTTTTGGAAACCCTAATTTATGTTAGCGGCAAAACGATTTCGGCCGGCCAACTTGGCTAGCCAAATTGACCGGCCCGGATCCAATTTTAGACGGCCAATGAGGTGCTTGTATGCTCACCGACGAATCTCCTATAACCCTGGCCAATCGAATTTCTCCCAGCCTGCAGCTAACGCCTAAAACCGTTATCTCAAAGTAGGTCGGCCACACGGCTTTAAAATCCTAAAGGTCTACCAAGGACAATACATAATTGTCGCAAAGTAATCTCGGCCGTCCAACTTCGCTAGCCGAATCGACCGGCCTAGATCTAATTTTGATAAACCAATGAGATGCCGTCGTGATCACCGACCATCACCCTCCTATGAGGACCGGTCGACTTGCTCCTTAGCCTGCTCGAACAATTCCTGGCAGCTTCCCAAAGATGGCTGGTCGCCGCTGCCTATGTAGGTTTTAAATGAATTCAACGGTAGCCAATAACTGCCGAAAATCATCTTATCCACTCAAATTGACTAGCCAATTTGACCGGTCTAGATCTAATTTAGACCGATGAATAAGATGTCAAAATGGCTACCAGCCATCACCCTCCTATAAGGACCGACCGGCTCACTTTTGATGTACATGGATAGCTCCTGGAAGCATCCTGAAGATGGACGGTCATGCTTCTTTTAAAACATTGAATTCCGCGACTAATTTAAGCAAGCTCTATACAACGATGCTTCATGTGCATCGATTATTTTGAGCTGCTTTCTTAAAAGCGATGCTTTATATGCATCGATTACAAACGATGTTTTATAAATATTGATTTCACAAATAATTTAATTATTATTATTTGACCTAAAAGCATTATATGCTATTTTTTGCAGGAAAGTCTCACAACTTGACTTGTCACATATGTTGCCCGCCGCCTAGCTTGCGCGTGATTGGTCAGAATAATTAGGTCTTACAGGCAAGACCCACTCAGCAGCCTGCTGCATATTTTTTCTCCAAAAATACTCGAGACATCAAATATGTCAAAAATTGGGGGATGTTCATCAGGGTATTGGTCTGGAGGTTTACAGCGTGCAGCGTGCAACACGCCCATTATGAGAAAGTGTCAAGAAAGGCGGACAATTAGTGGCAGCAGAGAAGTAGTGGGTGTAAACCGACCTGTCTTCGCCTCATAGTAGGGACGTGGTTTTCAACATTTTACACGATCCCCACTTCTCCATCACTCAACTACTTCCACTTCCTATGAGATCAGGGTGCGTTCAACTATAACTTGTATAAATAGTTTTCAACCTATTTCAGCCAACAACGGTTATCAACACAAGTATCCAGAAACATAAAATAACTTATAGCTTACATTCTGCAAGCAAGTTCCACATTCTGATACAAGTCATAAAACAACCACACCTTCAGAGTTAACCATTCTGATCTCAACACCTTCTTCGCTTCCCTCCATAAGATCAACCATTTTTCTTCATTTTGTGACGGAAGGAAAAACTGGAACAGACATTTCTTGGTTTAGGCCAGGATTGTACAGATTGATCTCTCGAATATAAAGTACTCATATGTAGTACATTTGTTTAGGGTTTAGATTCGTTTCTCGGCGGCACACCCAAATTTACCTTTTCCAGCAAAATCAGTTTTTACCCCAAAACAGTTGGGAGATGAAATTCCATATCTAAGTACAATAGACGCATTGTTGTACTTAGTATAATATTGTACTCGATAAAATTTTGCATCCTCAGGGAACTTGTTAGCTAGATATAGCTCAGCACCAACGCAACGTCATTGGAATGGTACAATGAATGTAATCATGTACTTAAAAGTAACCATTGACATAAATTTGTTCTATCCCTGCAAAGACATAAATAAAATAGGAATGCTAAAGGAACTGCAATCCAAAGGTTTTTGATTATGAAGGAACAATAATCTCTTCTCTAACGAAAGTAATCAGTGGGAGATATGGTAGACTATTTTTTAGGTCATTACCGATATTCAGCTTCGAAAAGTACATGATTTAAGGAACTGTCTGGAACAACTCTAGATCTGAAATTAATCAGGGGGAGATGCCGATATCAGAGGGAGGATCCAAGGATATGATGTCGACATATTTTACTTCGATATTGAAGCTGTGTTGTACTTTTTTTCCCTTCGATCGAGAATAATTTTTCCCAAAGGTTTTTGTTTCTCGACAAGGTTTTTAGCGAGACAACATTAAAACATCAAGTATGTTGAACGTTAAAGGCATAAAGATCGCGTTGATATTACTGAACATATCTGAATCAAAGAAATGGAACGCGATAGTCTGTCAAGCAACGTAACTTCCAGAATCAACAACATGGTCTTATAAGAATTCAAGTCACCAAGGTAAAGTGTGATAAACTCCTTTACTGCATTAGACTAATGAAAATTGTCTGACATCAGGGGGAGCATCTAATGGTGTGTTGAACTATTTTCCTTCACCGGGGTTGCTTTTTCCCACAAGGTTTTGTTACTCGGCAAGGTTTTTAATGAGACAACAACAAACACTGGGAATTAATTTCCCAACTAAGGTTATTATCTTTCCCACAAGTATTTTCTGCCTTAAGAGTTGTGAAGCAACTAGTCAACTTCAATGGAGAAAAGGGATCATCTGCAACGGATCACCTTTACTTGTATCTGTCGCGTTGTACTCTTTTCCCTTCGTCAACGTTTTATCCCACTGGGTTTTCCTTGTCTAGGTTTTAATGAGACAACATACTCGAGTCCAACTATGTTCTAAGTTTACTTAATATTGTACTCTTTTTCTTTAGTTCAGGTTTTGTCCCTCTGGGTTATCCTGACGAAGTTTTAACAAGAAAATTAACTTAGACTCGGCATCTTTGAAGATCGTATTGCATGTGATGAACTACATGTAAATTACGGGACAACATGTGAAGTACTACATGTGAAGATTTGTACCAAGGTTTTATCCCACTGGGTTTTTCCTTGTCAAAGTTTTAATGAGGCAATTAATTTTGGCACAAGTCATCAAGGAGAGAACGACATTTTGAAAAAGCGGGGGTCTGACAACCTCACCCAATATTTCGATTAGAAATCTGTATGGACTAACTCCAATATACTTTCTAGAGAATCAACTAGACAGTCAGACTCAATCAATCAAATAATTAATATCTCAATCTCTCGAATTGATCTATACTCAAGCAAATGGAAATCTACGAGTCTTTATCAAATACAAGAGGGATAACTTGGATGGTACCAAAGACCAATATCCAGGTATCAATCAACTTAAATCAATAACCAAAGGTTGGATATTCTAATTGATTGATCTTAACGCACAACCTGTGATATTTCAATTATATAACAAAATATAATGCGGAATAGAAATAACACAGACACCAGAAATTTTTTTAACGAGGAAACCGCAAATGCAGAAAAACCCCGGGACCTAGTCCAGATTGAACACCACACTGTATTAAGCCGATACAGACACTAGCCTACTACAAACTAACTTCGGTCTGGACTGTAGTTGAACCCTAATCAGTATCACACTGATTCAAGGTACAGTTGCGCTCCTTACGTCTCTGATCCCAGCAGGATACTACACACTTGATTCCCCTAGATGATCTCACCCACAACCAAGAGTTTCTACGAACCAAAGTCGAAGACTTTAATAAACAAATATGTATCACACTGAAAAGTTTACGATAATAGACAAATATGTCTCCCACATATAAACCTATGAGTTTTGTTCCGTCTTATGATAAAATCAAGGCGAACAGGAACTAACTGATAACCCGGACTTATATTCCCGAAGAACAGCCTAGAATTATCAATCACCTCACAATAATCTAAATCGTATGGTAGCGAAACTAGATATTGCAGAATCACAAACGATGAGACGAAGATGTTTGTGATTTCTTTTTATCTTTCTCTATCGGAGATATAATCTCAAGCCAATTATTCAATTGAACTCGTACGATAGAAAATGGAAAGATCAGAACGCTCAACTACAAGAGAAGTAGTTTCGTCTGGCTTCACAATCCCAATGAAGTCTTTCAGTCATTAACTTACAGGGTCTCGAGAAGAAACCTAAGGTTAAAGGAGAATCGACTCTATCAAAACCAACTAGTATCACACAGGAGGTGTGGGGATTAGTTTTTCCAGTTGCTAAATGTCTCCTTTATATAGTTTTCAAATCAGGGTTTTCAATCCAAGTTACCTTGGTAACAAAGCATTCAATATTCACCGTTAGATGAAAAACCTGATTTAACCAAGCTAATATCTTTCAACCGTTAGATCAAAACTTAGCTTGTCACACACAAATGAAATGTATTTCATTTAGGTTTGAGTAACCGTACCTAAACGTGTACACTTAGTTGGTTCACAAATAGTTAACAAATGGTTAGCCATATGAGCACTTTCATATTAACCGTATTCATCTTCTTCACAACTAGTTCAATTGACTCATAAGAACTAGTTGAAGAGTTGTTCAATTGCTTAGGTCTTTATGAATAGACACAATTGAAATAAAATCGGTTTGATTCATTTGAATCAATTAATGAACAATATAGACATGGTTTGCAAAGATTGCATTCCTTATTGATTTATTGTTTAAGTTCATGAAACTACCTATTTGAGAAATATAACCAGCTTGGGTACGCGTACGGGTACGTGTACCATAGCTACCGGATTTGAGTTTACAAACTCAGCAGAAATTTTCGGTTCGAAAACTTCCGTGGGTACGCGTACGGGTATGCGTACCTAAGGTGACTGGTTTAACAGTTTGCAAACTTACAAACTCAACAGAAATTTTCGGTTCGAGAACTTCCGCAGGTACGCGTACGGGTACGCATACTCAACCTGTCTCCTTCACCAATACCGTATGCACACATATGCACACACTTGGTTTCCGTCACATGGATTTATACTCTAATGTGCGAACATACTATATATGCTTATATCCATAGTTGGTTACGTAATCTCAACTCTCCCTTTCAATCATTGAAACATTCTTCTATAATGTTATAACAGTCGTTATTCACAACTATCGTCATCAAAGCTATTTTCAAGATTTAAACGTCGTTAAGATGAAAAGTGGTTAAAGCGAAAGCTTACCAACACATATTTCGAGAAAAAGACAGGCGAGTAAACTCGGCTCGAAATTGCAAATGTGTGTGTATGAAAACTATCATACTTATACGACTTTGTCTCATGAGTAGGAGATAGAGTAGATAGACTTTTGAGTGATAGATAAGTTCAAGTATCCGCATACCTTTTAGTCGGATGAAATTCCACTGGTTCCTTGAGTAGTTCTTCGTCTTCGTAAGATGATCGCCCTGGAGCTCAACTACACTAAACTGTCATAAACCGAGACTTAGTTATAAGTAGTCTAGAAATCAAGACATATAGTTTTGACAACTAAACTTGACAAACATGCTTGAGATAGCAACGCATGCGAGTTCGACCGAGCAATGCTCTGACAATCTCCCCCTTTGTCAATGTTAGTGGCAAAACTATCAATACATATGAATTATAAAATAAATAAAACTTTGTAGATTCTCGTCCACATGCTTGATCTCCTTGGTGCTTCAACATTACTCGAAAACTTCGTCTTTTCCAAGTACTCCCATGATTCCATAGATGTTCAATTCAGCATCATAGTTGTTGAAGATCCGTAGCCATAACAATGAGAAAACAAAAGCTCTCGATCATTGTTATACAGTGTCATAGTATTATTACACAGTATCAAAGTTCTTATATCACAACTTCGACAACAATACTATGGTGATATGTATCACTCCCCCTTAGTCAATACTTTCATCTCAACATGAAAACCACTCCCCCTTACATAATCTTCTGTAAAACACGTAAACCATATGTATTTGTAGTGTGAACTACATATTAATTCTCCCCGTTTTTGTCAATAAAATTGGCAAAGGTACGAAAACGGGATCCTAATGAAATTTCCACGGAGATGCTTCAAGACCAAAGAAAAGTACATATCAACTTGTTTAGATGCAATCATATAGCCGAAGCTAAATGCATTCATCAAGGAGTTTATAAAGATACAAGATAACCCCTAAAATATTCCACAGCCGCACTCCCCACAAAGATATAGAAATTAAGCGCAATTTCAAAAGAACTCTCCCCCATTTGATGTCGTTCCCGAAAGAACAACGAGAGCGACCTTACTTTTACGAGAAAAGAAGGATTTCTTTGGACACCAAAAACCATATGGAAATGATTTTGTATCCAAAAATTCTCAATCAAACTAATCACAAGAGAACCCGTGATTAATTTAATCGGAATAGACAACCAAATTAATCACAAACAAATCTATGATTAGTCTAGTCGGAAATGCTCACATAAGAACACTTATGGAACCGCACATTATATACATAAAATATGGATCAGGGAAGATCAATACTGCGGAATAGACAAGGATTCATTTTATTTTCTATCACTATTTGCACAATGACATACAATAGACATAATCCTCGTGAACAAAAGATTTTAACCTATCTTCCATCAAAGAATTGACATAATAGGCTTAACTTTTGTTTGTCAAAAGTTCATCGATCTTGTATCAATACATGCATATCGACATATAAAAGAGATAACTTTTGACATTGTATGGGACAATAATAGTTCACGGACGCAAACACACATATCCCATAACATATTGCAATACATAAAACCATAAAGATTAATACTGCAAAAATCATCTTCCAAATCACTTTAGAATTTAAATAAATAAATCTAAAAACATTGCAAGATGAAAACGTTTGGCATTGCTATGTGTACTCACAATAATGGCTATTCCAAACCCTAGTTATCCTTCTTAAACAAGAACAAGAGTAAAAATTCTCATAAGAAGTTTCCTAGAAAAATAAAACATAAACAAAGTCTTCTAGAAAAGATGATCATAAGCTGCATCAAAGTTCACGTTCGGCAGCTTCACGGGGTTCGAGACTTTTGAGCTTGTGATTCATATCATCAACTGCATCTTCAGAGAAGATATCCTCACTGAGAAGTCCTTTAACATGTGACTGTATGAGACCAAGGTCAGTAGTAACCTTTTTCAACTCAGTTCTAATCACATCTAGATCCTTCATAGTATCAACAAGATGCAGCTTTGCTTTCTCAAAATATTTAAGAAAGTCATGAACCACTTCAGCAGAGACCATATCCTCATTCTCAACATCTTGATGTGAGTATGCATAGTAGCATGAGGCATTGGGTGCACCATCTTCTACCAGAGTTCTTTTCTTCCTCCCTTTTGATTCGAAACTGAAACCTTTCTCAAGAAATCTCTTTGCAAAATCACCATAATGAGATGAAGAAGAAGACATTCTTGACAACCCAAATCTAGAGTATGTGTACTTGAATTACGTAACTCAATAGATTGAGTACTTAAAGGTTTCTTAGGGAAGGAGTTTTTAGGGTTTCCTTAATTGATTCGTGCCAGACACACGGGTAGCCTGTACGAGATCAATCTTGACCCAAACGGAAGACAAGAGTCGTTTGCACACGACCTTGCAGAGAATTCTTTTCACAAGAGGAAATCAAAAAGACTCCAAAAAAAATGTCTCATAAGATAAGCAATTTTAGAGTACAAGAGTAATACAAAGTTTAACCAAAGAACTGATCACCGGATAAACAAATACTTGTGCAAACATTTCCATATAGATACTCTTGCTAAAGACGATAATAAAATAGCTTGAGAAGTCGAAAATACTATTGCCAATAAGTATACCTGAGCATATCTCTCAACCAGGATTTTTGTGTGAGAGATTTCAACCTTTTGATTAAGTAGCACAAGTATGAGCTTTTAGCTCATCAAATGAATATTGTTTTTGGTTAAATTTCTTCCTTCTGTACTCTGGAGGAAGACTGTGATGATGTGAAAAATTATCGTAAAATTTACTATCATCAAAATACGACGCATAGTAGGGATTTTTACCTGAAGAGTGTTGCCTAGATGGGGTAGTCAGCCTGTTGATGATTTCCTTATATCCTTCAATAATCAATTTAAGGTTGTCATTCATATTCTCATGTCTGCATTCTTCACTTGATACATGTTTCAGATCAAGGTTATCATTATCTCCATTTCTGATAGGAGAGAGAACATGAGTTCTTCTAGGACGATATTTGTCAAAAGGTCTATCACGCTTTTGTGCATTTGAGGAATTCATTGAACTGACTTTCCTGGTAAGAAACACAGGACGTGTACTAAAACCAATTGGTTTAGACATACGAATTTCAGTTGCACCTTTAAGAATCAAATCCAAGGTGTGTCGAAGTTGAACCAGCGATTTGTTTTTCAACTTGGGTTTCCTTTTTTGCACTTTATGCCCTTTTGATTCACAAAAGAGACATACTTTCTGATCACAGAAGTGATTAGAGATTGCAAACCTAACAATATCGTTTGGAGATTTGTTTCTTCCAACTGATGTGTGAATCCCCTGTACATCAGTTTGAGTGGGAAGAGAATCTAAAGTTACTTTTGAAACTGGAGCTCTTTCAGTTTGTATAGAAGTAGATGGTATAGAAGACTTTTCTGAACATCCTTGAATGGAGAGTTTACTCAAGGGATGTTCAATATCTAAGGCATCCTTTTTAAGTTTTACCTCAAGTAAGATACGAGTAGATCGAACTTCAGGATTTTCCTTGTAAGAAGCCTTTTCTATTGAGTCACAGTCTTTAACTACACCACGAAGAACATTGACATGTTTTTTCAACTGTTTGAATCTATCAGCTTGAATTCTAACAAAATTTAGAATTAGTTTACTCTCACTAGTTGTTGCCTCTTGAATAAAAGAGTTAGATTCATCAGGATAACACATGTCAGTGTTGGTCTGTTTTATTTAAACACTAGGTTCGCCTATACCAGATATTGAAGAATCTTTCTGTTAGAGCACTGCTCGGTCAAAATCGCATGCGTTGCTATCTCAAGCATGTTTGTCAATGTTAGTGATCAAAACTATAAGTCTTGATTTCTAGTCTCTTATAGCTAAGTCTCGGACTAGGATAGTTGATCGCTGTCGTATGCGTCAAAAATAATTTCACTTTCCTAAAGTATATGATAAGATAGAGTTCGTTCCCACAGTGAGGCAATTGTAGTTATTATGTATTCAATTTCCTAAAGTAACCAATTGGGGGGATTTCTGATTTTTATGTAAGCAATAAAAGTAAATCAAAAGCAAAGTAATTGGAGAAATAATCAATGAGAGAAAGATATTGGTCAAGGAATTCATCTTCAATCTTAAACGAGTGCTTGGATACATGATTAGAATTACAATTTAATCTCTTCATCATCAAAAGCCGAGAGTATCAAGAGAGCAAGATATTCCATTAATTTCCTAAGTTCATCAAAACACACATTAGAGCTGCGTATGTGAATTCTACCTAAAGAATAACCTAACGCCTTGCGCTAATTAAGTTCAATTCCTAGGTGCATTCAGTTTTTGAAATAGGCTAATCAATGCAATTGTCATACATTGCGCATGACAATTCGGACAATGGTCAAACTCTACATATGATGACGAGAGTGTATCACTACAAACCGTGATCATATTATGCTACTTGTATTTGGGGTTATCGCTCGATGAAAAACCCTAAATTAGCTATGGACAAGGATGCAAGTTCAATTAATTGGCCACTTAACTAAACGAACACCTAAATCCTATCACAACATATCCACAGTAGAGATTTGAACGATAATCAAGAGAGAAAACTAATGCATTAATCAAGCACAAGTTGTAGATATAGGACTACATCCTTAACCAATAATGAAGAAATTAACTATTCATAGCTATGGAGTTCATCACAAATATATTAATTGAATAAAAGAAGATGAACATAAACAAACCTTAGTAGAATAGCCGCTCTCCTCCTTAGCTCCAGGTAGAATACCTCTTCTAAAAGAGAAGAACTTTTTCTTTTTGTAGCTTTTTTCTCTTTCCAAAACTAGGTCAATCCTCCAAAAATCCATTACCAAAAAATCCACCAAGCCCATAAAACAATGTGTAGAAATAACCCAATAACATTCTTTCCAAAAGTAGTCGCCGGAAAACTGGGTTCACCGCCGGAAGTTGGCCGGAAAACATCTCAGGTGACCGGCAAAGTCCGCCCCGTCACCGGTCAAACGTGTTAACTCGGATAGTCAACTGAGTCAACTCGGGTCAAACAGACCGAGTTAGTGGACTCAATTTAGTAATGTCACGAGTCAGAAGGTGAATCAGTGAACTGACTTGGCTGAATGGGTTCTAGGCCAGAAATGTTGCAAAGGCCAAACCAATGTTGCACCATCCTGGTGCATTACAATTCCATAACCAGTTCATGCTCAGGCCACAAACTCCGCATTCTATCTCCATACAGCTGCAACACTGTCACAGCCATTATGACCATATCTATGGCTTCACTGTATCAGCAACAGATTGCAGCTGCATCCTTTCCATACTCTTCTCAGCATCATCTGTTCAGCTCACATTCTTCCTTGTAAGTTTCAGTCATTCAATTGCCACTGCCATACACAACCAGACCCATTTGCATCTATTGCAATTGCAAACCCAGTTCAGTCCCATCTGTTACCATCACCAACATGCTATACTACTGCCACACTCCCATTTACTTCAACCTCATTGCATTCACCACTGCTTCTTACTTGCAGTCCCATTCTCTCAGCAAGACCAACTCAGTTCATGACCCATCTCTTATATGGAGCGCAGACTTCATCTCAGTTCAAAACATTTCTTCTTCCCTGTCTGCAGCTTACATACATCTACAAATCTGTCACAAAGCGCACATCAATGCCATCTTCCGCAGCTGCAACATCAGCCAACAACCCTCATTCATCCACTGCAGCTCAACTCAATACAGCACATTCTTCTCGTACATCTCATATTCAAATCCATTACAGACTCATGACAATCAACATAATTCATCCATCCTCAGCCTGCAACTGCAATACAATTCAATCCACAATGCCATCTGTAGCTTCTCAACATAATCAGTCCATTGCAATAGCTTAACAGCTCCACATACTATTCTGCACATTCCCAACTTCCACTGCACCTGCAACATCACCACTGAGCCAATCTCTTTCTTCAGTATCTTGTTCTCTCATTCTCCATCTCAGGAACACCATCAGTTCCTTTTCTTGTCCCTGAATTTATCTCAACCTTCAAACCAAAAGCTACCCATTTCAGTTCCATGGCATAACTTCTCAGATTTGACCAACACCCATTCTCGATTCAAATCTCAGATCTCATATGCAACCACCAAATTCCATATACCACTGAAAACCCATGAATATCAACATCACCACTTCGATTGAGACTCAAATCTGAGATAAACCATCGTCAATTGAGCAACAGTAGACCCAGCACCTGAAATCTCCTCTCGATTTAAAACCTAATTTTCATCATCTAAATCTTCACGAATTCTTCTACCAACACAGCAGTCTCTCTCTTTCTCTCTGTCTTGATTTAGAAGCATCATCTCCTCGAACTGGTTCAGCAACTTGCTGCTTTAGACCACCATGAAAACGCAGCCAAAATTAATGAGAGAAAATAATTGATCTCTCTGAATTTTAGGGTTTGTGTATGAATGTGAGTGAATATAGCCACCAAGGTGGAGTAGATAAGGGGTATATAAGATGACTTAAGGCACCCATAGATAAGATAAGGGTCAACCAAATGGAAACCCTTATATTAACTTTGCTCGACTCACATGTCACTCGCCTGCTCTCTTATACTCCAATTGAACGCTTTCTCCTTCTTTTGAGTTCCTCCAACAACAACAACCGTTCCTTATTTCTCAGATTCATTTCTTCTCTTCAATGTATCTTCATCATTAAAATAGTCGTGCTTTTCAGACAGAAATTTGCATCACTAAAGCCGACATACTTTTCAGACAAAAATGAAGAAATAAAAGCGAATAATGAGAAATAATGCGCCTCCAACAGCAGTTGCACCTTTTGCCTTTTAAGCGACGTTTCTTATTCTTTTGTTCCAAATGACTCCAAAGTACCTAAACACTCAAAAACAAACATAAGATACATAATTTACAAGAAAACTTAGCAGAGAAAGCATAAACTATAGATAAATATTAAGGTGTTTTAGACACCTATCAAATTCCTCCACACTTAGACTTTGCTAGTCCTCGAGCAAATCAAACAAAATAATTATAAAACATACATACAACTCCATGTCGCTGAGGATACGGTTACTCTTAGCATGAATAACAGGCCTTTGAACCTCTAGGTGTCCCTAGTGGACGAGTTATAGTCTCGTGAAGGTTTACAAGAGGTATACCTACAAAACCTTTTACTCCAAATTCCAACTACCTGTGAAGAATCTAAAAATGACACTAAACATTTTGTAATTGACATACTATCAATGATCACAGGAGGAAGTACCCACTTTCAAATCCAATTCATAAATTAGTAATATAGCTTTATCAGAAAGTTGAACACAACCAAAATAATCGGAATCGAATCAACCACAATCACAAGAAAAGATTAAGAAGATGGATATAGAAAGTAGATGGTGGCGGACTGTTGACTAATGTGAACGGTGTTTCCCATATCTGTCTGAAGGTCACTGCCAAAACAAACCTAAAAATCTTATTGGATTGAGCTATTGGTCTGAATTCTAATATCAACACATCTGGCATATACAAGGGAACCAGCGGTCGACAAACTTAATTCTAGATCAATTCACTGGCATATACAAGGGAACCAGTGATCGATTTTATTCAACACAATAATAAAATCTTTTTCTCTTTTTTTTTTAGTCGACAACATGATTGGATCTTTTTGAATCCAAGCGCATGATTCTTGTCAGAAAATTACATGGTAATTCCCGTGGATCCTGCATTCCACGCTTGCTTAGGCGACGGAGACAGGAAGAACACACACATATTGCTATCCAAGTGTCAATCTTTTTTTTTCTTTGTTTTTCTTTTTTGTTTTAAGTACACCGTCTGGTCAAATTGGTCTGGTCTCTTTTTTTTTTGTAGTAAAAATCACTCTATTTCATCCTAGCAGCGATAACAATTCGATGTTGGTGCCCCACCAAATCACTTAGAGAAACAATAGATAAATATGGAAAAGTAAAAATAAAACGTGATATGGTGACGACTCCGAGATATGGTGACAACTAACATGTTATTTATTCTTATATTTTTTTCGTTTTCATATGAATAGACTCTACTAATGGGTTCCTCAACTCCTATGTTTTCATTAGTGTAAGGCACAAGTTGCTAGATTTCGGAGTTTATAAATCAATTTTTTTCTTTCTTTTTATATTTTTTTATATTTTTTTCACTAAAGGCATCAAAACAACTAACTATACAAATATATAAATGCTCCCCCACACTTAAACTTTACATTGTTTTCAACGTAAAATTTAGTCATTCAAAGTAGAGTTCAAGGTGGGAAATTCCGCAAATGATATGCAAAAACAAAGATAAAATGCTTAAAAATAAAAAGATAAAGATACAAAACCGATGGTTTGCCTCCCATTTAGCGCTTGGTTTAAAGTCGTCAGCCCGACTATCTCCTCGCATGTTAAGGCTCCTCCAGAGGGAGTACTTCCACAAGGTTAACTCCTTCCACGACTTCCGAAGAGAAGTTCTCATAATATGGTTTCAACCGGTGCCCATTTACTTTAAGTTCATTTCCTGTAGCTAA
Organism: Papaver somniferum; assembly: GCF_003573695.1. Classification (NCBI taxonomy): domain Eukaryota; kingdom Viridiplantae; phylum Streptophyta; class Magnoliopsida; order Ranunculales; family Papaveraceae; genus Papaver; species Papaver somniferum. The sequence goes on along the minus strand of NC_039360.1, from coordinate 148,805,606 downwards.
ACTACGAATTTCCACTGCACCATGAGAAAACACATTAGTCACAATAAAAGGTCCAATCCAACGTGACCTTAATTTACCCGGAAATAATTGCAAATGAGAATTAAACAAAAGCACTTTCTGCCCAATGCAAAATTGTTTCTTTGTAATCATACTATCATGAAACGCCTTCGTCTTTTCCTTGTAAATTCGTGAGCTTTCAAATGCATCATTGCGAATCTCCTCTAACTCTTGGAGTTGCAACTTCCTTTGCTTTCCAGCACCATCCAACTCCATATTACATTGCTTAATAGCCCAAAACGCCTTATGCTCAATTTCCACGGGTAAGTGACAAGGTTTACCATACACAAGCCTAAAGGGAGACATCCCAATAGGTGTCTTGTATGCGGTTCTATACGCCCACAAAGCATCATTGAGTCTCAAAATCCAATCTCTCCTTGTTGGATTCACCGTCTTCTCAAGAATGGATTTCACCTCCCAGTTGGAAACCTCGGCTTGTCCATTTGTTTGTGGGTGGTAGGGTGTTGCAATCCTATGCGACACATTGTACTTCCTTAACAAGTTTTGCAAGAACCTGTTTTTTAAGTGTGAGCCTCCATCGCTAATTATATCCCTTGGAATTCCAAACCTTGCAAATATATTTGCTTGCACAAAATTTGAAACAACTTTAGAATCATTAGTTGGGGTGGCCTTAGCTTCCACTCATTTTGAGACATAATCAACAACAAGCAAGATATAATAATTCCCACTAGAATTGACAAAAGGTCCCATAAAATCAATTCCCCATACATCAAAAACCTCAACAAATTGAATAATAGTTTGTGGCATTTGATTTCAGGCACCTAGATTGCATGTTCTTTGGCACCTATCACATGTGGTACAAAATGCATGTGCATCCTTAAACAAAGTTGGCCAAAAGAAACCACATTCTAGTACCTTGAGATCGGTTCTCTTGCTCCCAAAGTGTTCTCCACAAGCATATGAGTGGCAAAAAGACAAGATAGAATTAAATTCTGATTCGGGCACGCACCTTCTTATTACTTGGTCACTATAATGTTTCCATAAGTATGGATCATCCCATATGTATTGGTTTCCTAACTTCTTAAGTTTGTTCCTCTCATCACGAGACAAGTTCTTTGGGATTTGTTTAGAAACTAAGTAATTAACAATATCAGCGTACCATGGTTCTCCAAAGGCAATTGAGAATAGTTGCTCATCCGGGAAACTTTCACGCAATGGGATAGCTTCCTTGTCCACAGCAAGACGGCTCAAGTGATCCACAAAGGTGTTCTCAATTCCTTTCTTGTCTTTGATCTCTATATCAAACTCTTGCAAGAGTAAAATCCATCGTATAAGCCTCGGTTTCGCCTCTTTCTTCATTAGCAAGTACCTAAGTGCTGCATGATCAGAAAAGACAACAACTTTTGTACCAATTAGATAAGAGCGAAACTTTTCCAAACCAAAAACAATAGATAACAACTCTTTTCAGTGGTTGTGTAGTTTTGTTTGGCTTCATTGAGTGTCCTAGAAGAATAATAAATGGCATGAGGTATCTTCCCCACACGCTGCCCAAGCACCGCTCCAACCGCATAATCACTTGCATCACACATGAGCTCAAAGGCTTGCCCCAATCCGGTGGTTTAATGATAGGGGTTGAAGTCAAAAGTTCTTTCAAACGATTGAATGCCGCCACACACTTTTCATCAAAGTTAAAAACCACATCTTTTTGCAATAAATTGCAAAGCGGTGATGCTATCTTGGAAAAGTCCTTAATGAATCTACGATAAAAACCTATATGACCAAGAAAAGAGCGTATCTCCCTCACCGTAGTGGGAGGGTTTATAGCACGAATAAGGTCTATCTTAGATTTATCGACTTTCAATCCTTTATAAGATATTATATGGCATAAAACTATGCCATGAGTTACCATGAAATGGCACTTCTCCCAATTCAGCACAAGGTTATTTCAACACATCGTTCAAGGATTAATGATAAACTGTGCAAGCAAAGGTCAAATGAATCACCAAAGACACTAAAGTCATCTATAAACACTTCGATTATGTTTTCAACATGTTCCGAGAAAAATACTTACCATACACCTTTGAAAGGTAGCTGGAGCATTGCACAAGACAAAATGCATCCTTCTATAAGAAAAAGTACCGAAAGGACAAGTGAAAGTGGTTTTCTCTTGATCCTCGGACGCTATCACAATCTGATTGTAACGTGAATAGCCATCAAGGAAGCAATAGTAAGAATGTCCAGCTAAACGTTCAAGCATTTGATCAATAAATGGTAATGGAAAGTGATCCTTCCTAGTGGCGGCATTCAATTTTCTATAATCAATACAAACCCTCCAACCGGTTTGCACACGCGTTGGGACAAGTTCATTCTTATCATTCTCCACCACCGTCACACATGATTTCTTTGGTACCACTTGTACCGGGCTTGCCCACTTGCTATCGGATATGGGTTAGATAACACCCACATCCAAAAGCTTGAGTATCTGCTTTTTCACAACTTCCATCATGGGAGGGTTCAAACGACGTTGGGCTTCCCTTGTAGGCTTTGCATCGTCTTCCAATCGGATCTTGCGCATACAAACGACAAGGGTTATACCCTTGATATCGGCGATTGTCTATCCTATGGTCGTCTTGTATATTCTTAGCACCCTTAGAAGTTTTTGCTCCTGTAATTCACTAAGCTTATTAGAAACAATCACAGGTTCGTTGTCACCCAAGTACAAGTACTTTAAGTGACTTGGAAGAGGTTTCAATTCTAACTTTGGAGATTTAACAATTGATGGTACAAGTTTTTTATTATTGCAAGGTAAAGAAGCATAAGAAATATTCTTAATTGCTGATTTTTCCGGTAATGAGTCAAGAGAACCAATGGTTTCTTTAATCTCATCACCATACTCCAAACCATCATCAATGGGTGTAGTGAGCACGGTTTCCAAAGTATCAATACCATTCAACTCAAACATTTGTTGCGCCAATGTGTCCATAACATCAATGGAGAAGCAAGAGTGGACATCACTAGGATATCTCATCGTCTCGAAAATGTTGAAACGTATTATTTCTCCATCAAACTCCATAGTTAGCGTTCCCTTGTCAACATCGATAATGGTTTTCGCCGTTTTCATGAAGGGACGCCCAAGTAGCAATGGAAAAGACGAGTCCGGTGAACCTTCATCCATCTCTAACACGCAAAAGTCAGCTGGAAATACTAGTTGATTAACCTGCACAAGAACATCCTCAACAATACCCATTGGGTAGACATTAGAGCGATCGGCTAATTGCAATACAATTTCAGCCTTTTGAAGAGGACCAAGATCGAGTGAGTTATACATAGATGCATGCATAACATTAACGGATGCACCTAAGTCCAATATAGCTTTGTTAAATGTGGTGTTACCAATTGTGACGGGAATGTCAAAGCTACCGGGATCCTTGCAATTAAGTGGGAGTTTGTGTTGTAAGATTTCCGAAGCATTCTCCCCCACACTTAGCACTTCATTACCTTTGAGCCTTTGCTTGTTGGTACACAAGTCCTTCAACACCTTTGCATACTTTGGAACTTTCTTGATTGCATCTATGAGTGGTATGTTCACATGGATCTTCTTGAGAACGTCTAAAATCTCCTTTTCTAGTTCCGCCTTCTTGGAATTTGCAAATCTACGAGGAAAAGGTATAGGAGGAACATAAGTAGAAACCAGAGTTTTAGAGTTAGAAATAGGTACCTCAGAATTTTGGGGAGAATCCTCATTTTTCTCCTCCAAAACAGGTTCCTTTGGTGTTTCCACCTTGCCCGAATCAGTAACTTCGGGTTGCACAAGTTGTGTACCACTTCTCAACGTAATTGCATTGACACCCTCTTTTGGGTTGATAGGTTGAGAAGGGAGTTTCCCACCATTTTGTGACTTCAACTGGTTCAACTCAATAGCCATAGAACCAACTTGGGTTTGTAACTCCTTAACCGTACTCTCTGTTCTTTGCATAACAGATTTCATCAACTCTTCCATACTTGACTCCTGATTTTGAGGTTGTTGTTGTTGTGGAAATTGTTGTTGTGGAAATTGTTGTTGCTGAAATTGTTGTTGTTGTGGTTGAAATCCACTCGGACGGTTGAAAGTAGGTTGTTGAACCACTCCTTGCTTGTTGGCATAACTAAAATTAGGGTGATCTCTCCATCCCGGATTGTAAGTGTTGGAGTAGGGATCATACCGTCTTTGTTGATTTGGAAAGACTGCATTAGCTTGTTCATTGGCGTCTTCATACCCTTGAAGAGAACTTGGTATCACCGCGGCTGCAACTTGTTGCATCATTGCTGTCATGTTATCCATTTGTTGACGAAGTTCCTCGACCTCGCTCACTTCATTTACTCTCCTAAGAAGCACATCTGAACCACGACTCAAGAATTGTTGCGAGTTCGCTGCCATGTTCTCAATCAACTCTCTAGCTTGTGTCACCGTCTTATTCACTAGTGCACCACCACCCGCAGCGTCAAGAAGATTCCTATCACTTGTTTGGAGTCCTTCATAGAAGTATTGGATTATCATAGCGTCACTGAATTGGTGGTGAGGACAACTTTCCACCAATCTCTTGTATCGTTCCCAACATTCATATAAAGATTCTCCCACATTTTGCTTTATCCCGCAAATCTCCTTGCGAATTTGAGTAGCCTTTGATGCTGGAAAATATCTCTCTAAAAAGAGTTTCTTCAACCCATTCCATGTTGTGACACTTCCGGAAGGCAAATAATACAACCAATCCTTAGTACTATCCGCCAAAGAGAATCGGAAAACTTTCAACATTGCACCATCCGCATCAGTATCCGCTGAAAGCATGGCCATGAAAATAGTGTGGAAGTACATAAAATGCTTGTTTGGGTCTTCATTCCCCATGCCATGGAACTTTGGTAATTCTCTAAGCAACCCCGACTTGATCTCGAAAGTAGAGTTTGTTTGAATACACCATTGTTGTGTATCCAACTTGCGAGAAGCCAAGTCCTTGAGTGTACGATTTGCATCACCCATTGCTTCTTTTTCTTCTTCAAAAGGTGGTTCTTGTTCAACCGGAACCTCTTGTTCTTCTTCTAATTGTAACTCTTCTTCCACTTCTAACTCTTGTTCTTCCGTCGTGTCTTGACTTGGTTGGAGTATTGTGCCTCTTCGAGTAGCTATCCCGCACCTTGGATAGTTCCAATCTTTAGAAGCCAGGGATTAGGTACCTGAAAAACAATTCTCACAAACAAGTAAGAAAAACGAAACAAGATACAAAAAGAAGAAATGGAAGCAGAAATGATGATAAGAAACTAAAAACTTAATAACTAGTCGTATGCCTCCCCAGCAACGGCGCCAAAATTTGATCGTTGTCGTATGCGTCAAAAATTTCACTTTCCTAAAGTGTATGATAAGAAAGAGTTCGTTTTTACAGAGAGGCAATTGTAGATAATATGTATTCAATTTCCTAAAGTAACCAATTGGGGGGATTTCTGATTTTTATGTAAGCAATAAAAGTAAATCAAAAGCAAAGTAATTGGAGAAATAATCAATGAGAGAAAGATATTGGTCAAGGAGTTCATCTTCAATCTTAAACGAGTGCTTGGATACATGATTAGAATTACAATTTAATCTCTTCATCATCAAAAGCCTAGAGTATCAAGGGAGCAAGATATTACATTAATTTCCTAAGTTCATCAACACACATATTAGAGATGCGTATGTGAATTCTACCTAAAGAATAACCTAACGCCTTGCGCTAATTAAGTTCAATTCCTAGGTGCATTCAGTTTTTGAAATAGGCTAATCAATGCAATTGTCATACATTGCGCATGACAATTCGGACAATGGTCAAACTCTACATATGATGACGAGAGTGTATCACTACAAACCGTGATCATATTATGCTACTTGTATTTGGGGTTATCGCTCGATGAAAAACCCTAAATTATCTATGGACAAGGATTATCAATTGGTTCCTGTTCACCTTGATTATTATCAAAAGACGGAACAAAAACTTTTAGGGTTTTTCTGTGGGAGACAGATTGATCCTTTGATAGACTTGTCTGTGTGAGACAGATTTGTTTATTGTTAAATCCTGCGATTTTGGGTCGTATCAACTCTTAGTTGTGGGTGAGATCAACTAAGGGAATCAAGTGCGCAGTATCCTGCTGGGATCAGAGGCATAGGAAGTACAACTGTACCTTGGATCAGTGGGAGACTGATTAGGGTTCAACTAATGTCCAGTCCGAAGTTAGCTTGGAGTAGGCTAGTGTCTGTAGCGGCTTAATGCAGTGTGTACTCAATCTGGACTAGGTCCCGGGGTTTTTCTGCATTTGCGGTTTCCTCGTTAACAAAATTTTGGTGTTTGTGTTTGTTGATGGTGGATTTTAGTTTAGGGCTAAAATTGTAAAACCAAATTTATGTGCTGACATCCTGCAAAGGATAAAGCCACTGATAAGTGATGAATACTTCTTCGCTTTACTAGTTCACCTGGAATGGAGCATGTGACAACAATCCCAGTATTCTGTGAATTAAATACACAAAATTCGTCCAGGTTGGAGCATGTAGCAACAATCCCATATACCCTGTGAATTTATAGCATTATTAATTAATGCGCGATTAGCCTTGTATTTCCTGCGTTGTTCCTACATAACTCTCATTATTGGTATAACATGACGATTGAGTGGTGCTCTCAGCAAAGTAACACGAATCTCCAAGTGTCAATAATGAGGCATGCATGAAATACCCGTACATGCTTGTGGATGGGGAAAAACGACTTGTTGGTTTTTAAGGAATTGAGGAGACGACCGTACGGAGGAGACTCCTCGAAACGAGCGAAATGTTAAACCTCACAAAGATGCACCACTGCAAATGGGGTGCTTTAGATTCCAGAGATCAATCTGTAGTACTCCGGCCTAAATCAAGACAATACTGTTCCAGAGTAAATTCGGTCACAAGAGAGGATGGGTTGATCTGTAGGAGGGAAGCTGAGAAATATGTGGAATCAATGGTAATCAAAGATTGTGGGTGTGCGAACTCTGAATATGATAAGCTTTGAATGATTGAAATTGCTCAATTGAGAATAGTTGCTCAATTGATGAGTTGATGATCTCGTGTTGTCGATGAGACGTGAGATTGATGATGTTCTATTCGTATATCTTTCAATCATGATTCAGAAACTTATTTATATTGCTGGAATTGTAGACACCATGATCCCATGAAGTGTGACAGTTGATGGAATCAAGGAGTGGGGAAGTGGAGATCGTGTTTGAAACCAGTTGCTCAACGTGTGGAGACTTGGTCGATTTTCCACCCACTACCTCGTGAATTCCTTCAACTTGATTGCACGACTTGCTCACATTCCATCGTGTGTTTGAACGCACGTGTCGTAGACCGCCAGACCAAAACCCTAAGTGATATCCCCCCAAGTGACACGATTGACGTCTCGTGGTTTGTTAGTCAATTGATGACTTCGTGGTTTAATGGGACGATGAGTCCATGTAGTTGCTGAATGTCGAACATGATGTTCTGAAACTCATGAATTGAACATGTCATGAGACAAAGGTATAATTCTTACGATGAAGTGAGCAATTATTGCTCATTCGATGGATCGTTGAATATTGATTGTTGAACCAATATTTCTTGGTTTGAGCAAATATTTATCATCTGAGCAAGTGTTGCTCATGTGATGAATTGTTGAATATTTGATCGTCTGAGCATGTGTTGCTCATCTGATGGATTATTGGCAGCGTACCAAAAATATTAATTAGAATATTGGTCGTTGAACCGAGAATGATTAATAAAATTAATGACCATGAGGCCGTCGTAAAATTATTAAGGTTGGAATCTGGAATGATGATCCTTGGATTCAGAAACCCTAATTTGATCAATTGATGATCAATTCATGGTTCGTCAAAAGTTTAACCATGTGACGAAGGAGGGAGCGACTACATGGGACCGTGGATCAACCATGTAGTGTCCATATGCTCACGTGAGCAAATACGAAGAACTCCTGAAGAGTTGACGATTTGTTGGTGGAAGAATGATTAAATGCTGGCTTAATCATTTATTCAAAAATGCTCGTCTGAGTCGAGAAAAACTAATTAATTATGACGAGGCGAGGGACCGACCATGGAGTCATGAAAATGGCTCTGGGTTGTCATGTGACCGCCTGACGAATCACTTCATGAAAATCCAAAGTGTTTGGAAGAGTTTTGGACCTAATACGAGCAATTGTGCAAATTAGGTCAAAACTGTGAAAATTGATGGGACCGTCTTTCGTGAGCCAAAGAGCCAATCTTGGTCGGTCAAGATAGCGTGCTCGTGTCCCCAAGGCGTCCACGTCTCAGCCCTGAGAATTTTGATATCTTTTGGCGCGCAATTGAGCATACATTCGAGAAAATATGCCAAAATTAGGGTTTCGACGAAACTGAGGAAAACACCATGAGATGATGAAAAATAATTATAAAATAAGGAATGAGGAGGCGTGGGACCGCCGTGGTCAAGGAATGGTCGGCCGGTCGTGACCACAGTCCTGTGGTGCCTTTTTCTTAATTTTATAATATTTTGATGATTTTATGAAAAATTCATGAATTTTGAGAAATTTGATGAATTTAGGGAGTTTCCATGAATTGAAGGAGTTTTCATGAGTTCATGGAAGCAAAATATTAAAATAATAAAAACACGAGGGTGTGGGACCATGGAGGCATGGCCGGTCGGCTATGGACCGGTCCCACGAGTTTTTCATAATTTTTTAATATTTTTAGCTATTTTTGATGATTTGAGGGAATTTTTCCTAATTTGAGAGAAATACCATAAAATCAAGGAATTTGATGAATTCAAGGAAAAATAGGATAAATAATAATAAAATAATAAAGCAAAGGGCATGTGGGACCGGCTAGGGCATGGCCGGCCGGCTAGTGGCCCGGTCCCACAAGTTTTCATAATTTTATTTTATTATTATATGATGATTTGTGCAAAAAATACCATGAAATCAAGGAGTTTTTTCATGAAATTAGAGAAATAATAATAATAAAAATAAAATAATAAGGAACCGTGGGGTGTGGGGCCGACTGGGACCAAGGCATGGCCGGTTGGCCAATGGTCACACCCCACACTCCTTTCCTTAATTTTATATTATTTGTTATGGATTTATGGAAGTACCATGAAACCGAGGAGCTTCCTCGAGACGAAGGAGATTTGATCAGATGAGAGAATTTTCATCAAATCATGGAAAATAATAAAAATGTATTAAAAATATAAAACTGGCATGAAACTGACCGCGACATGGTGGGTAGGTCGTGTGTCCATGTTCCCAGCACCTTGGTCAATATTTTAAATTATTTATTATTTTCTTCCCTATTTTGCATAGGTTCATCGTTTCGTTGTATTTTGAAATACTCGTTCGTGCGGTGACTATTAGTGTATCTTCGTTGAATACACTTTCACCATTTGAATCGAGGCTTACTTAGAGGTAGCTCAGACGCCCGACTGTTGATTATTTATTACTAATTGTGGAATTCAGTGGAGAATAATTCACAAAACTGAGTAATAAGATGTTTATTATTAATTCATAGGATCAGCTGAGGATTCGACTACGAATTCAGAATAATAAAGTGAGTATTACCATTCCATGGGATCGTAGATTCGACCATAGAATCAGAGTAATTAAGATTTATCTATTACCATTTATGAGACCAGTTGTGGATTCGATCATGAAATCGGAGTAATGAGATAATATAGTTATTGCTATTCTATGAGATCAAGCTGTGGATTCGATCATAGAATCAGAACAATTGTTTATTGCCATTTTGTGGGACCAGTCGCAGATTCGACCATGGAATAGGAGCAATTGTTATTGCCATTCCATGGGACCAGTCGTGGATTCGACCATGGAATAGGAGCAATTGTTATTGCCATTCCATGGGACCAGTCGTGGATTCGACCATGGAATAGGAGCAATTGTAATTAGGAATAATTAACTTTGTGGCTCTATACTAGCAGAGCAAGCTGTTTAGGAGCATTAATTATCCCGATATGAGCTTGTCGGTAAATCATATCCTTTATATAGTCAGGGTAAACTCGTTGTTTGTTCCTGAAGACGTTATCGCTCTATACTAGCAGAGCAAGCTGTCTAGAAGCCATCCATCTCGTGATACTATATAGAAATAATCACTGAAAGTATTCAGTATTCATGAGATATGCCGTTGTCCAGTCGTGAGACTACATATTTACATGTACTCTGAGAGAAAGTACTCTCCGTTGAGAATTCGATGAGAGACCCGTGTCTCGATACTCACGTCTGATTTCTGGATCAGAGCTTCGTATAATTATGAGTTTACGATTTTAGCCCTTGTCGAAAATCCACCATCTACATTAAGTCCCCTGCTTACTGAGGAAAGCTGTGTTCCTCAGTCAGCATTAAATGGTGATTTTCCGGCCATAAATAATAATACCAGTAATTGAACTTAGTCGTAAGTTGAGACGTTACCGGATTTAGAGAGCATGAGCAAACCAAGACTTGATGAAGGATTCAATGTCATGATTGGAGCATCGTTTGATGAGCATAAATTGGTGTTGATCCACTGGTTTGGACGACGAGTCCATGGTCGGTTAGGATTCGCGGGCCGGACCCAATAAGGAAATCCTTAGAAAATTAGGTTTTGGAAAAAAAAATTGTATAAAAGGGATTAATCCCTTTTTTTTCACGTTCAGCTTCCATCACCTCTTCATCTTCATGTGCCAGCAACAGGAGAAGACCGTCGGGATCCAGCGCCGCCGCCAGTCGCCGTCTGTTGCCTCCGGCCAAATTCCGGCCGACCAGGTACGTGTTTTTTTTTGATGTTGATGTTTATGATCCTCATGAGTTGTTCATGCTTTTACCATGATGAAGTTATATACATGTGTGTATATTAGTGTGAGTTTTATGAAAAAACCCTCGTTTTTGAAAACGTATGTTCGTTCGATCGTTAGTTTTGAAAACTCACTATAATCCCTGATTTTCGAGAGAGATTTTTTTTTTTTTTTAAATATGAACCTAGGTCCAGTGATAAAACTTAGTGTATGAGCTTTCATGTATACCAAGGTTTCATCATAAAAGAAGTGAATTTTCATGAAATCGGAATAATCCTTCGTTCTAAAGACAAATAACGACGACACGAAGGAAAATATGTATGATGAACTTGTGTCCAGTGATAAAATTTTGCTTATGAACTTTCATGTAAATACAAAACTTTATCATATGTATGAGATGTGAGCTTTCACAATATTTTTGAAATAAACCTTCGTTTTGAAGACAAATAACGACGATACGAAGGAATTTTTTTTTTATATATATATATGCAGCCGTGACATATATTGTGTAAAATATGATGATATATTTTATTTTCATGAGTTTGTTTTCATTAAATAAAATCCTTGAGAGTTTATGTATGCAAGTTGCATTAATTACTGTTTTTTTCGAAAAATCAAAGCGTGTGTTTTGAGGAACCTTCGAAGATAGACAATATATTTATGATAGAATATTGTATTGTTATAAACTTCATAGGTCAGTTGTCTTAATGTTCACATTATGAAAATTGTGTCCGTGATTTTATGAAAAATCAGTTTCGGAAATTAAATAAAGTCTCATTCGTTTTTCAGTTTTCGAAGAGACGAACGATTTTGAGGTGTTAACTCTTACGGCATAACTACTACCATTAGTAGAATTGTAAAGAGGTAAGAGTTCAGAGTTACCTTTTTTGCTGATGTTGTTTTTTATACATAGTAGTAAATTTTGATCTCCCGGTTCCAGAAAATGTCGACCAACAACAAAAGCAATTACGATTACTGGTGTTCCTATTCTTCCTCTGGCTCATTTGATGAGGATTCCGATGCTCCTGTAGCGAAATCAAAGGCTAGGGTTCCCCATGAAGGGGAGAAGCCTAATGTTCCCTTGGGTGAGCGAAGTCTCTTTTGCTGAACTCAAGAAAAAATGAGTTGAAGACAAAAGGAGGATGCCCGTCAACGTGAGAAAGATCGCACCCGGCGTAAGAGACATAAGGTTGAGGAGAAGCGTCGATTCTTGGATGGAGTGCCTTCTAAATCTGATGTTGATGCTTCTGAAGAAGAGATCACATGGGAACCATCCGAGCGTTACATTAAGCCTGATCGATACGAAAGAGAGCATCATAGGATGATGAAGAAAATTGAAGCTGAAGCTGCAACAGAAGATGACTCGGATTCAGATGATGATGATATTATCTTCCGTCCACCGGACTCACCAACGATTCTGACATTGACTCTGAAGAAGATGATTCTGAGAAGGATAGTGACGATGAATCTGACAATTCGGATGATTCCGACGAGTAGTTTTACTTCCATCTTCTTTAAACGTTAGAGCATTCCCTTTTAGTCTTCATAGTGGATATCTTTCTTTTGACTGTTTAAATGATTTTATTTTAATTAGATTTTTCTTCTGAATGATGAACATTTTGTTAACGTCGATTTTTTCTAATCCATGACATGGACCAATGTCCATACATCCAAATCCATCATGACTTGTCGATTTTCATGAGAAGTAACATAACACACGACTGAGAATTCGTGACGTGTACAAGGCCGCGTGGCCTATCCTTTGACCCGTGATGTTCAGTCCCCAGTGCGTTATTTTCCTCCGCGTCTTCAGTATCGATCTTTGAAGCCTAGGGTTTCAGTGAAACTCGTAACTGAGTTGACTATTCGTGAGTGATGACTATCGCCTGATATATATATATATATATATATATATATATATATATATATATATATATATATATATATATATATATATCTTCAAGACTCAAAATCTATGATCCACGCAAATATTTCTTCGATTCCTGAGTCAGTTTCATTGTGCAGAGATGTTTTGATCCTACCTCCTTGCCATCATGTCGAGCAATAGCATTTATTCTCAAGATGATCTTCAGTCGAAGCGTGAAATAGCAACGTCTTTCTCAGTATGTTGTACACTTCTTCTTCTTCTTCTCCTTTCTTGTCTCTGTTCGATCGAGATTGTTGATCACAAGAGAATGATTTGTCGTAGGACTGTAAGAAGAATGCTACTCCTCATAATGCAAGGCCTAAGCGTACTGTTAGAGCTCCTGCCCGGTATGGATCGGCTCGTGCTGAAGCTGGATCTTCTGTAAGTAAACCTATGACTCTTGAGATTGTGTTGAGTCCCGGGATTAACACTCCTTCGTTTCATCGTAGGCGGATGTCCGTGTCGTCGTTGATGCTATACGAAGAAATAGTGGAAAGTCCATGATCGTGGTTGAGGTTGAGGAAAGCAGCAACCAGGCATGTGAGGATTCTGCAGGATCCGTGGAGACTGGAGACAGTGCCCATGTTCGTGAATACCCAACCACTGGACTCTTATTCGAAGCTCCATTGGTTAATACCTTCCCAGACAATGAAGTGGTCGGTGGATTCGTGATTCCCAAATGTCATGTGCCTTTGTACACCAATATTTGGAAGAGGTATGGTCACATTGCTACCACAGAAGTGTGGAAAGGTTTTCTTCCAACTCTTTTAACCACGGTAGCGGGGCTATTGCCGATCATCGAGGAAATGAACCAGATGCATTTGCGAGACGTCAAAAACCATGAACTGCACAAATGGGATGAAATAATCTCGAATTGTGAGATATTGCGATTCAATGTAAGCTGGCTCCGTCGTCGTCTTGAGATAATCAAGGTTCATAAGGCAGCAGAGGCTGCCGATGCAATTTCCATGAATGCGCTTTACTGGATGAGGAGAGGATACTGGCTCTGGAGTCAGCAAGGGTTGAGAAAGCGGTCGAAGACTTGAAGGCAAAGACCAAGATTTTTCAGAAGAATCTTGACGAGGCTTCTTACAGGGATTATCCGTTGCTGGATGGTTTGCTCTGAGTGAGCATTTGTGGTTGTTTTTTTTGATAAATCTGAGTTTCTAGTTAGGTGAAACAGTTGATCATGGTATGAACGAATTTTGCTCATTTATGAAATGTTTAATGAACAAAGGAGCATTCGCATGCTCTTTGGAGGAATGAAATTACATTTTTGAAAATGCTTGAAATGATGAAGAGGTAGTTTGTTTCATGGATCAGGCATAATAAGCTTTGAGCCATTTCCATTGATGATGTTTCCTTCCTTTCCTCCATTGATTGCTAAAATTTTGTAGTATCCGCTAGACACTGCTTTGATAACAACATATGGCCCTTCCCATTTAGGAGAGAACTTAGGACATGTCTTGTTGAATGTGCTTTGCCGTCTTTAATACCAAATCTCCTACTTGAAATGTTCGAGGTCTTACCATTTTGTTGTAGGCTCTGGAGATCCTCTGTTTGTAAGCTTCCACATATTTTTCCACCTTGGTTCTCCTTGATTCAAGCATATCTATTCAGCGATTCTTGATTGGAGATTTCAGCCTCATCCCATTGTACACCACTGGATGCTGCAATCCTGGCTGAGGGAACTTTGATTTCTGCTGGAAAGTATGGCGTCGCTCCATAGAAGGGAATATGGCGAAGTACCGATCGAGCTCCTTGGTGCAGTTCTGTAAGCCCATAGAGCCATGGGTAATTGCTCATGCCACGATCGAGGATTGTCATGAATCGTCCGACTGATAATCCTGATCAAAGTCTTGTTGGTACTTTCTGCTTGACCATTTCCTTGTGGATAGTAAGGGTGGAGAAGATTTGTTTGATCCCATATTTATTGAGCAGCTTCTCAACATCTTGATTGGAAAAGGAGTTCCGTTATCTGTGATGATATGCTTAGGAACTCCGAATCTGCATATTATGTGCTCTTTGATGAAGGCGGCAATCGTAACTCCAGTGGTGCTTCGAAGAGGAATAGCTTCGACCCACTTGGTGAAGTACTCTGTGCAGTGATGATGTATTCATGTTGTTTTGAAGATGCTGGATTGATCTTCCCAATGATATCTAGTCCCCAGCTGTAGAAAGGCCACGGACTATTCACGAATTCAACGGGAGACAAGGAGTGTGGATGAGATTACCATGGGTTTGGCATTGGTGACACCTCTGAACGTGTGCGGCTGCATCATCTTCCATGGTTGGCCAATAATATCTCATGAATTTGAAGAAATAGTTTCCTCTTTCCTTGATGTTCTCCATCATGTACTTCCTTCAGGATTGTAGGGATTTCATGTTCGGCTAAGCACCTCAGTAAATTTCCACCAAAGCTTTTGCGGTATAAGATCCCATCGAGATAGACGAATCTCTTAGCTTTCTGAATGAGTTTGACTGCTTGCTTCTTTTCCAGTGGTAGTTCGTTGTCCCGGAGGTATTTGATGTAAGGCTCCCTCCAGTCCCCAGTGTGGTGGACCGTCAAAACCTCCAAGTGATGAGGAGGTGTTTGGCAATCAGGACAAGATCCTTGTAAATCTCTTGACTGAGTCTCCATGGATGGCCAGTAGTACCCCATTCTTTGAAGCTTTCTGTAAAGTGTTACCACTAACGTTTGCCCAGACTTCTCATGTATGCGCTTGAGTTGTTCTTCCGCTTCGTCGCTCCCAAGACATCGTGATAGAGATCCATCAGGGTTTCGATAGTATAGCCCTCCATGAAGCAAGAAGTAGTTCTTCAATTCCTTGAGGCTGACTTGGCCTTCTGAAATAGAGCTGCTCAATTCATGAATGATGGGTGCTCGCCAATCGTTCGCTGGAATGTCTTCGATCTGAGTGAGCCAAGTTGAAGATAGTACGCCTCTGTACAGTGATCGTTTTCTGTGCTCCTTCGAATTGCAGCTTGGAGGCGAGAGTTCTAGGCAATCAGCATGCCTATTGTTAGTCCGTCCAGTATGGACGATCGTTGCGTCAGCAAAATAGGTCAACAGTCGCTGAGCTTCGGTTCTGAATGGAGCAAGTGTGATTTCTTTGAGAGAATACGTTCCATTCATCTGGTTGACCAATAATTTTGAATCTCCCCTTATCTCGAGGTGTGTTGCTCCTGCTTGCTTGGCCAAGGATAATCCTAATAGGAAGGCTTCATATTCCGCTGAGTTGTTGGTGCAGTGGAAATCCAACTTGAACGAATGTGAGAAAACTTCACCAGATGGAGACACCAGCACTATGCCCGCTCCTCCGGTGTCACTACTAGGGGTGGCAGATCCATCAAAGTATAGAAGCCATGTTTCTTCCTTGATGACCAAGATGTCTGGGAATTCGCCGGGCACTTCTTCATGTAGGTTGTTGTTCTTCCTGGAAAAGCAGCGAGCAAGTCTGCGACCGCTTGACCTTTGATGGCTTTAGGTGGCGTGCAAGCTATGTCAAATTCTGACATCTGGAGTAGCCACTTCGCTGGTCTCCCTATCAAGGCTGGCTTTGATAAAGAACTTTATGGGATCAGCTTTGGAGATGAGTACGACCCTGTTAGATAGTAAGTAATGTCTGAACTTCTGGATTGCATGTACCAATGCCAGGCATGCCCTTTCGGCCTTTGGATATCGGAGTTGAGCATCTCTCATTGTGCGGCTGAAGTAGTAAATCGGTCGTTCGACGCCTTCGTCGTCTTCCTGAGCGAGGAGTGCGCCGATGGCGACGTCACTGGAGGCTGTATAGAGAATCAGAGGTCGTACCTGCACTGGAGACCTCATGACATCCGGTGACAATAATATCTGTTGTATTTTATGGAAAGATTCTTGTTGAACAGCTGTCCAGGTGAAACTTGCTCCTTTCTTCAACAGAGGTGTGAACGAAGCAATGAGTTGAGCTAATCCAGGAATGAAGCGTCGAATATAATTTACCTTGCCCATAAAGCTCTATAGTTCCTTCACGGTTCGTGGAGGAGGCATTGTGGTAATAGCTTTTACCTTGTACGGGTCGACTTTGATCCCTTCAGCCGTGACCAGGAATCCTAAGAATTTTCCGGAAGAAACTCCGAATGCGCACTTCAAAGAATTCATTTTTAATTTGTATTCCCTGCATCTTTCAAACACCTGCCTTAGAACTTCGAGATGAGATGTCCGAGTCTTCGATTTTACCACCACATCATCAACATAATCTTCTACTTGCTTGTGCATCATGTCGTGGAATATGGCAGTCATTGCTCGTTGATAGGTGGCACCAGCATTTTTTAATCCAAAGGGCATCACAGTGTAGTGAAAATTCCCAATGGTAGTACGGAACGCTGTCTTGTTGGCGTCATGTTCATACATCTTGATCTGGTTGTATCTACTATAGCCGTCCATGAATGAGAACATACCGTGACCACTGGTTGCATCAACGAGCATATCAATGTTGGGTTGAGGAAAATCATCCTTTGGGCAACATTTATTCAAGTTCCTGAAGTCGACACAACATCTGATTTGACCGTTTTTCTTCTTAACAGGTACCACATTTGCTAGACACATTGGATGAAGGATAGGTTTGATGAACCCCGCTACCAACAGTTTATGGATTTCGACTTTGATTTGCTTCTCCACTTCGTGTCTAAATTTTCTGGGCGATTGTTTGACAGCTTTGGAACCAGGGACGATGTGCAGGTGATGGGAGACAAGTTTTCATCCAAACCCGGAATTTCTTTGTACGTCCAGGCAAAGACATCTTGATATTCTCTCAACAATTTCATCAGCTCGGTCCGCTCCTTTGGTGATAGTGTTGAACTGATCAGGATTGGCCTCGGATCATCTTCAATCCCAATGTTGATTGTTTCAAGATCGTCAGTGGTAGACTCAATGTCGTCTTGTAGTTGTCGTGGGGCTTCTTGGACTTCTTCTTCAAGTGATAGTTCACTCTGACATGATTCTTCATGGTGGAGAAACTTTTCATCGTTCTCCCCGATTAATTGCTAATCTTTCCGTCGGCGATAAATGACTCTCCCTTCTATATCTCGATCGGTCGTGAAGTTTGACCCTGGAGTTGAGACCTAATAGTTATGGCGTTTAGTCGGTGTAGTAGGTGACTTGATCATTTTAGCAGAGGATGACAGATCGTTATCAGCCTTCTCGATAGTCTTCCAGCTTGGAAGGGGAATACTGCGAATCTTGTTTGGAGGTTCCAGGATGCTTTTTTGAGATTCAAGGAACTCAGTATCATAGACAGGAGCATAAGGAGATGACGAAGACGGAATGCAAACGATCTTGTTGTCAAGCAGGGCCTTCATGCATTGATGGTATGTTGAAGGAACCACCTTTTTATCATGGAGCCATGGGCGTTCCAGTATTATGTGGTAGTCAGGTTCTTGCTCGATCACATGAAACTTTTCTTTCGATCGAATCGGCCCCACCCTCAAATCTATGTAGGCATATCCATATGTATGGCTTTGACTTCCTTCAAATCCTGTCATTAGGATGGGATGGCGAACGATTTTACCTTGTGGGAATCTGGCCATCCTGAGAGTTTTCATAGTGACAATGTTGGTAGAAGCACCGGTGCCGAAAAGAGCTCTTCTAAATTCGGTGCCTTTTGATGAAGCCAATGACATAAAAAGCTCGGTTGTGTCCTTCATCCGTCATGCGATCTTCTTCTCCAAAAGAGATGTTGTCGATCGAGTGCTCAGACACTAGGGAGACTTCTGCAACTGATGGTGATGGTGTCGTTATTTGCACGCTAGATGATATTTGGTTGAGTGCAGAAAAATGTCTATGCGGTGGTCCCTGGAGAAGTGTAGGAGTTCACATAGACTTTCGATCAAATGTGTGACCTCTTGTTCCACCGGCTTCTCGTATGTGGTGAAGTTGTTGATTTGAGGATCAGGTGACAATTCAGTCCCCGGTGTTGAGACTTCTGGAGCGGAGGTACTGCCTAACTCAGATATTAATTTGATGAGAAAGTCGAGGATGTAGTTCACCGTGTTCTTCATCAGGTCCATGTTCCTGGTATGGACCTCTAGAATTTGAGACAATCCTGCCAAGGTTGGGATTCTTCTGCCTTCTGTACCGAAAGGTGTAGTATGAGGAACGTCATTTGAAAGAGTTTGATCTGGATTAGTTGAATTAGTCCTAAGACCAACCATCTTGTGAAATTGTGAGATTGCAACCGAGAGAATGATCTCCCACTGTGTCGCCAATCTGTGGATGGGGAAAAACGACTTGCTGGTTTTTAAGGAATTGAGGAGACGACCGTACGGAGGAGACTCCTCGAACCGAGCGAAATGTTAAACCTCACACAGATACACCGCTGCAAAGGGGGTGCTTTAGATTCGAGATATCAATCTGTAGTACTCCGTCCTAAATCAAGACAATGACCGTTCAAGAGTAAATTCGGTCACAAGAGAGGATGGGTTGAACTGTAGGAGGAAAGCTGAGAAATTTGTGGAATCAATGGTAATCAAAGATTGTGGATGTGTGAACTCTGAATATGATAAGCTCTGAATGATTGAAATTGCTCAATTGAGAATAGTTGCTCAATTGATGAGTTGATGATCTCGTGTTGTCGATGAGACGTGAGATTGATGATGTTATGTTCGTATATCTTTCAATCATGATTCAGAGACTTATTTATATTACTGGAATTGTAGACACCATGATCCCATGAAGTGTGACATTTGATGGAATCAAGGAGTGGGGAAGTGGAGATCGTGTTTGAAACCAGTTGCTCAACGTGTGGAGACTTGGTCGATTTTCCACCCACTACCTCGTGAATTACTTCAACTTGATTGCATGAATTTCTCACATTCCATCGTGTGTTTGAACACACGTGCCGTAGACCGCCAGACCAAAACCCTAAGTGATATCCCCCCAAGTGACACGATTGACGTCTCGTGGTTTGTTAGTCAATTGATGACTTCGTGGTTTGATGGGACGATGAGTCCATGTAGTTGCTGAGTGTCGAACATGATGTTCTGAAACTCATGAATTGAACATGTCATGAGACAGAGGTGTAGATGGTGGATTGTCGATAAGGGATAAAATCGTAAACTCATAATTATACGAAGCTCTGATCCATCAATCAGACGTGAGTATCGAGACACGGGTCTCTCATTGAATTCTCAATGGAGAGTACTTTCTCTCAGAGTACATGTAGATATGTAGTCTCACGAATGGACAACGACATATCTCATGAATACTGAATACTTTCAGTGATTATTTCTATATAGTATCACGAGATGGACGTCTCCTAGACAGCTTGCTCTGCTAGTATAGAGCGATAACGTCTTCAGAAACAAACAACGAGTTTACCTTGACTATATAAAGGATATGACTTACCGACAAGCTCATATCGGGATAATTAATGCTCCTAGACAGCTTGCTCTGCTAGTATAGAGCCACAAAGTTAATTATACCTAATTACAATTGCTCTTATTCCATGGTCGAATCCACGACTGGTCCCATGGAATGGCAATAACAATTGTTCTGATTCTATGATCGAATCCACGGCTTGATCTCATTGAATAACAATAACTATATTATCTCATTACTCCGATTTCATGATCGAACCCACAACTGGTCTCATAAATGGTAATAGATAAATCTTAATTACTCTGATTCTATGATCAAATCTACGATCCCATGGAATGGTAATGCTCACTTTATTATTCTGAATTCGTAGTGGAATCCTCAGCTGATCCTAAGAATTAATAATAAACATCTTATTACTCAGTTTTGTGAATTATTCTCCACTGAATTCCACAATTAGTAATAAATAATCAACAACCGGGCGTCTGAGCTACCTCTAAGTAAGCCCCGGTTCAAATGGTGAAAGTGTATTCAACGAAGATACACTAACAGTCACCGCACAAACGAGTATTTCAAAATACAACGAAACGATGAACCTATGCAAAATAGGGAAGAAAATAATAAATAATTAAAAATATTGACCAAGGTGCTGGGAACACGGACACACGACCTACCGACCGTGCCATGCTCAGTTCCACGCCAGTTTTATATTTTTAATACATTTTTATTATTTTCCATGATTTGATGAAAATTCTCTCATCTGATCAAATCTCCTTCGTCTCGAGGAAGCTCCTCGGTTTCATGGTACTTCCATAAATCCATAACAAATAATATAAAATTAAGAAAAGGAGTGTGGGGCGTGACCATTGGCCAACCGGACATGCCTTGGTCCCAGCCGGCCCCACACCCCACGGTTCCTTATTATTTATTATTATTATTATTATTTCTCTAATTTCATGAAAAACTGCTTGATTTCATGGTATTTTTTGCACAAATCATCATATAATAATAAAATAAAATAAAATTATGAAAACTTGTGGGACTGGGCCACTAGCCGGCCGGCCATGCCCTAGCCGGTCCCACACGCCTTTTGCTTTATTATTTTATTATTATTTATCCTATTTTTCCTTGAATTCATCAAATTCTTTGATTTTATGGTATTTCTCTCAAATTAGGAAAAATTCCCTCAAATCATCAAAAATACCTAAAAATATTAAAAATTATGAAAAATTCGTGGGACCAGGCCACAGCCGGCCGGCCATGCCTCCATGGTCCCACACGCTCATGTTTTTATTATTTTAATATTTTTCTTTCATGAACTCATGAAAACTCCTTCAATTCATGGAAACTCCCTAAATTCATCAAATTTCTCAAAATTCATGATTTTTTCATAAAATCATCAAAATATTATAAAATTAAGGAAAAGGCACCGCGGGACCGTGGTCACGACCGGCCAACCATGCCTTGACCACGGAGGTCCCACGCCTCTTCATTCCTTATTGTATAATTATTTTTCATCATCTCATGGTGTTTTCCTCAGTTTCGTCGAAACCCTAATTTTGGCATATTTTCTCGAATGGATGCTCAATTGCACGCCAGAAAATACCAAAATTCTCAGGACTGAGACGCAGATACCTTGGGGACACGAGCATGCTATCTTGACCGACCAAGATTGACCTAATTTGCACAATTGCTCGTATTAGGTCCAAAACTCTTCCAAACACTTTGGATTTTCATGAAATGATCGTCAGGCGGTCATGTGACAACCCAGGGCCGGTTTCATGACTCCATGGTCGGTCCCTCACCTCGTCATAATT
This sequence comes from Papaver somniferum, assembly GCF_003573695.1. Lineage (NCBI taxonomy): Eukaryota > Viridiplantae > Streptophyta > Magnoliopsida > Ranunculales > Papaveraceae > Papaver > Papaver somniferum. The sequence continues at coordinate 148,783,656 of NC_039360.1, read as the reverse complement.
AATTAGGTTTTCTCACCTAAGGCTCAGACGAGCATTTTTGAATAAATGATTAAGCCAGCATTTAATCATTCTTCCACTAACGAATCGTCAACTCTTCAGGAGTTCTTCGTATTTTCTCACGTGAGAATATGGACACTACATGGTTGATCCACGGTCCCACATAGTCGCTCCCTCCTTCGTCCCATGGTTAAACTTCTGACGAACCATGAATTGATCATCAATTGATCAAATTAGGGTTTCTGAATCCAAGGATCATCATTCCAGATTCCAACCTTAATAATTTGACGACGGCCTCATGGTGATTAATTTTATTAATTATGCTCGGTTCAACGACCAGTATTCTAATTAATATTTTTGGTACGTTGCCAATAATCCATCTGATGAGCAACACATGCTCAGACGATCAAATATTCAACAATTCATCACATGAGCAACACTTGCTCAGATGATAAATATTTGCTCAAACCAAGGAATATTGGTTCAACAATCAATATTCAACGATCCATCGAATGAGAAACACTTGCTCACTTCATCGTAAGAATTATACCTCTGTCTCATGACATGTTCAATTCATGAGTTTCAGAACATCATGTTCGACACTCAGCAACTACATGGACTCATCGTCACATCAAACTAGCAAGTCATCAATTGACTAACAAACCACGAGACGTCAATCGTGTCACTTGGGGGGATATCACTTAGGTTTTTGGTCTAGCGGTCTACGACACGTGTGTTCAAACACACGATGGAATGTGAGCAAGTCGTGCACTCAGTTGAAGGAATTCACGAGGTAGTGGGTGGAAAATCGACAAAGTCTCCACATGTTGAGAAACTGGTTTCTAACACGATCTGCACTTTCCCACTCCTTCATTCCATCAACTGTCACACTTCATGGGATCATGGTGTCTAAAATTCTAGCAATATAAATAAGTCTCTGAATCATGATTGAATCATCAACAGTATCATCAATCTCACGTCAAATCGACAACACGAGATCATCAACTCATTAATTGAGCAACTACTCTCAATTGAGCAATTTCAATCATTCAAAGCTTATCATATTCATAATTCACACACCCAATATCTTTGATTACCATTGATTCCACACATTTCCCAGCTTCCCTCCTACATATCAACCCATCCCCTCTTGTGACAGAATTTACTCTGGAACGGTCATTGTCTTGATTCAGGCTGGAGTACTACAGATTGATCTCTCGAATCTAAAGCACCCCCTTTGCAGCGATGCATCTGTGTGAGGTTTAACATTTCTATCGGTTCGAGGAGTCTCCTCCGTACGGTCGTCTCCTCAATTTCTTAAAAACCAGCAAATCGTTTTTCCCCATCCACAGATTGGCGACCACAGTGGGAGATCATTTTCTCGGTTGGAATCTCACAATTTCACAAGATGGTTGGTCTTAGGACTAATTCAACTAATCCAGATCAAACTCTTCAAATGGCGTTCCTCATACTACACCTGGCGGCATGGAGAGGCAGAATCCCGACTTTGGCAGAGTTGGCTCAAATCCTAGAGGTCCATACCAGGAACATGGACCTGATGAAGGAGACGATAAACCACATCCTCGACTTTCTCATCAGATTAACATCCGAGTTAGGCGGTATCTCCGCTCCAGAAGCTCAACACCGGGGACTGAAGCGTCATCTGACCCTCAAATCAACAGCTTCACCACATACGAGAAGCCGGTGGAACAAGAGGTCACACATTTGATTGAAAATCTATGTGAACTCCTGCACTTCTCCAGGGATCAGCGGACACATTTTCAGCACTCAACCAGATATCATCCAGCGTGCAAATAACGCCACCAACACCATCAGTTGAAGAAGTCTCCCTAGTGCCTGGGCATTCGATCGACAACATCTCTTTTGGAGAAGAAGATCGCATGACGGATGAAGGACACAACCGAGCATTGTATGTCACTGGTTTCATCAAAGGCACCGAATTTAGAAGAGCTCTTGTTGACACCGGTGCTTCACCAACATTGTCACTATGAAGACTCTCAGGATGGCCATTCCCACAAGGTAAAATCGTTCGCTATCCCATCCTAATGACAGGATTTGAAGGAAGTCAAAGCCATACATATGGATATGCATACATAGATTTGAGGGTGGGGCCGATTCGATCGAAAGCAAAGTTTCATGTGATCGAGCAAGAACCTGACTACCACATAATACTGGGACGCCCATGGCTCCATGATAACAAGGTGGTTCCTTCAACATACCATCAATGCATGAAGGCCCTGCTCGACAACAAGATCGTTCGCATTCCGGCTTCATCATCTCCTTATGCCCGTCTATGATACTGAGTTCCTTGAATCTCAAAAAGGCGTCCCGGAACCTCCAAGCAGGATTCGCAGTACTCCACTTCCAAGCTGGAAGACTATCGAGAAGGCTGATAACGATCCGTCATCCTCAGCTGCTAAAATGATCAAGTCACCTACTACACCGACTAAACGCCATAATGATCAAGTCTCAACTCCAGGGAAAACTTCACGACCGATCGAGACGTAGAAGGGAGAGTCATTTATCGCCGACGGAAAGATTAGCAATTAATCGGGGAGAACGATGAAAAGTCTCCCCACCATGAAGAATCGTGTCAGAGTGAGCTATCACTTGAAGAAGAAGTCCAAGATGCCCCACGACAACTACAGGACGGCACTGACTCTACCACTGACGATCTTGAAACAATCAACATTGGGACTGAAGACGATCCAAGGCCAATCCTGATCAGTTCAGCGCTATCACCAGAGGAGCGGACCGAGCTGTAAAATTATTGAAAGAATATCAAGATGTCTTCGCCTGGACGTACGAAGAAATGCCGGGTCTGGATGACAAACTCGTCACCCATCACCTGCACATCGTCCCTGGTTCCAAAGCTGTCAAACAACCGCCCAGACAATTTAGACACGAAGTCGAGGAGCAAATCAAGGTCGAAATCCAGAAACTGTTGGCAGCAGGGTTCATCAAGCCTATTCTTCATCCAACGTGGCTAGCAAATGTGGTACCTGTTAAGAAGAAAAATGGTCAAATCAGATGTTGTGTCGACTTCAGGAACTTGAATAAATGTTGTCCAAAGGATGATTTTCCTCTACCCAACATTGACATGCTCGTCGATGCAACCAGTGGTCACGGTATGTTCTCATTCATGGACGGCTATAGTGGGTACAACCAGATCAAGATGTATGAACATGACGCCAACAAGACTGCGTTCCGTACTCCCATTGGGAATTTTCACTACACTGTGATGCCCTTTGGATTAAAGAATGCTGGTGCCACCTATCAACGAGCCATGACTGCCATATTCCACGACATGATGCACAAGCAAGTAGAAGACTATGTTGATGATGTGGTGGTAAAATCGAAGACTCGAGCATCTCATCTCGAAGTTCTAAGGCAGGTGTTTGAAAGTGCAGAGAATACAAATTAAAAATGAATCCTTTAAAGTGCGCATTCGGAGTTTCTTCCGGAAAATTCTTAGGATTCCTGGTCACGGCTGAAGGGATCAAAGTCGACCCAGACAAGGCAAAAGCTATTACCACCATGCCTCCTCCACGTACCGTGAAGGAACTACAGATTTATGGGCAAGGTAAATTATATTCGACGCTTCATTCCTGGATTAGCTCAACTCATTGCTTCGTTCACACCTCTGCTGAAAAAGGAGCAAGCTTCACCTGGACAGCTGTTCAACAAGAAGCTTTCCATAAAATACAACAGATATTATTGTCACCGGCCGTCATGAGGTCTCCAGTGCAGGGACGACCTCTGATTCTTTACACAGCCTCCAGTGACGTCGCCATCGGCGCACTCCTCGCTCAGGAAGACGACGAAGGCGTCGAACGACCGATTTACTACTTCAGCCGCACAATGAGAGATGCTCAACTCCGATATCCAAAGGCCGAAAGGGCATGCCTGGCATTGGTACATGCAATCCAGAAGTTCAGACATTACTTACTATCTAACAGGGTCGTACTCATCTCCAAAGCTGATCCCATAAAGTTCTTGCTATCAAAGCCAGCCTTGATAGGGAGACCAGCGAAGTGGCTACTCCAGATGTCAGAATTTGACATAGCTTGCACGCCACCTAAAGCCATCAAAGGTCAAGCGGTCGCAGACTTGCTCGCTGCTTTTCCAGGGGAAGACACAACAACACTACATGAAGAAGTGCCCGGCGAATTCCCAGACATCTTGGTCATCAAGGAAGAAACATGGCTTCTATACTTTGATGGATCTGCCACCCCTAGTAGTGACACCGGAGGAGCGGGCATAGTGCTGGTGTCTCCATCTGGTGAAGTTTTCTCACATTCGTTCAAGTTGGATTTCCACTGCACCAACAACTCAGCGGAATATGAAGCCTTCCTATTAGGATTATCCTTGGCCAAGCAAGCAGGAGCAACACACCTCGAGATAAGGGGAGATTCAAAATTATTGGTCAACCAGATGAATGGAACGTATTCTCTCAAAGAAATCACACTTGCTCCATTCAGAACCGAAGCTCAGCGACTGTTGACCTATTTTGCTGACGCAACGATCGTCCATACTGGACGGACTAACAATAGGCATGCTGATTGCCTAAACTCTCGCCTCCAAGCTGCAATTCGAAGGAGCAGAAAACGATCACTGTACAAGGCGTACGTATCTTCAACTTGGCTCACTCAGATCGAAGACATTCCAGCGAACGATTGGCGAGCACCCATCATTCATGAATTGAGCAGCTCTATTTCAGAAGGCCAAGTCAGCCTCAAGGAATTGAAGAACTACTTCTTGCTTCATGGAGGGCTATACTATCGAAACCCTGATGGATCTCTATCACGATGTCTTGGGAGCGACGAAGCGGAAGAACAGCTCAAGCGCATACATGAGGAAGTCTGGGGCAAACGTTAGTGGTAACACTTTACAGAAAGCTTCAAAGAATGGGGTACTACTGGCCATCCATGGAGACTCAGTCAAGAGATTTACAAGGATCTTGTCCTGATTGCCAAACACCTCCTCATCACTTGGAGGTTTTGACGGTCCACCACACTGGGGACTGGAGGGAGCCTTACATCAAATACCTCCGGGACAACGAACTACCACTGGAAAAGAAGCAAGCAGTCAAACTCATTCAGAAAGCTAAGAGATTCGTCTATCTCGATGGGATCTTATACCGCAAAAGCTTTGGTGGAAATTTACTGAGGTGCTTAGCCGAACATGAAATCCCTACAATCCTGAAGGAAGTACATGATGGAGAACATCAAGGAAAGAGGAAACTATTTCTTCAAATTCATGAGAAATATTATTGGCCAACCATGGAAGATGATGCAGCCGCACACGTTCAGAGGTGTCACCAATGCCAAACCCATGGTAATCTCATCCACACTCCTTGTCTCCCGTTGAATTCTGTGAATAGTCGTGGCCTTTCTACAGCTGGGGACTAGATATCATTGGGAAGATCAATCCAGCATCTTCAAAACAACATGAATACATCATCACTGCGACAGAGTACTTCACCAAGTGGGTCGAAGCTATTCCTCTTCGAAGCACCACTGGAGTTACGATTGCCGCCTTCATCAAAGAGCACATAATATGCAGATTCGGAGTTCCTAAGCATATCATCACAGATAACGGAACTCCTTTTGCCAATCAAGATGTTGAGAAGCTGCTCAATAAATATGGGATCAAACAAATCTTCTCCACGCCTTACTATCCACAAGGAAATGGTCAAGCAGAAAGTACCAACAAGACTTTGGTCAGGATTATCAGTCGGACGATTCATGACAATCCTCGATCATGGCATGAGCAATTACCCATGGCTCTATGGGCTTACAGAACTGCACCAAGGAGCTCGATCGGTACTTCGCCATATTCCCTCTATGGAGACGCCATACTTCCAGCAGAAATCAAAGTTCCCTCAGCCAGGATTGCAGCATCCAGTGGTGTACAATGGGATGAGGCCGAAATCTCCAGATCAAGAATCGCTGAGGATATGCTGAATCAAGGAGAACCAAGGTGGAAAAATATGTGGAAGCTTACAAACAGAGGATCTCCAGAGCCTACAACAAAATGGTAAGACCTCGAACATTTCAAGTAGGAGATTTGGTATTAAAGACGGCAAAGCACATTCAACAAGACATGTCTGCTCCTAAGTTCTCTCCTAAATGGGAAGGGCCATATGTTGTTATCAAAGCAGTGTCTAGCGGATACTACAAAATTTTAGCAATCAATGGAGGAAAGGAAGGAAACATCATCAATGGCAAATGGCTCAAAGCTTATTATGCCTGATCCATGAAACAAACTACCTCTTCATCATTTCAAGCATTTTCAAAAATGTAATTTCATTCCTCCAAAGAGCATGCGAATGCTCCTTTGTTCATTAAACATTTCATAAATGAGCAAAATTCGTTCATACCATGATCAACTGTTTCACCTAACTAGAAACTCAGATTTACTCAAAAACAACAACCACAAATGCTCACTCAGAGCAAACCATCCAACGGATAATCCCTGTAAGAAGCCTCGTCAAGCTTCTTCTGAAAAATCTTGGTCTTTGCCTTCAAGTCTTCGACCGCTTTCTCAACCCTTGCTGACTCCAGAGCCAGTATCCTCTCCTCATCCAGTAAAGCTGCATTCATGGAAATTGCATCAGCAGCCTCTGCCGCCTTATGAACCTTGATTATCTCAAGACGACGGAGCCAGCTTACATTGAATCGCAATATCTCACAATTCGAGATCATTTCATCCCATTGGTGCAGTTCATGGTTTTTGACGTCTCGCAAGTGCATCTGATTCATTTCCTCGATGATCGGCAATAGCCCCGCTACCGTGGTTAAAAGGGTTGGAAGAAAACCTTTCCACACTTCTGTGGTAGCAATGTGACCATACTTCTTCCAGATCTTGGTGTACAGGACGCATGACATTTGGGAATCACGAATCCGCCGACCATTTCATTGTCTGGGAAGGTATTAATCAATGGGGCTTCGAATAAAAGTCCAGCGGTTGGGTATTCACGAGCATGGACATGTCTCCAGTCTCCACGGATCCTACAGAATCTTCACATGCCTGGTTACTGCTTTCCTCAACCTCAACCACGGTCACGGACTTTCCACTCTTTCTTCGTCTAGCATCGACGACGACACGGACATCCGCCTATGATGAAACGAAGAGTGTTAATCCCGGGACTCAGTACAATCTCAAGAGTCATAGGTTTACTTACAGACGATCCAGCTTCAGCACGAGCCGATCCATACCGGGCAGGAGCTCTAACAGTCCGCTTAGGCCTTGCATTATGAGGAGTAGCATTCTTCTTACAGTCCTACGACAAATCATTCTCTTGTGATCAACAATCTCGATTGAACAGAGACAAGAAAGGAGAAGAAGAAGAAGTGTACAACTTACTGAGATAGACGTTGCTATTTCACGCTTCGACTGAAGATCATCTTGAGAAGAAATGCTATTGCTCGACATGACGGCAAGAGGTAGGATCAAAACTTCTCTGCACGATGAAACTGACTCAGGAATGGAAGAAATATTTGCGTGGATCATAGATTTGGAGTCTTGAAGATATATATATCAGGCGATAGTCATATAGTCAACTCAGTTACGAGTTTCACTGAAACCCTAGGCTTCAAAGATCGATACCGAAGACGCGGAGGAAAATAACGCACTGGGGACTGAACATCACGGGTCAAAGGATAGGCCACGCGGCCTTGTACACGTCATGAATTCTCAGGTGTGTTATGTTACTTCTCATGAAAATCGACAAGTCAATGAATTTGGATATATGGACATTGGTCCATGTCATGGATTAGAAGAAATCGACGTTAACAAAATGTTCATCATTCAGAAGAAAAGTCTAATTGAAGTAAAGTTTAAACAGTCAAAAGAAAGATATCCACTATGAAGACTAAAAGGGAATGCTCTAACGTCTAAAGAAGATGGAAGTAAAACTACTCGTCGGACTCATCCGAATTGTCAGCTTCATCGTCATCCTTCTCGGAATCATCTTCTTCAGAGTCACTGTCAGATCATTGGTGAAGTCCGGTGGACGGAAGATAACATCATCATCTGAATCCGAGTATCTTCTGCTGCAGCTTCAGCTTCAATTTTCTTCATCGTCCTCTGATGCTCTCTTTCATATCGATCAGGCTTAATGTAACGCTCGGATGGTTCCCATGTGATCTCTCTTCAGAAGCATCAGCATCAGAATCAGAAGGCACCCCATCCAAGAATTGACGCTTCTCCTCAACCCTCTGTCTCTTACGCCGGGTGCGATCTTTTCACGTTGACGGGCATCCTCCTTTTTGTCTTCAGCTCTCTTTTCTTCGAGTTCAGCAAAAGAGACTCTTCGCTCACCCAAGGAACATTAGGCTTCGCCCCTTCTGGGTAACCCTAGCCTTTGATTTCGCTACAGGAGCGTCGGAATCCTCATCAGAAGAGCCAGAGGAAGAAGAGGAATACCAGTAATCGTAATTGTTGTTGTTGGTCGACATTTTCTGGAACCGGAAGATCAAAGATTACTACTATGTAAACAAACCAACATCAGAAAAAATGGTAACTCTAACTCTTACCTTTTATACTTCCACTAATGTAGTAGTATGCTAGAGTTAACACCTCAAAATCGTTCGTCTCTTCGAAAACTGCAAAAACGAACGAAACTTTATTAATTTCGAAACTGATTTTTCATGAAATCACGGACACAATTTTCATAATGTGAACATTCACACAACTGACCTATGAAGTTTATAACAATAAAATATTTCATCATAAATATATTGTCTATCTTCGAAGGTTCCTCAAAACCCACTTTGATTTTTCGAAAAAACAGCAATTAATGCAACTTGCATACATAAATTCTCAAGATTTTATCTAATGAAAAAAATTCATGCAAATAAAATATACCATCATATTTTACACAATATATGTCACGGCTGCATATATATATAAAAAATATTTTTCCTTCGTATCGTCGTTATTTGTCTTTAAAACGAAGGTTTATTTCAAAAATATTGTGAAAGCTCACATCTCATACATATGATAAAGTTTTGTATTTACATGAAAGCTCATAAGCAAAATTTTATCACTGGACACAAGTTCATCATATATTTTCCTTCGGTCGTCGTTATTTGTCTTTAAAACGAAGGATTATTCCGATTTCATGAAAATTCACTTCTTTTATGATAAAACCTTGGTACACATGAAAGCTCATACACTAAGTTTTATCACTGGACCTAGGTTCATATAAAAAAAAATCTCTCCTAAATCAGGGATTATAGTTAGTTTTCAAAACTAACGATCGAACGAACATACGTTTTCAAAAACGAGGGTTTTTCATAAAACTCACACTAATATACACACATGTATATAACTTCATCATGAAAACATGAACAACTCATGAGGTCATAACGTCAGCAAACATCAAAAAAAAACGCACCTGGTCGGTTTGGCCGGAAATCAGCCGGCGACAACGGCGGCGGTAGATAGTGGTCCGGCAGCGGCGGGAATTTTCTCCTGTTGGCGTGAAGGTGCAGAGATGATGGATAGCTGGTCGTGAAAAAAAAATAATAAAAAAAAGGATTAATTCCTTTTATATCAATTTTATTTCCAAAACCTAATTTTCTAAGGATTTCCTTCTTAGGCCCGTCCCGCGAATCCTAACCGACCATGGATTCGTCGTCCAAACCAGCGGTTCAACACCAATTTATGCTCATCAAACGACGCTCCAATCATGACATTGAAGCCTTCGTCAAGTCGTAGTTTCCTCATGCTCTCTAAATCCGGTAACGTCTCAACTTACGACTAAGTTAAATTACTGGTATTATTATTTACGGCCGGAAAATCACCATTTAATGCTGACTGAGGAACACAACTTTCCTCAGTAAGCAGGGGACTTAATGTAGATGGTTGATTTTCGACAAGGGCTAAAATCGTAAACTCATAATTATACGAAGCTCTGATCCAGCAATCAGACGTGAGTATCGAGACACGGGTCTCTCATCGAATTCTCAACGGAGAGTACTTTCTCTCAGAGTACATATAGATATGTAGTCTCACGACTGGACAACGGCATTTCTCATGAATACTGAATACTTTCAGTGATTATTTCTATATAGTATCACGAGATGGACGGCTCCTAGACAGCTTCCTCTGCTAGTATAAAGCGATAACGTTTTCAGGAACAAACAACGAGTTTACCCTGACTATATAAAGGATATGACTTACCGACAAGCTCATATCGGGATAATTAATGCTCCTAGACAGCTTACTCCTATTCCATGGTCGAATCCACGACTGGTCCAATGGAATGTCAATAACAATTGTTCTGATTCTATGATCGAATCCACGGCTTGATCTCATGGAATAACAATAATTATATTATCTCATTACTCCGATTTCATGATCGAACCCACAACTAGTCTCATAAATGCTAATAGATAAATCTTAATTACTTTGATTCTATGGTCGAATCTACAATCCCATGGAATGGTAATGCTCACTTTATTATTCTGAATTCGTAGTCGAATCCTCAGCTGGTCCTATGAATTAATAATGAACATCTTATTACTCAGTTTTGTGAATTATTCTCCACTGAATTCCACAATTAGTAATAAATAATCAAAAACCGGGCGTCTGAGCTACCTCTAAGTAAGCCCCGATTCAAATGGTAAAAGTGTATTCAACGACGATACACTAACAGTCACCGCACGAACGAGTATTTCAAAATACAACGAAACGATGAACCTATGCAAAATAGGTAAGAAAATAATAAATAAATAAAAATATTGCCCAAGGTGCTGGGAACACAGACACACGACCTACCGACCGTGTCGTGGTCAGTTCCACGCCAGTTTTATATTTTTAATACATTTTTATTATTTTCCATGATTTCATGAAAATTCTCTCATCTGATCAAATCTCATTCGTCTCGAGGAAGCTCCTAGGTTTCATGGTACTTCCATAAATCCATAACAAATAATATAAAATTAAGGAAAAGAGTGTGGGGGGTGACCATTAGCCAACCGGCCATGCCTTGGTCAGATGATAAATAATTATTATCTGAATTCCTTCACATGAGCAACACTTGCTCAGATGATAAATATTTTCTCAAACCAAGGAATATTGGTTCAACAATCAATATTCAATGATCCATCGAATGAGCAACACTTGCTCATTTCATCGTAAGAATTATACCTCTGTCTCATGACATATTCAATTCATGAATTTCATAACATCATGTTCGACACTCAGCAACTACATGGACTCATCGTCCCATCAAACCACGAAGTCATCAATTGACTAACAAACCATGAGACGTCAATCGTGTCACTTGGGGGGATATCACTTAGGGTTTTGGTCTGGCGGTCTACGACACGTGTGTTCAAACACACGATGGAATGTGAGCAAGTCGTGCAATCAGTTGAAGGAATTCACGAGGTAGTGGGTGGAAAATCGACCAAGTCTCCACATGTTGGCAACTGGTTTCAAACACGATCTCCACTTTCCCACTCCTTGATTCCATCAACTGTCACACTCCATGGGATCATGGTGTCTAAAATTCCAGAAACATAAATAAGTCTCTGAATCATGGTTGAATCATCAACAATATCATCAATCTCATGTCAAATCGACAACACGAGATCATCAACTCATCAATTGAGCAACTACTCTCAATTGACCAATTTCAATCATTCAGAGCTTATCATACTCAGAATTCACACACCCACAATCTTTGATTACCATTGAATCCACACATTTCCCAGCTTCCCTCCTACAGATCAACCCATCCTCTGTGGTGACCGAATTTACTCTGGAAAGGTCTTTGTCTTGATTTAGGCCGGAGTACTACAGATTGATCTCTCGAATCTAAAGCGCATTCTTTGCAGCGGTGCATCTGTGTGAGGTTTAACATTTCGCTCGGTTCGAGGGGTCTCCTCCGTACGGTCGTCTCCTCAATTCCTTAAAAACCAGCACAAATCGTTTTTCCCCATCCACAAAAGGTATAATTCTTACGATGAAGTGAGCAAGTATTCCTCATTCGATGGATCGTTGAGTATTAATTGTTGAACCAATATTCCTTGGTTTGAGCAAATATTTATCATCTGAGCAAGTGTTGCTCATGTGATGAATTGTTGAATATTTGATCGTCTGAGCATGTGTTGCTCATCTGATGGATAATTGGCAGCGTGACCAAAATATTAACTAAAGTACCGGTTGTTTAACCGAGCATAATTAATAAGATTAATGACCATGAGGTCGTCGTAAAATTATTAAAGTTGGAATCTGGAATGATTATCCTTGGATTCAGAAACCCTAATTTGATCAATTGATGATCAATTCATGGTTCGTTAGAAGTTTAACCATGGGACGAAAGAGGCAGCGACTACATGGGACCGTGAATCAACCACGCAGTGTCCATATGCTCACGTGAGCAAATACGAAGAACTCCTGAAGAGTTGACGATTTTTTGGTGGAAGAATGATTAAATGCTGGCTTAATCATTTATTCAAAAATGCTCGTCTGAGCCTTAGGTGAGAAAACCTAATTAATGATGACGAGGCGAGGGAACGACCATGGAGTCATGAAACCGGCCCTGGGTTGTCACGTGACCGCCTGACGATCATTTCATGAAAATCCAAAGTGTTTGGAAGAGTTTTGGACCTAATACGAGCAATTGTGCAAATTAGGTCAAAACTGTGAAAATTGATGGGACCGGCTTCCGTGAGCCAAAGAGCCAATCTTGGTCGGTCAAGATAGTGTGCTCGTGTCCCCAAGGCGTTCGCGTCTCAGTCCTGAGAATTTTGATATCTTCTGGCGCGCAATTGAGCATCCATTCGAGAAAATATGCCAAAATTAGGATTTCGACGAAACTGCGGAAAACACCATGAGATGATGAAAAATAATTATAAAATAAGGAATGAGGAGGCGTGGACCGGCGTGGTCAAGGCATGGTCGGCTGGTCGTGACCACGGTCCCTTGGTGCTTTTTCCTTAATTTTATAATATTTTGATGATTTGATGAAAAATTCATGAATTTTGAGAAATTTGATGAATTTAGGGAGTTTCCATGAATTGAAGGAGTTTTCATGAGTTCATGGAAGCAAAATATTAAAATAATAAAAACACGGGCGTGTGGGACCATGGAGGCATGGTCGGCCAGCTATGGACTGGTCCCACGAGTTTTTCATATTTTTTTAATATTTTTAAGTATTTTTGATGATTTGAGGGAATTTTTCCTAATTTGAGAGAAATACCATAAAATCAAAAAATTTGATGAATTCAAGGAAAAATAGGAAAAATAATAATAAAATAATAAAACAAAGGGCGTGTGGGACCGGCTAGGGCATGGCCGGCCGGCTAGTGTCCCGGTCCCACAAGTTTTCATAATTTTATTTTATTTTATTATTATATAATGATTTGTGCAAAAAATACCATGAAATCAATGAGTTTTTTCATGAAATTAGAGAAATAATAATAATAATAAAATAATAAGGAACCGTGGGGTGTGGGGCCGGCTGGGACCAAGGCATGGTCGGTTGGACAATGGTCACGCCCCACACTCCTTTCCTTAATTTTATCTTATTTGTTATGGATTATGGAAGTACCATGAAACCGAGGAGCTTCCTCGAGACGAAGGAGATTTGATCAGATGAGAGAATTTTCATCAAATCATGGAAAATAATAAAAATGTATTAAAAATATAAAACTGGTGTGGAACTGACCACGGCACGGTCGGTAGGTCGTGTGTCCGTGTTCCCAGCACATTGGTCAATATTTTTAATTATTTATTATTTTCTTCTCTATTTTGCATAGGTTCATCGTTTCGTTGTATTTTGAAATACTCGTTCGTGCGGTGACTGTTAGTGTATCATCGTTGAATACGCTTTCACCATTTGAATCGAGGCTTACTTAGAGGTAGCTCAGACGCCCGATTGTTGATTATTTATTACTAATTGTGGAATTCAGTGGAGAATAATTCACAAAACTGAGTAATAAGATGTTTATTATTAATTCATAGGATAAGCTAAGGATTCGACTACGAATTCAGAATAATAAAGTGAGCATTACCATTCCATGGGATCGTACATTCGACCATAGAATCAGAGTAATTAAGATTTATCTATTACCATTTATGAGACCAGTTGTGGATTCGATCATGAAATCGGAGTAATGAGATAATAGTTATTGCTATTCTATGAGATCAAGCTGTGGATTCGATCATAGAATCAGAACAATTGTTTATTGCCATTCCGTGGGACCAGTCGCAGATTCGACCATGGAATAGGAGCAATTGTTATTGTCATTCCATGGGACCAGTCGTGGATTCGACCATGAAATAGGAGCAATTGTTATTGCCATTCCATGGGACCAGTCGTGGATTCAACCATGGAATAGGAGAAATTGTAATTAGGAATAATTAACTTTGTGGCTCTATACTAGCAAAGCAAGTTGTCTAGGAACATTAATTATCCCGATATGAGCTTGTCGGTAAATCATATCCTTTATATAGTCATAGTAAACTCGTTGTTTGTTCCTGAAGACGTTATCGCTCTATACTAGCAGAGCAAGCTGTCTAGGAGTCGTCCATCTCGTGATACTATATAGAAATAATCACTGAAAGTATTCAGTATTCATGAGATATGCCGTTGTCCAGTCGTGAGACTACATATCTACATGTACTCTGAGAGAAAGTACTCTCTGTTGAGAATTCGATGAGAGACCTGTGTCTCGATACTCACGTTTGATTGCTGGATCAGAGTTTCGTATAATTATGAGTGTACGATTTTAGCCCTTGTCGAAAATTCACCATCTACAAGGCTACATCTCTCGGTGTGTTATACTAGCCCGATTGAGATCTCTCGGCGTGTTATACTAGCCCGATTGAGCATATCTGGACTGTCCGCGTCAGTCTCAGAAACAATCACGACCACGCAAGTTGGCCGCATGATTCAACCAGCCTAGACGATCCTCAGCAGGAGCAGGCTATGACCACTAACAAGCCCGTTTATTCCCTGGTCGAATACATGTCATGCTCTCCAAATAGCCACCAAACGCCAGCCTGGAGAAGGATGGTTGAAGCAGCTTGGAGGAAGCTCGTACGAGCAAGACCACCAACGACAATCTCAAAACCAGTCACGGCCGTCCAACTTCGTCGGCATAATTGGACGGCGTGGATTATCCTATGTCCGGCGGGCCCACTCTCTACTTACCTGACCGACTCTCCCAAAGCCTAGTCGTGGAGCAGCGTACGCTCGCCCGAAAGTATGGATGGCGTGATGATTAAAGAGTCGCGGGAGATTCCACTAAGTGTCTTAAATTGATCACGACCATCCTGTAGATGGTGGATTTTCGACAAGGGATAAAATCGTGAACTCATAATTATACGAAGCTCTGATCCAGCAATCAGACGTAAGTATTGAGACTCGGGTCTTTCATCGAATTCTCAACGGAGAGTAGTTTCTCTCAGAGTACATGTGAATATGTAGTCTCACGACTGGACAACGGCATATCTCATGAACACTGAACACTTTCAGTGATTATTTCTATATAGTATCACGAGATGGATGGCTCCTAGACAACTTGCTCTGCTAGTATAGAGCGATAACCTCCTCAGGAACAAACAACGATTTTACCCTGACTATATAAAGGATATGACTTACCGACAAGCTCATATCGGGATAATTAATGCTTCTAGACAGCTTGCTCTGCTAGTATAGAGCAATAAAGTTAATTATTCCTAATTAAGAGCCGTGACATTCACTACTGAATTCCCAGAATAATCTATTATTGTTCATATTCCATGGTCGAATCCACGACTGGTCCCATGGAATGGCAATAACAATTGCTCCTATTCCATGGTCGAATCCACGACTGGTCCCATGGAATGGCGATAAACAATTGATCTGTATCTATGATCGAATCCACGACTTGATCTCATAGAATAACAATAACTATATTATCTCATTACTCCGATTTCATGATCGAATCCACAACTGGTCTCATAAATGGTAACAGATAAAACTTAATTACTCTGATTCTATGGTCGAATCTACGATCCCATGGAATGGTAATGCTCACTTTATTATTCTAAATTCGTAGTCGAATCCTCAACTGATCCTATGAATTAATAATAAACATCTTATTACTCAGTTTTGTGAATTATTCTCCATTGAATTCCACAATTAGTAATAAATAATCAGCAACCGGGCGTCTGAGCTACCTCTAAGTAAGCCCCGATCCAAATGGTGAAAGTGTGTTCAACGACGATGCACTAACAGTCACCGCACGAACGAGTATTTCAAAATACGACGAAACGATTAACTTATTGCAAAATAGGAAGAAAATAATAAATAATCAAATATTGACCAAGGCGCCAAGGGATTGGATTCATTGACTGGCCGACCGTGCCATGACCAATCCCACGCCAGTTTTATATTTTATCATTTTTTTATTAATTTCCTTCATACGATGAAAATCTTTTTATTTGAAAAAATCTCCTTCGTCTCGAGGAAACTCCTCGACTTCATGGCGTGTTCATAAACCCATGAAAATAATATAAAATTAAGGAAAAATAGGGTGGGGCGTGACCATTGGCCAACTGGCCATGCCTTGGTCCCAGCCGGCCCCACACCTTATGGTTCCCCATTATTTTATTATTATTATATTTCCCTGATTTCATGAAAATTCCTTCAAATCATGGTATTTTCAAAATACATAAAAAATAATAATATAAAATTAAGGAAACACGTGGGACCGGGCCCCAGTCGGTCGGCCATGCCTCAGCCGGTCCCACACGCCCATGTATTTTGTTATTATTATTTTTAGGATTTCCTTCATCCCATGAAACTCCTTGATTTCATGGTATTTTCTCTCAAATTAGGAAAATCCCTTCAAATCATGGGAAAATACATTAAAAATACATAAAAATTAGGGAAACTCGTGGGACCGAGCCCTAGCCGTCCGGTCGCGCCTCCACGGTCCCACACGCCCTTGTTTTTATTATTTTGATATTTTTGCTTCCCTGAACTCATGAAAACTCCTTCAATTCATGGAAACTCCCTAAATTCATCAAATTTCTCAAAATTCATGAATTTTTTATAAAATCATCAAAATATTATAAAATTAAGGAAAAGGCACCACGGGACCGTGGCCACGACCGGCCGACCATGCCTTGGCCTCGGCGGTCCCACGCCTCCTTATTCCTTATTTTATAATTATTTTCCATCATCTCATGGTGTTTTCCTCAGTTTCGTCGAAACCCTAATTTTGGCATATTTTCTCGAATGAATGCTCAATTGCACGCCAGAAAATATCAAAATTCTCAGGGCTGAGACGTGGACGCCTTGGGGACACGAGCACGCTATCTTGACTGACTAAGATTGGCTCTTTGGCTTACAGAAGCCGGTCCCATCAAGTTTCACAGTTTTGACCTAATTTGCACAATTGCACGTATTAGGTCCAAGACTCTTCCAAACACTTTGGATTTTCATGAAGTGATCATCAGGCGGTCACGTGACTACCTAGGGCCGGTTTCATGACCCCATAGTCGGTCCCTCACTCTGTTATAATTAATTAGGTTTTCTCACTTAAGGCTCAGACAAGCATTTTCGAATAAATGATTAAACCAGCATTTGATCATTCTTTCACCAACAAATCGTCAACTCTTCAGGAGTTCTTTGTATTTGCTCACGTGGGCATATGGACACTACATGGTTGATCCACGATCCCATGTAGTCACTCCCTCCTTCATCCCATGGTTAAACTTCTGACGAACCATGAATTGATCATCAATTGATCAAATTAGGGTTTCTGAATCCAAGGATCATCATTCCAGATTCCAACCTTAATAATTTTACGACGACCTCATGTCATTAATTTTATTAATTATGCTCGGTTCAACGGCCAGTATTCTAATTAATATTTTTGGTACGCTGCCAATAATCCATCAGATGAGCAACAAATGCTCAGATGATCAAATATTCAACAATTCATCACATGAGCAACACTTGCTCAGATGATGAATATTTGCTCAAACCAAGGAATATTGGTTCAACAATCAATATTCAACGATCCATCAAATGAGCAATACTTGCTCACTTCATTGTAAGAACTATACCTCTGTCTCATGACATGTTCAACTCATGAGTTTCAGAACATCATGTTCAACTCAGTAACTACATGGACTCATCGTCCCATCAAATCACGAAGTCATCAATTGACTAACATACCATGAGACGTCAATCATGTCACTTTGGGGGGATATCACTTAGGGTTTTGGTCTGGCGGTCTACGACACGTGTGTTCAAACACACAATGGAATGTGAGCAAGTCGTGCAATCAGTTGAAGGAATTCACGAGGTAGTGGGTGGAAAATCGAATAAGTCGCCACACGTTGAACAACTGGTTTCAAACACGATCTCCACTTCCCCACTCCTTGATTCCATCAACTGTCACACTTCATGGTGTCTAAAATTCCAGCAATATAAATAAGTCTCTGAATCATGATTGAATCATCAGTATCAACAGTATCATCAATCTCACGTCTCATCGACAACACAAGATCATCAACTAATCAATTGAGAACCTACTCTCAATTGAGCAATTTCAATCATTCAGAGCTTATCATATTCAGAATTCACACACCCACAATCCTTGATTACCATTGATTCCACATATTTCCCAGCTTCCCTCCTACAGATCAACCCATCCTCTCTTGTGACCGAATTTACTCTGGAACGGTCATTGTCTTGATTTATACCGGAGTACTACAGATTGATCTCTCGAATCTAAAGCACCCCCTTTGCAGCGGTGCATCTGTGTGAGGTTTAACATTTCGCTCGGTTCGGGGAGTCTCCTCCGTACGGTCGTCTCCTCAATTCCTTGAAAACCAGCAAATCGTTTTTCCCCATCTACAGATTTGCGACCACAGTGGGATATAATTCTCTCGGTTACAATCTCACAATTTCACAAGATGGTTGATCTCAGGTCAGGTTCAGTTACGAATCCTAACGCAAACCGTGCTAGCACTAGCAACAACAACAATCAGAATATCTCGGAGACAATTCCGACCTCCAACACTGATGGTGGTGACATTACTCCTCCTCACGTCGAAGGTCATCCACTGTCCGGACGACACCCTGAAGAAGTCAAAGGAAATCCACCACCTACCATTGCTTGATCAGACCCTTGCAAAGAATCAGACTGACATTACTGCTGCACGGAAGGAGTTGTGTAATTATCTTAAAACTCTTACTGACAAGATGTCAGAAAAAACTCAAGAGAAGGGAAAGGAGAAGGAGAAATCCTCAGACGACGATCCTGAAGTTATTCCGATCCATACAGTAGAAGACGACGAAGTCCGCAAAACTTCTGCAGACAACTCATCAGCGAAGGGATCATCGAACTTCATTACTTGCGAGGATATGGATCACCTCTTAGAGAACCATGGAAAAGGCAAGATATCGCATGACCATCTTCATCAACCTCCTTATCATGCCGCTACGCAGAGGATTCCACTCCCCAAAGGTTACGTTTCTCCAACTTTCACCTTGTATGATGGAACTGGCAATGCCCGGGAACATGTCTCTCGTTTTCTCGAAGCTCTGGGATAACATGAAAATAATCATGTCGTTCGTCTCAAGGAATTCTCAAAATCTCTGAAAGGCAGGGCATACACCTGGTATAACAACATCATACCAGGGACCATCAACAATTGGGGAGAAATGGTTAACGCATTCTACATAAAATACTTCTTCATGTCAGAACAAGTCACCCTCTCCGAGCTTGGAAGAATGTTTCAGAGGGTCAGTGAAAATACCAATGATTATGTGAAAAGGTTCAGAGTCCAAGCCCTGGATTGTCATGACCCAAACGTCACGGAGCAACAATTGGTGGACTTGTGCATCAATGGCATGCTCCCGGTCTACAGGGCCTTGCTGGAGAATCTTCGATTCCAGACTTTCTCAGAGCTTCACGAAGCTGCGAAGAGGTCAGCAACCACTGCACCCGCTCTTTTGGAAAGAACAAAGTCTACAAAGACTGAGGATTCAAAAGACACTCAAGAAAGAAGGCGTTTGATCAACAAGCAGTACAACCTGCAACCTTCAACAAATGCTGTCACAGAAGGGAGTAAGCGAAAAACAGAACCACAACACAAGCAGACTTCCTCCACCCCTTCAAAGGCACACAAGAAGGAGAATTCGAAAGTCCCTCCTCAGCATACGGAAGATCCAGAAGCACCCGATTTTCCCTGTTCAATGGAAGAAGTTAATGAACTACTCGATGCCTGGATCCAAGATGGTGCAATCAAATTGCCTTATGTCAAGAAGGAACCAACTGAAGACGCCATGGAAAATCCTTGGTATTTCCGCTTCCATAGATACGTCAGCCATCCCACAAGTGATTGCAAAATTTTGAAGCGCATATTCAAAGAAAAGGTCGAATCAGGAGAGCTCAACCTGGGGACTAAGAGAGTACACAAAAACCCCATCCCAGTCCGAACTTTTACCATCTCTGAACCTCCTGTCAAGGAAGCGGTCCAATCTCTGATCGAACATGTTTGCGAGTTGTTGTATCTTTCGAAATTTCAAAGGAAAGACATGTTTGCTGCACTGAACCACATCGTGTCCGGAAAACGCCTGCTGATCCAAGAGACCGACACCGAACCTTCAGCCACCGACACCGAAATGTATGACTGGGGACTGCTCACCACAGTGCACATTAAACGAAATGAGTTCAAGAGGGCGTTCGTCGATGTCGGTACCGCCGTCAACATCATCCCTTTGAAAACTCTTAGAGCTGCTGGTATTACTTGACGGGAAGCCACCCACGCTCCCACAGTAATCAGGGACCACGAAGGAATCTCCAAAGACGCATACGGCTTCATCACTCTCAAAGTTACGGAAAGATTGATACTGAGGCCAAGTTTTTCATAATCCAGGAAGACCCTGGATACGACATGGTCCTTAGAAGAACTTGGATTCATGTTGGAAGGATAACGATGCCTTCAACACATCCTGTCATCGACAAGGATTCCGAGTCAGAAGACGAAGCAGAGAACGCACCACCGTTTGAGCATCTGGAAGAAGTAAAAACTCTGATGGGACTTATGCAGGAACTTGGAGATGATCCGCACACCTTTGTCAGAAGGTTTCGAGCTCAGGCAAGTCTTATTCCTCCTCATGCTCCAATATTTCCAATATTCAGATATGCTACTATGGTCCAGAGACTTCTCCCCATGAACAATTTAGCAGTCATCAAAATCGACGAGTGGGTAACTTCATTGCAGCAATATTACACCCAATGGTTGGGTTCAGAACTTCTTCAAATCGATCACTCCATCGAGAGGTTTATTGTTGAAGACCTGGCTAAGCATGATCAACACTATGCTGGATACTCTCTTCCGCGCGAGTGTCCATATGTGCCACAATCGTGGAATTCCGTCAAACAGGGAATTCCAAATCAGCGGAAGATATTCAAGGAACGATTGACCAAGCCTAACAAATTTCATGAAGGAGACCTGGTTCTCAAATCAGTTCAGCGCGGTCTTCATTCTACAAGGAACTCCAATTGGGAAGGACCATTCATGGTCGCTAAGTCCGTGACCGGAGGATACTACAAATTGATCAACACAGATGACAGAACCCTGCCAGTAATTCACGAAAATTGGCTCAAGGCGTTTATCTGAAATTATTGGACATTTGAGGTATTGGGCGTTTGAAGCATTCATGGCGGTTGGATTTAACATTTAGGATTTTCTTTCATTTATATTTCAATTCCTCCAAAACGTTTGCAATACTTGCAATTAGTATTTGAATTCAGCGATTTATCAAAATTCATATTTCGTAAAAAAAAAAAATCTCTATCAAATCTACAAGAAAATCCCTAACCATCAGTCAATCCAAAACCATCTAAATATTAAAACCAAGTATAAACCTCACATCTCTCAGAAGTTCAAGAGATAATCAAAGGAAATCAGCAAGAAAAGGCTTTCGCTCATCAGCATCCTTCAAGATTTGCAAGGCCGCCCTCTCCTTGTTCAACTCCTCGGTCAGCTTGGAAATCTTGTCCTCCTTATCCTTCACAGAATCATTGGGAAAGGGTATGTTCTTCTCACATGAATCCTTGATAACGTTTATTTGCTTACGAAGCCATTTCACGTTGAGGCCAAGTCTCTCTGAATTCTCCAAGTTAAACTCCCAATCAAAGAGTATATATGGAGTCACAGTATTCCTAGGTCTGGCACGCATATCACTCACGACACGCAAGATAACGCCTACTTGCATGGTTAAAGCATAAGCACGCCCAGGATTCCTGTCAATGATCATGTGGCCAAACTTCTTCCATATGGTCTCGTACAAGCGTGCATATTCAATGGGAACGTTGAATCCACCGATCAGTTCATGATATGGGAGTGAAGTGTCAAATGGAAGATCAAAAGAAACTCCTGAAGTTGGATATTCATACACTATTATACGGTTCTCATTCACTGGAGCGGCTTCCACAACCAAAGCAATAATTCCTTCAGTATTCTCCGTTGCTGTCTCGGTTTCTCCTATCACTGAGACAACAACCATCTGGGTTTCCATAACATCAGTAGCGACCTTATCATGGCCTTGAAGTGCAGGGATGGTTGTCTCTTCATCAATAACTCCAGAATGGTTAGAGTTATCATCGTTGGCTCCAGTATCATCAACTTCGATATTTAGCACCTAATACGAAGATTACATGAGGTTGGACTCACGGATCCAAAGGAGATTATGAAACACAGTATACAATCAAGGAAACATCATCAAGGTTCATCATAATACATTCAAGTCAAGAGCAAATAACATAAAAGTCATGAAAACACGTTTTACGATGAGTCCGTCTGAAGAAACTGAACTTGCTATGTACTAAGAGACGAACTGGGAGAAATATACAAGGATTTTTAGGATGGGTCATATACCATTCTCTTCGTATGGATGTCCTATACGACATGTCAAAATATCATGACAATCCGATGAACGAGCAAGTAGATGTGTCTAAAATATCAAGTGAAGCGCAATCTGAAAAAGTCCTGGAAGTCTCCTGAAAGTTTACTATTTTGCCTTTTTCAGGCCCTGAACGTGCTCAAAACTTAAAAATCTTCTACGTTAAAGCTTGGAAATTTTCCGGGCATGAATTTGCACATGCAGATCATCAAAATCTGATTCCGGACGAAGATTCTACGGCATTTTTACTAAAAACTGGGTTCCGAATTTTCTGACGACGAAATTTGACTACGTTTTCATATAACACATGGATTCACATTCATTCATTCAAAAATCAGCACTTTTATGCTTCCATGAAGAAGGTACAGAGTCTATGCTTACTTGAGGGGTATCCAAAGCATTCAAGGAGTTGGGATTGTCCGTGTCAACGATGGGAGGATCATTACTTCCATTCAGCTCCAAATCCTTAGCACCGCCTGTGTCTCTATTTTCAAGAGATGGTCGAGTGGCAGCACTTTCCATCTCCATAATGACATCCTCCTGGGAATATTCTCAAACAATTAGCATTTCATCAATAAAGCATCATAATCGAACATGTGAAGATATACTTACAGCTTCTCCTTCATCGCTCAAGTCAGGAATTGCTTGCTCAAAGGCGGAGAGCCGAAGACCATCAATACTTGATGGAGAAAAATTCTGCAATGGAATAACAATATCGGTTTCAAGATCCTAATAATATGGGCGAGAAAGAGGAGGGAAATATTGGAAACTTACCAAAGCACCAATTTGGGACTTTACGGTATTAAGTAACAGCTTATAACCTTTATGCCTGCCTTCTCCGCCATGAATAACCGCCTCAGTCTCTGAGAAATCTACACCGATTCGAGGTCATATATTACGACCGTCCTGTGGTGAAATCCAGTAATATAATCAGAATACAGTTCTTATAATTTCGTGAAGATTATATGAAGAAACATACCTGAGAGCATCTTGGACACGACTTTCGTTTATCACCGGAAAGATACTTCAATCTTGGTCGACTTGAAATCATCTCAGCCGAAGGAAGATCCTTGAATGGAGGTCTGGGAAATCTTACAAAGCCACGCAAACGCCCGAGTTGCTGATCCCAGAATTCTACATAACCTGGGGTTACATAGGCGAATCTATCAGAACCAGGAAACCAGTAGCTACTCCCTTCCACGTGAGTATGATCCAAATGAGTCCTGAGTTGCTCAACTAATGGCTTCCTTCTCCGTATGGTTGGAACACACTGATCCATACCCATTTGTGGAGCTGCTCTATCAATATTATACTCTTCCACTGAAAGCTCTCCAAACGTGGCTGATAGCAGATGACCAGGGGTGCAACTCAACATGAAAGATCTTTCGTCATCACTCAGATTCGCACCAGACGTCGAACTCGTTCTTTCTCCAGTATTGAAAGTCATCGGCTGAGAAACATAATCAGGGACTGGCACCCACGGTCGAAAATTGAACTCAGATTCTTCATCTAACACATCAATGAAGCGTATTTTAGAACGAGGTTGCTTTGTGGACCAACACGTGATCCTAGCGTTATCTTTCTCAGGGAAAGTATGGCGCGCATCAGTATTCGGTCCTTGCAGAACATTACGTGGAGTAGGTGCATATTTTTTAAAGTGCTCCCACATCAAAGCTTGAAGAAACATCGTGTTGGCATAACACTCAATATTCATGGAGACGTTCGACACACTGGAGTCTATAATCAAGGAGTCCAGGTTATAATACAAGGAGCCTAAGAATCACCTTGAGCCATCTTAATAGCAAAGGGAATCACAAAAGGCTTCAACAAGTTTACACTGTCTTCAAAAACGTCTCTGGAAAACCATAAACACAAGAAAGCAACAATGGGTAACATATTGTCGATAGGTTTATCGGAAACCTCGTCTTTGGGACACAAGTGTGTCAACCAGGAAGCATAGCATCCTTTACTACCAGCCTTATTCGCTTTCTCCATTGCAGTTGTCAAGACATGAGAAACGACAGTCTCCTCATTTGAAAGATCCCCAGGAAGATTGCCCGTGACGGGAGATGCATCAGAGCCGCCACGTCTTCCAAGGTAATTGCAAACTCTCCCCACCTACATATGAAAGTGTGAGTGGGAATGCACCAGCGAGCAAACATAGCCACAATACCACTTGCGTCATGATAAATGAACAACTCTCCAGAAGCTTGAATAGCTCTCGTCACCTGCGCCTGGTCGAGCATAGTCCTCACATGAGGAAAACCCAACATATTCCTCGCCCAGCCGGCAAATTTCTCCAAAGGTCGTCGAGAAAGCTTAAACTCTATGATTGATGAGGTGTAGATCCCTCGTTCAAGACAAAATCGAATCACTGTCTTAGGAGTCACCAATTTCTTCTGAGTAACAGTTCTGGGATTTATCAAAAGACGATACACTGGGGATTTCAAATGTTGCTCAGCTCCCGGAATATCTTTTTCAAAAAATGCATCATCTATGTTCGGGACATTCTTAATCCCAGGGATTTCGTCTTCGTGTCCCCCAATGGAAGTTTCATCCATGCATGTCTCATCTCTGGAGATACCATCATCAACACACATCTCTTCCCTCAAGGCGTCGTCAGCTTGGGAATTGGTCATCTTTGCTGAGTAGCTGAAAATTCTACTTCAGTATGCCGTCCAGATATAAATCAAGGAAATACAAGCAAAAATGGTAACTCTTAACTCTTACCTTTTATACTTCCACTAACAATAGTGATAGTAATGCTAGAGTTAACACCTCAAAATCGTTCGTCTCTTCGAAAACTGCAAAACGAACGAAACTTTATTTAATTTCCGAAACTGATTTTTCATGAAATCACGGACACAATTTTCATAATGTGAGCATTCACACAACTGACCTATGAAGTTTATAGCAATAAAATATTTCATCATAAATATATCGTCTATCTTCGAAGGTTCCACAAAACACACGCTTTGATTTTTTTCGAAAAAAGCAGCAATTAATGCAACTTGCATACATAAATTCTCAAGGATTTTTATCTAATGAAAACAAATTCATGAAAACAAAATATACCATCATATTTTGCACAGTATATGTCACGTCTGCATATAAAAAAAAAAAAACTATTTTTCCTTCGTATCGTCGTTATTTGTCTTTAAAACGAAGGATTATTTCATAAATATTGTGAAAGCTCACATCTCATACATATGATAAAGTTTTGTATTTACATGAAAGCTTATAAGAAAATTTTTATCACTGAACACAAGTTCATCATATGAATTTTCCTTCGAGTCGTCGTAATTTGTCTTTAAAACGAAGGATTATTTCGATTTCGAGAAAATTTACTCCTTTTATGATAAACCGTGGCACACATGAAAGCTCATACACTAAGTTTTATCACTGGACCTAGGTTCATATACTAAAAAAAAATCTCTCCTAAATCAGGGATTATAGTTAGTTTTAAAAACTAACGATCGAACTAACATACGTTTTCAAAAACGAGAGTTTTTTCATAAAACTCACACTAATATACACACATGTATATAACTTCATCATGATCAAAGCATGAACAACCCATGATACTCATGGACATCAGCAAAAAAAAAAAAACAACAACACACCTGGGCGAGTTGGCCGGAAGTTGGCCGGCGGCAACGGCGGCGGCGGTCGGACGGGGGCGAAGCTCCGACAATTTTTTTTCCTCCACTCGCTGCTGACGTGAAGGTGATGGAGAGGTGATGGAGGTGCTGGCCGTGTGTGTGTGAAGGAGAAATAAAAAAAAGAAAAGGATTAATTCCTCTTATACCAAATTTTATTTCCAAAACCTAATTTCACAAGGATTTCCTTATTGGGCCCGGCCCGCAAATCCTAAACGACCAAGGTTCCGTCGTCCAAACCAGCGGTTCAATACCAATTTATGCTCACTAAATGACACTCCAATCATGACATTGAAGCCTTCATCAAGACGTGGTCTGCTCATGCTCACTAAAAGGAAAAGGAAAAGGCACCACAGGACCGTGGCCACGACCGGCCGACCATGCCTTGGCCTCGACGGTCCCACGCCTCCTTATTCCTTATTTTATAATTATTTTCCATCATCTCATGGTGTTTTCCTCAGTTTCGTCGAAACCCTAATTTTGGCATATTTTCTCGAATGAATGCTCAGTTGCACGCCATAAAATATCAAAATTCTCAAGACTGATTCGCGGACGCCTTGGGGACACGAGCGCGCTATCTTGACCGACCAATATTGGCTCTTTGGCTTACAGAAGCCGGTCCCATCAAGTTTCACAGTTTTGACCTAATTTGCACAATTGCACGTATTAGGTCCAAGACTCTTCCAAACACTTTGGATTTTCATGAAGTAATCATCAGGCGGTCACGTGACTACCTAGGGCCGGTTTCATGACCCCATGGTCGGTCCCTCACTCCGTCATAATTAATTAGGTTTTCTCACCTAAGGCTCAGACGAGCATTTTCGAATAAATGATTAAACCAGCATTTGATCATTCTTTCACCAGCAAATCGTCAACTCTTCAGAAGTTTTTTTTATTTGCTCATGTGGGCATATGGAAACTACGTGGTTGATCCACGGTCCCATGTAGTCGCTCTCTCCTTCGTCCCATGGTTATACTTCTGACGAACCATGAATTGATCATCAATTGATCAAATTAGGGTTTCTGAATCCAAGGATTATCATTCCAGATTCCAACCTTAATAATTTTACGACGACCTCATGGTCATTAATTTTATTAATTATCCTCGGTTCAACGACCAGTATTCTAATTAATATTTTTGGTACGCTGCCAATAATCCATCAGATGAGCAACACATGCTCAGATGATCAAATATTCAACAATTCATAACATGAGAAACACTTGCTCAGATGATGAATATTTGCTCAAACCAAGGAATATTGGTTCAACAATCAATATTCAAAGATCCATCGAATGAGCAATACTTGTTTTCTTCATCGTAAGAACTATACCTCTGTCTCATGACATGTTCAACTCATGAGTTTCAGAACATCATGTTCAACTCAGCAAATACATGGACTCATCGTCCCATCAAATCACGAAGTCATCAATTAATTAACATACCACGAGACGTCAATCGTGTCACTTTTGGGGGATATCACTTAGGGTTTTGGTCTGGCGGTCTATGGCACGTGTGTTCAGACAGACGATGGAATGTGAGCAAGTCATGCAATCAGTTGGAGGAATTCACGAGGTAGTGGGTGGAAAATTGACCAAGTCTCCACACGTTGAGCAACTGGTTTCAAACACGATCTCCACTTCCCCACTCCTTGATTCCATCAACTGTCACACTTCATGGTGTCATGGTGTCTAAAATTCCAGCAATATAAATAAGTCTCTGAATCATGATTGCATCATCGGTATCAACAGTATCATCAACCTCTCGTCTCATCGGCAACACGAGATCATCTACTCATCAATTGAGGAACTACTCTCAATTGAGCAATTTCAATCATTCAGAGCTTATCATATTCAGAATTCACACACCCACAATCTTTGATTATCATTGATTCCACACATTTCCTAGCTTCCCTCCTACAGATCAACCCATCCTCTCTTGTGACCGAATTTACTCTGGAATGGTCATTGTCTTGATTTAGGCCGGAGTACTACAGATTGATCTCTCGAATCTAAAGCACCCCCTTTGCAGCGGTGCATCTGTGTGAGGTTTAACATTTCGCTTGGTTCGGGGAGTCTCCTCCGTACGGTCATCTCTTCAATTCCTTAAAAACCAGCAAATCGTTTTTCCCCATCTACACATCCAACTTCACCGGCATGTTTGGATGGCTTAGATCAAGCCTATGACCGTGGGACAGGTGCACACATGTTCACCGCCGGCCCAACGTGGGCCCCACACGATCGGCCTCCCCAAAGGAGGAGCATAACATGAAAAACCGATTGGTTGAAGTTGCACGGGCGTGAACTGTACAAAACCCTAATTAGGGTTTGCGGCATGTTACATGTGTCGCTAATCGATCACGAGCGTCCATCTTCACAAGCTTGGATGGAGGGTGTAGATATAGACTTAAAAGGTCCTGAGCATGTCAACATGATCATTGTGATCCCGTCTACACGCATGACCGATCGGATTAGGCCAACCATGGCCTAGCTCCCCGAAACACGTGCCCAAACTAGGTATGTTGCGTGGTTTCCAATTCTTTTGTGGCAATGGATTTCTACCGCAAACCTATCTCAACCACTCAACCTTGTTAGTCAAATTGAGCGGCTTAGGTCACATCTTCATGGGACAGTGAGGTACGGACATGTACACCGGCAAGCCGTTGTGGATGGGGAAAAACGATTTGCTTGTTTTTAAGGAATTGAGGAGACGACCATACGGAGGAGACTGTCAATATTTCGATTAGCAATCTGTATATACTAACTCCAATATACTTTCTAGAGAATCAACTAGACAGTCAGACTCAATCTAGATAAAAGTATACCAAAGAGTCAATATCTCAATCTCTCGATTTGATTTATACTCAAGCAAATGGAAATATGTGAGTCTTTATCAAATAAAAGAGAGACAACTTGGATGGTACCAAAGACCAATATCCAAGTGTCAATCAATTTAAATCAACAACCAAAGGTTGGATATTCTAATTGATTGATCTTAACGCACAACCTGTGATATTTCAATTATATAAAAAAATATAATGCGGAATAGAAATAACACAGACACCAGAAATTTTGTTAACGAGGAAATCGCAAATGCTGAAAAACCCCTGGACCTAGTCCAGATTGAACACCACACTGTATTAAGCCGCTATAGACACTAGCCTACTACAAACTAACTTCGGTTTGGACTTGTTGATGGTGGATTTTAGTTCAGGTCTAAAATTGTAAAACCAAATTTAATGCGTTGACATCCTGCAAAGGATAAAGCCGTTTGATGATGTGCTGACATCCTGCAAAGGGAAAAGCCGTTTGATAAGTGATGAGTACCTCTTCACTTTATTTATTCGAAGCAATTCAATAAATACACAAAATTCACCCAGAATAGTGCGTGCAACAGCAATCCCAAATATTCTGTGAATTTTTTAGCATTATTAATTAATGCACTATTTGCCTAGTATTTCCTGTGTTGTTCTCAGCCAAACTCTTATTATTAGCATGACATGACGACTGAGTTCTCACTCTCAGCAGAGTAACATGAATCTCCAAGTGTCAATTTTGAGATGTGCACGAAATACCCGTACATGCTACATCACTCTTTAAAGAGAGTCTCGCATCGACGCGCTTTGGTTAGCCGATCGAGCATGCTTAATTTCCTTAAGGGAATCTGGACTGTCCATATCAGTCTCAGAAACGATCACGGTCACGCAAGTTGGCCGCGCAATTTAACAAGCCTAGACAAACCCTGGCAAAAATAGGCAATTGTTGTGATGACCACCGACGGGCCCACTTATGCCCTAGCGGGTCGAACAATCACCATACTCCCCCAGCGCCATCAAACGCCAAACCAAAGTTGAGTGGCCCCGCTGTTTTCGGAGAAGATCGATGAGCATAAATTGTTCAGGGAAGTCTTAAAACCATCACAACCGTCCAACTTCACCAGCCTGGTTGGACGGATTAGATCATCCCATGAATAATCAGGGAAGCGTTAAACGTTGGCGGACCCACTTATCCTTCACCCGATCGGTTTTCTCATGGCGAGGTCGTGGAGCAATGAAACGATTGTTCAAACCATGGCAGGCGTGATATTTATAAGGGTTGCGGAATTCCACTAGTGTCTTAAAATCGATTACAACCATCCAACTTAACCAGCCTATTTGGATGGCTTAGATCGTATTTAGGACCATCAGGAAGGTGCACATACGTTCACCATTAGCCCAACATGGGCCCCACGTGATAGGTCTCTCCAAAGGAGGATCACGGCATGCCAAACCGTTTGTCCAAAGTCACGCATACGTGACTGATTCAAAACCCTAATTAGGGTTTGCGGCAATGCACATCGTAGTTCGATCGTGACCATCCATCTTCGCCAGCCTAGACGGAGGGTGTAGATATAGACTCAAGAGGTCCCAAGGATGTCAACATGATAACCGTGGGCCCACCTTTGTGTGTGACCGTCCGGCCTATGCAGACTAAGGCCTGGCGCCTCGAAACGCACGCCCAAAGGTGGCATGCCACACGGCTTTTAAATCTTTGCGGCAATGTATTTCTGTCGCAAATCGACAACGACCACTCATCTTTGTCGGTCAAATTGAGTGGCCTAAATCGAATCTTTATGGGACCGAGAGGTGTAGGCATGCACGCCGGCAGGCCGTCTCCACGCTGGTCGGTCCCACCAAAATTAGCGCCCATGCTTGGATTCGATCAAGCCAAAGAGGGGATGTTACGCATCTCTAAAAACCCTAAAATCTATCAACGGCAGCAAATATGTGACGTAAATCACCTCGTCCGTCCAACTTTGCCAGCTTGGTCGGACGGCTTGGATTAAAAGTTAGGCGATCAATGAAGCGCCTCAATGATTACCATCCGCCACTCTGTCACAAGGAGTGATCGACCAAATGATGGCCCGCCTACGCGGCCTCCAAACGATCACTCGAAGATGGTTGGACATGCTGTCATTTTAAGACGCTTAATCTGCGACTTACTCGATCAAGCTTTAAAACAGTGATGCTTTATGCATATCGATTGTTTTAAGCCGCTTGCTTTAAAACGATGCATTACATGCATCGAACATGCACGATATTTCACGAATATCAAATCCTTAAATAACTTAGTTATTTAACCTAATAACACCTATGCTATTTCTTGCGGCGGGTCCACGACTCGACCCACTCATTCTAGACATCAAACATGTCACAAACTGGGGGATACTTACTGGGGTATTGGTCTGGCGGTTTACAGCGTGCGGCGTGCAACACGCCCATTACGAGAACGTGTCAGGAAGCATGGACGGTTAACGATGATGAGGGAAGTGGACAAAGGCGTGATCGTGTGACAATCACCTACACGACCCCACTACTCCATCACTCAACTTCCTCCACTTCCTACGAGATGAGGATTGCGCTCAAATGACTTGTATAAATAGGTTCTTCGACCTATCTTCAAACAACACAGAAAAAACCAAGTGTTGTCATCAGTATCCAGAAAATACCCAGAACTGATAGCTTACATTATGCAAGCCAGTTCAACATTCTGATACAAGTCATAAACAACCAACACCTTCATAATCCCAACACCTTCTTCGCTTCTCTACCTAAGATCAACCCCATCTTCTTCACTTTGTGACCGAAGCAAGTCTGGAACGACCATTTCTTGGTTTAGGCCAGAATTGTAAAGATTGATCTCCTGAATCAAAAGCACTCCCGTGCAGTGCATTTGTTTAGGGTTTAGATTCGTTTCTCATCTACACACCCAAATTTACCAAAATTAGTAGAAACAGTTTTCACCCATAAATAATTGGCGACCACAGTGGGAGATTAATCTCTCGGTTGTGAAGTCAATTTCTTCAATACCCAATCCCATTTGGCTGATTTCAAAATGGTTGGTCTTAGGACTCCCCCAACAATTTCAAATCCCGGTCGAAGTTCCTCCAATGAAGTTACCCCTCTTCCCAACGGTGTATCTGATGGTGTAACCGGAAGAATCCCAACATTGATCGAGTTAGCACGGGTGCAGGAGATTCACACGAAGAACATGGACCTGGTCAAAGAAACAATAAGCGACATACTCGATCTCTTTATCAAGATGATATCAGATATGAGCGGTTCTCATGTCACGGAGATTTCTACACTGGGGACTGATCCTCGCAACGATCCTCCTCGAGTCAATAGTTTCACTATGAACCATAGTACAGTGGATCAGGAAGCGGCTTCTCTAGTGGAAAGTTTATGCGAACTTTTAGACCTCTCGAAGAATCAGCGGGAGGAGACGTTTGCTGCAATCATCCAGATAACCCTAGACGTGCATTTAACTCCTTTTCATCCAGAAGCCTCAAAAACACCAGAGATGTTTGTGAATAATGTCACATTTACAGAAGAAGACATGATGGCGGAAGAAGGTCACAACCGGGCCCTACACGTTACCGCACGCATCAAGGATTCAGATTTCAAAAGGCCCTCATCGACATGGGGGCATCTTCGAACGTGATTACTCTCAAGACACTCAGGACGGCCAAGGTTCAACCAAGCAAGATCGTGCGACAGCCTACCACGATGAAAGACTTTGAAGGAAACCAAACCAACACGTACGGGTATGTCAATCTAAATATATCTGTAGGGCCCGTCCAATCAAAGGTGAAATTCGAAGTCATAGAAAAGGAGCCGGACTACCATTTGATACTAAGGAGACCATGGATTCATGACAATATGATCGTCCCCTCGACGTATCACCAATGCCTGAAGACTATGCTGAACAAAGAAGTCTTTCGTATTCCTACATCATTGTCTCCTTTACGCACCAATATCTGGAGCGGAATTATTTGAACCAAAAGAAACTCTGCGGGAAAAATCATACAAAGTTCATTGCACCCCACTCCCCACGTGGGCGTCAATCCAGGAAGAGGACCGACTTGCATCATTGAAGGCTAAGTCCCACGATGCATCTTTGCTGACAAGACGTACCAATTCTTCTTCATCATGTGAAGCCACGACCCACGCTCACACTAAGAGGGAGCGGACTTTTGTGGCGAGCCGTGATCAAAAACAGAAAACCGTGTACCGACGCCGCTGTTAGTAATTAACAGAGGAGACTGTTACCCACTCTCTCCGCCCAACGAATGATACAACAACGACGAGCCATAATAAGAAGTGTTAGATGCTCCACGATAGCTGCAACATGGCACCAATTCCACAACTGATGAGCTTGAAATCTTTAACATCTGGAATGAGGAATCTCCTAGGACTATCTCCACCAGCTCAACCTTGTGTACAGATGAACACACGAAGCTCGTGGAACTTCTCAAAGAGTACCAGGACATATTCGCTTCGACGTATGAAGAAATGCCCGGTTTAGATGAAAAATTGGTCACCCATCATCTATATGTCATACCCGGATCCAAGCCGGTTAAACAGTCTCCGAGGAAGTTCGGACACGAGGTAGAAGAGCAAATCAAGACTGAGATTCAGAAGTTGCTAGCTGCTGGCTTCATCAAACCCATTCATCATCCAACCTGGTTGGCTAATGTGGTTCCGGCAAAAAAAGAAAAATAGACAGATAAGGTGATGTGTGGATTTCAGAGACTTGAACAGATGCTTCCCCAAAGATGATTTTCCTCTACCTAACATCGACATGTTAGTGGATGCCACCAGCGGACACGGCGTGTTCTCCTTCATGGATGGATATAGCGGCTACAATCAGATAAGGATGTATGAGCATGATGCGAGTAAGACAGCTTTTCGAACTCCTCTCGGAAATTTTTATTATACTGTAATACCATTTGGTTTAAAGAATGTCGGTGCAACGTATCAACGCGCTATGACGGCAATATTCCACGACATGATGCGTAAGCAAGTTGAAGACTACGTGGATGATATAGTAGTAAAATCAGAAGCTCGGGCGACCCGCAGAGGAGTCTTACGACAAGTGTTCGAGTGCTGTTAATACAAGTTGAAGATGAATCCTTTGAAATGCGCTTTCGGTGTTTCTTCAGGCAAATTCCTGGGGTTTCAGGTGACTGCTGAGGGAATCAAAATGGACCCATCCAAGACCCAAGATATCCTCATGATTCCGCCTCCGCGAACTGTGAAGGAACTCCAAGGCTTCATGGAAAAGGTGAACTACATTCGACGTTTTATACCTGGTCTATCCCAGCTTGTTGCTTCATTCACCCCCTTGCTGAAGAAATGATCAAGTTCCGTCTGGACCGCACTACAACATGAAGCGTTTCGGAAGATTCAACGAATATTGTCATCTCCAAATCATCATAAAGGGTTATCCTATTATGTCATCCCGGACGAGAGCGAGCGCGAGACATCTTCAGATCTACTGAAGCCGACATCTCAAGGGAGCAACCTCAAGAAGATAGCGATGTCCGCAACATCAATGAGAGACGCTTTCAGAATTTCGTCTCCCGTAGAAGAAGTAGTTGTGTTACCAAAGGAGATTGCACCTGGGACTTAAGAGGTACATACAGATTCTCCATGAAAAAAGCTTCATCATATTTGCAGAGCCTATTAGTTAAGTCATTGATATGAAGGAACTTCCCTACTCCTCAAAGACACGATCCAAAGGTGATAATGGCAGAGGAGTGTGACTGGGAACTGCTTAGCACTGCCCATCTCAAAGATGGCGAATTTAGAGAGATGTAAGCACCCTATCATTATGATTCCAAGATGTCCAAAGACGAGGATATACTCAAGAGAGCATACGTATTGTCAAAGACCAATGATATTCCTGGACGTCTATAAAAACGCAACGAAGATGTAAAGACGGCCTCATGAACCCAGCGTGACAACGTCCATCAAGTCGAAGGCTCAGTGGATACTCATGGGCAGGGGACTGTCTCCCTCTTTTTCATTCCATGAGGCAACATCAAGGAAGCTATCGGTTCCATCATTAGATTCTCCCTCGAGACAATCTCTACCACTATATGAAGACCGCCAAGTTCGTGCCCGCATCTATCACACCTCTTCCTGCCAGTCACTTCTGAGCACAGCTGCAGCTAAGAACCGTTGTTCGTTTGTTGATACCAGTGCCCGAGCTTCAACATAACAACAACCACTACGGACAGAGGTAATCCGAACTTCTGCATATTTTATTTTCCCACGGAGAAGTAATAGAGTCATGGAGGAGAGATGGCGATATCTTTATTATGGTAAACTCACCGACCATACAAGATAGAACAATATAAATCACGCTTGGGGACTAAGGCTCAGCATGAGATTCCTTCGCCGTCAGTAAAGGACTTCTTCAACACAAAAGAGATGGTCAATCAAGGAGCATGTAATTTGCAAGGGAAAATTAAACTGAAGAAGAAGCCGCTTCAACGCTCTCTCCGGGAGTCGCCCTCCAGAAGCTGCTTCAACGCTCTCTCCAGAAGCCACTTCGACGTTCGCTTCAAAAGATGCTTCAACGCTCTCTCCAGAAGAAGAATTTGCTTCAAAGCTCTCTCCATAAGAAGAAGCCACTTCAACTCTCTCTCCAGGACCCGCCTCGACGTTCGCTCCAGAAGCTGCTTCAACGCTCTCTCCAGGAGCCGCCTTGACGTTCGCTTCAGAAGCTGCTTCAACACTCTCTCCGGGACCCGCTTCGACGTTCGCTCCAGAAGCTGCTTCAACGCTCTCTCCGGGAGCCTCCCTCCAGAAGTTGCTTCAACGCTCTCTCCAAAAGCCGCTTCGACGTTCGCTTCAGAAGCTTCAACGCTCTCTCCAGAAGAAGAAGCCGCTTCAACACTCTCTCCAGAAGAAGAAGCCACTTCAACGCTCTCTCCAGAAGAATAAGCCGCTTCAACGCTCTCTCCAGGACCCGCATCGACGTTCGCTCCAGAAGCTTCTTCAACGCTCTCTCCAGGAGCCGCCTTGACGTTCGCTTCAGAAGCTGCTTCAACACTCTCTTCGGGACTCGCTTCGACGTTCGCTCCAGAAGGTGCTTCAACGCTCTCTCCGGGTTCCGCGTCGACGTTCGCTCCAGAAGCTGCTTCAACGCTCTCTTCAGGAGCCGCCTCGACGTTCGCTTCAGAAGCCGCTTCAACGCTCTCTTCAGGATCCGCCTCGACGTTCGCTTCAGAAGCCGCTTCAACGCGGTCTTTTAAGGATATTACTCATGATAGGGCTCGTCCTCATAAGAGTCGGGGATTACGACATCGTCATGAATAGTTTGAGAATCCAACCAACCATATGCCTGATCTACCTGGGGCCAACCGACATCATGTTAGGGGAACGCTCACCTGGACGCCTCTTGAACGTGACATGCTCCAAGGACAGGACGACCCATCTCTCCTGGTAACATCTAACTTTGTCTCATAAGTTTTATCTTTATTTGTCACCATCTAATGCCTACCCCACAATAATGCAACCATTATGTGCTAGGCAGGGGACTTAATATTGATGGTGGATTTTAGTTCAGGGCTAAAATTGTAAAACAAAATTTAATGCGCTGACATCCTGCAAAGGGTAAAGTCGTTTGATAATGCGCCGATATCCTGCAAAGGGTAAAGCCGTTTGATAAGTGATGAGTACCTCTTCGCTTTATTTATTCGAAGCAATTCAATAAATACACAAAATTCACCCAAAATGGTGCGTGCAATAGCAATCCCAAATATTCTGTGAATTTTTTAGCATTATTAATTAATGCATGATTTTCCTAGTATTTCCTGTGCTGTTCTCAACTGAACTCTCATTATTAGCATGACATGGCGACTGAGTGTTCACTCTCAGCAGAGTAACATGAATCTCCAAGTGCCAGTTTTGAGATGTGCACGAAATACCCGTACAGGCAACATCACTCTTTAAAGAGAGTCTTGCATCGACGCGCTTTGGTTAGCCGATCGAGCATTCTTAATTTCCTTAAGGGAAATCTGAACTGTCCATATCAGTCTCAGAAACGATCACGGCCACACAAATTGGCCGCACAATTTAACAAGCCTAGCCAAACCTTAGCAAAAATAGGCAATTGTTGTGATGACCACCGACGGGCCCACTTATACCCTAACCGGTCGAAAAATCACCATACTCCCCTAGAGCCATCAAACGCCAACCCAAAGTTTAGTGGTCGCGTTGTTTTGGGAGAAGCTCGACGAGCATAGACTGTTCAGGGCAGTCTTAAAACCATCACAACCGTCCAACTTCACCAGCCTGGTTGGACGGATTAGATCATCCCATGAATAATCAGGGAAGCGTTAAACGTTGGCGGACCCACTTATCCTTCACCCGATCGGTTTTCTCATGGCGAGGTCGTGGAGCAATGAAACGATTGCTCAAACCATGGCAGGCATGATGTTTCTAAGCGTTGCGGAATTCCACTAGTGTCTTAAAATCGATCACAACCATCCAACTTAACCAGCGTATTTGATGACTTAGATCGTATTTAGGACCATCGGGAAGGTGCACATACGTTCACTGTTAGCCCAACATGAGCCCCACGTGATCGGTCTCTCCAAAGGAGGATCACGGCGTGCCAAACCGTTTGGCCAAAGTCACGCGTACGTGACTGATTCAAAACCCTAATTAGGGTTTGCGGCAATGCATATCGTAGTTCGATCGTGACCATCCATCTTTGCCAGCCTAGACGGAGGGTGTAGTTATAGACTCAAGAGGTCTCAAGTATGTCAACGTGATCACCGTGGGCCCACCTTTGCGTGTGACTGGCCGGTCTATGCAGACTAGGTCCCGGCGCCTCAAAACGCACGCCCAAAGGTGGCATGCCACACGGCTTTTAAACCTTTGCGGCAATGTATTTCTGCCGCAAATTGATCCCGACCACTCATCTTTGCGGGTCAAATTTAGTAACCTAGATCGAATCTTTATGGGACCGAGAGGTGTAGGCATGCACGTCGGCGGTCCGTATCTACGCATGCCTGGTCGGTCCCACCAAAATTAGCGCCCATGCTTGGATTCAATCAAGCCAAAGAGGGGATGTTGCGCATCTCTAAAAACCCTAAAATCCATCAACGGCAGCAAATATGTGCCGTAAATCATCTCGTCTGTCCAACTTTGCCAGCTTGGTCGGACGGCTTGGATTAAAAGTTAGGCGATCAATGAAGCGCCTCAATGATTACCGTCCGCCACTCTGTCACAGGGAGTGATCGACCAGATGATGGCCCACCTACGCGGCCTCCATACGATCACTCGAAGATGGTTGGATGTGCTGTCATTTTAAGACGCTTAATCCGTGACTTACTCGATCAAGCTTTAAAACAGCGATGTTTTATGCATATCGATTGTTTTGAGCTGCTTGCTTTAAAACGATGCATTACATGCATCGAGCATGCACGATATTTCATGAATCTCAAATCCTTAAATAACTTAGTTATTTAACCTAATAGCACCGTATGTTATTTCTTGCGGCGGGTCCCACGACTCGACCCACTCATTCGAGACATCAAACATGTCACAAACTGGGGGATACTTACTGGGGTATTGGTCTGGCGATTTATAGCGTGCGGCGTACAACACACCCATTACGAGAACATGTCAGGAAGCATGGACGGTTAATGATGATGAGGGAAGTGGGCAAAGGCGTGATCGTGTGACAATCACCTCCACGACCCCACTACTCCATCACTCAACTTCCTCCACTTCCTACGAGATGAGGATTGCGCTCAAATGACTTGTATAAATAGGTTCTTCGACCTATCTTCAAACAACACAGAATAAACCAAGTGTTGTCATCAGTATCCAGAAAACACACAGAACTGATAGCTTACATTATGCAATCCAGTTCAACATTCTGATACAAGTCATAAACAGCCAACACCTTCATAATCTCAACACCTTATTCGCTTCCCTCCCTAAGATCAACCCCATCTTCTTCATTTGTGACCGAAGCAAGTCTGGAACGGCCATTTCTTGGCTTAGGCCAGAATTGTACAGATTGATCTCTCGGTTTTGAAGTCAATTTCTTCAATAACCAAAGACCAATATCCATAGAGATAACTTGGATGGTACCAAACACCAATATCCAAGTGTCAATCAATTTAAATCAACAACCAAAAGGTCGGATATTCTAATTGATTGAATAACGCACAACCTGTGATATTTCAATTATATAACAAAATATAATGCGGAAAAGAAATAACACAGACACCAAAATTTTGTTAATGAGGAAACCGCAAATGCAGAAAAACCCCGGGACCTAGTTCAGTTTGAACACACACTGTATTAAGCCGCTACAGACACTAGCCTACTCCAGATTAACTTCGTTCTGGATTGTAGTTGAACCCCAATCAATCTCACACTGATCCAAGGTACAGTTATGCTCCTACGTGTCTGTTCCCAGCAGGATGCTACGTACTTGATTCCCTTAGCTGATCTCACCCACAACTAAGAGTTGCTACGACCCAAAGTCGAAGACTTTAATAAATAAATCTGTATCACACAGAAAAGTCTACGGTAATAGATAAATCCGTCTCCCACGAATATACCTACGAGTTTTGTTCCGTCTTTTGACAAATCAAGGTGAACATGAACCAATTGATAAACCAGACTTATATTCCCGAAGAACAGCCTAGTATTATCAATCACCTCACAATAATCTTAATCGACGCAGCGAAAAAAGAATTTGCGGAATCACAAACGATGAGACGAAGTGTTTGTGATTTCTTTTATATCTTGCCTATCGGAGATATCAATCTCAAGCCAGTTATTACAATTGTACTCGTACGATAGAAACAACAAGATCATATCACATAACTACAAGAAAGTAGTATCAGTCTGGCTTCACAATCCCAATGAAGTCGTTAACCTGGTTTAGAAGAAGAAACCAAAGGTTAAAGGAGAATCAACTATAGCTTAGCACAACTAGTATGACACAGAAGGTGTGGGGATTAGGTTTCCCATTTGCTAGAGTTCTCCCTTATATAGTCTTTTAAATCAGGGTTTGCAATCAATGTTAGCTTGGTAACAAAGCATTCAATATTCACCGTTAGATGAAAACCTGATTAGATTCAAGCTACTATCTTTCAAACGTTAGATCGAAAACTAGCTTGTTACACACAATTGAAATGCACGTTTTTAGTCTTGTGTAACCGTACCCAAACTTGCACATTTGTTGGTTCAACAATAGTCAACCAAATGGTTAGCCATATGATCACTTTCATATCAACCATATTCTTCTTCACCATAACTATTTCAAGTGACTCAAATGAACTAGTTACAGAGTTGTTCAATTGCAAGGAAATCTTATGTAACTACAGAAGACACAATTGAAGAAAAAACGATTTGATTCACTCGAATCGGTTCATGAACTATATAGCCACGGTTTGCAATTTGTATTCCTTAGTTTATATAAGAATAAGTTCACAAACATTGTTTTTAGATATAACCTACTCAAGTTCGCGGACTGGGTTCGCGGACTTAAGTTCCCGGACGGAGTTCACAAACTCCAGCAGAATTTCTCGGGTCGAGAACTTCCGCCAGTTCACGGACTGAGTTCGAGGACTTGGCTCACGCCACTATTCCGGTTCTCTTGATCAACAAAGTTCGCAAACTTCGGTTCAAGGAATAAGGACTTATACATATATGTGTTTCCACAAAAATGCTTATATCTTCCAATGGTTATATAATCTAAACTCTCATTTCAATCATTGAAACATTCTTACAGGACGTTGATATTCTATAGTTGTTATTCACAAACTATTTTTCGTCAAAGTAAGCAATTTTCAAAGTGATTGAAACTTTTCATGACTTTCGTCACTATGTAAAGATGAACTTGGCTAAAGCAAAATCTTACCAACACATATTTCGAGAAATAGATAGGCGAGGTAAACTCGGCTCAAGATATCAAATGTGTATAATCTAAGTCTATATAGCAAAACGACATTTGTCTCAAGATAGGAGATAAATAGACTTTTGTGTGATAGATAAGTTCAAGTCTCCACATACCTTTTAGTCGATGAAGATCCACCGGTTCCTTGAGTAGTCCTTCGTCTTGTATGATGATTGCCATGGAGTTCTTGAGCTCAACTACACTTTCTATCCTAGTCCGAGACCTTAGCTATAGTAGACTAGAAATCAAGACTTATAGTTTTGATCACTAACATTGACAAACAAGCTTGAGAAAGCAACGCATGGGAGTTCGACCGATCAATTCTCTAACAATCTCCCCCTTTGTCAATTTTAGTGACAAAGCTATCAATACATATGGAATACAAAAAATAAATAAATTAACTTTTGTAGCTCCTATTCCAAATGTTTAATCTTCAACATTACTTGAAATCTTCGTCACTTCCAAGTACTCCAATGATCCCAAAGGTTGTAAGTTCAACATCATCGTTGTTGAAAATCCGTAGCTATAACAATGAGAAAACAAGAGTTCTCAATTATTCTTATACAGTGTCATAGTATCATTACACAACGTCAAAGTTCAATTGTATCACAATTTCAACAACAATACTATGGTGATATGTATCACTCCCCCTTAGTCAATACTCCATCTCACATGGAAACCACTCCCCCTTACATAATGATCCGAAAACCATATGTATTTGTAGTGTGAACTACATATTAATTCTCCCCCTTTTTGTCAATAAAATTGGCAAAGGTACAAGAACGGGATCCTAATGAAATTTCCGAAAGAGATATTTCTTGACCAAAAGAAAGCAAAATATCAACTTATTTAGATACAATCATAAAGCCGAAGTTAAATGCATTCATCAAGGAGTTCATAAAGATACAAGATAACCCCAATAATATTCCACAGCGGCACTCCCCACAAAGATTTGGCAATTAAGCACAAGTTCAATAAAGAACTCTCCCCCATAAAATATCATTCCCGAAAAAACAACAAGAGCTACCTTAATTTCGAAAGAAAAGAATGATTTCTTTGGACATGACAAATCACATACAAGTATGAATTTGAATCCAAAATACTCAATATTAACCACAAGAGAACCCATGATTAATTTAATCGAAAAATGCTCAACATAAGTGAACTTCTGGAGACTCAAAAATATACAATTAGATTAATCACAAGAGAACCCATAATTAATCTAATCGAAATACACAACCAAACTAATCACAAAAGTAATCAATTTAATTGGTCATGCTCATCATAAGAAAACTTACGGAGCAAGAATATACTCTACATAAAGTACCTCACGGAACAACAACTAAGCTAATCATAAAAATAATCAACTTGGCCGTTTAGTGCTCCACATAAGACACTTTACGGAGCCTCACAGTAATACATAAAATATGGATCAGGGAAGATCAGTACTGCGGAATACACAAGGATTCATTTTATTTTCCATCACTATTCGCATAACGACATTCAATAGACATAATCCTTGCAAACAAGAGATTTAAACCTATCTTCCATCAATAATTGACATAATAGGCTTAACTTTTGTATTTGTCA
This sequence comes from Papaver somniferum, assembly GCF_003573695.1. Classification (NCBI taxonomy): domain Eukaryota; kingdom Viridiplantae; phylum Streptophyta; class Magnoliopsida; order Ranunculales; family Papaveraceae; genus Papaver; species Papaver somniferum. The sequence continues at coordinate 148,740,699 of NC_039360.1, read as the reverse complement.
AAAGTCTATTCATTCTTTTATCAATACATGCATATCGACATACGAAAGACTTTACTTTTGACAAAGTATGGGATAACCATAGTTCACGGATGCAAACACACATATCCCATAACAATATTGCAATATAGAAAACCATAAAGATTAATACTGCAAAAATCATCTTCCAAACAAATTTAGAATTTAAACCAATAAATCTAAACACATGAAGATGAAAACGTTGGACATAGCTATGTGTAATCACAATAATGGATATTCCAAACTCTAGTTATTCTTCTAAATAAAACAAGAAAAAGAAGATTTACTAGTCTATACAAGGAGAAAATCAGAGTTCGTTGAGAACCTCATATCTTTCAATGAATCCATGAAAGAAGGTGTCATTGATTTCCTTTATTCTCTTGACTGTAGACACACCATGTTCATGAGTTAGAACATTAACTTTGCGATCAACAACTCGAGCAAGCTGTCTAGATTTGACACAGTCCATGATGATCTTCTTTTGATTCCGTATCAGAATATTCTGATTAGCAAGGATTCTGGCTTGACCATCCAGGAGTTGGTTTATCTGCAGTTGAAGATTTGCAAACTCTACCTTTGAATCGTTCTGTAAACGAATTGAATCCTTGACAGAATCATCAATCCAGGAGTTTTGATCCTTTCATTCAAGCATCTTATTTAGGACTAGCTCTTGAATTGACTCACGTCCTTGAACGTCTTCCTCCATATCAAGATGCACAATCTCTTGAGATTTTGCAGAGTTCTCCATAAAAATTTTATAGGGATGAAAAGACACAATATAAAGTATATATGTGTATGTAAACAGGAGAAGGAAACTCTTGTTTTTGGAAACCCTAAGAACTCTCAAGAGGAGGACGCGGACGTTTGTGGACTGTTAGCACAAAAACTCGCACAAAAACCCAAACTGAAATAATATACAACATACTTGAGCATTTCTCAATAAATTTCCTTGCACCTCTCAAGTTAGAAGCAAGGAAAACAATACCTGGAGTCAGGTGATAGAGTGGAATTAATCCCACTGTGATCATCGAGAAATGAGTTGTATATATCGTCTGACAGTTTTATCTTCGTGTTCTTCGCCTTTCTTCGGTTGTCTTTCATCCCAGAAGAGTAAGATACGGTTTGTTTATCATATCCATCAGAAGGCTTTCTCTGAGGACTAAATCTAGGACCTCTTGCAACTGGTTCAAGAGGATCAGGATAGAGAGGGATTCATTTTCTAGACTTAGATTTACCAGAAACAGTCTTATAAACACAGGGAATGCTTTTATCAGCATCACAAGAATTTATACCACGAGAATGCATTTGAACCCTGTGATGATTTCTAGGAAAGAGATCATATTTATAAGGTTTCTGGAATTCCGTGGATATGTGATTCACTGCAGTGGTCGATTGACTATTTGTTCCGTTGACAGTGGAGAGAAGCAAATTATGAAGTTTAGAAATTTGTTTCCTTCTGGCAAAACAATGGACAACATAGTGATTCTTTTTCCCACAGAATGTATAGGTTCGTGGAGGAGAAGCAATAAACGGACCTGTTTTAACTTCATAGCCATGTGAGAAGATTACAAGTTATGTAAACCTTTCTTGACAAAACCTTCTTCTGGAAGATCCTTCATGTACTGCAATCCACGAGAATTAGTTTGTACAGAAGAATTTCTTCTTAAGACAAAGTTTTCCTTTTCCAAGGATCTGCACTGTTCATCGGCTAGAGTAAGGGATGCTTCTAGTTTCTCTTTTTCAACACGAAGCCTGTTAAGCTCTGATGAATGCGTCTCGATCAAACGTGCCTATCTAATTGAGTCTTCATCAACAATATCCCCAAGAATACTAATCTTTTCACGTTGTAGAGTAGTTTCTTGGAGAAGTTTTCCAATATTCTTAGAGAAGGACTCAATGATGCTATAGAGTTCATGTTCTCAATCAAGAGACTTTTCAAATTCATCAATAAGCTGATCATGATCCTGAAAATCAATGATCTCAGTAGAATTTTTTGAAATTCTGGTGAGCTCCATTTCAGCTTTTGCCATAGTGCCCAATATCTCATCGGAGAGAGAATTATTGACACAAGATGGAACAATCTTCTTACATCGGGATTCAGAAGAATCAGCTAAGGAGTAATCCATTCAGGTATTCCCAAGACATTTGGCATAGTTAAAAGCTTTAGAAGACATCTTGGTAAGCGTATATGTCAGAGATCTTGTCCTCAGTTTCAGATTGCCACAAACACAGACTTGTAAGGTCTTTTAAACAGGTTTGCCTGCTATGATACCAATTGAAAAAGCGGGGTACAACAACCACACCCAATATTTCGCTTAACAATCCGTATGGACAAACTCCAATATACTTTCTAGAGAATCAACTAGACAGTCAGACTCAATCTAGATAAAAGTATATCAAAGAGTTTATATCTCAATCTCTCGATTTGATATATACTCAAGCAAATAGAAATCTGCGAGTCTTTATCAAATACTAGAGAGATAACTTGGATGGTACTAAAGACCAATATCCAAGTGTCAATCAATTTAAATCAACAACCAAAAGGTCGGATATTCTAATTGATTGAACAACGCACAACCTGTGATATTTCAATTATATAACAAAATATAATGCGGAAAAGAAATAACATAGACACCAGATTTTTGTTAAAGAGGAAACAGCAAATGCAGAAAAACCCCGGGACCTAGCCCAGTTTGAACACACACTGTATTAAGCCGCTACAGACACTAGCCTACTCCAAATTAAATTCGGTCTGGACTGTAGTTGAACCCAAATCAATCTCACACTGATCCAAGGTACAGTTATGCTCCTACATCTCTGATCCCAGCAGGATGCTACGTACTTGATTCCCTTTGCTGATCTCACCCACAACTAAGAGTTGCTACGACCCAAAGTCGAAGACTTTAATAAACAAATTTGTATCACACAGAAAAGTCTACGGTAATAGATAAATCTGTGTCCCATGAATATACCTACGAGTTTTGTTCCGCCTTTTGATAAATCAAGGTGAACGGGAACCAATTGATAAAACAGACTTATATTCCCGAAGAACGGCCTAGTATTATCAATCACCTCACAATAATCTTAATCGACGCAGCGAAAAAAGATATTGCGGAATCACAAACGATGAGACAAAGTGTTTGTGATTTCTTTTATATCTTGCCTATCGGAGATATCAATCTCAAGCCATTACAATTGTACTCGTACGATAGAAACGACAAGATCAGATCACAGAAATACAAGAAAGTAGTATCGGTCTGGCTTCACCAATCCCAATGAAGTCTTTAAGTCGTTAACCTGGTTTAGAAGAAGAAACCAAAGGTTAAAGGAGAATTGGCTCTAGCTTAGCACAACTAGTATCACACAGAAGGTGTGGGGATTAGGTTTCCCGGTTGCTAGAGTTCTCCCTTATATATTCTTTTAAATCAGGGTTTGCAATCAATGTTAGCTTGGTAACAAAGCATTCAATATTCACTGTTAGATGAAAACCTTATTCGATTCAAGCCAATATCTTTCAACCGTTAGATCGAAAACTAGCTTGTTACACACAATTGAAATGCACGATCTAAGCTTGTGTAACCGTACCCAAACTTGTACATTTGTTAGTTCAACAATAGTCAACCAAATGGTTAGCCATATGATCACTTTCATATCAACCATATTCTTCTTCGCCATAACTAGTTCAAGTGACTCAAATGAACTAGTTAGAGAGTTATTCAATTGCAAGGAAATCTTATGTAACTACACAAGACACAATTGAAGCAGAAACGATTTGATTCACTCGAATCGGTTCATGAACTATATAGCCACGGTTTGCAATTTGTATTCCTTAGTTTATATAAGAATAAGTTCACAAACATAGTTTTTAGATATAACCTACTCAAGTTCGCGGACTTAAGTTCCCGGACGGAGTTCACAAACTCCAGCAGAATTTCTCGGGCCGAGAACTTCCACCAGTTTACGGACTGAGCTCGCGGACTTGGCTCACGCCACTATTCCGGTTCTCTTGATCAACAAAGTTCGCAAACTTCGGTTCAAGGAATAAGGACTTATACATATATGTGTTTCCACAACAATGCTTATATCCTCCAATGGTTATATAACTTAAACTCTCATTTCAATCATTGAAACATTCTTAGAGGACGTTGATATTCTATAGTTGTTATTCACAAACTAATTTTCGTCAAAGTAAGCAATTTTCAAAGTGATTGAAACTCGTCACTAGGTAAAGATGAACTTGGCTAAAGCGAAAGCTTACCAACACATATTTCAAGAAATAGATAGGCGAGATAAACTCGGCTCGAAATAGCAAATGTGTATAATCTAAGTCTTTATAGCAAAACGACTTTTGTCTCAAGATAGGAGATAAATAGACTTTTGAGTGATAGATAAGTTCAAGTCTCCACATACCTTTTAGTCGATGAAGATCCACCGGTTCCTTGAGTAGTCCTTCATCTTGTATGATGATTGCCATAGAGTTCTTGAGCTCAACTACACTTTCTATCCTAGTTCGAGACCTTATCTATAGTAGACTAGAAATCAATACTTATAGGTTTGATCACTAACATTGACAAACATGCTTGAGATAGCAACGCATGCGAGTTCGACCGAGCAATGCTCTAACAGCTACGACCCAAAGTCGAAGACTTTAATAAACAAATATGTATCACATAGAAAAGTCTATGATAATAGATAAATTTGTCTCCCACAGATAAACCTATGAGTTTTGTTCTGTATTATGATAAAATCAAGGTGAACAGGAACTAATTGATAACCCGGACTTCTATTCCTGAAGAACAACCTAGAATTATCAATCACCTCACAATAATCTAAATCGTATGGTAGTGAAACTAGATATTGCGGAATCACGAACGATGAGACGAAGATGTTTGTGATTTCTTTTTATCTTTCCCTATCGGAGATATAATCTCAAGCCAATTATTCAATAGAACTCGTACGATATAAAATGGCAAGATCGGAACGCTCAGCTACAAGATAAGTAGTTTCGTCTACAGGGTCTCGAGAAGAAACCTAAGGTTAAAGGAGAATCGACTCTAGCAAAACCAACTAGTATCACATAGGAGGTGTGGGGATTAGTTTTCCAGTTTCTAGATGTCTCCTTTATATAGTTTTCAAATCATGGTTTGCAATCCAAGTTACCTTGGTAACAAAGCATTCAATATTCACTGTTAGATGAAAAACCTGATTTAACCAAGCTAATATCTTTCAACCGTTAGATCGAAACTTAGCTTGTCACACACAAACGAAATGTATTTCATTTAGGTTTGAGTAACCGTACCTAAACGTGTACACTTAGTTGGTTCACAAATAGTTAACCAATGGTTAGCCATATGAGCACTTTCATATTAACCGTATTCATCTTCTTCACAACTAGTTCAAATGACTCATAAGAACTAGTTGAAGAGTTGTTCAATTTCTTAGGTCTTTATGAATAGACACAATTGAAACAAAATCGGTTTGATTCATTTGAATCAATTCATGAACAATATAGCCACGGTTTGCAAAGATTGCATTCTTTATTGATTTATTGTTTAACTTCATGAAACTACCGGTTTGAGAAATATAACCAGCTTGGGTACGCGTACGGGTACGGGTACCATAGCTACCGGATTTGAGTTTACAAACTCAGCAGAAATTTTCGGTTCGAAAACTTCCGTGGGTACGCGTACGGGTATGCGTACCTAAGGTGACTGGTTTAACAGTTTGCAAACTTACAAACTCAGCAGAAATTTTCGGTTCGAAAACTTCCACAGATAGCGTACGGGTACGCGTACTCAACCTGTCTCCTTCAAATACCGTATGCACACATATGCACACACTTGGTTTCCGATACATGGATTTATACACTAATGTGCGAACACATTATATATGCTTATATCCGTAGTTGGTTACGTAATCTCAACTCTACATTTCAATCATTGAAACATTCTTCTATAATGTTATAACAGTCGTTATTCACAACTATCGTCATCAAAGCTATTTTCAAGATTGAAACGTCATCATGACTTTCGTCACGGGTTAAGATGAAAAGTGGTTAAAGCGAAAGCTTACCAACACATATTTCGAGAAAAAGATAGGCGAGTAAACTCGACTCGAAATAGCAAATGTGTATGTATGAAAACTATCATACTTATACGACTTTGTCTCAAGAGTAGGAGATAGAGTAGATAGACTTTTGAGTGATAGATAAGTTCAAGTCTCCACATACCTTTTAGTCGGATGAAGTTCTACTGGTTCCTTAAGTAGTTCTTCGTCTTCGTAAGATGATCGCCATGGAGTCTGGACTCTGGAGCTCAACTACACTAACCTGTCCTAAACCGAGACTTAGTTATAAGTAGTCTAGAAATCAAGACATATAATTTTGACAACTAAACTTGACAAACATGCTTGAGATAGCAACGCATGCGAGTTCGACCGAGCAATGCTCTAACACATTTGAAGAACTACATTCAAAGCACTATATGTGAAGCACTATGTATAAAGTTTTGTTATTGAACCGCACAAGGGGGGGTATTATACGGCCTCTGGCCCATGGATGTGCGGTCCATTAGAATACTAGGGTTTCCCATTCTCTTGTATAAATAGAATGTTATACCTATGTAATATGGTTCCCTCTCTGGCTAATAGAAAATTGTTCTTTCTCTTTATTATTACTCCAAAATAACCCGTCTTTTTAAAATCGTGTGAGTGTTACTAAAGAAAAAGAAATTAATTTATCACCTAATTTATTTCCCTACGAACCTTAGAGATGATTCAGCTTAAATTTACAGCGATTCTAAACGAACCGCAATAAAAACAACGAAAAAAATCGACTCTCACATATTTTCAGAGTTTACGGGTCCCGATGGGTTTCGCCTCTCGGAAAGTTAGCAGGGCCCACATATTTTGTGTCTGCCGGTTTTTTACGGATCGTTTAGACTTTTTGTTAAATTTATAAGTATTTGTTACTTCAAATCACAGAAATCAATGACGCGGAACAACAGAAGGAATAAAATAAGGGTAAAATAAAACTAGTAATCAGACTAAGCTATAATGCAGATGAAGTCACTAATATGCGAATCCACTAAATATGATTTACCTTATCTATGATGCAGCTGAAGTCACAAACATGTGAATCCACTAAACGTGATTAATACTAGCATAAATGCCTACTTCGAAGAACCATTATAATTGGGATGAAACTAGTGATCAGACCTAAATTTTAGTGTAGCTGAAGTCACAAACATGTGAATCCACCATAAAAGATCTATATAAAAACAAAATGTCTACTTCAATGAACTATAATATGCTGCCCTATTTTTTTTATCTCATATGCTGCATTAGAAAGGCAACTCATCTCATGGGACTAGAATGGCAACAAGATGTGGTCCTCAAGGGTGCCCACATGGTTCTTACACTATGTAATCTTGTCTTCTACTTAATATATCATCTTTCTGTTATCAAAAAGAAAAAAAAAATCAATATTTAAGCTCATGTTTAGGATCGTCCAAAAAAAAATTTTAATTTTAATTTTATAGAATGAAATTAATTTATCCAAAGCATGAGAATAAATTTACATTTTATTTTGTTCGATTCTCACTATTAGTTGACCTATTTATTTTTAGATTTTGTTCCGTAATAGATGACCTATATCACTAAATAGGAAGATATTTATAAAATTATCATTTTAATTAATTAGAAGAAATATAAGAAATATGCATGATCCGATAGGCATATTTATATTCGTTAAGTAGGTGTTTTAAAATGCTTTTCGATGGTATGAAGTTTGCGAACATCCATGATGTAGTTTGAGAGATAGATCATTTAAAGATTTCACTAGCTATTATCCATAAGAGTATAATTGTAAAAAAAATACTTAAAAATACTTTTTTCCCTTCCATGCCTTAAAAATTGTGCAAACTTGATGAACAATCAGACCACATTTCATTCAACCCAAAATGGTGATTACATGATTGTTTACGAGAAAAAGAACATCAAAATACAAGAAATTTAAAACCCAAATACAAATAAAAATACCAATTACATGTAATTCGCGAAGAGAAAGAGCAAAATACCGCAAAGGTACCCAATTTTTGTATGAAAAAGAGAAAATATGGTATAATCCGGAATCAATTCCGACCATTTTGAATGTTTGTCTTCTATAACAAGAGATGCTCCAAAAACAAAGGAGTGATTAATCTTGTATATGTGAACGAAAAACCTGGATGCCCTAAATCCCTTTTGTTGAAGATGAACTCAAAGCTATGCCGTTTGAATCGCCGATGTTCTCGAATATAGAATAACAAGTCATGAAACAACCAACAAAGATTGAACAAATCACCATCAAAGTGAAGAAATAATCGCTCTCAAAGCGAAGAAAAAATCGCCCAAAAAACGAAGACAAAATCACCCAAATGGTGAAGAAATGTGTCAAAAGTAGATCTGTCAAACGGGCCAAGCTAGGGTCAACCCGTCCCTAGCTTGCCAACCCGTACTAGGGTTAGGGTCAACCCTAGCCCTAGTACTATTCACGAACAAGCTCAAAACCCCAACCCTAGCCCTAGACGGGTTGGCGGATTGGCTTGTTAATGTTATCAATTTAAAATTTAGGATTGTTTAGGATTATTCATTTAGTAAAGGTCGAACCTAGGTCAATTTGGTGTTTAAATAGAAGCTCCACCACTGAGTTGTAAAGTGGACGTTTTTATTGCCACTTAATCAACGATATAGCCGGTTATGGCGCTTTAGTTTTCTTAGGCAGAGAACCCTAACATCAACTAAGCATTTTACTTTTTTTTATCATTTTATAAGTTTAAATTAATGTGAGTAAGACTAACTCACTGTTTAAATTGTGCTAGTCTTTTTATCAATTTAGGACATCCTGAATAAATATGTGATTGATGAATCTAAGTTGTAATTTAATTTATTGATTGATTATTTAAAATCTAAAAATTGTTATATTTGTTTGGGTAGATCCAAAATTAGCTTTATTTATTGATTTAAAATTAACTAGTTCTAATATATGTTTGCAAATCATGAATTTTAAAGAGTTGGTGGGATTGAGGGATATATTTATTAATTTTGACGGGTTGACGGGTAACCCGCGGATTGGCCCTAGCCCGGCTTGTTTTCTAGTAGGGCTGTATATGCCAACCCTAACCCGGCCCGTTTAGACAACAAGCCAAGCCGGGCCGGGTTGAAACAAGCCGGGTTAGGGTCAACCCGCAAGCCGGGTTATAAATTGACAGCTCTAGTCAAAAGACACCATAAATTAAAAAACAACATCTTATTTTATTAGAAAATCTATTAAAACTAAAGAAAACAATAATCCTTGCTCAGATCTGGTCCAAAAGGACCAAACCTGAGCAAGATGAAGTGAAGAGTTTTTGTTTGTTTTTTTTTATTCTGGGAGAAAGAGAGAGAAGCGTTTCCCAGAAGATAACTTTATTTAAATTCCAATATTGTGCAAACTTGAACCAAGTCATCTAATAATAGGATGGAAGGAGTAGTTTTTAAATTTCTCTGGAGAGCTATTGGCTCATGGAAATATGTAGTTAGTGAACTCCTTAACCCCAAGTCGGTGCCCTCTTAATTTATCACGTACCTAATAAGGAAAAGTTCCATTCATTAGATTAGGCGAAAGTTTGTTAAATCATGTGGCACCTGATGCTAGTCGTAAGTGCAACAAATTATTTAAGATATTTTCCACAATGTTAACTCCTAATACAGTGGTAGGAAGGATCGTTCACATGAAGAGCTGTGTAATTAAGATGTTATCCAGATTAGAAAACTAGAATAAACTAATACATAAAGATGGATTAGTTGATTAATTAACTAAAAAGAATAATAAAAAGACATTTGGAAGAAAGATATGGTTAGAAGTCCTTCGTCTTTACCAAACGTTAACTCAATTAGTATACTTATTTATGTTTTGTTAGAACCATTCATCACCAACCGTAAAATAACATCTAACTCAGTGTTATCCCCAAAACTCATTTTATTACTGAATATGGAAGCTCTCCAGAGATTGAGCGTTGATTCAATTGCGTCTGACAATTGGGCACGAGTATAATTAACGTTTGGTCTGGACGTCAATGAAATGTATGTCTAGTGTGGGGTGGAGATTATATCATCGTTTGATGTGGGCGGATATTATAAGGCTGGGTTTGGTAATGCTTTTATTTTTCCAAAAGCAATTTCAAAACCTATATATGTCAACTATTTTTGAAATTAGTGTTTGGTAAAAAAAAATACAGCGCTTTTTATCAAAAGCACTTCCCAAATTCCTCAATTTTTAAAAGCTCGGAGGAGGAGCTTTGAAAAGCTACAAAAGCATAAGCTTTGGTCCCACCTAAATTTAATGATTGATTTATCTTTTTTATCCCTATTTTATTTTATAAATAACAAAAGTGACCCTTAAATTTATATACAATCATTTTTTTTATTTCATATATTTTATTCTTTAAATGTTATTACTCCCTCCGTTTCACAAAGATAGTCCGGTTTGACTTTGTCAAGATATTAAGAAGACCATAGTAGTTTACATGCCTACCCTTAAGTACTTGCCTAATTTAGTTCAATTAAAATGTTAGTAATAAAAACTACCAAAATTTGATATGGAATTGTACATAGGAAATAAAAAAAGTATTAAAACATATCCGAATTATGGAAACAATATCACCAAAATAAAAGAGAAAATAATATGAATATTGTGCGGCAAAGAAGATTTTCCTCCTGCTGCTTCAAAAAAAAAAAAATCCCTCCTGCGTGAAACTATAGGAGCGAAATGAGTGGGAACATTGAAATTTAAAAAACAAAGTTCGCTTCAAAACGAAAATCTGGATTGTTTCCTCTTCTCAGTATATGCTCACCATGGAAACAAGATTTTAACTTAAATTCCAAAGATCCTCTCCCACGTATATATATCCCTATTTCCTTAATTATATAGATTTCTTTAATATTTTAGATTGGATCCCACTAATTTTTATAAGTATAAAAGATTTAGGAGTATATTAGAGAGTTTATTGAAAAATACGACTATAAACAGAAGTTGGACACAATTTTGAAACAGACCAAGATGGAATAGAGGACGGTCTTTTAGAAACATATGGAGTATTTTTTATTTTCAAACTATTTCGTACTCAATTTCATTTAATATGTCAATAATAAAAAAAAATTACTTAATTACTTAATTTTAGTTTGATTTTTTGTTTGAAAATTGTACATAAATTAAAAAGTGGACTAAAATAAATTTCTTTAACAATCATAATAATAGTAACAACTAGTAAATTTAATTTTTTTTCCTTTTTTCTAAAGTTAAAAACAATTTTTGCAATAAAAACGAGTTACTTAATAGTAAATTTAATATTATATATATTTATATTTAATAGTAAAAAAATTAATTATTTTTAAACCCAAAAAAACTGAATTAAACTATTTCCAGAGATATGCCTGTTTTTGTCATTTGCTACAACAACAATGGTTGAATCTGATATTTTACCAAACACACTTTGATTGCATTTTTAATCAGTTTTAACTTTAATTAATACTAATTAATATTTTACCAAACGTCTAACTGCTTTTTACTCACAGCACAGCATAACAACGCACAACCGAAAAGTGCTTTTACAAAAACCGCAGCACTACCAAACTAACCCTAAGAGTGTCCCGTGCAAAAATATAAATTTTTTGTTATGAAAAACCAATTTTTTTGTTAATCTAAGAAAATAATCCTCTCCCGCCTTTATATTGGTGATGAAGGAAGTAATATCTTAAAAAATTTATATGATTTTCTTTTATGATTTTCTCATTTTCACCAACATGATAAAATCATGCTTCAAAACAAAATGATCAAAAATGAGCTTAAATATTGGTATAGACAAGTAAGAATTATGCTTTAAAAAAGTAAGAATCTCTTTTATGTCTGTATATATGGATTTTGTTGTGAATTCTCGAAATTAACATTTTTAATTTTTGATTTGTATTATGAAATCAACACATTGTTCTCTTTTACTATGATTACAGTAAAACTTTTTTAAAATAATACTCGATAATATAAAAATTTCGCAAAAATAATAAAAAAATTCAGTTCTGACTCGGGTCTTTAGTGCTAAAATAATAAATTCGATAAAATTATAATATAATATTCTCTTTGGCGTCGATAAAATTATAATACAATACTCCCTCTGTCTTTTATTACATGTCCTATATTCTATTTTGGTCTGTCTATTTTTATCTGTCTGCTCTGTCTGTAGACATATTTTTCCTTAAACTATCAAATATACCCTTCATTTTTTTTATAATCATAAAATCATTTTTAATATAAACTCAATCCAAAATCTTAAATAGTATCACCATATATAAGAGAAAAAAATTAATCAATATCTTTTATATTAATCATCATTCCCTTTTTAAATAAAAATATTTATGGACATCTATAAAATTCCTAATAAAGCTTCAACCTATGCATACATAATTGTTTCATAGTAAAACTAATATATTTTGTTTTTATTTTCTTAAAAAACTCATATTTATATCTTTTGAATCGATTTAAAGATATAATTTATTTTAGCTCACATCACCTTTGGTTGGTAGCCGAGCAACAAGCTGAGCTCCAACCCCTTTCTGAATAACAACACCCAACCTATGGAAAATAAAGCTGCCTAAACCACTACCAGCGTCATTGCTAAACTTCTGTCTTTTTCTTAAAATATTTCCTAAAATAATAATGTTACTCAATTTATAATTTTTAATATATTAATTTTAATTTTAGTAATAACATAACATTAAATAGGTTAGTCAAGGGTTAGTCATGACATTTCGTACAATTCCCTAAATATTTTGACTTTGTCAATTAGGAATGTTAATAAAAGACAGAGGGAATACATTTCAAAAGTTCCCATAGTGCCAAATATTATATAAATAATACTTCCATTAGAAAATAAAAAATAATTTTCTTACACATTAAATTTTCTTATGATTTAATGTTGGTTTGTTTTTCTCCGAAGTTCAAATCAAGTTGTATTTCATCCTTAATAGTTCGTAGTGAACTCATAAGATCCGGAGTCGTATTCTTGTATTGCAATAAGAAATGCCGTAGTGTGATTGATGCTTGGAGTGCATTCTAGTGATTTAGAAGCTTGTATTGTTTGTGACTAAATTGAATTGTAAATTGTATGTTAAATACAAAAAAAATTTGTATAAAAATATTTTTCATGGAAATTAATAAGATTTATTACTTTAAAAACAAATGCGTGACGTTCTAAAAATATTTTCGTTAAAGTTTTTTTTATCTTTTTCTATATTTTCAATTTTTAAAAATCTATTTCGGTATAAATCCTAAGATATTTTATTCTTATCTTTTTAATATGAAAATTCTCGTTTTTGAGAAGGATTTTTTTAAATTAAAAATTATTCTTTATTAATATATATTATTATTATATATATCAAATAATAAATTATTATTTTATCGATTAAGTAATATTTTTTTAAAATAATAAGATTTTGATGGTTCCTAACATGTTATTTTACGGATGTTTTACAGTACGTGGCTTTATCTTTTCAAGAAAATTACGCTTCTCAAACCCGATCAATGTTCTCACGGTTCTGTAGACATATGACAGATAAAAATATTTAGAAAAACGCATGAAATTTGATGAATACTCCCCATGCTGAAATTGTCACCGCCATGGAGTGAGAGCAGACTGCAGAGCAACAGAAACGGGACCACACGCACACACTGTAGCAGCAGTATACGATAGTGCAGTGTTGTGTCGGAATGATGAATGGTCATCAAAATGAGGCATCTTTTTCAATGCATGAATGAGTGAAAGTATTAGATAATATCATAGCTAAATCATATCTCAAACGTCGTATGCACTTGGTTCGAAGTAGAATATAGTATACGTAACAGCGGTTGTAAATTAATGGTGCACACAAAATCATGCGATAGAATGTGGCACCACTTTTATGTTTTGGATCATTTTACTAGTGTCAATTGCATGATCTTGTCACGTAGTTAAAGAAGATGATCCCTGATGATTAAAAAAAGAAAAGAAGAAGAAAAAGAAGATGATCCGCCATTTAGGATCGGATTGCTGCGGGTAGACCTACACACCAATGGATAAAAGAAATCATATCCATTCCAGGCATAATAGATGCGCTGTCATGGTGAGACCAGAAACACTTTTATAGCGTGTTCGTTTCGGGTAATTGGGAGCCCAGTAATTAGATTCCAAGGGAATAGACCCAATTTCCCTGAACCGAACAGCCCAAAAAAATTTAGAATTGGATTTCTAAGGAATCCAATTCCCTCCTATGGGCTCTATTCTATTGCATTGGTGGGTGGGTGGAAAGGAATTTGATTCCGTAAAAAACAAAGGGAATTGAGCGAAAATTACGAATCTGTCCCTCTGAAAACAAAATCTGAATCTGGTTTTCATTTTTCATTTCTAACCATTTCATTTGAGATCGAGAGAGAAGAAGAGATCGAGAGAGAAGAAGAAAGAAACCACTGAAGAATGAGAGATGGAGAAATACGATGATTAGGTTAGGGTTTTAACTTCTCGTATTTTCTTTCTTCTCTATCTGTATGTAATTTCTTTTTTTTTTAACTGCTCGTTTTGTTAGGGTTTTGATTTCTTTTCAGTTTGTTGCAGGAATGATTGATTAAAAGACCAATTATCATCTCAATTGGATTTGCGGCTTTGTGATAATCGGTCATCAACTCAGGAACAATAATTTCTTCCACAAGAACTCTAACTTTCATTTTCAACAGTACCTATTTCTTCTTTTCCCGACTCAATCAACTACAGTATTATCAGCGTTTCCCTTTGATTCAACTAATAAGAACTTTCAAGGTATAATTCGTTCACCAATTTCATTTAAATTGATTTCGGTAATTTTTTAGTTTTATGATAAAATTAGCTTATGCATGTGTATGTTGGGTTTATGATATAATCCATGAAATCATCTTTTAACTATCCCTTGATTGTGTTGTGTTTTTTTGACAATGAAAAACTAACTTAGATTATGCTCTTTTTTTTCCTGAAAAACTTTTGATATTTGACTTGAGACCTATATTGAGTCACCCTGTGGCTGTATGATTGTTTACTGTTTTATCATCCGTGTCTGTATAGTCATGTATGGTTGACCATTTTGTTCTTATCCTTTTCAAATTCAGACCCACTTCCAGTATGGCACCTCTAGTCTTGACAAAAAAAAGGAAACTTGAAATGATGACATACAATATCCGAACAACGATGGATGCTGTAACTTTATTTTACATTTATTTCTATTCATATGTCTTGTGTCACCAAAGCAGTGTGTTAAGAGCTAATGATCGTTTTGAATTAACTATGGTACGATTGTGGGTGATGGAAGATTTGGTATACAAAAGTGACACCAATTGTAAATCCCAACTTCGTCTCGATAGACGCACTTTTAGAATTCTTTGTCATAAGTTGCGCACTGTTAGTGGACTAGAAGATAATAGGAATTGTGATGTCGAAGAAATGGTGGCGATATTTTTATATGTAATTGCGCATCACCATAAGAATAGAGTTGTGGGTTTTCAATTCAAGCGATCAGGAGATACGATTAGTAGACATGTGAACACGGTGTTGAAAGGAGTTATTAGGCTTCAAGGAGAGTTGTTAAAAGAACCGGTAGCAGTCTCTACAAGTTCTGTTGACTAGAGATGGAACTGCTTTAAGGTATGAGATTGTCTCAAATGAAATATTATAACTTTTTTAACCTTATATGTCATGAATATTAACACTTGGTTTTTCGTATCACTAATGAACTATTAACATCACCTTGTTTACCTTTAGAACTGCCTAGGGGCATTAGATGGAACACATATTAGTTTCCACGTTGCAACAGCAGACAAGCCTAGGTATCGTACAAGGAAAAGCGCAATTTCTACCAATGTCTTAGGTGTATGTTCTCAAGACTTGTAGGTTATATATGTATATCCTGGATGGGAAGGATCAGCTGCTGATTCTCGTGTTCTTAGGGAAGCCATTTACAAAAAAAATGGCTTAAAAGTTCCACATGGTAAGTTTGTTAGAGTATTATAACTTGAATCTGCGGATTAGCGAGTGTTTTTCATGTTTTTTATTAAGATAGTGATGGTTGTTTACATGCTTACTTGTTTAGGTTACTATTACCTTGTTGATACCGGTTATCCAAATAGTGGAGGATTTCTTGCTCTCTTTAGAGGTCAACGTTATCATTTGAAGGAATGGGGGCGAGATCGTTTAGAACCCAGGACAGCTGAAGAATTGTTCAATATGAAACATTGTAGGGCTAGGAATGTGATTGAAAGAGTTTTTGGATTGTTGAAAATGAGATGGGAAATACTTAGGGGTCCCTCTTGGTATCCTGTGAACATACATTGCCGTTTTATCATGGCCTGTTGTTTGATACATAACCTTATTAGGAGAGAAATGCCTATGGATGAATTTTTTCCGGAAGATGAATATGAAGATGGACCAATTAATTTGGTTTCTCCTCAAGAAAGTCGAATGATCGAACATGTCGATTCCTCGAATTATTGGGATGTTCAGAGAAAGGAGTTAGCTGATCAAATGTGGGAAAGATGGACTGCACGTAGATGTAGGCGCATATTTAGTTAAAATGATTTCATCATTTTCCTGTATTATCTTACATTTTTTATCACTTTCATTTGTACTGAACTGTTACAAGAACAAGGTTTATTACTTATCTTCTAATGGTATAGTAAGGGGGATGGTTCATTTCAGATTTATTTTTGCAAATGGTTGATTTTTGTCTCTATCTTATAGTATATGTGTGAGTTTGATAGCAGCAATGACTACTATGTTTTCCGCCTTTACAACAATCACAGATGATGAGATCTCACTATTAATCTGTGAGTTACTATGGTTCATTTCCTTGTTCCATTTGAAGTTAAACTACTTATGAAATTATCTTGACATAATTTGGTTGTAAACAGGCAAGTAATGGCACCTCATCGGAGTTGGATACAAGCTGAAGATGACATATTGGTTGATGTTTTGACGGAACTTGCACTTGATGGCAAGTGGAAGAGTGATACAGGATTTAAATCTGGCTATTTGAAAGTGATTGAGCAAAAATTAGCTGAGAAACTACCCAATTCCGGGTTAAGTACTACCAACATTGATTCGAGAATAAAGACTTTGAAGAAGCATTCAATGGCAATCAACGAAATGCTAAGTTCTGGAAGTGGTTTTGAATGGGATTATGTCAACAATAAGCTTGTGTGTGAGAAGAATTTATTTGATGAATGGGCTAAGGTAATTTCAAACCATTATTTAATATATTCCTTTCTATTTAATTAGCTGTGTCTCTAATTTCTCCTCTAATCACTATTCGAAGTTTGAGATTGAGTTACCTTATGAACCATGTAGTGTGAACAATGTAAGTATATTTAGTGAATTTGGTAACGATGACCATTATAGGCATCAATTGATGGTGATAACTAGACCTTGTGGTGGGATAAGGTCTCTGTGTATGGACTTTGAGGAAGTCAAGGCTTGAATACGCAGTAGTAAGTCTAATATTCTACATCTTTGTGTTACTGCACTGTTACTCAATTGTTACTCAACTGATACTCAGTGCACTGTTTATTTTAACTGCATTGTTACTACACTGATACTCACCGTTCACCTGTGTCTTCACTAACTAATATCATGGGTGTAGCTTCTGCATTCGCGTTAATAACACTGCCTCTGGCAAGTCCGCAATTTCGTTTTGCATTTGTTTCGTTTCATTTATGAACTGTGAGTTTCTAGTTTAATTTTGTCCAGTTTGTTGTTATTATTTTTTGAAGTCCCAATTTGTGGATTTTGCAGTCTCATTCAAGTATAAAGGGAGTGTATGGGAAAGTTTTTCCTCATTTGGACGCATTGGTTGAAATATTTGCTGAAGATAGAGCAAATGGTAAAGGAGCTGCTTCTTTAGCTGAAGAGTTGGAAGAGATAGATAAAGAAGATGAGCAAGAAAGGGAGAACGAAACAAAACAGGAAACTGAACAAGAAACAGAACGCGAACAAAGTAACCAATCTGGATCAGTGGACAAAGCCAATAATAGTAATGATAAAGGTAGGAGGAGGAAGAGGGTTAGATCATCTTCTTTGGATGTTGGATCTGGTGAATCAAGTGGTGATTCGAATGGTCTTAATCTGATGGCTAATTCTTTCAGCAAGTTTGTATCAGGCACTCTTTCACATTTTGAAGCAATTCGTAGTATATTGGCCCAAGAATCAGACACCAACAAACAGTTGTTTGAGGAGCTACAGAAGATTGATGGTCTTACTGATGATGATGTGATAGATGCTGCTTCGATTATACTTGATTCATCTACGAAGACCAAAATGTTTTTCGGGATGGAAGAAGGGAAGAGGGCTCACTATGTGAAGAATAGAATACTCAAGTAGTAGTGAAAAAAAGAAGCTTCAGAAGATGGCTGGTGTGAACCGCATTGGTGGAAAAGGAAGCGTTAACTGAATTCCTCTTTTGTTTTCTTACGGGTATTTGGTTAGCAACAACTGTACTTTCTCCAATTTCAATTTAAGTTCTTGTTTGTGTAGTTTTGAAGAGTTGTTTAAGACTTTATGAAACCTGGAGCTAGTTTTGGCATATGAGATAAGCTGGCAAGAACTCTTGATTACAAATCTAGGTTAGGAAGCAAGAAAAAGCACTCTTAGTTGGCTTAACTTCTTAATTACTTTGATACAAGTTTATGAATTACAGCAACTCTCCATCTGCAGCAGCTGTATAGTCTGCTGTGAAAGATCAGTAATTCTGCATTATTGTCACCTGCTACTTTTCAGTGATGGCGTTGTATTTTTTTGGAAAATTCTATATGTTCGAACTCTACATTCGAAATACAACAATAGAATCTTATATTTTGTTTTTGCCTTTCGAAATAAGGTTGTGATTCTACTCTAAAAATTTGTTCGCTCAGTTTATGTAAGTAATCAGTAAATCTGTAGTCTATGAAAAAGATATAGTTTCACTTGAGAAGTTCTTAAGAACCATGTGGAAAAAGGCGCTTCATGCACAAGTGGAACAATAGTCATCCATGGTTCAAATTTGTTTTGAAATTTTGAATTCTTAAATTTTTGAGTTTTAGCTTTATTAGAAGTTTCAAGGATATTTAAGTAAATAATAGATTTGAATTACAACGGAATCCAATTATCCCAACCAAACAGATTTTGTTTTACCATGGAATCCATTTCTAGGAATTGGATTACCCTGTAATCCAATTCCTGAGATTTGAAAAACTTGAACCGAACAGGCTATTAAAATATTTACATTTAAGAATCTTAACCCATAGCGCATGAGGGTTGTGAATTAGGTTCCAGACAGTCTTAGCGGCAAAGAATTGTTAAAAAAAAATTTAAGTTTGAAAGCTTATGGAAGTAGAAAGGTATGATAGTTCCTATCCCATTGTTTAAAACTAGAACACCACTGCTCCGATGGGGACGGACGACCGAAGAAAAACAAAACAGCTGCATAACGCGTCATACATCCTTGGAATGTTATTTTTGAGGTATAACAAAATTGTGGATGCATGAACTAAAATACGACGGTAGAAATTGTTATACATTCTTTGTTGTGGCTCCATAATTCGTTAAGCATTTTTTTTTTGTTAGAATGATATTTTTAGGCATATACTACATCCATTCAGAAAATCGATACTTTCACAGTTTTATTTTTGATTAGATTATGCCAAATTGAAAAACTTTCGTCCCGTTTCAGAAAAAGTGATACTTTCGCTTTGTTTTAGAAAAAGTGATATTTTCGCTCAGTTTCAGAAAAAGTGATACTTCCGCTCTGTTTCAGAAAAGTGGTATTTTGCTCCGTTTCATAAAAAGTGATACTTTCGCCCCGTTTCAGAAAAAGTGATACTTTCGCTCTTTTCAGAAAAAGTGATATTTTCCCCCGTTTCAGAAAAACGATACTTTCGCTCTGTTTCAGAAAAGTGATACTTCGGGTAGTTTCAGAAAAAGTGATACTTTCACCCGTTTCAGAAAAAGTGATACTTTCGTTCCGAATTATAGTAATTGAATATTTAAATAGTTATAGTAATTGGATTAAAGGGGGGACAATTTTGTCTAGCGAAAAAGTAACCAAAAAAGGCTACAGGGAATTTTTATGTGTGACGGGAATCTTTTAGGAATATTTTTTCCCAATCTTTTTATAATAATTGTTAATTACTAAATACAAAAAAATACTTATAAGGATTCGTACAAAGTTTTAGTTGGTAACCAAGCAACAAGCTGGGCACCAACTCCTTTTTGAATAACGACGCCTTATCTATGAAAAATAAAACTGCCTACACCATTACCAGCACCGTTACTAATTAAACGGTTCTTCAGACGCTTAAAAAAAAACACAGTATCCTCGATAAGCTCCCCCAAGGTAGTGAAAGCCAAAACACCCAAACCATACCCATGTGAAGTACATTCATCTAAGTATTTAGTACGTTTACGCAAAATTGCTTTCAAAATGGCTTGACCTAGAACAAAAGCACGGACCCCCTCCCCAGTGGAGGGAGAGACACCTGTGACATCCGTACACACATCTCGGCCGTTTTCCCAGTTAAGGACAAGGATATCTGGTGGACGTAAATCCTTGTTATTATCTGACAAAAATCCCAAAGCAACTTCTTTTCGCGCATACACACCAGCTTTGTAGCAAATATCCGCAATTACATCACAGACAAGGTCATGGCGAAACTTGAGGACAACGTCTTTGGCACAATGGAGTGCATGATCACCAAAAATATCCTTAGGCCTATTACAACTAGAGCATAAACCATCTTCGACAAATAAGGGGATACCAAGCCGATAGCAAACTACCGCTCTGAACTGTCTGCGCCCAAGGCATTGATCTAGCCCACTAATGGGGATGGCCAAAAGATAATCTTGTGCATGTTTGACCCGGTTACACTGCCATAGAATGAAATCTCTTGTGGAAAAAGAAAATTGGATAGGGATTTGCTTCTTAATTGCATCAAAATAAGTGACCGCCAAGGAGTGCATAGAAGGGGGTGTGGGGGGTGTGGATCATCGAGGCAATAAGTATGAAGGAAAACCACATACCTGAACACTTGTGTTACTCTTCATTTTACAAAAAAATGGCCATAAAAAAGACTCCGGTCGGTCGGCCCAATAAACTCCGCCTAGAGAGTTTTTCCCCACTAGAAATCTCTTTGAGATTGATCCGTT
Organism: Papaver somniferum; assembly: GCF_003573695.1. Classification (NCBI taxonomy): domain Eukaryota; kingdom Viridiplantae; phylum Streptophyta; class Magnoliopsida; order Ranunculales; family Papaveraceae; genus Papaver; species Papaver somniferum. The sequence continues at coordinate 148,719,445 of NC_039360.1, read as the reverse complement.
CTCTTAAGAATTTTATCTGGAAGTAGAAAGGAGATCATATGATAGTTAGTAGATGAGTTAAAGTGTTAAACACATGCTTAACCATCACAGACCTACCAGCTTGTGTAAGATGTTTTCCTTTCCACTTAGCAACTCTTTTATCAAAATAATCAACTTAATAATCAAAAGTGTCAATTCTAGATTGATTTAAGATGAGTGATATGTCGAGATAGTTATCTGTCATTTCCACTTTGTTAACATTTAATTGCTTGATGAGTGAAACACAATAGTCTGGGTGGACATTTTTACTAAAGAAGCAACCAAATTTTTGAAAATTAATCGCTTGACCAGAAATAAGACTGAAATCTTTTATGAGAGACATGAGATTACCACCCTCATTGTGAGTTGCCTTTGTAAAGATGAAATAATCATCAACAAATAGCAAATGAGAAATGCTAGGTGCCTCGTGTGTTACCTTAAAGCCATGAATGAGATGGCATTGTTCAACATGCAATAAACATGCATAAAATAAAAAGATATGGAGAGAGTGGATCTCCTTATATAAGGCCCTAGTTGGTTTGAAAGACTGACAAGGAGACCCATTGAGAAGGACAGAAATACTGGTAGTGCAAATACGTTGAAGAATTAAGTCACACCAATTGTTGGAAAATCCAAAACTCTTTAGGACGTCGATCAGAAAAGGCCATTCGATTTTGTCGGAGGCAAGTTCATATGCAATTACCACATTGTCTTGTATATGTCTATTGGGAACATAGGCTGCTTGGAAAGGAGATATAATCTTTCCAAGCAACGGTTTCATTCTGTTCATAATAATTTTCAAAATAATTTTATAATTAATACTGCATAGTGATATTGGTCGAAAATCTGCCGGAGTGGAAGGATTATCGACCTTAGAATTTACAGTTTGCAAAACATCATTCTCAAGAAGCTCCATGTTTTGTCTATAAAACCCTGGTGAGAAACCATCAGGGCCAGGCGCGGTCCACTGAACCATTTGCATTATAGTATTCCTAACTTCTTGTATACTAATGGGACTCCATAATTTCTCAGTGTCCTTACTAGTAATATAAGGGCTTGTGCAATTGAGAAAATTTCTGTTTCGAAAAGGATGGGAAGTGGCGCTAATGGACTTAAAATGAGAGACAAGGATGTCTTCCAGTTCTAATCTATCACTAGAGCAGAGACCAAGAGCACTGATATGGTTAAAGTGCTTCCTTCTATTTGCAGAAGGATGATAAAATCTAGTATTCTTACCATAACTCTTAATGTACTCAACTCTGGATTTTTGAGCATAGAAATCCTCTTGGATTTTTTTGCCAATGCTCAGGATCTTGGTCTGACGTTAATTTTTACAGAAAGCTTCTAGCACAAGCTTTTTAACCGACCACAAAATGGTACAAAGAACAACGGACAGAAATGTGACATCTGGGCTGACTGCTGAAATAACCACAGCTCGGCATCTTAAAGCACCAAGTTAAGGTTAAGACGCTATTGGTCATGGAGACTGTTGCAGCTTTCTAAACTTGCCTGTAGAGCACTTTCATTCCAGCTCGAAAGTAATGACTGACTAAATTTTAATACTGAGTTACCCATCATAGTATTATGAGGCACAACTAGCAACAAAATGTTGAATCAACAATGAAACAAGATGTCTGATAAATTTTGTTTGCCCTTCAAATATCTTTCAATACAAAACCGATTAACCAAGAAAAAACAATGGATCTCAGTAGTTTCTTAAACCTTAACTATGATAAACAAAAATAAGATTTCCCCTACAGATCATAATAAGCAAAATTCTCTAATCTTGGATCCATGTCCAGCCAGTTACAACTGTGACATCAATGTTCATGGGTCTGCAATGGTCACCTCAACCTCGACACCTGGTTCAATTGTGATAGATGTGATTTGCTTTACTACTTCTGATGAACTCACAAGATCAATCACCCTCTTGTGCACACGGAGCTCAAACCTATCCCAAGTGTTTGTACCTGTTAAGAATAGAAACCATCAACAACAGAAATGGCAGAATTTCATCCAATATGAGAAAATTTTGTCGACTTGTTAGAGGCAATAACCATAATCAAACATATGGTCATTTACTTGAGATGCTGGCATATATATTGTTCAAAGAAATACAGATGAGAAGTTCCAAACAAACAGCTAAAAGCATAAGCAAGAGGGATACCCATGATTGCTCTCTCTGTCTACTAGACAGCTACTGGAGCTAACAAAAATCTTAACTACCACATTCCCAAGTGGTTGCTCCAATGATTTAGGTTCATGCATCCAACAGGATACATTTGGGAAATGGAGATGCCAAGTCCCAATCAAACATCTAAACGCATAAGCAAGAGGGGCTATTGCACCAGAGTATTTCTTAACTCAATAATTGCTCCTTAACCTATATCCTGGTATATAGGATAACAATTGCCTATATACACAAATGCATTTCTAAAATAAAAGTGGCAGATAGATGATTTCAAAAACGGAATACTTCTAGCGTGTACAGGACCCACTAGAAAGAGAACCAAAACTTAATCAAGTTTATGACAATGAAAGAAAATCCACTTCTAACACAACATTCACGCTGACAGAACAAAACTATTGATACATGGTGGAAGGTATAGTTTACAAGTAAGTTCTTAACTACTACATCGCCCAAGAGAAAGTGGACATGCATTCCTGCTCTAATGATCTACGCTCGTGTATACAAGTAAGCAGACAGGATATATCTGAGAAATGGAGATGCCAAGTAAATGCAAGGCCATAAATTTAGTATTAAGAGCCACCCTAAATACCCGTCCAAGGAAAAAACAAAGTACCATACCCCAATTGTATAGATGATAGACAATTATACTATTGACAATGACAAGCCTCTGAGCTGATAACCAGTACTACAGTAACATAGCACAAAAACTCCTGTTCAGAAAACTAAGGGTGGTGAAGTAAGGTATAAAAGTCCCCCCCTCTAATACTCCTGAATTATTTTTCAGGTTTATCCCTACATATTGCTCAATACAAAACCCGAGTGACAACATAAAAGCAGAAGAGGAAATACGAATTTACCTTCACCACAGGGAGTTTTCCTGGTGGTGATGTGCAAAGTCTTGGTGGGCATCCTTACTGGTCCCTTAACTTTCAATCTCTTGTTCTTTGCACCACTCACAAGGTCAGAGCAAACTGTTCACATACCAATTCAATTTCTTAAACCTTGTTTCAAAACACAATAATGTAATACTGTATGCTAGGCAAACTAGAAAAGTGAAAGACCCAGTTTTGTGAGTATAAACAAAACAAGGGAGTACCTTTTTCAAGATTCTTGACGTTCTTGGATGAAAGAGTAATCCTAATACGATGAAGTTGTTCATGTGGCTCTTCAAAACCTTGCTTCATAGGTTTTAACATAGCTGCTGCCGCCATCCTTTCAAGTCTGAGTAAAACCAATACAGCGATTATAAGAAATAAAACAAAAAGAAACAGCAATAACATTATAGATCGGAGGAAAAACAGTTCAAACCGTATTAAAAAGAAGTCAGAAACTGTGAAGAAAATCACCGCAAATGAATATACCCAATCCACAGAAAATATCACTAAATAAACTCTAAATGAATAAAGTTTATACAAACTCTTTAAACAGGAGAGTATTCATTTTAGATTGTTATACCTTTACTCTAAGCAGAGTCCCCTTGTGGTTCTGATAGTTTTTGCAGGAGGAGAAGCGCTACTGATATGATTCGGCGGAAAGAAGAGAAAGGGAAACCCTAGAAAATAACTTAAAAAGCCGAATGAGATTTTATGTCACCCTCTTGCTCACGTGACCTATTGGGGATAAAGCAAAAGAAAATTGGACACCAGAATCGTAATCCCCGTTCTGTTAGTCCGAGTGGACCAAGTGAATAACTGTGTTAGGATTGGCCACGGCCAAGGTCGCTTCGGAAAGGGATCGAGGCTCAGCCTGCCCCTGAGTGTGCGATTCTAAGGCTTAAATAAAAGGGAAAAAATCGGTTTAGTCCAAAAACGTCTCCAAAAGAACGGTTTACCCCATTCCGATCTGACTAGTTACAGATTAGTCCAGAATTAATTTGAAAATATGTAAAGACTTTGTTTTTCTTCGTCTGTTTTTCATAATGCACACGTGGGGCGAATGAAATATGTTTTTAACTGACGCAATAAATGTGGGGGCGCCATGTTCACCACTTCCAGAAATATAATAACGGAAAATCATTTTCCTTTTCCTCAACGTTATTACCGAGATAAAAGAAAAGTTGTGAAGAAAAAAATCAGAAAATCTAAATCTGCGAAGAAACAAATCAGAAAATCTAAACCCTAACCCTAACCAATAATAAAATTCAACACAAAATTTTCATCATCTAAAGCCATTGATGAGAAAAGAAGAATGATTCCGAAAAAAACTGTTGCAAAGAGAAAAACAGTAGAAGAATCGGAAGATTCGACGTCAATTGAAGCAGAAGAAAGTACGGAATTACCAGCACCTAAGATGAGATCAAAATCATCAAAGAGTACAACACATTCAACATCATTTGTAGCGGCCGAAACTTCAAAATCATCACCACCTAAGAAGAAATCAAAAAATTCAAAGAAAACAAAGCCTTCAAAGACAACAGCAGGTTTAACATCTGTTCAAGGAACAAAAGGTAACAATTCATGGCTTGTTGTATGTGTTTTTGAATTTTGAGTGGTTTTTATGATATTTGTTGTTGGTGTGTACAGATTTGTACACAAGCATGTCGTTGCAGAGATTCGTGGCATGTTTTATGTGTTTTTGAGTGGCTTTTATGAGATATGTTATTGGTGTATACATCCTTGTACACAAGCATGTTGTTGTAGGATTCATGGCATGTTTTATGTGTTTTTGAGTAGATTTTATGATATTCGTTGTTGGTGTGTACATACTTGTACACAAGCATGTTGTTGTAGTAATTCATGGCCTGTCGTATGTGTTTTTGAGTGGCTTTTATGATATATGTTGTTGGTGTGTACATACTAAAAAAGCGGGGGTCTAACAACACCACCCAATATTTCGATTAGCAATCTGTATGGACTAACTCCGAAATACTTTGCTAGAAAATCAACTAGACAGTCAGACTCAATCTAGATAAAAGTATGTCAAGGAGTTAATTTCTCTCTCTTGATTTGATTTTTACTCAAGCTAAAAAAAATAGCGAGTCTTTATCAAATACAAGGAATACTTGGACGGTACCAAAGATCAACGTCCAAAGATCAATCAATATCAATCAACAACCAAAGGTTGGATTTCCAATTGATGATCACGAACACACAACCTGTATTATTTCAATTATATAAAATATAATGCGGAAAAGAAATAACACAGACACCAGAAATTTAGTTAACGAGGAAACCACAAATGCAGAAAACCCCCGGGACCTAGTCCAGATTGAATACACATTGTATTAAGCCGCTACAGACATTATCCTACTGCAAACTAACTTCATACTGGACTATAGTTGAACCCCTATCAATTTCCCACTGATACAAGGTACAGTTGTACTTCTACGCCTCTGATCCCAGCAGGATACTGCACACTTGATTCCCTTAGCTGATCTCACCCACAACCAAGAGTTGTTGTAACCCAAAATCACAGGCTTGATAATAAACAGATTTGTCTCACACAGAAAAGTCTATAAGAGGATAATTCTGTCTCCCAAAGATAAACCCTAGGTTTTGTTCCGTCTTTAGATATAAAATCAAGGTAACATGAACCAATTGATAATCCAGTCTTATATTCCCGAAGAACAGCCTAGATTAATCAATCACCTCTCTACAATCCTTCCTGACTACACAAGCGGATTGTCGAGGAATCACAAACAGTGAGACGAAGATGTTTGTGACTTCTTTATCTTGCCTATCGGAGAACTCTCACGATCTCAAGCCAATCAATCTATTGTACTCGTACGATAGAAGATGCAAGATCAGATCACACAACTACGATAAAGTAATATCGGTCTGGCTTCACAATCCCAATGAAGTCTTTAAGTCGTTAACCTGATTTTAGAGAAGAAAATCAAAGGTTAATGGAGATCGACTCTAGCGGGCGTACAGTAGCACACAGACGTGTGGGGATTAGTTTTGCACAATGCTAGATGTTTCCTTTATATAGCCTTCAAATCAAGGTTTTGCCTTAGGTACAAAGCAATCCTTATTCACCGTTAGATGAAAACCTGATTTAGATTCAAGCTAATATTACTCAACCGTTAGATCGAAAACTTAGCTTGTCACACACACTTGGGTAGACGTTTACTGGGTTCGTGAAAATCATGCCCAAACGTGTACGTGTATGTTGGTTCAACATAGTAACCCAAAAGGTTAACCATATGAGCATTTCATATTAACCTTGTTCTTCTTCACCTAACTAGTTCAATTGACTCAAATGAACTAGTTAAATAATTGCTCAATTGCTATGAGATCTTATGTAACTACACAAGACACAATTGAAACAAAGATGATTCGATTGAATCGGCTCATGAACATTATAGCCACGGTTTGCATAAAAAATTCCTTAGTAATTTAATGTTTCATGTTCAGAGCACATCTTTAGATCATAACCTCTTAAGTTCACAAACAAGTTCGCGGACTTAAGTTAATCGGTTGAGTTTTCCAAACTCAGCAGAAATTCTCGGAAAGAGAACTTCGCCAGTTCGCGGACTAGGTTCGCGGACTTAGCACACAAACGAGTTTCGGAAAATCCCAGCAGAAATTCTCGGTCGAGAACTTCCGACAGTTCGCGGACTTGGCAAACCAATTCCACAATCCTCCCGATATCTCTTGATCAACAAAGTTCGAAAACTTCGGTTCAAGGAATACATGGTTATGTAATCTAAACTCTCATTTCAATCATTGAGACATTCTCAGAGGACGCTATGTAGACGTTATTCACAGACCGATTTACGTCAGAGCAATTCTCAAAGTGATTGAAACTTTTAATGACTTTCGTCACTAGGTGAAGATAAACTTGATCAAAGCGAAACGCTTTACCAACACATGATTTCGAGATAAAAAATAAGCAATGAATGCTCAGCTCAAAATGTCAAATGTGTATGATCTAGTCTATATAGCATACGACTTTTGTCTCATAAGAAGTAGGAGATAGAAGAGATAGACTTTTGAGTGATAGATAAGTTCAAGTCTCCACATACCTTTTTGTTGATGAAGTTCCACGGTTCCTTGTATAGATCTTCGTCGTTGTATGATGAATCGCCATGAAGTCCTTGAGCTCAACTACACTTTTCTATCATAGTCCGAGACTTAGCTATATAGGCTAGAAATCAAGACTTATAGTTTTGATCACTAACATTGACAAACATGCTTGAGATAGCAACGCATGCGAGGTTGACCGATCTATGCTCTAACAATCTCCCCCTTTGTCAATTTTAGTGACAAAACTATTAATACATATGGAATACAAGAAAAGATAAACTTTAGTGGCTCCTATTCCATAGTTTAATCTTCAACGTTCCTTGAAATCTTCGTCCTTCCAAGTACTCCAATGATCCCAAAGATTGTAAGTTTAACACCATCGTTGTTGAAGATCCATAGCTATAACAATGAGAGAAATCGAGATTCTCGATCATTATTACACAGTGTCATAGTATTATTATATAACATCAAAGGTCAATTGTATCATGACTTTAACAATAATACTACGGTGATATGTATCACTCCCCCTTATTCAATACTCCATCTCGATCATGGAAACCACTCCCCCTTACACAATGATCCGAAAACCATATGTATTTGTAGTGTGAACTACAATATTTCCCCCCCTTTTTGTCAATAAAATTGGCAAAGGTACAAGAATGGGATCATAATGAAATTTCCACAAGAGACATTTCATGACCAAAATAAAAAAATACATACCAACTTAATTTAGATGTAATCTAATAGCCGAAGCTAACAACATTCATCAAGGAGTTTTAAGATACAAGATAACCCCTATAAAATTCCACAGCCGCATTCCCTGCAAGATATTACCATTAAGAACAAGTTCAAAAGAACTCTCCCCCATTTGATGTCATTCCCGAGAGAACAACAAGAGCGACCTTAATTTCGAAAGAAAAGAAGGATTTTGTATTGGACACCAAAAACCATAGGAATGATTTTCTATATCCAAAGCTCAACCAAATTAATCACAAGTAAACCCATGATTAATTCAATTGGAATACGCAACTAAATCAAACCACAAAAGTGATCAATTTAATTGAAAGTGCTCAACATAAGTAAACTCACGGAGCTACGACTAAGTCAATCACACAGAGATGACTAACTTAACCGTTCAAATACTCAACATAAGGAAAACCTTACGGAATATATGACTACATTAACCAAAGAACATGATAGTGTAGCCTTTCATATACTCAACACAAGAACTTGTGGAATATATGAAAACTCAACTAGATTAATTACAAGAGAACCTATAATTAATCTAATTGGAATACAAACAACCAAACTAATCACCGAAGTAATCAATTTAATTATTTTGGGATCAAAATAAGAGAAGTTATGGAACCTCGACTAAGTTCATCATAGAATATGACAATCTTAACCGTACATGTACTCAACATAAGAAAGAAAACTTATGGAGTACTAACTAAATAACCAAACTAGTTGATTAATTTAGTTCTTAATGCTCGACATATAGCATCTTATGGAACAACCAATAAAGCCAAGGTAAATCGACTTAGTTGTAATGTTCTCAACATAAGACATACAATGGATCCTTCACGGTAAAACATAATAAATGGATCAATGAAGATCAATACTGTGGATAACATACAAGGATCTATTTTATTTTCCATCATAACGACATAATAGACTTTATCCTTGTTGAACAAAATATTTTATCCTATTTTCCATCAAATTAATGATTACATAGGCTCAACTTTTGTATATGTCAAAAGTCCATTCGTCCTTTCATCAATAGGAATACCGATTCATGAACGAATTTACTTTTGACTGCAATATGGGACCTTCAAGTTCACGGACGTAAACAATACATATCCCATAAAACTATTGCAATATCACAAACCAATAAAATACTGCAATAAACATCATCCTCCAAATATTTTTAGAATTTAATACCGATACACCTAAAAAATAACATAAGAAGATGAAAACAGAAATAGCTATGTGTAGTCACAATCTTCGCTAATCAAAGCACTATTCTTCCAACTAATCCAAAAAGAAGACATACTAGGTATTTATACCTCTTAACAATCATTTCACTTACCTTGAATATTCTTCTCGTATTCCCTATATTCTTCAAGCTCATCTTCGATTAGGTCAATCCTTGATTCAAGCCTATTCATTTTCTCCTCAAGTTTTTTGGAAGACACTTCAACTTCATTTTTCAGAGCACGAACTTGTTCCAAAACGAGATTCATGGTTAGAGAGATCTTATCAAACTGAGAGACAGAAAGGTTCTCATCAGAAGAAGAGACATGTTTGTCATAGCACATCTCATTGTCAGAAGAATCGAAACGAATCTTCTTTAAGGGAAATAAAACTATCTATGTATCACTTTCTTTATTTGAAAGACTAGAGGAGGACATGATAGAGAGGATGAAATGAGAGTGCTGAAGAGGTAGAGCCATTTAAAAGGAATACAGGTATAGAATTCCCAGAAACACCCTTTTTACCAAATCATAACAGAAGTTGGTTATCAAAAAAAATGAAGTTGTTCTCGAACAAGACCTGAAAACACACACACAAAAGAATATGTTACAGTCCCCTTGTATATTATGATTTTGTATAAGAGGAAGAGAACACAATAATCATTTTTTCAACAAGATTACTGAGCATAAGGCCTTCAATCCAAGATTGGACTGGGATAATCTTTGCAAAGAGTGAAACCACCAATTTCACTAGGTTTCTGCTTATCCATTGTGATCAGAGTTTTAGAAAACTTGATTGCAGATCTTTGCAAATTATGCACCGTTTATGAAAACACGTTTTGATGAAAGGTAGACTTCTTTTTTGTTTTCAGCATACTACGGTTAGCCATGAAGGACTGTTTTTGATTTGACGTGCTAAGATAATCCTGAGGTGAACTCAAATGAAAGGAGTGATTTGGTAGACTCTTTTCCGATAAACTCATGGAGTTCAACACAAATTCAGGAGAGGTTTGCTGATCCAACACAGGCGGACATGTCACGAAGGAATCATGAGAATGATTTTTAGCAAAAAGACTGAGAGAGCAATCATAGATTTCCTCATGATAGTAATCAAGAGTATTCATCCATGCTTTAGTTATCTCTCTTATCTCCGTTTCAGGATTTTTTGAAGAGACTTGAACACACATAAGACCAGTTTCATTAGTAAGGCTCTTCTTGGTATTCTTATCCTTTATATTGACTAACGAAGTTTCCTTTTGAGACTTTATTTTACTACGTCTGAGGATCTTCTTAAGTTTTTGTATAAACAAAGACAACGTAGAAATAAAGCAATTCTCACTTTTCTCTTTCGTCAATTTTGGATGACAAGATTTATGATCATGAGAGGTGACACGGTTGCCAAGCAAATGATGCTCGTCTCTTCCCATATATTCGCGATCGAAAATTCTAATTTTTCCGACCAGTGTGTTCCGTGAAATAGTATTAAGGTTATTTCCTTCAACGATGGCATGTCTTTTAGATTCGTATCTGGATGGCAGCGATTGAAGGATTTTCATCACAGTTTCCTTTTCAGGGATTGTCCTACCTAGGGCTGCACATGGTTCGGTTTTTATCGGTTTTTGGCAAAACCTAAACCGAAACCAAAGTACTCGGTTTTTCAATAATGAAAACCAATGAAACCATATAGCATATTCGGTTTCATTGGTTTCGGTTTCTACTCGGTTTTGTTAAAAACCATATGATTTTTGGTTAACCGAATGATTTATAAACAATAATGTGCCAGTGCTTTACAGTTTACACAAACAGTACACCCAACACTACAAGCGGCAGAAAAGTTTACTGGCAACATATCAGAGGCATAAATGACGAGCAACTAAAATGATAGCAAAAGGCTTTAACTCGAATAATCCTCCTAAGAGTCCTAACCATTCATTAACTACAATTCATCAGTGTGAAAAGATTCATTCTGCTATGGTCACTATTAATCGGTTAACCAATTGGTTTTTGGTTCGGTTTTGAGATAAAACCTAAACCGAAACCAATACTTTTGGTTATCTGAAACTGACAACCATTAATAAACCATAACAATATGGTTTCGGTTCGGTTTAAAATCTTCGGTTCCGGTTTTCGGTTCTGGTTCGGTTTTGCGCAGCCCTAGTCCTACCCAATGCACATGATGCATTAACAATTTCAGACAGTTTGTGATAAAAATCGTCGAAGGAATCTTCTTCTGCCATAGACAGGTCTTCCCATTCGGAATTAAGGTTTTGAAGCCTAGCTTCCTTTTCACTGGGGTTACCTTCAAATACGCTTTCTAAAGTATCCCAAGCTTCTTTAGACGTAGTTCATGAGACCACATGATGTCTAAGATTTGGGGAAAAAGCATGTAGGATGGCGTTCAACCCGTCGGAGTTTTGCCTTGCAGCAACTAACTCGGCAGTATTGTACATACATAAATCTTTTGGTACAATAACATCTCTTTCCATAACAACGGGAGTCTCATAGCCATTCACAACACATATCCATGATTGGAAATCACGCGACTGAAAAAAATGCGCATAACAACTTTCCACCATAGATAGTTTGAGCCATCGAGGACTGGTGGTACATTAATAGAGATAGCACCTCTGTCCGTAGAGTCGGATCGCTACAAACACGGACTTGTTAGGTCTTAAACGTGTTTGCCCGCTCTGATACCAATTGAAAAAGCGGGGGTCTAACAACACCAACCAATATTTCGATTAGCAATCTGTATGGACTAACTCCGAAATACTTTGCTAGACTAGACAGTCAGACTCACTATAGATAAAAATATCTCAAGGAGTTAATATCTCTCTCTTGTTTTTGATATTAGTCAAGCTAATAGAAATCAGCGAGTCCTAATCAAACACAAGGAATACTTGGACGGTACCAAAGACCAATGTCCAAGGATCAATCAATATCAATTAAAACTTAATTACTCAACTGTTAGATCGAAAACTTAGCTTGTCACACACACTTGGGTAGACGTTTACTGGGTTCGTGAAAACCATGCCCAAACGTGTACGTGTATGTTGGTTCAACATAGTAACCCAAAAGGTTAACCATATTAGCATTTCATATTAACCTTGTTCTTCTTCACCATAACTAGTTCAATTGACTCAAATGAACTAGTTAAAGAGTTGTTCAATTGCTATGAGATCTTATGTAACTACACAAGACATAATTGAAACAAAGATGATTCGATTCGATTGAATCGGCTCATGAACATTACAGCCACGGTTTGCATAAAGCATTCCTTAGTAATTTAATGTTTCATGTTCAGAGCACATCTTTAGATCATAACCTCTTAAGTTCACACACAAGTTCGCGGACTTAAGTTAATCGGTTGAGTTTTCCAAACTCAGCAGAAATTATCGGAAAGAGAACTTCCGCCAGTTCGCGGACTGAGTTCGTGGACTTAGCACACAAACGAGTTTTGGAAAATCCCAGCAGAAATTCTCGGTCGAGAACTTCCGACAGTTCGCGGACTTGGCAAACCAATTCCACAATCCTCTCGATATCTCTTGATCAACAAAGTTCGAAAACTTCGGTTCAAGGAATACATGGTTATGTAATCTAAACTCTCATTTCAATCATTGAGACATTCTCAGAGGACGCTATGTAGCCGTTATTCACAGACCGATTCACGTCGGAGCAATTCTCAAAGTGATTGAAACTTTTCATGACTTTCGTCACTAGGTGAAGATAAACTTGATCAAAGCGAAACGCTTTACCAACACATGATTTCGAGATAAAAGATAAGCAATGAATGCTCAGCTCGAAATGTCAAATGTGTATGATCTATTCTATATAACATACGACTTTTGTCTCATAAGAAGTAGGAGATAGAAGAGATAGATTTTTGAGTGATAGATAATTCAAGTCTCCACATACCTTTTTGTTGATGAAGTTCCACGGTTCCTTGTATAGATCTTCGTCGTTGTATGATGAATCGCCATGAAGTCCTTGAGCTCAACTACAGTTTTCTATCCTAGTCCGAGACTTAGCTATGTAGGATAGAAATCAAGACTTATAGTTTTGATCACTAACATTGACAAACATGCTTGAGATAGCAACGCATGCAAGGTTGACCGAGCTATGCTCTAACACATACTTGTACACAAGCATGTTGTTGCAGTGATTCATGGCACGTTGTGTGTTTTTTAAAGTAGCTTTTACGAGATCTGTTGTTGGTGTGTACATACTTGTACACAAGCATGTTGTTGCAGAGATTCATGGCCCGTTGTATGTGTTTTGGAGTAGCTTTTATGATATATGTTGTTGGTGTGTACATACTTGTGAGGACCGAAAATAAATGAATAAATAATATATTGTATACATATAAATTTGCTAGTATTATTTAGGTTGTATGAAAATTAGCTTAGCCATCACAATTTTAGTGTCGTGACTGTTAATCAGATAGGTCTGGTCGTGCTGGTTAGGGTTTTTTCTATTTAATATTTTTAATAATAAAAAATAAGGGTTAGAATGTGTTGGGTCTTGGTGTCTCTTTGTAGAAGGTAACAACTGTAGATATGGTTCAGCGACAAAATAGGAATAAAATGAGTTAAAACAACCGAGTAATAAAAGAAGGGATAAGGAGAAAGAAAGAAGATTATTAGTTCTGCTCTCTCAACCTAGATTAGATAGAAAGGGAAAAAAAATAGCACGTTTTCTTCTTAAAGGTAGATCTTGGAGTTAGAACTGTGTAAGGATGAATCATGTTTGACTAGAGTGAAAAGCAGCTTACGAGGAAGGTGAAACTAAATCTGAATTGAGGTGAGTTTTAGTTTTAGGTCTTCAATTTTTATCGTCATGAAAATTTAGAATTCAAAGTAAAAAAGATGAATTTTTGGTTAAATCTAGGAAAAGATTAGATGGAATCACATGCAATAGAGACAAGGGCTGTAGCTTTTAGCTACTTTGATTATGAGGATTTAGTTTTAAAACTATAGCTTAGGTCGTTCTCAATTAAGCGTTTTTTTTAATTAAATGATAGACGCATCATTTTTGTTGTTCACAAAATTGGGAGTGTACTGCCATAGGCATTAAGCCGATTTTCTAGACATTTTTGATTGAGTTTATTTGTTTCGTTTCAGTAAGTAAATTGGAAGTGCCGCATCTTCCAGTAACTGTTGTCCAGCTTCCATATGAGTTTCATATGCTATCATTTCGACTCTCATAGGTTTCGGATTAGTTTGTAATTAATTCCGTACAGTGGGGGTATTTCGATAGAAGGCCTCAGGATGGTATAAGGAATTGAAAATTGACATTTAGACAGAAAAATTTAGCTGAAACAGTAGCTGTGCTTAAGAGCCATTCAAATGCCATTACTTACTTTCCTTTTAATATAGCTTCTATATAGGATTAAAGGGCTGGGGTTTCAAGAAGCGGGCTGGAAGATGTAAGATTTCTTTACGGAAACGAGGTGGGAATTTAGACAGAATTTCTAGTCTCTTAAGTGTGTCATTTGTTCAAGAGCTTATTTTTTTTTCTGGTTACTTTCACTTCTGTATTACTAGGTGGATATGTGTTGTGCAAGTCTGTCTTTCTTATTGATGGGTGTTGTGTGGTATACGTTGGTTGGTTATCCTGCGAGGAGTGTATGTTTTTCCCAACAACTCTTTGGTAAGTTGAGTAGGGCGGTAACTCATCCGTTAGCTATATTACTTAGTAGGGCGATAATTCATCCGTTTAGATATTATTTAATTCTGTTTACTAATATAGAAGGGCGGTAACTCATCCGTTCCGATATTACTTAGTAGAGCGATAATTCATTCGTTTCAATGTTATATATACTATTTTAATAGGGAGATCCAGTGGTACGCATACCTCACTTGATTGTTAATTTGTGTTTCGATAATACCAGACTCATGGCTTGGGTGGGTTCTTCATGAGGATGGATTGTGTTTCCCTGTTCTTTGGGTCTTAACATGTTTCCATTGTTGTTCACCTTTCTGATTTATTATATTTGCTCTTCAAGTTAAATTGTGTTCATCTTGCTTGATAGGACACGCGTGATTTTTTTGATGTATAAATCCCACTAGTCTGTACTCATTATTTTTACTTTTAGTGTCAAGTGAAGGTACCGTAGTTGAAGGCAAAGAAAAGGAAGGAGAATACTACGTGTGGATTGATTGAGGTCACTCTAGTAGTTAGCTGGTGTACATTTTAGATTCCCGTTTCTTGTTGCATCCGTTTTTTGAGGTGATGTTTACTACTGCTGATGCGCCATCTTTTTGTATCATATACAGATCTAGCAACTTGTGAATAGGAGTTCTGTTGTAAAATTAAGTAGTAAGTTATATGAAATATACCCACTGAAGTGTTGTACATTGATCAAGTGTCGGCTCCTCAGATTACCTATCAAGTATGCTTTAATCACTATCATCTCCTTAGTGGATAGCAAATCTAGTGAATAAGATTAGTGTTCGTATGTTTCAAATTAAGAATAATTGTAGAATCTGTATCCACCAAAGCATATGAGACTTTAGGTGAGCATTTGTTAATATCAAATTTGATTACTTTCCTTGTTTCTCCACTAGGGTGCAAAAAAAAAATGTATATAAAATCAGGGCGTGACGGTTTGGTATCAGAGCCCATTAGTAGATCTTACATGGACTGTAAATATAAGTTACAGTTTAACAGCTTTGTTATCTGTTATATGTCAAGTTTAACTCTAGATTTTAAGAGCATATATGTTTTTGTTTGAGACAGAAAATGGTAGGTAATGGTATTTCAAGTACAGGCATGAGAAACGAAGATGCTTCCGCTAAAGAGACTGATACAAGACGTATGGTAGAACTTTCCAGGAATATAGGGGAGATGAATGATGAGATTAGAACTATATGCTCTAGGCAGGGTTGGCAAGGGATAGAAACGCATCCAGTTCTACCGGTGGCACCTCAGAACCCACATGAGACAGAACATGTTCCTCATGCGAATACCTTACAAGTGAGTGGTCATGGACATGACAATGACTTATTGACAAGGTTTCTTAAGCTTACACCACATGAGTTCTCCGGGACACCACCAGATTGTGATATCGTAGAGAATTGGGTACGGAATGCAGAACGTATATTAAAGTGAGTTGGGGGTACCACTTTTGATTGGGTAAATGTAGCAACTTTTAAATTACAAGGGGCGGCATGTGACTGGCGAGAGTCAGCTGAGCTTGCTGAAACCGAACCAATCACCTGGAACAGATTAAAGGAACTGTTTTTTCAGGAGTTCGTTACGGATGTGTCGAGAGACCGGAAGCGATCTGAGTTTATGGATATAGAACAAGGAGAGATGTCTCTGGCTGAATTTGTGAATAAGTATAGGGGTTTATCACGTTATGCTCCTGAAATAACGTCTAATGATGAAGTAAATGCTAGAAAATTTATACGCGCCTTAAAGCCTCAAATCAGTAGACAACTTGCAGGTTTTCAAATCAAGACCTTTCAGGAGGCATTAAGTCGAGGTTTTAGCATTGAAAGAGAAGATGAAAACCGAATTACAGAACAAGAAAGGAAGACGAAGCTGATGCCTGGACAGTTTCAGGCAAAGCAGGATTCATCGAAGCGACAAATGACATCCATGGCAAGTCAAACTTTCTTCAGGCCATTTGGGCAACCTTGGCAAATGGACCCCAAGGGAGATTTGTTCGTCTTCAACAAGTGCGTCCTCAAGGTCCGATAAATCTCAATCAAGTTGTGTGTTATTATTGTAAAGAAATTGGACACTACAGGAAGGACTGTCCGAAATTTCAACTTGCAAACTCATCCTCACATCAAGGAATGGTTTATTCAGTGGTTCAAGAAGACACCCCTACACAACAAGTTTTACAAGAAGGTGACGTAATGTATGCTGTGATGCATGGGGATAGTTCCGCAACTGATCAAGTAGTGGAAGGTAAAATATCTTTATTTTATCACTTAGTCCAAGTATTGTTCGACCCCGGATCTACACTATCCTTCGTTAACTCTGGCATTATGAAGAAATTAGAGTTAGATGTGATAGATATTGGTAAGAACTTGTCATTATATTCACCTTTAGGGAGTAAAACATTTCCTTTTCAAGTTTGCAAATCTTGTGTGATGATGATTGATAACCAAGAATTGATCGCAGATTTGGTAGTTCTAGATATGCAAGGTTTTGATGTTATACTTGGTATGGATTGGTTAGCCAAACATCATGCAAGTGTGGATTGCTTTGCAAAGTCTGTTAATTTTTGTATGTCGGGTAAATCACCATTTACCTTTGTTGGTTCCATTAAGCCCCAAAGTCAGTTTCAGAAACTGAAAAAGACTGGTGGTTTAAGTGGAATGAGGTTATTAGCTTGTGTTGCAGAATGTTCTGTGTCAGTTGACACAATACCTGTTGTCCGAGATTATAGAGACGTGTTTCCAGATACTCGGCCAGGGTTACCACCGAAAAGTGATATAGATTTCTCTATTGATTTACTCCTAGGTACTTCTCCTATTTCGTTTTCTCCTTATCGAATGGCCCCAATTGAAATGAGAGAGTTGAAAGCTCAAATAGTTGAATTAACCAGTGTAGGATTTATCAGACCCAATTTTTCACCTTGGGGTGCTCCATTTTTGTTTGTCAAGAAGAAGGACAAGTCGTTCAGATTATGTGTTGACTATAGGAAGCTGAATCAGGTTATTATTAAGAACAAGTACCCACTTCCCAGGATAAAGGATTTATTTGATCAACTGAAAGATGCCAAGTTCTTCTCGAAGATAGATCTTAGGTAGGCTTATCATCAGTTACGAATCAAGGAAGAGGATATTCCCAAAACAGCTTTTAGAACTAGGTTAGGGCATTATGAGTACCTTGTTATGCCGTTTGGTTTAACTAATGCGCCGACTGCTTTTATGGATTTGATGCACAAAATTTTCTAGAAGTATTTGGATCAGTTCGTAATAGTTTTTATCGATGACATATTGGTTTACTCCAAGACATGGGAAGATCATGAAACACTTTTAGAAAACGTTCTTGAAACCTTGCGTGAACATCACCTTTATGCAAAGTTCAGTAAGTGTGAATTTTGGTTGAGCGAAGTGAAATTTCTTGGGCATGTTATTTCAAGTGAAGGAATATCAGTAGATCCATCTAAGGTGGACAGTGTTTTAAATTGGCATCGACCAAAAACAGTTACAGAAATTCGAAGTTTCTTGGGACTCGCAGGTTATTATCGTCGTTTTGTGGAGAGTTTTTCTAATATTGCTTCACCACTGACTCAGTTAAAACAAAAGTGGGTTAAGTTTGAGTGGACTGATACATGTGAATCTGCTTTTCAAGAATTAAAAACTCGCCTAACTACATCGTCAGTGTTAACAGTTCGGACACCAGGGGAAACGTATGTTATGTATACTGATGCATCAAGTGTTGGACTTGGTTGTGTGTTGATGCAAAATGGACAGGTCATTGCTTATGCTTCTCGGAAGCTGAAAACTCAAGAGAAAAACTATCCAACCCATGATCTGGAGTTGGCTGCAATTATTTTTGCTTTGAAGGTTTGAAGGCATTACTTGTACGGTGAAAAGTTTCTAATATATTCAGATCACAAGAGTTTGAAATATTTGTTCTCTCAAAAAGAATTGAATATGAGACAAAGACGTTGGACATAATACTTAAATGATTACGACTATACATTGCTTTATCATCCGGGTAAAGCGAATGTGGTTGCTGATGCCCTTAGTCGTAAGAAGGAGGGAATCATGGCTCATTTGATGATCAGAGAATGGCAATTGTTAGATATGGTCACTGGGTATACACTGCGGAATTCGGGAGATAATGAGAATTGGAAGGGTTATTTGGCTCAGATGACGATGCAATCTTCTCTGGTTGAGAGGATAGCCGAAGCTCAAGTTAGAAGCCGGGAGTTTACTAAGTATATAAACATGGCTAACGACAAGGAGAATAAAGACTGGAAATTTCATCCTGATAATAGTCTCCGGGTTAGGAACCGGTTATGGATACTAAGGGATACAAATGCGGAATTGGGAAAGGAAATTTTGAATGAAGCTCATCGATCGTATTAAACCATTCATCCAGGCAGTACTAAGATGTACAGAGATCTTCGTAGGAATTTCTGGTGGCTGGGAATGAAGAAGCACATCGCGAGTTTGGTGAGGAAGTGTTTTATATGTCAACAAGTAAAAGCGGAACATCAACAACCATCAGGTCTTCTACAACCTTTACCAATACCAGGTTGGAAATGGGAACATATAACCATGGATTTTGTTAGCGGGTTACCAAGAACTAGTGATGATATGGATTCTATATGGGTGGTGGTGGATAGATTAACCAAGTCAGCTCATTTTCTACCAGCTAAGACGAGTTATTCAGTTCATAGACTAGCGCAATTGTACATTTCGGGTATTGTTCGATTACACGGTGTTCCGCTGTCCATAGTATCAGATAGGGGTGCTCAGTTTACATCTCAGTTTTGGATGAGTTTACAAAAGGCTTTTGGAACTAGCATTACTCTTATCTCGGCATTTCATCCTCAATCAGATGGACAATCAAAACGGGTAATTCAGATACTAGAAGATATGCCCAGGGCTTGCGTACTAGACTTTCAAGGTAACTGGATAACGCATTTGTCATTGGTTGAATTCGCTTATAACAATAGTTACCAAGCCAGCATTGGTATGGCACCATTCGAAGCTTTGTATGGTCGTCCGTGTAGATCGCCTATTTGTTGGGCAGAGGTTTGCGAGAATTTGTTAACTGGACCGACTATCGTGGTTGAGACTACATAGAATATTAAAATTATTAAAAAAACGTCTTCGCACAGCTCTATGTAGGCAAAAACGCTAAGCAGACCATGGTCGACGTCCGCTACAGTTTGAAGTTGTGCAACATGTATTGTTACGGGTATCGCCAAGAAAAGGTATTATCAGGTTCGGGTTGAAAGGAAAACTAGCACCAAGGTTTATAGGAACATTTCAGATAGTTGACAGAGTCGGTGAAGTGGCTTATAGGCTTGCACTACCTACATCTATGGGGAAAGTTCATGATGTATTTCATGTGTCTATGCTTCGGGGTTACGAGTATGACTCCTCTCATGTGATAGACTGGCAGTCCTTGCAACTAAAAGATGATATTTCATATCAAGAGGGACAATTGGAAATTTTGGATCATAAAGATAAGATTTTGAGGAACAAGGTGATACCATTGGTGAAAGTACGTTGGATTCACCACAACATTGAAGAAGCCACGTGGGAGATTGAGTCAGATATGCGAGCCCAATATCCAGAACTCTTAACTTAAGGTACGGTTGTAGTGATTTCGTGGACGACTGTTAATCAGATAGGTCTGGTCGCGTGCTGGATATGGCTCATTCTATTTAATATTTTTAATAATAAAAAAATAAGGGTTAGAATGTGTTGGGTCTTGGTGTCTCTTTGTAGAAGGTAATACCTATAGATATGGTTCATGGACAAAATAGGAACAGAATGAGCAAAAACAACGGGGTAATAAAAGAAGGGATGAGGGGAAAGAAAGAAGATTATTAGTTCTGCTCTCTCAACCTAGATTAGATAGAAAGGGAAAAAATAGCTCGTTTTGTTCTTAAAGGTGGATCGTGGAGTTAGAATTGTGTATGGATGAATCATGTTTGACTAGAGTGAAAAGCTGCTTACGAGGACGGTGAAACTAAATCTGAATTGAGGTGAGTTTTAGTTTTAGGTCTTCAATTTTTATCTTGTCATGAAAATTTAGAATTCAAAGTAAAAGAGATAAATTTTTGGTTAAATCTAGGAACAGGTTAGATAGAATCACATGCAATAGAGACAAGGGTTGTAGCTTTTAGCTACTTTGATTATGAGGATTTAGTTTTAAAACTGTAGCTTAGGTCGTTCTCAATTAAGCGTTTTTTTAATTAAATGATAGACGCATCATTTTTGTTGTTCACAAAATTGGGAGTATACTGCTGTAGGATCAGAATCTCGCAACGACAATATTTCAGCGAAATTATCAACAACACAACACAACAGCGTCGCAGTACAATTTCAGGAATGATATAATAAACGACGTCAGCTAAAATCATGAGAAAGATGTGATGATCCTGCGAAAATTAGAGAGTTTGCGAGATTAACATTTGTAAGATTGCGAGAATGTCGCAAGCCATATCCGAAAATAAAGGACAGATTAGCTGTCATCCATTATGTATTTCCCTATAAATAGTCGTTCAAGTTGTAAAGAAAGAGGAGAGAGATCTTTTTGAGTAAGAAACAAGTAAATAGGAGAGAGAAAGTCTAAAGCAGAGGTCATTCTTGATTCCTTTATCTTTTCTTGTAAGAACATTCAATGATTGATCAATAAAATTAAGAGTGTAAAAATGAGTTGAGTAATAATGAAATCATTTGAGGGGTGTAGTGTAGGATTTCCTGCAACTACATAATGACGCTAGAAACAGGGACGCATCGAAGATTATTCTAGAAAAAAATTGAAGATTAATATTGAGATTTGTAAAGATTTGGAGTGATTGATTAAGAATTTTACATAATTTCTTGCAATTCGTTAACATTGAAGAAATGGCTAGGAGAAGAAATACATCAGAACAACCAACCACTGTTAGAAGAAGCAAGAGAATTGCTGGAAGAGAAAGAAGTGAAATGGGAGAATCTACTAGAATGAGAAATAATGGAGAAAATCAAATTCAACCACCAATTCAACAATCACTAGTACAAGGGAGGAATACAGATTATGATAGGGTGAGTATACACACTTAGCAATCAAATTCGGCAGAAGAAGTAGAAGAAGAGCAACAAACCAGAAACTATAGACAGGCAGAGAGAAATCAAGAAGCAGATAAAGGAATAACTCATGGAGATGAAGAAATTGGAGCGTTAGAAATGTTGAGACGAAGAATACATGAAGAAAGAAGAGCTGGGGCAGAAGAACGTGCAAATCTAACAAGGCAAAATCACGAATTGAGGATGAAAAATATGAGACTACAGAGTAGAAGATCGAGAAGCATTACAAAATCATATTCAAGATCGACTAGAAGAGAAATGAGGCGAAACTCACCCACAATCAATGCTGGAAACAATATTCAAGAAGAAATATCAAATCCTAATGAAGAATATCGCGAAAATAGAGAAAGAGCTGATGATCGTTACGTTCCACAAAATGAAACTTTTGATGATGGCAAAATGGTAGAAATCAAGAGAACGGACAACGTCAGGGACGAAATGACCAAGATGGCGAAGGAAATCGAGAGGAAGGAAGAAGAATTTTACATGAAAGAGAAACTCAAAGAAATCAACAGACGATTGAAGAAGAAATTGAAAGACATTATGCTGAACAAGCACGTTTAATTGCGAACGTGAAAGATTGAGAGCGGAAATGGAAGAACAAGAGCTTCAGGAGACAATTCGCCAGAACAATCACGACAATCGAGAAAGACGTACACAAAACCGGAATAACGGTAATATCAATGAAGAGTACGATAGAATAAAGGATGGCTGAAAGCACGAATGGAATTAATAAGAAATGAACAAAATCATGAGGGGAAAATGAGACATAATCATTGCGAATTCAAGATAGAGATGAAGAAAACTCGCAGAAGAAGACGAGATGAGATAATGAAGAAGAAATGCAAAATTTCGCGAGAGAAGAAAGACATGAACGCAGAAGAAGAGAGGCGAAATTAAAAAGACCAATGGATCAAATTCAGGTGTAAATAAACAAATCTTGAAAGAATTAGAAGAAATGAGAGGAATGCTAAATAATAGAGGAGAAGTAGGCAGAAGACAATTGGATGAAGCATAGAAGAAGCTGCGAAAACTCCATTTACAAGGGAAGTACAATTAGGAGGAATACCACCGAAATGCAATTTGCCCGCATTAACCAGCATTTTTGATGGAACAACTTGTGCAATTCAACACATTAAAGCCTATGTGAGGTGCATGTTGCAATGGGAAAATCATGATGTGTATTGTGCAAATATTTCGCATCCAGCTTAACAGGAGAGGCGTTAAAATGGTTTGAAGGTCTACCAAAGAATACAATAACATCCTTCAATCATTTGCAGACTACATTCTGGGGCATATATAAGTAATAATTCTTCGCGACCTGGTATAGAAGATGTGTTTGGATTAAAACAAGGATTGGCGAAAGTTTGAAACACCTGACTAAAAGATGGAGAACTATGTGTAGCGAAATGGCTGGCCGTGTAGATGAGAGATATCTTATATTATCATTTATCAATGCTATGTTTGCAACAAACCTATTGTATGTCCAAATTTTCAGAGTCAAGAATACGATCACAATGACTGAATTGCGAGAACTTCAAGAAGAATACATTGCTCTAGAGGAAAGGCAAAATGAAATGGAATCATATCCAGTTGCGAACACCAACTCACAAACAGCGAATGCAAGCTTATTACCCAAGCTAATAAACACAGTAGCGAATACTTCGCAAGTACAACAAGAGAAGGTGACGGGTAACAATCAACAGAAACTGGTGGCTATGGGAAGCCGAGATCAAGAGGAGTATGAAAGAGAAAGAAATTTCTACAATCGTGGTGGAAATAACAAGATTCAAAGACTCGATCAACCACAAGAAACTTATGGAGGTCAAAGACAAAATATAATAGAGGACAAGGAGGTCACAAGGTAGTATGGGAAGAAATCAAGATGCCACCTCTAAATGCAAGTGTGGAGAAAATATGGGAAGCTATAATTTTGATGGAGAATATACCAACACCATGGAACATGGGAACGGAACCACCTCCAAACCACAGAAGCCATGAGTTTTGTTCTTATCATCATTTTCATGGACATACAACAAATGATTGCAGAAATGTAAAAAAATTATTTTGAGAATGATAGATCAAGGAAAACTAAACCACTTTTTGGTAGGGCACCCAATCTCAACCATTCCACCACCACCAGAGCATCACAAAGTAACACGATGAAAAAGAAGGAAATTCTTCATAGAAGTTGGTGCAAAAGCAAAAATCTATTCTGTCACTCTATCGTACATTCAAGACAATTGAAGATTTTCATGACAATGTTTTAGTAGAGTGTTCGCAAGAGATAATGATGGAAGAGAAATTATGAATATTGCGAAAATCTCGCCACTAGAGGAATGGCAGAAACAGATCATTTCTTTTACCGCAGAAGAAATTCCCGAAGGAGAAGAGGTGCATGATAATCCATTGGTAGTAAAATTAGAAATTAATCCAAAACCGAAAGAAGATGAGGATGATGAAGCTGAAGATTCATGGGCAATTAATAGAATTCTAATCGATACTGGAAGCTCTGTGAACATCTTATTTTATCATACTTATAAAACTATGGGAGGAAGAGATGATGATCTTATACCATCAACATATAAGATATATGGTTTTAATGGTACTGCTAACAAGCCTAAAGGGGAGGTTACTATGCGAATTCCATTGAAGGGAATATCTTCTGAAATCTTATTCTGTGTCGTTGATGTAGAATCACCCTACAATGCGTTAATTGGTCGACCTTGGCTACATGGGATTCTAGGTGTAGCTTCAACTTTCCACCAGTGCATCAAATTCCCTCACCCCAGTGGTGTAGGAATCATAAAGGGAGATTGGGTTGAAGGAAAGAGGTGTTACGAAACTGAGATAGAATCTTGCGAAGGAAGAGCAAACAAGAAGGAAAATGGCGACACAAAATCAAAGATACACAAGAAGTGAGAGGTTGATGGTGGATGCAATCGAAAGAAAAGAGAAAGATGTTGCGAAACTAATGCTAGCTCAGAATAAAAATGATGAACATACCACTACCAAGGAAGCAGTAGCAGAAAATAATAAAGAAGCAGAGGATGGCAAAGGTAATAAAAAAAAGAAATGTATGAATGATTAAGTTGTTGCGACACTCTCGCAATAAGTAAAATTCTCAAAAACATTTATTGAATGACAAAATTGAGATTGCGAAATCAAATACAATATGATGATGTGCGAGACTCTCGCAGAGATAATGAATTTTACAGAAGACAATCAGAGAAAAATGACAAAAGAGAAAGGGGAACCTTTATGGCGTACACCCTAGTTCGCGAATACAATTTCGCAAGAGGCAAATGTAAGACCTAAAGTACGTCATATAAGGGGGTACCTGTTGCATGGCTCAGGGAAAGGCTACACCGCCACCGGAACCTGAGTCATGGAGATTTGGGGTCAATAAAGCCCATCCGGGAGAGGCACCTTGGATTCTCAGCTTAAGCATATGACTTAGGTTGGGCGACTAAGGTAATAAGGACTCTCCCAAGGAGTGCAGATCTGATCAAGGCGCCGAGGTACACGGTTGAGTCAAGAGTGCCAGGGACGTTTGAAGCGTACTTTCCATTCTTGACAAGTCTTGGCTTATACTGCACTCGGCCTGAAGAAAACCCCACTTAGGGTGCAGTCTCGTAACCATAAGCCCTATAGGTAAAAGGGATAAGAGGCTGCGAAAACAACTGGTTGTTGTTAAGACTGGATGGGAGGAGCTAACCTTGTATGGTAGAAGTACGCCTCCTTGAAGGGGCAACCAGGGGGAGATAAGGGCGGCACCCTCCATTAGGGAGCTGATAAGTGTCTTAAGACGCAAATGTCATGAGGCTTTTTATTCGCAAGGGTATTAAGGCTTGTCATATTTGTGCAACAATCCTGAAGAGGCAATAATACAAAAGAAAAAGATAAGACGAGATCAATGGGTTTTCGCATGAAAGTGCGAAGACGTCCTGCGATTTCGTCGCAAGACGGCAATGTCATGGGGCTTTATTTTCGCAAGAATATTTAGGCCTGTCATATTGTCGCAACATTCCTGAAGAGGCCACAATACAAAAGAAAAAGTTAAGGCAAGATCAATGGGTTTTTGCATGAAAGTGCAAGGACGTCCTGCGATTTTGTCGCAATGACAAGAGGTGGCATAATAAGACCTTTAATTAGGAAGGCAAAATAAGACCACACAGGAATGAGATTTTGAAAAGAATCAAAATTCACTTCGCATAAGATTGCGAAATTATACATAATTAACTGCGAAATTGAGGCATAAAATAAGAAAATTTATAAATCTCTCATTTGGATACAAATAACAGAGGCAAGTATGGGAATGAATGAAATTAGAAAATGTTATTTGTCTCCATATGATAGATTTACACAAAGATTCAAAAATTAATGATTATATTGATTAACTGTATTGCAAGGAAGAATTGTTTTAATGAATGCAGGTCAAAATGAAAGAAACACAAATATACAGAAAGAAGGAATAAATGTACAAGTATTACAAGAATCAAAGAAAGAAACAAAGACTACTTCTTAGTTGATCCTTCATTATCTTCATCAGACTTGTTCCCTTCTTCGTCTGCGTCAGAATCTTCATCACCATCAGAACCTTCATCACCATCAGATTCTTCATCATCAGCTTCGCTATCAGAAATAATCAGACTGGGAGTATTCTGTGGGATCTCTTCCAAGAGACAAGGATAATCAGAATGAGGGATATTATGATCGTCACAAACCATTTGGATAGTTTGATTGCGAAAATGCATAGCATCATTCTTAAAATTCGCAACAGTGATCTTGATTTGATTCTTTAATCTAGAATACTTGTCGTTGCGAGAAGAAAGATTCTTTGCGAGTTCCTCCTTTTCAGCTTCGAGTTCCTCAATCTTTTCACGATATCTACTTTCAGAATCTGCGAGCAAAAGACAATCAATTATTAACTTGATGAAAATTCATAAGAAGCAAAATTAGTAAAGAAGAGCAGTTAGTAACCTTCTCTGTCAGAAATCATATCTCTAATCAAGGTGTATGCTCAACTTGGAGACTAACATTTACACCTAAATCTTTTCTGGCATCATCTAAGATTTTCGCAGCCCAAACAAATTCATCCTCATTACTTATAAGAAGACGAGAACGAATTTGATTTTCCCTTTCGCAGAGTTCGATGTTCTTGCGGTAGCTTCATCTCGTTCAAGTTGAACTTCAAGAAGAGTCTCTTGGAATTTCGCCAAAGCCTTAGCACCTTGATCAGAGATGCGATCCTTATCATCTATGAGACCGCTAATTTTGGTTCTTAACTCATTGGTTTTCTCTTTAGAATCAAGAAGAGACGCTTAAATCGGTTGGCTAAGCCTAAACTAGATCTATGGTCAATTTCTAAGAGGCGAAATTTAGATCTAAGCTCATTTAGAGAAAGAGATGAAATTCTATCATTTGAGAAACTATTTAAGGAATTGTTAAGACGCTCAAGAAGGGTATCATTATCCAAGGCATTAGGAAATGAACGAAGAAGGGTAGCTTCATCAGAAAGACCATAAATGTCTGCAAAAAGGATCATTTAAATAAGATAAAACAACAGGATGAATGAATGAAGGGAAAAGAGAAAAGTAACATACCATAAAGCTGATTATTAGCTTGCTGAAGACTAGAGATTTTGTTCTTATACGAAGAAGAATCAATTTCTAGTTGTCTATTTTTCTCGCGAAGACCTTTAACTTCAGCTTCCAATTCTTCATTCTTTGTGCGAAATTGAAGATTCTTCTTTTCAAGATTTTCGCGTCTCCTCTCTAGATCTGAGGCAACAGCGAAAGAAGCTTTTCCAGCCTGCGAGAAAATATAAAAATATTAATATAGAAAGAAATTTTGAGTTATGACAATGAAGAAATAAAAGGATAAAAGTATACCAGACTATTGAGGGAATGCAAGAAGTCGGGAGTAACAGATCTAGAAATTCCACGAAGAGAACTATCACCATCCAGCAAAGGGACATCACAAATTGTAGAGAGAGCTTTGCAGGTATTAGCGAATTGGTTATCTCCCATTCCTTGCAGAGAATCAGAAAATAGGCCAGAGAGCTTAGCCATAGAAGATTCAGGTGGAAAATTTTCACTTGCGGCAAGATCATCATTGTCCTCATCATCCTTGTCACTTTCGGAATTTTCATGAGGAGGAATATTTGAAGGAGAAGAAGAACGGACTTTCCTTTTCTTTGAAGGAGGAGCAGTTGATTTTTCTATCCGAAGAGCACCTTTGCCTTTATCACCAGTCTTCGCAACATCAGCAGGTTCTTCTATTTCAGCAATAATCTTCACACACAGATAGAAATAAGAAATGGAAGCAACAGTATACTGTTTAAAATCATCAGAGAAGATTTCTTACCTCATCTGTGTATGAGCGAAGAGCTAACAAAGTACTAGCTTTCCCAGTCCTGTTATAACTATCTTTCAGTTTTTGGATCCGCAGAATGTCGCAAGAGTTAGCGAACAAAATATAAAGACAAATAAAGAAACATAAAGTGAGCTAAACGGGAAGAAACATACCTCTTTTTCCTTCTCGGGCCAAGAGAAAGCCCAAGGTTGATAAGCAGCGAGATTCGCAGGAAGAACATTTGACCCAGCAATGTAAGGTCCTTTTAGCATTAAAGGAAAAACACACCATTTATCATCTTTGGATTGGCGAGGAGTTGTGTTTTTACCAGAATGCCAGTCAATATCTTGCATGAGAATTTTAGCTTCATCAATGTTATCTTTCCTTTTTAAGCGAATACCCCAGCGAGTATTCTCTTTCTTCATGGAGATCAGTTCATAGTTCTCAAAGAAACTCGCTACTGTGTATTTCTCACAGCAATTATCTCTAGGTCTGCGAATTTAGGATCCCTAAGTTCTTTGGAGTATAGAGATCCTTTACCAGCACCACGGTTAGCGAACTCTAGCATCAGACGGATGCAGTCCCCACTCAGTTGGAAGATAGCTCGCGAAAATCCCGAGTGAGCGAGAATTTCATAGAATAGGAATATCTGGGTCATAAAGAGGAATGGGAGACCTGCGAGAATCTGACCTAGCGAAATTATGATTGATTGATCATCACAATACTGATCAGAGAAAAGTTTGACAGAAAGAATTGATTGGCATTTCACCAGGAATGGTAGAGATGTGAAACCTTTTCAGCAAGATCTTTTTGGACATCTTTTAAATTCTGCTCATGTCTATGACCACTTGGAGGCATATTTGAATATAGAATATGGGAATGAATGAAGAATAAGAAGATTGAAGGGGAAAAAATTACAGTAGCAGAACTTGCAGAAGAATAACAGAGTTGCAGAGATGAGAAAATAAAAAGAGAAGAGAAAGTAAAAAGAAAGTGGAAAGAAGAGTAAAAGGAGTATATAAAGGAGATTTTTTACTCGAAGAAATAAACACCATTAAGACGAAAAGACGTGAGCGGTTGAAAAGCAGCGGCGGTTACAGAAGACGTGTCAAGAAACAGATGGAAGAAAGATTACGTGTGATAAATGCAGAATATGAAGAGATGAACAGCTGCGGCGTTTCTCACATCATTCTCTACTTTGCAGAGAAGATATGAGAAGAGGCAAGATGTAGGATCAGAATCTCGCAACGACAATATTTCAGCGAAATTATCAACAACACAACACAACAGCGTCGCAGAACAATTTCAGGAATGATATAATAAACGACGTCAGCTAAAATCATGAGAAATATGTGATGATCCTGCGAAAATTAGAGAGTTTGCGAGATTAACATTTGTAAGATTGCGAGAATGTCACAAGCCATATCCGAAAATAAAGGACAGATTAGCTGTCATCCATTATGTATTTCCCTATAAATAGTCGTTCAAGTTATAAAGAAAGAGGAGAGAGATCTTTTTGAGTAAGAAACAAGTAAACAGGAGAGAGAAAGTCTAAAGCAGAGGTCATTCTTGATTCCTTTATCTTTTCTTGTAAGAACATTTAAAGATTGATCGATAAAATTAAGAGTGTAAATCTAAAAATGAGTTGAGTAATAATGAAATCGTATGAGGGGTGTAGTGTAGGATTTCCTGCAACTACAACTGCCATAGGCATTAAGCCAATTTTCTAGACATTTCTGATTGAGTTTATTTGTTTGGTTTCGGTAAGTAAATTGGAAGTGTTGCATCTTCCATTAACTGTTGTCCAGCTTCCATATGAGTTTCATATGCCATCATTTCGACTCTCATAGGTTTCGGATTAGTTTGTAATTGAATATGTATAGTTGGGGTATTTCGATAGAAGGCCTCAGGATGGTATAATGAATTGAAAATTGACATTTAGACAGGAAATTTTAGTTGAAACAGTAGTTGTGCTTAAGAGCAATTCAACTGCCATTACTTACTTTCCTTTTAATATGGCTTCTATATAGGATTAAAGGGCTGGGGTTTCAAGAAGGGGGATGGAAGATGTAAGATTGCTTTACTGAAACGAGGTGGGAATTTAGACAGAATTTCTAGTCTGTTAAGTGTGTCATTTGTTCAAGAGCTTATTTTTTTTGTGGTTACTTTCACTTCTGCATTACTAGGTGGATATGTGTTGCGCAAGTCTGTCTTTCTTATTGATGAGTGTTGTGTGGTTTTCTTATTGATGAGTGTTGTGTGGTATGCGTTGGTTGGTTATCCTGTGAGGAGTGTCTGTTTTTCCCAACAGCTCTTTGGTAAGTTGAGTAGGGCGGTAACTCATCTCTTAGCTATATTAGTTAGTAGGATGGTAATTCATCCGTTTAGATATTATTCAATTCTGTTTACTAATATAGAAGGGCGGTAACTCATCCGTTCCGATATTATTTAGTAGGGTGGTAATTCATCCGTTTCAATGTTATATATATACTATTTTATTAGGGAGATCGAGTCGTACGCATACCTCACTTGATTGTTAATTTGTGTTTCTATAATACCAGACTCATGGCTTGGGTGGGTTCTTCATGAGGATGGATTGTGTTTCCCTGTTCTTTTGGTCTTAACATGTTTCCATTGTTGTTCTCCTTTCTGATTTATTATATTTGCTCTTCTAGTTAAATTGTGCTCATCTTGCTTGATAGGACACGCGTGATTTTTTGATGTATAAAATCCCACTAGTCTGTACTCATTATTTTTACTTTTAGTGTCAGGTGAAGGTACCGTAGTTGAAGGCGAAGAAAAGGAAGGAGAATACTACGTGTGGATTGACTGAGGTCACTCTAGTAGTTATCTGGTGTACATTTTAGATTCCCGTTTCTTGTTGCATCCGTTTTTTGAGGCGATGTTAACTACTGCTGATGCGTCATCTTTTTGTATCATATATAGATCTAGCAACTTGTGAATAGGAGTTCTGTTGTAAAATTAAGTAGTAAGTTATATGAAATATACCCACTGAAGTGTTGTACATTGATCAAGTGTCGGCTCCTCGGATTACCTATCAAGTATGCTTTAGTCACAATCATCTCCTTAGTGGATAGCAAATCTAGTGAATAAGATTAGTGTTCGTATGTTTCAAATTAAGAATAGTTGTAGAATCTGTACCCACCAAAGCATATGAGACTTTAGGTGAGCATTTGTTAATATCAAATTCGATTACTTTCCTTGTTTCCCCACTAGGGTGCAAAAAAAAAAAAGTATATAAAATCAGGGCGTGACAATACTTGTACACAAACATGTTATTGCAGTGATTCATGGCATGTTGTGTGTGTTTTAAAGATGTTTCCGTAGGAGTATACATGTTTTGAACACCAGCATATTTGTATGAGTAATATGTATTATGCTTCTCTTTTCTTATTCTCATTTGTCTATTTTCGTAGATAAAAACAAACCTTATAGGTCAAGTTTCCATGCAATCAATGATTTTGTGAACAAGAACTTTGAGAATGATGGAGAAGTAAGAAAGGAGAATCATGATAAAGTCTGGTTCACTGAGTTTCAGTTAGAGAAGAAAAAGGAAAGCCCCTTTTAGCCTGTTGTAGACATCTTTGCTCACAAGAAAGCTGAAAAAAAAGAGGAGAAAAGTCTGAAAAGAAAGAGGAGAAAAATAGAGATGTGGGGTACAAGAATCCAGACTCAATCTATAAGATTGTGAGACAGTTCTACCATGATAATTCAGGGAAGAATGTTTTGTTTTCAAAACTGTCAAGAAGAAAAAGCTAGTGGAAGTAAAGAGTATGCCAGAAGATTTGTTTTTAATTTTCGGATTAGATATGGTGGCATCAGAACCTGGAGAAGGAAAAACTACCAAATCTAAAGTTGAGAGGACATATGGTCCACTGATAACCCGAATAACTCTTAAGGATCCAACTAAGTTGGGAAAACTAGATGTGGAGAAACAAATCTTGCGTGTAATGAAAGAAAAACCAAAGTTGCAAAGGGAGATTGAAAGAAATGCTGAGAACTTGGTAGTGTTGTTTGGGATGTACCTGTGCATCACTGTTGTTTTTTTACCCAAGCGAACGGAAGCATGCTTACCAAGAGCAATTTTGCTCACTACTTTGAAACATTGGATAGAATGAAAAAACCAACTGGCCGGTTCATATACATAGACATCTGATGGATAACATTAAAAAACATATCCAGTCACCATTTAAAGTTAACAGTTGTATGATATACCTGTTGGTAAGTTTACATGTGTACATTATTTTACACATGTGTTAAGTTGTACCATTTTAAATGCTTTGGTTCATTGTCTTTGTTGGGTCATATCACATTTCTAACTCTTTACATGTTTGTCAATGCAGTATTGGTTTGTTGAACACAACAAAACCATGACGCCAAACAGTGAGCAAGGTTTCCCAAGGATTCTAAGGTGGATCATCAGTGACGTCAGCAATATAATCGAGAGAGACCTAAATGACGCAGTGAAAAGGGTAACTCGATAACTTTCTTATGGTAGTGATTTCTTGCTAAATGTGTACATTAATATACACCTTGATAAAGTGTACATATGGTGATAAATTTTGAATTTTGTCATGTGTACAAAAATATACACCTGTAACACAGGTGTAAAAAGATGTACACCTGTGATCCATATTGATAATTTGGCATGTTTTCAGATGCAACCAGAATGGGTAAAGGCTTGTAGTGATGAAGAGCAAAAGGTTTTGGATGAGTACCAAAAGAATATGCAAAAAAATAGCACAAATACACTGAAGCAAAAGTTGCACATAGCATTAATGCAAAGAGGCGAAGTATATCAAGAGCTTTCTAACTTGTAGGTTAACATGAAAGGCTTATTACTTTCATTGAAGAAAAAAACCTAAAAATTCATGCATTTGATCTGTATAGTTAGCCAAATGATAAGGTGATTGTTTATTTATGTGTTAACACTTTGCAAGAAATCATTTCATTTACAAAAGCATTGAAACGTGAGGATGGAAGTGAATCTGACAAGAATGAGGATGAGGAGGATGATGGGGAGGAGGAAGATGATGACGAGGAGGGTGGCAAAGGTGGTAATATGGATGATGATGATGACAAGGAGGAGGGTGGCAAAGGTGATGATGTGGATGATGAGGAGGGTTGCAAAGGTGGTGATGTGGATGATGATGATGATGACGAGGAGGGGGGAAAAGGTGGTGATGAGGAGGATGGAAGTGGATCTGACAAGAATGAAGTTTCGCTCGAAACTCCTGAAAATCCAAGGTATAACATCACTTCTATTAAATGTGGCAGACATTTCTTTTTATATTCTTTATGTGTGTACATATTTGTACACGAGTGTGCTAAAACTCATACCTTTTCTCAAAACTTGCATCTTTTAGCATTCCTTCATCAAAAACCAATGGGGAAAATGATGGAAGTGAATATGACAAAGGAGTTCGGTCTGAAACTGCTAACAAGCCGAGGTATGATGATCCCAGCTTACATTTCTTTTCATTTTCTGTATGTGTACATACTTGTACACCAGCGCTAACAATCATACATACTTCACATTCTTGTGCACAACTTTGTAAGCAATTAAAATATCTCAAATAAAATTGTATTTTTCAGCACTCCTCTGTTAAAGACAAATAAACAAGAGGATGAGAAGGATGGAACAAGCCGAAGAGTTGAGTCTGAAACTGCTAACAAGCCGAGGTATGAAGAAAATGATATGAGATCGCATTTCTTTTCAATTTTTGTATATGTGTACCAAGATGTACACCTTTGTGATTTCTTCTCTGTGTGTGTACAAAGATGTACACTAGTGAACAACTTTGTATACCCTAACAAAATTGCATTTTTTCAGCACACCTCTGTCAAAGACAAATGAAATTCTTGAAGATCAACAAGACCAGATGCACCTTGTTAACCAGGATGTGATGCACATAACTGAAACCAATAAAGAAACATTTGCTTCTGCTGCGCTCATCTCAATTCAAGCCATATCTCAGCTGGACCCTAAAGGCATGTTGTCGGTTGAAGAAGATGGCCTTTTACTCACACAGGGAGAAGAGCCAGAGAAGGATCCCTATACAACAATTGATGACCTTCTAGAGAATATGTTAGAATATGTGTTTGTAAAGCTTGAAAAAGGTTGTTTCAGAACGGCACCAACTGAAGTCAAGGTAAAGATGGCAACCATGTTTCGTGAAAATTTTCCAAGATTTTCGTTATTGAGCCAAGAAGATCCAAAAGAAGAGTCGTCACAGAAATCATTATCCAATGAAGATGTACGAGGAAGGATCATTGCAGAAGCAATCCAGTTCATCCAACAACATGAAAGTGAATTTTTTAGCAGTTAAGAAGTCGAAGAACAGAAGACACCAGCAAAGACAAGAGCAGGGAAAATGAGGGAAGCAGAGATGTTGAGGACACAAGCATTTGGAAAGTTGTCCAAGATACCACAAAAGAGAGTTGCAAGAAAAAATCTAGATCATGAGTTCACCACTGAGGGTAAAACCAGACCAGTTAGGATAAAAGTCGATCAAAAAGACAAGGGTAAGGTAAAAAAAAAGCAGGTTATCCTGAACCACTAAAGAGAAAGGCAGATGACTATCATCCTCCTGATCCACTGCCAGATGTTTGTCAATCGTAATTATACCAATCCATGAAACCAGGAGAGGACTAAAGAAGGATACATAAGTTCTTTGACTATGCAGGCCTGGGGTAAGTTCACAAAATACTACCTCGCACTTTCCACATGACTGAATCTATAAAAAATGTTATGTACACCATGTTAACATTTCCTTTATAATTCCGCATCACTGTATCTTGGGAACTAACAAGACTAGAAGATCCAAGAGTGAAGGAAGATATTCTTATTGTGGGACGAGTACTACGTGAATTGATGTTCAACAAAGATATGGATTAAGAGGTACTGCAGTTCTACATCCATCAACGTATAAGATCAATGGTTAGAGATAGCATTCGTCATCCAGAAGATAAAAAATACTTGAGATATGAAATAATGAGTCCTATTGCATGTGTAAGTTTCTCAAAACAAATCAAAATGTCATATATAATTCAGTTTACTTAGATACTTTAATGTTGTGTACATAGTTGTACACCTAATTGACATGGCATGTTCTATGTGTTTGTAGATTTCTTTAGGTGTGTACATGGTTACACACCAGTATGCTATATGATTGATACATGGTCTGTTAAGTGTTTGCATGGATGGTTGATTGTTAGATTTATTTAGGTGTGTATATAGTTGTACACCTATATCCTACATCATGGATATACTGTATGTTTTCAGACCTAAAATGTTTGATTTGTTAATTTTCTGTATGAGTGTATATGCTTGTACACTAGTGTGATATCTCACGCATATCTGATCTGATTTAGGTGTACCTAATTCATTTTATTTTCCAACAAATTATTGATTGCACTACTATGTGAAGCGTAATATCATCAACATGGTACAAGAGCTTGTGGTTGATTTCGTAAGGGAAATTCCCGAGAATCTAAAAGTTCTAGTAATACCCGTGAATCACTCCACAGAGCAAATGATAGTAGGAAGGCACTGGTCGCTGTTGAAATTTGATTTCGAAGCTCTTGAATGGAAGTGGTATAACTCCTTGCATACAGAAAATAAGAAGACATATAAATATGATGCATAGCAATGGCAGATGTGGTGCAATTAGAACTCAATAAGAAGAGAGCGTTAAAGGGTCATCCATCTATATAAGAGCACGAAATAAACGTCATGCCATTCCTTGCACAAGGAGTCAACCCGGACTTCCTCATATACACTTGTTACTTTATGAAACGAAGTCTGAAGAAAACAAAAAGTATCGAAAAATATGAGCAGAAGGCCGAGGACATTTGTTAGCAAATGAGAGATCAAAATTGGTGGCCAGGATGCTGAAAAAAATCGGAGGTTATGAAAAAGTGTGGGATGTAGCAAAGGATGACCAGCACAAGGAGTTGCGTAAGCGTATATGAATGCAACCATTGAAGAGGAAGAGGAGTTTTTAATCTTCATACAAGATCACTTTCTGAATTGGTTCTAAACATTTTTAATCTTCGGAGAACTTTCTAAATTTCAATTTTCAACTTTCTGTTTAAGACTTATCACTACTATAAATACTTGAATTAACCTTTTTATTAGTTTCAATATTGATGTTTTGAATGTAGACTTGTGTCAGTACTAAGGTGTATATTACAGGTTAGGAAATATTAAGGTGTACATGATTAAGCACATGTATTGACAGGGTAGATAATCCCAATAATTGAAGTGTACAGGAAGGTGTACATAATGATACACATGTACTGACAAATTTTTCTAACTATCCAGGCCTGCAAAACTGAAAACATAGAGTTGAAACACTAAAAATAGAATTGAAAAGGCATTAACAAAAGTAATTATACAGAAATGAAAACATAGAATCTTTCTAAACAAAATAACATAGTATCATCCACTGTACAACAAGGTGTACATAATGGTACACATGTAATGACAGGTAAGAAAACTGAAGTGCACAATAAGGTGTACATAATAGTACACATGTCCCGACACTAATTATCCACGCCTAGAAATTGAAAAGACATTACCAAAAGTAAAAACCAAAAACATAAAATCTTTCGAACAAATCAAACATAGTAAAAAGCATCAAGGAAGGGGGCAGGTAGCTCGGTTGTGATGACCAAGGGTGAAGCACTTTGTGCACATCATATCCCTCTTTTGATTCTCCCAAGCATTCTTGATATGATGTGTTCTTCGTCTACTAGGGGGAGGAACATGAGTAGGAACAACAACCCCATCACTAGGATCATAATCCTGCGGCTTGTCAAAATTGGGGATGGGGCAGATGATCTCCTGGTATGCCAAGTTGAACCATTCAGTAGTGAAATATGGCTCAACAAATGAATATATGTCATCCCTCGTAGCTTGAATGGCAGCACAAGCATGTGCACAAGGAAAACCATTAACTCGCCACCTGTGACACATACAAGTTTTCTGCAAAAAATCTACACAATGAGACCTGGGAGAATGGAATTCATACAATCTTTCACGGATTCATTAACATTCCAAGTACGACCAATGTCAATGTTTTCCTTTAGTAAAGCCTCATATATGAGAGTGAGCCTAGTATTGAAATTTTCTAGACCTTCTACATTCTCTTAGCATTCCTCTTCATAATCTTCAAACTAAAATAATAAAAAACACAAATAAAATGATCTAGAAAGAAGACAAATAAAACATATGTACAACAATGTACACATTAAGGAAATCCATGTGTACAACAATCTACACATAGTTGTAGAATCACAGATAAAACATGTGTACAACAATGTACACATTAAGCATCCATGTGTATAACAATGTACACATAGTTGCAGAATCACGGATAAAACATGTGTACAAGAATGTACACATTAAGCAAATCCATGTGTACAACAATGTATACAGATAAACATGTGTACCAGGAAGGTGTACACATAAAAAAAATGAATGAAACACTAAACATCAAACTCACCGTATCGCATCGAGAAGAGCAAAAGCGGACAACCTTTTGAGATCAACAATCCAGTTATTAAATGACTCGGAAAGAGTTGAAGAGTGAGTACCATATCTGCATACAGGGAAAAATACATTTGCCCATTTATCCTTTGGAAAAGTCCTGATATAATTGGCAACACGTCCACATCCAATTGCATGCATACACCACAAAGCATCTTTAAAGTTAGTTGTTGTATAAGAGTAAGCAGCTTTGTAAAAAAAATCAATAACGACCTTGGAATTCGCGTCACCTAATCCAATAGGAAGATTGCACTTGATGTGATAAGAACAATATTTGTGATATGAATCGGGAAATACTTTTGGAATACCCTGCAAAAGGCCTTCTCCACGATCACTAAGAAAAACAATCGGACGACCATCCACCAACTGTTTAAGATTGTCCAGAAACCAAAACCAATTTTCTTTGTTTTCAGCATAAACAAGAGCATAAGCATATAGGTAAAAACCGTCGTTTTCATTGACACATGTTGCAGCCATTAAAGCACCCCTGAATCTACCAGTAAGGAAAGTAGCGTCCAAGTAAATCATGGGCCTAAGATACTTATACCTGTGCTTGCAAGCACCAAAACATATGAAAAGACTCTGAAATCTTCTAGTTGCATGATCAACCTCAAAATTCACATAGCTATTAGGATGAGTTTCCTCAATGTCTTTGACATACCAAACTAAATCATTGTAGAACTTCTCGTCATCACCAAACTGTTGTTCAAATACGGCTTCTCTTCCTCTACGAGCATGACGATACTTAATATTGGACCTATAAGTCTTCTTAAAAAGTGAAATGATACGATTAGGTTTTACACTAGGATCTCCTTGTATATTGTCACCAATCAAATGCTTGACTAACTTGGTTGTCACCGGAGGACTCTTCAACCTCAAACCGACACCACAGTTGCAAAAAAAAAAAAAGCACAATATACACCTAATCAAATCTCAAACCAACACCACATATGCAAAAAGAAGACATAAACCAAGCCAAAATATGTAATTTACACCACAATGTACACCTAAAAAGCCTACAACAAGTAATGTGCACCACAATGTACACCTAAACAAGTCTACTATATAAGGTACCCAACTATGTACACCACTATGGACATACACATAAAAAGCCTAAAAAAAGTAATGTGCATCACAAGTTACACCACTAAGGTGCAAATCTATGTACACCAAAGAAAAAAAAGGGAAATTAGTAATATGGACTTACGAACATGAGGGTTTACTAGAGATATACCCAGGAACCCTACTTTTCCAACTTACTAGTTCTCCGTAATGATAGCATCCAATGCGCTAAGAAGACATAGAAATTCCGCACACTAGTCATAAGAAGTTCGACACATATATGAACACAATCTCATCCTTAAAAGTTGAGAGAGAAATAACCATCCCTTATCGAAAGAAATTCGGGTTCGGAGTGATCGAAAGTCTCGCCTCTTCCTCACAAGAAAGGGTTTTATGAAGTTGCTCTCAATAATAAATAGCTTTTTATGGGTCACACATGTGTCCAGGTAGGAGTGAAGAGAGAATCCTGCGACACCTTGAATGGTAGGAAGGAAAAAACCCTCCGAATTGTTTTGAAAACCCACATCTTTTATTCATTTTGAAAACCCTTTTTTTCTGTCGATCTCTAAGAAAGGAAATCAACCACTTAACGAAAGTGGGAATATGCTTACTTACCTCGTTATCAGTTTGGCGTGCAATTATCACCACTCTCACAACATCCATAGAAACGTCTTCGGTCTTCAATTCTTGTCTTCATCTTCGTCTTCGGTCTTCAACTCTTGATGATGAAATCTTGAACTTCGTAGAATATTGACAATGTGATTCTTTCCTTGTAGATGGTGTATTTTCGACAAGGGCTAAAATCGTAAACTCATAATTATACGAAGCTCTGATCCAGCAATCAGACGTGAGTATCGAGACACGGGTCTCTCATCGAATTCTCAACGAAGAGTACTTTCTCTCAGAGTACATGTAGATATGTAGTCTCACGACTGGACAACAACATATCTCATGAATACTAAATACTTTCAGTGATTATTTCTATATAGTATCATGAGATGGACGACTCCTAGACAGCTTGCTCTGCTAGTATAGAGCGATAACGTCTTCAGGAACAAACAACGAGTTTACCCTGACTATATAAAGGATATGACTTACCGACAAGCTCATATCAGGATAATTAATGCTCCTAGACAGCTTGCTCGGCTAGTATAGAGCCACAAAGTTAATTATTCCTAATTGCTCCTATTCCATGGTCGAATCCACGACTGGTCCCATGGAATGGCAATAACAATTGTTCTGATTCTATGATCGAATCCACAGCTTGATCTCATAGAATAACAATAACTATATTATCTCATTACTCCGATTTCATGATCGAATCCACAAGTGGTCTCATAAATGGTAATAGATAAATCTTAATTACTTTGATTCTATGGTCGAATCTACAATCCCATGGAATGGTAATGCTCACTTTATTATTCTGAATTCGTAGTCGAATCCTCAACTGATCCTATGAATTAATAATAAACATCTTATTACTCAGTTTTGTGAATTATTCTCCATTGAATTCCACAATTAGTAATAAATAATCAGCAACCGGGCGTCTGAGCTACCTCTAAGTAAGCCCCGATCCAAATGGTGAAAGTGTGTTCAACGACGATGCACTAACAGTCACCGCACGAACGAGTATTTCAAAATACGACGAAACGATTAACCTATGCAAAATAGGAAAGAAAATAATAAATAATTATAAATATTGACCAGGGTGCTGGGAGCACGGACACACGACCGACCGACCGTGTCGTGGTCAATCCCACGCCAGTTTTATATTTTTAATGCATTTTTATTATTTTCCATGATTTGATGAAAATTCTCTCATTTTAACAAATCTCCTTCGTCTCGAGGAAACTCCTCGGTTTCATGGTACTTCCATAAATCCATAAAAAATAATATAAAATTAAGGAAAGGAGTGTGCGGCGTGACCATTGACCAACCGGCCATGCCTTGGTCCCAACCGACCCACACCTCACGGTTCCTTATTATATTATTATTTCTCTAATTTCATGAAAAAACTCCTTGATTTCATGGTATTTTGCACAAATTATCAAATAATAATAATAAAATAAAATAAATTATGAAAACTTGTGGGACCGGGCCTTGGCCGGCCGGCCACGCCCTAGCCGGTCCCTCACGCCCCTTTGTTTTATTATTTTATTATTAATTTTCCTTGAATTCATCAAATTCTTTGATTTCATGGTATTTCTCTCAAATTAGGAAAAATTCCCTCAAATCATCAAAAATATTAAAAAATTATGAAAACTCGTGGGACCGGGCCCAAGGCGGCCGGCCATGCCTCCAACGGTCCCACACGCCCTTGTTTTTATTATTTTAATATTTTTGCTTCCCTGAACTCATGAAAACTCCTTCAATTCATGGAAACTCCCTAAATTCATCAAATTTCTCAAAATTCATGAATTTTTCATAAAATCATCAAAATATTATAAAATTAAGGAAAAGGCACCACGGGACTGTGGTCACGACCGGACGACGATGCCTTTACCACCGTGGTCCCACGCCTCCTCATTCCTTATTTTATAATTATTTTTCATCATCTCATGGTGTTTTCCTCAGTTTCGTCGAAACCCTAATTTTGGCATATTTTCTCGAATGGATGCTCAATTGCACGCCAGAAAATATCAAAATTCTCAGGACTGAGAAGCGGACGCCTTGGGGACACGAGTACGCTATCTTGACCGACCAAGATTGGCTCTTTGGCTCACGGAAGCCGGTCCCATCAATTTTCACAGTTTTGACCTAATTTGCACAATTGCTCGTATTAGGTCCAAAAATCTTCCAAACACTTTGGATTTTCATGAAGTGATCGTCAGGCGGTCACCTGACAACCTAGGGTCGGTTTCATGACTCCATGGTCGGTCCCTCGCCTCGTCATAACTAATTAGGTTTTCTCACCTAAGGCTCAGACGAGCATTTTTTGAATAAATGATTAAGCCAGCATTTAATCATTCTTCCACCAACAAATCGTCAACTCTTCAGGAGTTCTTCGTATTTGCTCACGTGAGCATATGGACACTACATGGTTGATCCACGGTCCCATATAGTCGCTCCCTCCTTCGTCCCATGGTTAAACTTCTGACGAACCATGAATTGATCAAATTAGGGTTTCTGAATCCAAGGATCATCATTCCAGGTTCCAACCTTAATAATTTTACGACGGCCTCATGGTCATTAATTTTATTAATTATGCTCGGTTCAACGACTAGTATTCTAATTAATATTTTTGGTACGTTGCCAATAAGCCATCAGATGAGCAACACATGCTCAGACGATCAAATATTCAACAATTCATCACATGAGCAACACTTGCTCAGATGATAAATATTTGCTCAACCAAGGAATATTGATTCAACAATCAATATTCAACGATCCATCGAATGAGCAATACTTGCTCACTTCATCGTAAGAACTATACCTCTGTCTCATGACATGTTCAATTCATGAGTTTCAGAATATCATGTTCAACTCAGCAACTACATGGACTCATCGTCCCATCAAACCACGAAGTCATCAATTGACTAAAAAACCACGAGACGTCAATCGTGTCACTTGGGGGGATATCACTTAGGGTTTTTGGTATGGCGGTCTACGACACGTGTGTTCAAACACACGATGGAATGTGAGCAAGCCGTGCAATCGGTTGAAGGAATTCACGAGGTAGTGGGTGTAAAATCGACCAAGTCTCCACACGTTGAGCAACTGGTTTCAAACACGATCTCTACTTCCCCACTCCTTGATTCCATCAACTGTCACACTTCATGGAATCATGGTGTCTAAAATTCCAGCAATATAAATAAGTCTCTGAATCATGATTGAATCATCAACATCATCAGTATCATCAATCTCACGTCAAACTGACAACACGAGATCATCAACTCATCAATTGAGCAACTACTCTCAATTGAGCAATTTCAATCACTCAGAGCTTATCGTATTCAGAATTCACACACCCACAATCTTTGATTACCATTGATTCCACACATTTCTCAGCTTCCCTCCTACAGATCAACCCATCCTCTCTTGTGACCGAATTTACTCTGGAACGGCCATTATCTTGATTTAGGCCGGAGTACTACAGATTGATCTCTCGAATCTAAAGCACCCCCTTTGCAGCGGTGCATCTGTGTGAGGTTTAACATTTCGCTCGGTTCGAGGAGTCTCCTCCGTATGGTCGTCTCCTCAATTCCTTAAAAACCAGCAAATCGTATTTCCCCATCTACATTCCTCTAATTCCTTGTTGCTTGAAACTCCATTATAAATATTTCTTCTTCCATTGGATTTATTGAATGAATACTAATGTGATTTTTAATCTGTTGTCGTAGTAATTAAGATTCGAACTCTAAGACTTATGAAGACTGAATTTAAAGATTTAATAATAAAGGGAGAGTTACTGGGTCTAGGATTCCACCGCATTCATATTATAGGGCTCAATTATTCATTCTCAACAATTATCGCTCAATAAATAAATAAAACATCGACTCTTGTTTTGCCAAAGTAGATCCTCAAAACATTAGTTATAAATCGTAAGCATGGGACATCAAACATTTAAGCAAGCATGACCCATCTAATAAAATTATAACTAATTAATCAAAATCATAATTCTATTTTAATTAGTGAAAAAGTCATATAGAGAATAAAATAAATTCACCCATGTATGAAATTCGGATTCCTCCGTCGACCCAGTGTAGGGATTTAACTCCTCATATTGTAGACACTCTCAAAAGATATTTTTATAGCTCAATTGGTGCTTACAATGAAGAAAAGAAGAGGAAAGACTATAAATAGGGAGTTTGCAACGGTTGTCAGCCGTTACAAAAGCCCCGTTACAACTTAAACACTTGTTACAGTAAACAATATTCGGAAACTGTCGTAGAAAAACTGACACAAAGACCAGAAAATGTGACAGTTCTAAAACTACAGACCTACTGAGTCGCTTGTGTTCTTCGTCTTGCTCTGCAACTCTCTATTCTTCGCCCCAAACTCTCGACATCCTTCTCATAACACTCATAACCCTTTATATACTCTTCAGAATCGAGAATACTCGAAAGTAACTCCGTATAATCTTCATTGATCACTTCTTATTTTCTGCTACCAAAAACGGAAATAATTTCTATTTCTTGCTCTTTCACGCGCTCCTGTTACTTTCAAATCTTCTTATTTATCTTCTACACATGGTCACCTTCTGTCAAACTCCAGAAAACATGTGAAACACTCACTTGCCACTCTCAGTTACAACCAAATCCCGAGTTATCCTCCCTTTCCCTGTTTTGTTTCAACCGAAGAAATATCCTTTGATTATCGAATCTAAAGCAATTACTACCTTCTGTTGACCGTGAAAACTCGTCCTCAATCAAATACGGCAAGAAAATCTCACCAAATCTGCTCGAATTTAATGCAGAAAATCCTACCATCCACGTACTCCATTTTTTCCTTCTCTCCGACGAAATAGCCAAAGTTAATCTGTTTA
Organism: Papaver somniferum; assembly: GCF_003573695.1. Taxonomy (NCBI): domain Eukaryota; kingdom Viridiplantae; phylum Streptophyta; class Magnoliopsida; order Ranunculales; family Papaveraceae; genus Papaver; species Papaver somniferum. The sequence continues at coordinate 148,675,042 of NC_039360.1, read as the reverse complement.
AATAGACATACCAACCCTGTTTAATCAAAACAGGATATTTATGCTAATTCCAGCTATTTAATCTCCTTCAAACCCGTCCAGAAATCGATTCACAAACTTCGCAGGTGAGAACTTCTTTTCCCGCCAAAATTAGAATTTGAATGATGAAGATGGTGTCCCCCCAACCAAACCGTGGGCGGCTTTAGCAGATGGGGTGCTCTGGGGTGTGAATAACAGGTGAGTGCCCCTTAGTAATTGAGGTGCTGAGAACAAATTTGGGATGCATATAATCGTGGGTGCCCCTAAGCCAAATCCGAGGTCCGCTTAACAAATGTCCTCCGGGGGTGCCTTTAGCAGTTTTTCGAGCCGATTCTTCCAAAAACATTTATTTTCTGAAAATACCTACAAACAACTTTATTAGTAATAAAATGAGGCCTAGCTAATATAGTTATGGGTGAAAAAGCGTCGCACTTGTGTGCTTATCAAATTTCCCCACACTTACATTTTGCTAGTCCTCGAGCAAAACAGAAGATTGACCCGCTACACATCTGGTCATATAATAAGATAGAGAGAGAGACCCGCTACACAGCTGGTCATATAATTTTTTATTTTTTTTAAGACCCGCTACACAGCTGGTCATAACGCTAACTTTTTTTTTTTGAGACCCGCTATACAGCTGGTCATAACATGCAAGAAAAAAAGAAAAGACCCGCTACACAGTCGGTCATAACCCTAACAACTGTAAAAAAAAATTCTTCTTTTTTTGTTGACCCGCTACACAGCTGGTCATAATATGCAAGAAAATAGAAAAGACCCGCTACACAGCTGGTCATAATATGCAAGAAAATTCCTGAAAAAGAAAAATAAAACGTTAACCACTCACCCACACTTAAACATTACATTGTCCTCAATGTAATTGAGTCATCCAATGTAAAACTTAAGATGGGAAATCCATAAGATGCAAAAAAAAGTAAACGAAAATAAAAAATAAAAATACACCTACTGGAATGTACAAAAAGGATCCTCATAAACTAATAACCTGAAAACTTGGAGATCGACCCAAAATACAATATTTACAAACGACAGTTTCACACTTATGTCATGAAAACGCGGAGACGCTGAAACTATCAAAAACCAAGATTTACCCCTAAACCAAGTTTTTACTGCACAAGGAAGTGCGTAAAGAACAAAATATGAGGATTCTATTGAGACTGGGTAATTATCAATCGTCTCATGCACTGTATCAGGAATCGGCAAGTCCTCTGGGTATTTAGATGCAAAGTAATCCAACAACACTCTAGAAGCACACAATTCTAACCCTAAATTAGGCAACTTTTGGAAGTCTAGGGGTCTAGAAATATCCTCTAAGTTGGGTGAATTATCTTGTGGGATGGATTCATCTATGGAATTAGGCAAATCATCACCACAATCGTCCACAGGGTCATCTTCAAATTCTGTCTGGAACAGAGAGTCACTACAAGACTGATCATCATCATCATCATTAAATAATTTTTTCCATTCCCATAATCTCAGTCTTTGTTCCAAACTAGGCGGTGTGTGTTTGTAATACTTCTCATATATCTCTAGAGGAGATTCTTCACTTACCTCATGTAGAGCAGAAACTCCATACCATTGGCTACGCATATATTTAGCAAGCGTCATCTCAGATGAGGTTTCCTGATAATTTGACTTTCTACGCTTATATTCCGCCAGCGTCATCGTAGGTGACGTCTCCTCATAAGAAGTCATCATCCTCAAAATGTCCCTGAAAATAAATACAAAAAGAAACGCATAAAAAGGGGAAAAAATCTAAAAAAAATATGAAAATACTGTACAAAATTAAAAAAAACAAACAAAAAAAAACCTAAAAATTAATCTAAAAACGCAGCTGAGCCAAAAATTGATATGGTTTTTAATTTTTGTTGTAGTAAAAAGTTCGTTGAGGCTTGTGAAAGCAAAAGATTCTAGACTTAATAAAAACTTAAAAATAAAGAAAACTTAACACAAAATTGATTTTAAGATATGAGAAAATAACCAAGACACTGATTCCACTATTACACATGAATGAATGATGGTAAATAATCCAAAACTCTAATTATCTTTAGGTCCCTTATTTTCTTAACTCACAAATAATCAGGAAAATTCTCAAAAATTAATTGTATCCCCTAAGCATAGATTATCTAATCAAAGTATAACCTATCTAATTGAATCACAACTAATGAAGAAAATTATGCAAACAATTAAAAACTCTGCAAAAGCAGTGATTGAGTGAATTATAAATTAGAGAAAATAAAATAGTTACCAATTATTCATGCGTAAATAGCTTCCTCATTGCCTTGGTTGTGGGAGAATTAGCACATCATCATGTTGGAAACACCCTCAAAAGTTGATTTCATTTATGCTCAAAGAATGGTTTACAAATGATGAAAGGGAGAAATATAATGAAAACCGGGTTTGTAACAGTTATATGTGTGACAAACCAAAGAACGATACACATGATGTGTCACTAATACTGTAGCAAATAAGTCTGCCTCTGAAGTGTCACAGTCACTGTAGCATGAACGACAGTGCCAGTGGGTCAATGTTCTTCGTGTTCTTCAATGGCAGCAGCAACAGCAGGTTTCTCTGGTGATTGTGTTTCGCCTTTGTGATGTTCCAAATCCTCCCAATTCTCTCCGTCCTCCTTATATGACCTCCAAACACTCTTTATATACTCCACAGAGCCTAAGAATCGCTGTCATAACTCCAGGATAATTCTCAATAATTCTGCCAGACACGGAATAATATTCTTTCCCTTTTATGCTCCTGCATGCGTTATACAGCTGCAAAATCTCCTTAGTTATCTCTGTCACGATCCAAATGGTTGGTAGAATATTCCTAGCATGCGCAAACTCTCTCCAACTCATGCGAATCCCGTGAATATCTCTTCCCTTGCACACACACGTCTGTTTTCTTCCCACCGAGAATCTAGTAAATTTGAACCGAAAATATCAACCATACCACGCCTGTTAACACCAGAGGAACAAACCCAATCAATCTGAGCCGTTGAGTCTCACTGAGTTGCGTAAAAACTCCAACCCTAATTTAGCCAGCTTTACTCCCTGATTTCTTCTAACTCGAGTCCTAGCCAAAATCCATCGAACCAAAGACCCCAAACAGATACCCAAACAATTCCAGCTCTTTAGTCTCGCTGAAACAAGCTCAAATTCGCAACCCTAGTTCTGCCATTGAAACCAAATATTTCCCGCCAAAACATAATTTTTGAAATGAAGAAGATGGTTAGCCCTTATCCAACGTCCTGGGTGCCGAATAACAAATGGGTGATGTGGACAAATGGCTACACATAGCCGTGGGTGACACATAGCAAAAGTGGGGGTCCGTATAGAAAATGTCCTCAGGGGGTGCTCCGAGCAACTTTTCGAGCCGAATTGTCCAACAATATTTATTTCCAAAAAAATACCTACAAACACACAAAACACCATAATAAGGACGAAAACGAGTACTAACAATACGAAACATTGAGGACAAATTAAATACATAAATGCGTCTATCAAATACAAGACCAAAAACGAACTAAACAAACCAAATATGATGCAATGAATTTTTTTTTTTGAAAATGCAAGATAAATAAAGTAAATACAAAATGAAAACAAACAAAATATGAAGACTAATGATGAACCTAATAATAAAAAAAAAATATTTTTTTTTAACATGGGGCCTAGCATACTGATGACCATATACCAATATTTTTTTTTGAGACAAGAGAAAATAAAATACAAATCAACAAATAAAAATAAAGATAAAATAAAAATGCAAGTACAAAGTCCATGGTGTAAGTGCTTTACCGCTCGATTCTTCACAACCTGTATGTCTCGATATCATAAACTTCTTGAATTCTCATCTTGATAATATTCGCTATTGTATAATAGTCTTCAACTTGTAAAAATTCTGCTCCTTGTCTTGTTGCTATACTTGAATCTGAAATCTTCTCATTTCTTAACTGTTGCTTGTAAACCTTGAACGTCTTCAACTTTCCTTCGAATTTGTGATGCTCCTCTTGTTGATGATAATAGTGTTTCTATGGATCTGTTGGTGTAGAGAGAGATAAAGTGGATGGTGCTAACTGCGAACAAGATTACAAGTGGTATGTAAGTTAGCAATTCGATGTCACCATCATGATTGATAAAATAGCACTCAAGAGATCAAAATAGTGCTTCTATTGGTGGGAGGTTGGGTAGCTCATCATTCTACCCGGAGTTTACGTATGGTGACACACACTCTAAAAGCACATATTTAGACAGGTACAAAGAAGTGAAGGTCGGTGCCTCTCATGATGTAACATGGGTAGTCTCCACTATAGGGGACCACTACTCTAATATCGAATTCAGTCTGCACCTCATTTTCCATTGGGATGGTTAAATCCAACTTTAACTCTCATACAAGTAAGAAACCCGATCATGTTCTCTGTCATCTCTAAGTTCAGTCACTCTTATGAGAATATCGATGTAATCTTAGCGACATGTATACTATGTGACTCTAAACTAACTACAAGTTGAAGCTTTTTATATTCACTATTTTACACAAAAGTTGAAAATTTTATGAAAAAATTACAATGCAAATGCTTAACCACTCCCCCACACTTAAACTTTACATTGTCCTCAATGTAAATTGAGTCATCCAAAGTAAGTCAAGGTGGGAAATTCTAACATGACATGTGACAAGAAATCAGAAAAAAAAAAAAAAACAAGACAAGAAAAAAAACTAAACAAACAAGAAAAAAATAGACAAGAAATACTCATCCTATGGGTTGCCTCCCATTTAGCGCTTGGTTTAAAGTCGTCAGCCCGACTATCTCCTTGCTTTCTATGCCTCCTCCAGAGGGAGTGCATCCACAAAGTTAGCTCCTTCCACCACTTCGGAAGTGAAATTCTCATAATATGGTTTCAACCGGTGCCCATTAACTTTAAGTTCCTTGCCTGTAGCTATGCTACGAATTTCCCTGCACCATGAGAAAACACATTAGTAACAATAAAAGGTCCAATCCAACGTGACCTTAATTTACCCGGAAATAAATGCAAGCGAGAATTAAACAAAAGCACTTTCTGCCCAATGCAAAATTGTTTCCTAGAAATCATGTTATCATGAAATGCTTTCGTCTTTTCCTTATAAATGCGCGAGCTTTCAAATGCATCATTGCGAAGCTCCTCTAGCTCTTGGAGTTGTAACTTCCTTTGCTTTCCAGCCCCATCCATCTCCATATTGCATTGCTTAATAGCCCAAAACGCCTTATGCTCAATTTCAACGGGTAAATGACAAGGTTTACCATACACAAGCCTAAAGGGAGACATCCCGATAGGTGTCTTGTATGCGGTTCTATAAGCCCACAAAGCATCATTAAGTCGCATGCTCCAATCTTTCCTTGTTGGATTCACCGTCTTCTCTAGAATGGATTTCACCTCCCGGTTAGAAACCTCGGCTTGTCCATTTGTTTGGGGATGATAAGGTGTTGCAATCTTGTGCGACACATTGTACTTCTTCAACAAGGTTTGTAAGATCCTGTTTTTGAAGTGAGAACCCCCATCGCTAATTATGGCTCTTGGAATTCCAAACCTTGCAAAGATATTAGCTTGCACAAAATCTGAAACCACTTTAGAATCATTAGTCGGGGTGGCCTTAGCTTCCACCCATTTGGAGACATAATCAACAGCAAGTAATATAAAAATTCCCATGAGAGTTGACAAAAGGACCCATAAAATCAATACCCCATACATCGAAAACTTCAATAAATTGAATAAAAGTTTGTGGCATTTGATTTCGGGCACCTAGATTGCCTGTTCTTTGGCACCTATCACAAGTTGTACAAAATATATATGCATCTTTAACAAGGTTGGCCAATAAAACCGCTTTCAAGTACCTTGTGAGCGGTTCTCTTACTCCCAAAATGTCCTCCGCAAGCATAGAGTGACAAAAGACAAGATAGAATTAAACTCGATTCGGGAACGCACCTTCGTAATACTTGGTCACTACCTTGTTTCCATAAGTATGGATCATCCCATATGTATTGGTTCCCTAACCTCTTAAGTTTGTCCCTCTCAGCACGAGACAAGTTCTTTGGGATTTGTTTAGACACCAAGTAGTTCACAATATCGCATACCATGGTTCTCCAAAGGCAATTGAGAATAGTTGCTCATCCGGGAAACTTTCACGCAATGGGATAGCTTCCTTGTCCACAGCAAGACGGCTCAAATGATCCGCAACGGTGTTCTCAATTCCTTTCTTGTCTTGATTTCAATATCAAACTCTTGCAAGAGTAAGATCCATCGTATAGCCTCGGTTTCGCTTCTTTCTTCATTAGCAAGTACCTAAGTGTGCATGATCAGAAAAGACAACAACTTTTGTACCAATTAGATAAGAGCGAAACTTTTCCAAAGCAAAAACAATAGCTAATAACTCTTTTTCAGTGGTTGTGTAGTTTTGTTGGGCCTCATTTAACGTTCTAGAAGCATAATAAATAGCATGAGGTATCTTCCCCACACGTTGCCCAAGCACCGCACCAACCGCATAGTCACTTGCATCACACATGAGCTCAAAAGGCTTGCTCCAATCCGGTGGTTTAATGATAGGGGCTGAAATCAAAAGTTCTTTCAAACGATTGAATGCCGCCATACACTTTTCATCAAAGTTAAAAACCACATCTTTTTGCAATAAGTTGCAAAGTGGTGATGCTATCTTGGAAAAATCCTTGATAAATCTACGATAAAAACCTGCATGACCAAGAAAAGAGCGTATCTCCCTCACCGTAGTGGGAGGGGTTAAAGCACGAATAAGGTCTATTTTAGATTTATCGACTTCCAAGCCTTTAGAAGATATTATATGGCCTAAAACTATGCCATGAGTTACCATGAAATGGCACTTCTCCCAATTTAGCACAAGATTTTTTCAACACATCGTTCAAGGATTAGTGACAAGTTGTGCAAGCAAAGGTCAAATGAATCACCAAAGACACTAAAATCCCATAAACACTTCGATTATGTTTTCAACATATTCTGAAAGATACTTACCATACACCTTTGAAAGGTAGCTGGAGCATTGCACAGCCAAAAGGCATCCTTCTATAAGCAAAAGTACCGAAAGGACAAGTGAAAGTGGTTTTCTCTTGATCCTCCGGCTATCATAATCTGATTGTAACCTGAATAGCCATCAAGGAAGCAATAGTAAGAGTGTCCAGCTAAACGTTCAAGCATTTGATCAATAAAAGGCAATGGAAAATGATCCTTCCTAGTGGTGGCATTCAATTTCTGTAATCAATACAAACCCTCCAACCGGTTTGCACACGAGTTGGGACAAGTTCGTTCTTATCATTCTCCACCACCGTCACACCTGATTTCTTTGGTACTACTTGTACCGGGCTCACCCACTTGCTATCGGATATGGGGTAGATAACACCCACGTCCAAAAGCTTTAGTATCTCCTTTTTCACAACTTCCATCATGGGAGGGTTCAAACGACGTTGCGCTTCCCTTGTAGGCTTTGCATCGTCCTCCAAACGATTTTGTGCATACAACGGCAGGGCTTATACCCTTGATATCAGCAATTGTCCATCCTATGGCCGTCTTGTACTTCCTTAGCACCCTTAGAAGTTTTTGCTCCTGTAATTCACTAAGCTTGTTAGAAACAATCACAGTAAATCTTCCTTGTCACCCAAGTACAAGTACTTTAGGTGATCGGGAAGAGGTTTCAATTCTAACTTTGGAGATTTAACAATGGAAGGTACAAGCTTTTCATCACTGCATGGTAAAGAAATAAAAGATATTATGAGTTTCCGGGCATCCTTGTAGTGAATTAAGATCACCAAGGGCTTCCTTGACTTCATTACCACACTCTACACCATTATCCATGGATGTAGTTAAAACGGTTTCCAAAGCATCTCACCATTCAATTCAAACACTTGTTGTGCCAATGTATCCATAACATCAATGGAGAAACAAGAGTGGACATCACTAGGATATCTCATCGTCTCGAAAATGTTGAAACGTATTGTTTCTCCATCAAACTCCATAGTTAGCGTTCCCTTGTCCACATCAATAATGGTTTTCGCTCGCCGTTTTCATGAAGGGACGCCCAAGTAGCAATGGAAGAGACGAGTCCGGTGACCCTTCATTCATCTCTAACACGCAAAAGTCAGCTGGAAATACAAGTTGATTAACCTGCACAAGAACATCCTCAACAATACCCATTGGGTAAACATTAGAGCGATCGGCTAATTGCAATACAATTCCAGCCTTTTTAAGAGGACCTAACTCAAGTGAATTGTACATAGATGCAGGCATAACATTAACGGATGCACCTAAATCCAACATAGCTTTGTTAAATGTGGTGTTACCAATTGTGACTGGAATGTCAAAGCTACCGGGATCCTTACATTTCAGTGGGAGTTTGTGTTGTAAGATTGCCGAAGCATTCTCCCCCACACTTAGCACTTCATTACCTTTGAGCCTTTGCTTATTGGTACACAAGTCCTTCAACACTTCGCATACTTGGGAACTTGCTTGATAGCATCAATGAGTGGTATGTTCACATGATCTTCTTTAGAACGTCTAAAATCTCCTTTTCTAGTTCCGCCTTCTTGAACTTGCAAATCTGCGAGGAAAGGTAAAGGAGGAACATAAGTAGAAACCGGAGTTTTAGAGTTAGGAATAGGTACCTCAGAATTTGGGAGAATCACTCTTCTCCTCCAAAACAGGTTCCTTTGGTGTTTCCACCTTGCCCGAATCAGTAACCTCGGGTTGCACAAGTTGTGTACCACTTCTCAACGTAATAGCATTGACACCCTCTTTTGGGTTAATGGTTGAGAAGGGAGTTTCCCACTATTTTGTGCCTTCAATTTGTTTATATCAACGCCATGGAGCCCATTTGTGTCTGCAACTCCTTGATAGCACTCTTAGTTTCTTGTGACTTTCTTAAACATGGTAGAAATGCCTTGCATAAAGTTTGAAGCTTTGCATCGATATCGGAACCTTGATTTTGATGCTTGTTGTTGTGGTTGCTGAAATTGTTGTTTTGCGGTGGAATTGTTGTTGTTGTGGTTGAAATCCACCGAACGGTTGAAAGTAGGTTGTTGAACCGCTCCTTGCTTGTTGCATAGCTAAAGTTGGGGTGATCTCTCCATCCCGGATTGTAAGTGTCGGAGTAGGGATCATAACGTCTTTGCTGATTTTGAAAGACCACGCTAGCTTGCTCCAACTCTTCACCATATGAAGGTAAAATAACTGCAGCCATCTTTTCCATCATTTGCTCCATATTATCCATTCTCTGATCACGGTGTGATGATGAATCCGTAACTTCATGCACTCGCCTAACCATTGGTTCACCTCTTGTGTAGAATTATTGCGAGTTTGCAGCCATGCTTTCAATCAACTGGGTAGCTCGGGCCACCGTCTTGTTCACTAGAGCTTCACCACCCGCTGCATCAAGAAGATATCTATCACTTGTTTGGAGGCCTTCATAAAAGTATTGGATTATCATAGCGTCACTGAATTGGTTGTGTGGACAGCTTGCCACCAATATCTTGTATCGCTCCCAACATTCATACAAAGATTCTCCTACGTGTTGCTTTATCCCACAAATGTCTTTGCGAATTTGAGTAGCCTTTGATGCAGTAAAATATCTCTCTAGGAAAAGTTTCTTCAACCCGTTCCATGTAGTGACACTTCCGGAAGGCAAGTAATACAACCACTCCTTAGCATTGTCCGCCAAAGAAACGGAAAAGCTTTCAACATTGCTCCATCCGCATTAGTCTCCGGTGGAAGCATAGCCATGATAACGTTGTGGAAATCCATGAGATGCTTGTTTGGATCTTCATTCGTCATTCCATGAAACTTCGACAACTCTCTAATAAACCCCGGTTTGATCTCGAAGGTTGAGTTTGTTTGAATACACCACCGTTGTGCATCAAGCCTATGAGAAGCCAAGTCCTTGAGTGTACAATATGCATCACCTATTGCTTCTTCTTCTTCTTCAAAAGGTGGTTCTTGTTCAACCGGAACCTCTTGATCTAGAACTTCTTCTAGTTGTAACTCTTCTTTCACTTCTAACTCTTGTTCTTCTATTGTGTCTTGAGTTGGTTGGAGTATTGTGCCTCTTCGAGTAGCTATCCCGCACCTTGGATAGTTCCAATCTTTAGAAGCCAGGTATTAGGTACCTGAAAACAATTCTCGCAAACAAGTGAGAAACAAGACAAGAAAACAAAAAACAAATATGAAAGCAGAAATGATGATAAGAAACTAAAAACTTAATAACAAGCCGTATGCCTCCCCGGCAGCGGCGCCAAAATTTGATCGCTGTCGTATACGTCAAAAATAATTTCACTTTCTTACTTAACTAAAATAAATGAAGTATGTGATAAGAAAGAGTTCGTTCCCACAGAGAGGCTTTTTTTGTTATGCAAATTTCAGTTTCTTAGTAAGTAAGGGGGGATTTTTTTATTTTAGCAAAGCAATAAAAGTAATTGAAAGCAATAAAATAATTTGAATAATCAATAAGAGGAAGATATTGGTCACGGGATAGTATCATTCACAAACATGTATTTTCATCAATGACTAGAATTGATATTTTAATCTCTCATTTATTAAAACTCCTAGGATATCTTGATCGCAAGAGTATCCCGTTTATTTCCCGATTTTATCACAAACAACATTAAAATATGCTATTGTGAAATCTACCTAGAAGGCAACCTAAAGTGTAAAAACACAATTAAGTTTAACTCCCTAAGAGCAATAAGTTCTATGAAATAAGACTAATCAATGCAAACAAACGTGTAAAATCACTAATTCGTTTTAACAAAGGTTATGATTCATATGTGACTAGTAGGATATATCACTACAAGCACTACCCACAATTATGCTACTTAGAATCAGGAATTTATCACTTTTTCCTATAATAAAACCTAATCTAGCAATAGATATGAAGACCAATCTGATTGATTCCGGACTCAATCAAACTAGCACTCAAATCATGCAACAATATTAACCATGAATCATAAACAATAAAGTTGAGACAAAACTAATTCATTGAATCAAATATCATTTGTGAAATCTACTTTATCCCATAACCAATAATAGTATTTAGTTACTCATAGCTTTTGAGTTCATCATAATCATAATCAAAAATGAAATGAAGAAGATGAAAAATAAACGAAAGCAAACCCTAATCGCCGCTCTCCAAAGTTCCAAGTAGAAAAAATACGTGATCCCAAAGTTGTAAAAGACTTGTTCTTTTTATAGCACCTTCTCAAAATTATGTATAGTCTTCAAAAGCCCATATCCAATGTGGTCCACCAAGCCCGTATAGGAAAATACTCATGTAAAAATTTTGCTCACAAAGTATCACCGGAAGTCCCAGAAAATGGTCGGAACTTGGCCGGGAAATCCACCGGGAAATAGCTCAGGTCATCAGAGAAGTCAACAATCACCGGTCAGAGTTCAGTCAACCGAGTCAGCTCGGAAAGTCAGACCGAGTCTGCTAACTCGGCTCAGTGATGTCATAAGTCAGAAACGAGTCAGAATCTAGCTAGCCTGACTGAACTGAGTCGCTTTGGCTTAAGCCATTTGCACAGGTCAGAGCTGTGTGTTGCATGAACCAACCTCTGCATTGCACCTGACCAACATTAATCTCCATTCCAACAAACTTCAATCAGTAGCATTTAGTCATTCATTCCTTGCTCTTCACAGCCTCGCCAACACTTCCCTTTGCAGCGCACTCATCACAACTCCATATCCTCGAGTCCTTCTCTTCGTTTCTTGACATCATTCCAACAGAAGTATCACCTGCTTGTTCAGCTCAGTAGCAGCTACCACTTCAAGCACCAACATTTCCATTAACTGCTCAGTACTTGAGCAGTTTCCTCTTAGCTCCAATTGCCTGCAAATCACTGCCAAGAATGGCATCAGCTTCAGTGCACCCAGCTACCAGCAACAACTCCTTTCTTCTCTTGACTGCAATAACTGCAGCAACTTCATATCTTCATTGCAGCATCACCTTCTATCATTTTTCACACAACTGCAACTTCATTCTCATTCCACCTCAGTGCATCTGTCCATAGCACCACTGCACCTGCAATTCAGCAAAGCTGCCAACCATTCAACCCACACAACATCATTCAGTCATTCCCATATCCAAATGCAGCTCAACCCTTCACTGCTTCCCTGTAATTCCAGCAACGAGCCAATGATGTTGGCCTTGTATTTGCAGTTGCAGCTGCAATTCATTTTGCCACTTCAGTTCATTATCAGTTAAAACTTCACAGCTCCATCATCACTGCCTCAATCCTGTAATTCACCAACACAAGGCAAAGCATCATTTCTTCCATCTGTGCCTGCACCTCAAACACTACCAGATTCATTCTTTGCTTCTTTATCTGCAATATCATCTCATTCTCAGCCTCAAGCCTCACTCCAGCTCACTTGCAACCATCAGTTTATTGCCTCAGTTGCACACTGCCAGCAAATCCAGGTGCAAATCTTCACCATCTCTACATTACCAGATCCTTCATTCTAACAGCAGCACAGCTTCACTGTCATGGCTACACTCTCATCTTCTTATTTCAGTTCAAACTGCAACACTACCATCGTTAAGCACTACCAGTTCACTTTGCACATGCCTCCAATACCAGTAACACCAACTCTGAAATCTTCATTTGCATCCAACCAATTCATGGCCTGAATTCTTGTTTCAACTCACAACCCTGTAATCCTTCAATAACTGTACCTCCTAGCTGCTTCAGAATCAAATTCCACTTCATTCTTCATCTCAGCAAACTCCAAGCACAAACCACCTGAGCAGCAACAACAGAATCAACTCATAACCTGCAGCTCCATCCTTGAGTTCAATGCCATCATCTCTCTGTAATAGTTACAAGACCACCATTTCTTCATCAATAGCTGCTGCATCATTTGTACTCTTCTGCATCTTCACTCCAAGCCTCACAGCATCAGTTCCTTCTCTGCTTCAAATACAGATTCATACCTATGACATTCCATATCCTCAAATCAAGTCCTGAACCTCTATCTCACATGGAAGCAACTCAAAACACCGATTCCTCTGAAATCTCTTTGTTCTTCTCAATTGAACCCATAATCACCTACATCTTCAGTGATCATCACCACCACAATTGCACAAACCCATTCCTTCACATCAAACCTATCTTCTCATCAACCAAACCAACAGTTTCGGCTTCAGAATTTTAGTTCATCACCAGGACCAATCATATCACCACCAGAACCCATTCAATCATCGAACCCACCTCCTTATCACTGAGATTGAGCTCAGATTCCATTGAATCTCACAGTTTCATCTAAATCACTATATGAACCTTAATTTCTCCTCATAGCTTCACTGGAATCGAACCCAACAGCTCAAATCTCTTCTCAGTTCATTTACTCTTAATCAGATTTGAATCTTCTTTAAAATCCTCCATCAGAACACCCAAATCTCCCTCTTTTCTTCATCACCAACAGTAATAGTAGCAGCTTAGCAAACCCCATCGATTTCTTCCATTTCAAATCACCAGTAAATTGAATTGAACCTAAGTTAACACAGTTCTTCGATTTTAATTTCAACAGCAACCCTAATCTTTAACGGCAACAACTTCATTAGAGTTAGCTTCAGATCCCCTTTCACAAAATCGATTGAACCACAACATCAGCATCTCCTCCTTCTTAAGACCTGGCATTCAAATCATACAAAGATAAACTCTTTAAATCTTCTCTAACCAGCCACCTTCCTTCTTCCATCTTTGATTTCTCTGAACACTACCCGGAGCCGCCATCGGGTTTACTCTCATCTGATTTTGAGAAGTAAAGTAATTGATTGAGAAATATCTCAATTTTAGGGTCATGTAGGAAACAGAACTGCTAGCGGCACCCAGAAATAGGATAAGGGCTTCCCAATTAATTTGTGGTTGTCAGTTTCAGAGAACCGACTGCTTAACCTCCTTCTTGCTCACCCTAGCCTGCTCCAAATATCGCCGGTGAACTTCCTTTTTGTCTTTTCCGCTCCAAATGAATGGTTTCATCTTCTTTTGCTCCAAGTGATTCCATTGCACCTAATAACTCAAAACTAAACATAAGAGATGCAATTCACAAGGATAATAGTAAAGAAAGCATAAATACTGGATATAAAATTAGGTGTTTTATAACACCTATCAGAACACCACTCACCCGTGAAGAACATTAGCATCTTTCAGAAGGAACCAAGAAGTGTCACTATTCACAGGCCCAAAGTAATCCTCCATGAACAACCATCTTCTTTTTAGTTTGCAGTATATCGAGTCTTGTCATTTTTCAGAATCTTAATCTTGTAACTAGTAGCCATCTTGTACTTATCCACAACGATTCTAACAGCTTGAACACCACTCATAAACTCTCTACCTATGTTGTCAATAATATAAATCCATTCATCGGAAACAAGAGGCTTACCCTTGTCTGCATCATGCTCTACCACCCTTACAAGCTTAGGACTTTCAGCTACACAAGAATTTTCAGTACAAGAACTGGTACTACAACCATATTTAGAACGAGAAGTATGCTTCGGAATCACATCAACATTCAAATATAAATCTTCATTGTTAATAACAATAGTAAGAGCAATTAAACCTTGCAGTTGTATATCACCTTGTACAATAACTATTTGATCATTATCCATATAGCTCAAACGCATACTCCCAGAAGACAAAGACCTCCACTGCTTACATGCAAAATGCTTTAATTCACCTATGGTGCAGCATTAGCACGAAAAGGCGCAGAATGTTCACCATGATTCAAAATAGCATAAACAACCTTCTCAGACATAGTTGATACCCCTGCATATTACAAAAGAATAATAATAAACATGTGAAGCTTCAAATAGCATTTTCAGATTTGAATAACCTAAAACGTGAACAGTGTACATGAAAATACACATTCAGTCGAAGCCAAAACATCAAATAATAGTAAACCCAAATCAAATACTCCATCGATTAATCGAAAATATAAGATTTAGAGTCTTATTAGAACACATAGATGAATAAATCAGAAACTTATGAGAAAAATATCAGTTCATGCATCATGAAACAAAAATGAAAAATCAAAAAACAATAATAAAAAACGTTTCACGAAAATCAAAAGCTAAGAAATAACAAAATCAAATCAATATCATGCAATAATAAGATGTAACAGATCGTATTCATATCATAAATAACTCAAAATGGCATTGGGGATTGGGCTTCGGAGGAGTGGACCAAAGTGCATATCGTAAATAAACTCAAAATGGGATTGGGGATTGCGCTTCAGAGAAAGAGTGGACTAAAGTGCTTAAGCGCTTAAGCTCATGCAACAATAAGATGTAACATATCGTATTCATATCATAAATAAACTCAAAATGACATTGGGAATTGGGCTTCAGAGGAGAAGCGGGCTAAAGAGGGGTGTGAAACGGACAGACGGATGCGAATTAGGTTAACCGCGTCCAATTTATCAAAATTGTGGATTTGGAAAATCCAACCGTGTCCGGCCCAATCACCCGCGGATTTAACATCCACGGATCAACGGGTGATACGGACCGGATGCAGATTAACGGCGATTTTTTTTAATAAAAAAGTTATAATTCTGGTCATTTATTTCGTTATGACTGGCTTGCTAACCGGTTAGCATTGAGAGCACAACCCTTTTATTCTTCTTTCTTTAGACATCCAATTTGCACTGAGTAGAGGGTAAAATAGCCACTAGATCATCTAAATTTTAAATTAACAATACCTTATCTTCGAAGTTCCACAATAACAAAAATGAATTGGCTGTAATAATCAAGATGCTGGCAATTTCGAGATACATGAAGGTACGCAAAACAATAACATACAGTGCACAAGATTTCACTCCAATTTCATTATTTTTTCTTTTGTATGATTTCCGTGGACCATTAATATGCACTAACTGAATAAACAGGAGAAAAAAAAAAGAGACCATCACTTCTCAAGCTCATGGAACTACCCATCTCGCTCTCGATATTGTTTCTACTACTCCGACTGCTGCTTCTCAAGTTGTTTGCCCTCATTTTGTTTCTCCTCAATCTCTTTCTCCTGCTTCTCCGCCTTCTCCCAATCCCGTACCATATGAGCCTACTTCGACTCCTCCTAGCCCAATATCAAATGCAGGGCCGGTCCTGACCTAAAGGATGCCCAAAGCGTCGACATAGACACTGCCCTCTAAAAGTTTGACCGAGTCAGCACACATTGACTATGAGTAAATAATATATATTTTAATATACTTTTGCTGACTACTAATTGCTATTGCTATACCGATAATGACATTAATGATGTCGAGTGTAAAATTTATCAGCCAGTCCAATGGTAACCATTTTTTTAATGAACGTAGAGTACAACATCCAATGGTACGGTAGTCATACTTACAACTAACTACGTATGTGTACCAAAAAAAGATGGAGGTCTCGTTTTTCGTAACTTAGAGAAATATAACATGGCATTACTTACCAAATTAGCTTGGAGGTTATACATCGAACCAGATAAGCCTTGGGTAAAAAATATGAAAGCCAAATATTCCCCTTATTGCGATTTCCTACACTTACAGTGAAAGCATCAGAATTCGTCTTGGATTTGGAAAGGAATAGAATTGGGTTTAGAAAATGTAAGGAAATTTCATAGATGGGATATAAGATGAGGAACAAAAACTTTAGGTTGGTATGACAAGTGGATTACAGGGTTGGATGCTCCTCCCACTCCTAAAAAGAATTACAGAGAACCAGCTAGAATTGTGCATGTCTCTGATCTTTTTCTGCAGAATCCTAAAAGATGGAACATAGAATTAGTGAGAAATCTCTTCCCTGAGAATGTTATAGAATTAATTTTTCAGATGAATTTGGTTCAACAGGGTCAGGGTTGGATGATTTGGGAACCAAATAGGACTGGGGAGTTCATAGTAAAATCAGCATATAAAGCACTGACTAATATTGATCACAGTCAGGGTGAACAATCACAAAGAGTCCCTAAATTAGTCTGGAAAAATTTATGGAAAATCAAAGTCCATCATAAAGTAAAACTCTTTATTTGGAAATGCTTAAGGGATATTGTTCCAACAAGGAAAAAAATCAGCTATTGAAAAAAGAGATATAAACATTAACTGTCCTCTTTGCGATTCTCACGAAGAACCCTCCAACATCTACTTATTGAATGTGATTACGCTAAATCAGTTTGGTTAGGTATGAATATTGATGTGGCTAGTATTCAGATGCAACAAATCAATGTTACTCCGTGGATTGCTAGCTGGTTCAATCTTTCTCAAAGTGGTGATAAACAAAATATTTTGTGGATATGCATTGTAATGTGTACAGCTTGGCAGATCTGGAAGAACAGATGCATTAAAGTGTTTCAAAACAGAAAAACCAATTGTTGGGTCACTTGCAATGAGATAAGAAGTCTAGTCAATCTCTGCATTGAAGAAGACTCACATCATCATAATAAATCTACTTATCTTAATTTACAAGAATGGACACCCCCTACATCCAATTACCTAAAACTGAATATGGATGCATCTTTTGATTATTTTACTAAGAAATTGGAATTGGTTTAATTATTAGAGACTGTACAGGTACCACCAGAGGCATCAGAGGCAGATACTACAATGGAGGAGTACACCTAAAGCAGGCGGAGTGCTTGGCCATGAAACATGCTATCCTTTGGGCCAAGGAAATGAATCTACATAATGTCATATATGAATCAGACTGTAAAAATGTAATTAGCTCCATCAGCAATGCCAACCCAATAGTCCACTGGATGAATTAGGGTTATATAGATGAAATAAGACATATGCTTAGTTCTCTTCTGTATTTTGGTGTTAGCCATGTAAAAAAAACAACTAATAATATAGTCCATGTAATAGCTAAGAGCATCCACAGTGGGCGAGTATAACCAAAAATTTGGGATGAGATCGTAACGCAGTGGGACGGAGTAAAGATTAAATCCCAGCCAAAGATCAAATCCCTGATCATATTTGGTCGCGACCAAATACCAAATCCTAATATAGTCGGGTGTAAATTTAAAGTACGCTTGTTGCTGGGCGGACACCCAACCATCCGCCCGTTCACTTACTCATCAGGCGGGCACCAAACCATCCGCCCCATTCAAAATGAAATTCATCAGGCGGACACCCAATCATCCGTCCGTTCACATTTCGTCAGGCGGACACCAAACCATCCGCCCCATTCAAAATGAAATTCATCAGGCGGACACCCAACCATCCGCCCGTTCACTTACTCATCAGGCGGACACCAAACCATCCGCCCCATTCAAATTTCGGGCGTAAACCAATTTTACGCCCCATTCAAGCGTACACCAAATTTACGCCCGTTTTCGTGCAGTGATTAATTTTACGCGCGACCAAATTTGGTCTTCTCCCCATAACGTCACAGTACAGATTAAACTCATATTTAATCTTTTTTTTTGGTCTTTGATCTTTGAGTTTAGTCGTACCATTGCAGTTGCTCTAAAAAGGCTAAAGCTAACAAAACTTCCTTTAATTTTTGGTGCAACATCCCAGAAGAATTTGAAGTCTTACTAAGGGATGAATGGAAGGTTAGCAAGAAGATATCTATATTATAAGGGACAATAGTGTTTTCCCATATGGACGGAGATCTACAATTTGGACACATAAAGAACGGTCTAGATCGAGTGATTAATATGTTTTTACACTTTCCTCTACGGTTTTCAATGGACGGAGACCCACAGTTTCAATACATAAAGAACGGCTGAGATCGCTCAGCACATTTATAACGCTCTAATTTTATTGATTGTTCTCATTTATTTTCATTCAAAGCGAGAAGACTATATAATGTTAGGAGCGTTTCAATGTTGCTCGGCTAAATCAATTTCATTCATAAACCCTAACTATCCTCGACCTTCTTCTCTCCGTTGCCAGTTTATGTTTTCGTTTGGTAAACTTTGAGCCTCTTCGTAAACCAATTTCTAGGGTTTAGCCATTCCATTCGGCGATACTATGATTTGTACGGTTAGGACTTCAATCCCTTTTCTCTGTTTCTTTTCTTTGGATTGTTTTGCTTATGAGTTTTGATTTGATTAAAAAGCGACATCAGTAAGATATAGGGGTCAATACCCCGATCATACGAACTCTAATTTCTTATTTTTCTTCTTTTAATAGACGCCCCCTATCGAATAGATCCATTTTAAAATCCAGGTATCTTTTGCGTTTTACCTATTAGGATAATAAGGAATTAGGGTTCTTATTTCATATTTCATAAATTAATGTGCAGTATGCCTTTTGTAATTGCTCCGTACTATATTGGGCCAATTCCATGTTATCCTGGTTCATTTTGGGAAGCTCATACACTTTTTTTTCTTTCCGAGAGAATCTGTCCGTGGTGTATAAAGTTATATATAACCAAATCTTAAACGACCATAGATTAAGATTACGATTTGAGTTTATATCCAAGGGTCGTTTTGATGTTCAGGAATGTGTTCATCAAATGTCATTTTATAGTGGCAGCATTGGAGAAAAGATGAGATCAACATCATATGTGCAACATTAGCTTTTGGGTTGGGTAAATTGACTTTTACACTAATCTGGTCAAATTTGTATATCATTTGTTTACCTACAGATTTTGCAGGTATCAACAAACCTCATCCATCTTTCACTTCAGAATTCTATTGAAGCTAATTGGCCATGCGATTAGCATCCTAATGTTCTGTGTTCTACAATTTTGTTTAAAACCGTGGTGTATGAACCACAAGCTTTAATACATAGAACATTTGTCTCCATATATATTATGAGTTTCTGTTCTTTACCGCAATTCAATTCTTATACCTTTTTTTTCGAAGTCAATTATGTGTATGTTATTAATTAGGAACGGTGATGGTAGGACGACGCACGGAGTCAACACAGCGAATAAGCCGGATGCAGAATATGGCCAGGAAACCCCGGGTGGAGGCACTGGCCTTCCATTTGCACCCACTCATGAATAGTAAGTTCTCTTCTCCGAAACATGTTTTTCATTTTGGTCTCTAGATAGATCAACTGCTAATTTTCACTAAAGTTGATGGGTATTTGGGTAGTTTTAAGGTGGTTTTACTTTCTTAAAAACGGTACTTGATTTTTTTTATTGGTTTTGGATGGTCGTCATCTCAAATTATTATAGTATTTGACTGGAAAATATAATAGAATCTCATAATCTATGACAACTTGCATTATGTTTTCTTTTAATCAATTTTTTTCCCCAGGTAAGATTCCCTTATATATGCCTACAAAGTTTGAGGCCACATGTTAAGGAAGATTATCACTCCTTTTGTCATTCAGTTTGGTAAGACCCAAAAAAAAACTATTATCAAATGGAAAGTTACTTGAATATTATATATTCATGCATGTACAGACTACAATTCTTATTGATGAATACACATTCACTGTCTCCAGATATACAAAAACGCCTTGCATACGGGTATATATGTGGTGCAATGGCAGCGCATCTGGCTTCAGTCTAGAAGGAGACATGCTCAATTCACGCCGTATTATTTACCCTCCCATTTATAATTCTGCTGATAGAAAAGGTTA
The DNA here is from genome assembly GCF_003573695.1 of Papaver somniferum. Classification (NCBI taxonomy): domain Eukaryota; kingdom Viridiplantae; phylum Streptophyta; class Magnoliopsida; order Ranunculales; family Papaveraceae; genus Papaver; species Papaver somniferum. The sequence continues at coordinate 148,654,460 of NC_039360.1, read as the reverse complement.
GTCATGATTCTTACTTGGAATTGTAACATTTTACATACTAACCAACTTGCTTTGACGGATCTGTTTGGTCATAACTACTTTATCGAAGTTCGTAATTTGTGTAGTAGTCTCACACTCTCACTTTGCGATTTCATTTTTAAAAAATTGATAAATAGGTTATGTTTCTCCGTATAGAAGTCTTTTTAGGTGGAATTCAGGTGGAATTAAAGCTTCATCATTTGCTTATGATATTTTTCTCATGTATATGTTTCTTCAATCTATACAATTCTCAAATAACAATGTCCATTGTACCCCTAATTTCGGATACTTCAGTTCTTTGTTTTTCTTTTACAGCTAAAGAGATATTGCACCAGTCCATTGTATGCAACTGCTGACAAAATATGAGCATAGCATCGTATATCTATCCCAGGAAAGAACATGACAGTGCCTATAAGCAACAACATGAACAAAACCTCTGTACAATGGCAGCGCCGCTCCAAACGACTCACATACACAGGCACCAGGATTGTAGAGGCTAACCAAGTACATAAATATTACGGAGAAGTGGTTAATAACCAATATACTACAACACTCTTTCATAGTTTTGATAATTGTTGTTCTTTTAACAAAAAATTGTTGCTTCTCAATAGAAATTTTACGTATCTTCGATGGTCATGTTATTGAGTAAGAAGATATTGATTATAGTATCATTTAACTATGGGTTTGAGTGATGTTTGAAGAGGTAAGGTTATAGGTTTAGGGTTGGCAAGAATTTGTTGAGCATTTTTTGTGAAAGGCAAATCGGAAACTTTATGTATTAAAGTTGAAATGTTCTTAGGTTCCCTTTTATTCATTTCGTTCAAAAAGATCCCTCCATTTGACTTTTTTGATTTTTTGATTTTTTATGTTGTGGCTTAGAGCAACTGCAGTGGACGAGCAAACCTATAATTATGGTCCAGGGACGAGACGCAACGGGACGGAGTAAAGACTAAAATTTGGACCAAAACCAAATTCCAGACCATATTTAGTCTGGGACCAAGACCAAAACTATATATTGTGGAGCGGATGTATAATCACCGTTTGTCATCGGGCGTGTATATAATCTACGTCTGTTGTGAAACGTACGTAAAGTCACCGCCCCATAAAGAGGCGTGTATATAAGTTACGCCCGGTTCAGGCGTTGCTGAAATGTTCGCCCGTTGGGACGTTGCTAAAGTTTACGTCCCACGTCAGGCGTTCATAAAATTAACGCCCCATTCAGACGAAGATTATACAAATGCCCCAGCCCGGCATTGATATTGTTAACGCCCCACGCCAGGCGTATATATAGTTAACGCCCCATCCCGGCGTTGATATTGGTAACGCCCCACTCCATGCGTATATATAGTTAACGCCCCAGCCAGGCGTTGATATAGTTAACGCCCCACGCCAGGCGTTTATATAGTTAACGCCCCATCCCGGCGTTGATATAGTTAACGCCCCACTCCAGGCGTATATATAGTTAACGCCCCAGCCCGGCGTTGATATTGTTAACGCCCCACGCCAGGCGTTTATATAGTTAACGCCTGTTGTTGAGCGGACTTAATAGCTCCGCCCCAAGCTTGAGTTTAAAAAAAAAATTAAAATACTTAGACAAAATTGGTTTTGAAATTTTTTTATACCGTTGGTAATTCGAACGTTGAAGAAAATGGAACGTTGGATAATTTGGAACGTTGGAAAGTTTGGAAGACATTTTGGAACGTTGAAAATTTCGGAAGAAACACCTATATATACACATGAGATCCTGTGACATTTTCCCACGACTAATACTTCAAACTATCTATCACACCAATAAGAAGAAATATTATTTCTGCTTTCAAATCATTTGGAAAATTTTCACGGATTCGCTTACAATGGCACCAAGAGTAGCACGGGGTCCAAATTTTACGACAATCGAAGATGTAACAATGTGTAAAATTCATTTATCTATATCTCAAGATTCTAGTGTTGGAGCTGATCAATCAGAGGCGACGTTGTGGACTCGTATCAAGGATGATATTGAACTTCATTTACCTAATAATCCAAAGCGGTCTTGGAGTTCTTGGCAAAAACGATATCAGGGAATAAGTAAAGATGTGGCGTTATTTTCGGAAAAAGAGGCAGAAGTTGAAGGTGAATATCATACTGGATGGGGTCCTGAAAAGAAGGTAAGCATTCTTGATTTTTCGAACAATTGTTTTCTAATATTTAATAAGCGCCCATGTACTTAAGTGTTTTTAAAAACATTAACAGCTTGAAGAAGTTAACAAGAGGTTCAAGGAATGCAACGATGGGAAAAAATTTAAGCACGAAGAGTGCTACCCAATTGTGTTAGAAAATATAAAATATAATCGGCGATCGACTTTTGTATTCGATACGACGCATGATTTGGACACTTATGAGAATAACGAGGAAGATGATGAAGGACCGCAAACAACAACTCAAGGAGAGACCGGTAACGACACAGATGGGGGAGACATAGAGAACACATATCTTCGTAAGATGGGGAAAAAGCAGCAAAAAGATTGAAGAAAACAGGGAGAGAGAAATCCAGTCACCAAGAGGAATTGATGGGAATAATTATTAAAGAACAACAAATTTCAATACTCATTACCAAGCACAATCAAGATTCAAGATGGAACAAAGAGCAGCAGAGTTTGCAGCAAAACAAGCTGAACATGCGGCAAAAATAGCCAAGCAAGCTGAAGACGACGAATTTCGCATCATTATGATGGATCTTCAAAAAATGGATCATGTACAACAAGAGTACTTCCAACTTCGCAGGGCGGAGATAGTTCGGAATAGAAGAAACCAATCTTAACACAAAGGAGGAATAGTTCAAACCTTAATTATTTCTCCTATTTAGTGATTAGTAATATTATTAGTATTATTATGTTTTAAATTTCTTATTATCTGAACAATTAGCATTATTATTATGTAATTTTTGGATTTTAAATTTATTTCCGTTGATTTGAATTAAATTTCTATTTTTTTGAAACATACGACCTTAATTAAAACTTGAGGATGTTTACATACAAAGAGATAATAGAACGTACAGCGAAATCATTTGGGAAAACTTGAGGATGATTACCAAATTTAACATAGAAAGGAAATGACAAACGACAATTTTTAATTCCCATATTCTGCCCATATATATTCGATCAAGTCATCACGCAAGCGAATATGTGCATCTTTGTTACGCATTGCACGTCGGCGTTGCTGCGCTCTAATTTGGGAAAACTCGTCACTATTGCCTCTTAATATATTAACCGGTGCTGCGTTGCTACGTTGTTCATAAACATGTGGCCAGTCACCGGGTAGACGCTCATCCTCGACTATCATATTATGTAAGATAATACAAGTTTTCATGATATAGGCAAGCACATATGGATTCCACATTCTTGCAGGTTGTTTGATGATTCCAAATTGTTGTTGAAGTACACCAAATCCCCGTTCAACATCTTTTATTGCACCCTCTTGCATCGATGAAAATATTTCCTTTTTCCTACCAACCGGATGTTTAATGGCCATAATAATAGTAGGAATCTCTGGGTATATTCCATCACCTAGATAATACGGCATATCATATGAATGTCCGTTCACCTCATAGCTCACCGACGGTGCTTTTCCTGTTCAAGACTTCGAAAAACATATGAACGGTTCATAACATTAATATCGTTGTTAGATCCGGGCATACCAAAAAAAGCATGCCAAAACCATAGGTCATACGACACCACTGCCTCCAACACGATACTTTCGCTCCCTTTATACGCGGTGTAAGCCCCAGATTCTGCCGACGGACATTTATCCCATTTCCAATGCATGCAATCTAGACTACCCAGCATCCCAGGAAATCCCCGGTCTTTGTTTTGCTTGAGCAACAGTTCAATATCACCAGCCGTTGGTTCACGCAAATATTCTTTCCCATACACATTCACAATCGTCTTACAGAACCTACGAGTAGCTTCCAGCACAGTTGTTTCTCCTATGCGTAAGTACTCGTCTATTGCATCTGCCGCACATCCGTAAGCTAACATTCGTACTACTGCTGTTACTTTTTGATGAGGGTTTAATCCTAAAACTCCACTATCCGGTTAAACAATTGTCGACGCATTCTAAATCTTCTGCGAAAAACATTGGGTGGTTGGTTTGGGTACGGAGAGAAATAGTCGTTCCATAGAAGTTCAGCCCCTGACTCACGATCTCTTGGTATTCTGATACGAGTTTGAGGCCATTTTGAATTTGTAACAAGGACTCCCAAACTAACGGCCATGTTATTTTGCATAATTGCTATTGCATCATCATCCGAGGAATAAAAACTACTATTAGAAGAAGAAGATGAAGAAGAAACAGAAGAGCAATAATGAGCGGTTTTCTCATAGTGTTCCATTACTATATGAAGCAGAAGAGATGTATTGTTATTCATATATTGAGTGATCAGGTCTTTAATTTATAACCCATTTTCAAGAGCAATAAAAAAACCAAAAATAGATATTTTTTTGGGTTCACGCAAATGTGTTTTCCAAAAAAGATAAAGTGTTTGTCAGTGACCTGATATGACTATACTATATATGATATGACTATACTATATAAGATAAGAAAAGATAACTCCAAAAACAGGTCACCTAAATAGTCATAACAAATTAACTCTTCATATTATCATTATCCGAAGTCGACGATCTTGGTGCCATAAAAGGCATGTGCGTTCTCGCATTGGTATTGACTGAGGACATTGTTGAAGCTGATCCTTGATTCATACAACTCCAAACTTGTGATGGCATTGTTTGGGAAAAGGAACCGTATCCAAGGGGAGGTTGGACAGTGTGCGGCATACGGAAAAGAGATAGTTGTTACTGCAAATCAACGTTCGCATTATTTAGCCTTTGTATTTCTGCTTCTTTCGACATAATAACGTCCATCCTCTCCTTCGTTTGTTTTAATGTAAATTCGCGAAATTGTTGATTAAAATCAACATTTTCTTGAAATAATGTGTAAGCTTCATGCTGTCAAGAAAAAATAAAATACATAAGTACAAATATACCAACAAAAATCGAACGTACAATAAAAAGTCGAAAGTACACTTACGTGGGATAATAGATGTGGAGGAGGGATATGTACATGTTCACAGGTTGTTCAATTGGTTCCGTATACAAGTCACCGACATACCCATATGTTGGGCTTCCCAAATAGGATGAGTCACTAATCTTTGTAGTTGGTTACCATTCTCCAGTATTGTAAATATATATCATAATCTTTAACAACTTGCACTATCTCTGTTGCATCGACCAAACCTTCTTTTTTAGGCGTTCGGCTTGAATATTGCCAATATCCCCTATAACTGTGTGTAGTCTTATAGGAACAGCGAAAGTACAATGGTTTTGCCGCCAACACCTTTCACCAAGATACATGTTGTGTGTACAGTTAGAAAGGGAATAGAATTTAGTAAGTATGTTATATAGAAAAAAAGTATGTTATATAGTAAGTATGTTATATAATAAAATTTAATATTAACTCACAATGCCCATGTAAGAAAATATATATCTCGAGTCTGATAGCCGCGTAGCCGTGCATCCCATATCAGATGCAAGAACTTCTGTATGATTCCCATGGGCGCCATGTCACTTGTTCAGCAGTAAGCTTACTCAGTAAATCCCTACAACGGAAAATATCATTTGTATTCTTCGGTACATTCCATTTAGAAGATACGGGCCATTTTTGTTCTGTACTCGCCTCTGGGATTTCTGGTCGACATATGCCCAGGTATTCATACCCCCAAAACTACTCCATCAAAATAATTAGCCAATTTAATAACTTAGCAACAAAATAAACAATGAGAGGAAAAATAACTAGATTGAAAGAATACCTCTAATACTTGGAATGGACCACATAGTGCCTTCTGTCTCCTCCCAGATAAACGGAGTGCCGCATACAATTTCGAAAACGCAGCACCACCCCAGTCATACGTGGATACTACATCAAGATTTTCAAAAGCAGCTAACCATCCAGCATCAATATAAGTCTTTGCATTAGAAAAAAAAAATGTCCCAAAACATACATGAAAAAGGCAATTGCTACTCTATGAGCAAGGGTGCTATCATTTTCAGCCGCAACCAACTTGTCTTCGAAGAAATATGACCTTAAATATTTAATTGTAATTGAATTTGAAACCCACGACGGTGCTTTTGGACAGAGCGTGACATCTTGGATATCCGGAAAGATATGCTCACGAACATGTTCAAATTGGTACTTCCCCGAATCATAAGGAACATCAGGCCCATCACCGATACTCAGTCCAGTCAACATGAGCCAATCTAGGGGGTGAATCCCATCTCACCAAATGGGAAGTGAAAAGTGTTTGTTGTATCCCAAAACCGCTCAGCAATATAATCAACCATTGAATGGTTGGTTTCGCTACATTGTATGTCCAGTAAATTTTCCATCCCGCTTTTTCAATAATATATTTAGCTCTAGGACAGTGTTGTGAAATAGTTTGATAGTGATGAATTACCGATGCCAAAGATCCACGATGTTGATACTTCAATTTGTGCTCCCCTGTAAATGTGATGTCCGTAGTAGCGTGCGGTTTATCATCTTGCAGTATAGGAAACCTCCCTAACCGGGGAATATCAACCTCCTTAATTGTACCAGTAGGGATTAAGTTATAATCCTCTTCGGCTACAGATTTTTGTTTCTTGTTCGTCTTCATGCGACCATTGAACCGCGCTGTGAATTTGTTCAACATCTGTGCACACACAATATAGATGCAGTTACATTATTAAAAGACCAACCCTCATTAACGAATATTTTTATTAGTCCATCACCATTTATATTCCAAATACTATAAATCCTTAACACAAACCATATCAATTCCAAATTCTATAATTCCACAAACACAAATTAAATCGTCACCGATGCATTTCGAAAATCATTACAAGATTCCACAACCCAATTTAATCACTTCAAGATTCCATAAAAATCACTAAAAAATAAATTCCATACTCACGCAATTAGCTCTTCTACATATGTAACTCCCAAAATTTACATAACTACAATTTACATAACTAAAATTAATCACCTCAAAATTCAATAAAAAACAATACAAATTCAATTATTGGTAACCATATTCACATACAACATGCAGAAAAGCAATAATTAATCCAATAATTTACATAACTACAATAATTTAAAATTAATCCAATAATTTTAAAATTAATCCAATAATTTTAAAATTAATCCAATAATTTACATAACTACAACTATTGATAACCATATTCACTAAAATTAATTACCAACAGACAACATGCAGAAAAGCAATAAAAGGAAGCTCTCAATTGAAATAGGTTGATTGAAACAAATGAAGGGTGAGAACTATTTCCCACATAATCTACATAACCACAGATTTTTACAAGACCCAAAAATTATAAATCTATTCCGCCCACAAATTAGATCTTCTATAACTATTTTCGGCAAAAATTTAACCAAATTTACATAAGCAGCAAATATGGTTTTTTTCACATACATATTAATCTCTAAAAAAACATAAAACACACATACCCAATTAAATTTAACCAATTTCATATTCATATTTGTTCGTTAAAACCCAATTTTATATAAACTAATTTTAACAAATAAAACCCTAAATAAATTATACAACGATAAAACAAAAGAGATTAAGAAAAAAAAAACATACCTCTTTTGTAACCCGGGTTCATCAAGTATCTCGTTTTTTTCTTTTCTTTTACTGCTCGTTACTGTGATGTATGTGTTGGTTCAGAAGCTGTGTTTTTGGGCGGTAGAAACAAAGAGGAGGTAGAAAAGAAGAAGACGGAGAAGATTAGGGTAAAGGGCAAGTGAACACGTGGGCTATACGTGGTGGTTAGAGATTGTCTGGGCTTTAATTCCACACGTGATCGATACGTGTGTTAATACAAGTCCAACACTATACGTACGCCTGCCATGAGGCGTTGATTCCTTCATTCGCCTGAGTGAAACCAAGCGTTGATTATACGTACGCCTGAGAGAAGAGTGAGGCGTTGATTATACGTACGCCTGAGAGAAGAGAGAAGCGTTGATTATACGTTCGCCTGAAACAGGCGTTGATTATACGTACGCCTCAAAACAGGCGTTGATTATACGTACGCTTCATTCAGGCGTTGATTATACGTTCGCCACACCAGGCGTAGATTATACGTACGCCCCTTCTCCGAGCGTGAACTATATGTACGCCCCACAACCAGCGTATTCTTTACCAACGCCCCACAACCAGCGTTAACTATATCTCTGTCCGGCCCAAACGAAGATTATACAAACGCTCCACATGCAAGCGTGGATTATACATCCGCCCGACTAAATATACTCCACTGCCTTAACGTGACACTACAGACTAAACTCAAATTTGATCGTTTGTTTTGGTCTTTGATCTTTGGTTTTGATCGTACCACCGTGGACGCTCTTAGGGACTGCAATTTATCTGTCTTTTTACCCCCATTTCGATTCTACTACTTTTCTTGAGTTCTTCTGAGCCAATTATAAGATTTAGAAAATCGATTTGATGGTAAATTTGGAGATGGTGGTGTTTTTGTTTTTTTTTGAGAAGCTTCTCCAAAAATCATTTCAAACTTCAATTATTTATTTGTTGTATTTATGGGTTACTGAGAAATCCCGCAGTTAGATCTTGTGAAGACGAATTTGAAAAACATAATTGTCAAAAAAAAAAAAAAAAACATTACCAAGCAAATACTATTGTGTATGCATTAATCATGTTGTAAAAAAAGAAAATTCTTCAGCCAACCGGATACATTTTCATTATATTGTTTTCCAGTGTTATTACGTTGTAAAACTGGGATTTACATTGTTAGTGTTATTATTACATCTCTCTTTGTGGAGCAATATAACCAGAGTAATGGTTTCTACTTTCTAAGATAGATGATTGCATACAATAATTAAGAATTAAACAGAGATAAGGATAATGCAGCGTAAAAACCGATGCCACCAAATAGGGAGGTGTCTATATGAATTCAGCCATGTCATGAAGTAAATATGTTGTTGAACCCAAAGTATAAACTTGGGGCATATAGACTAAGAGAGACCTATTACCAACTGACAGTAGATGGTATGAGCCCTTCATCATGTCTGTCTGCCCAAACCTATGAAAAGTAAAAGGAAATGACCTCACTTGCACATCATCTTGAATAAATACATGGCACACACTGAATGAATTGTAACTAAGACGGTGATCCTCATTATCATCACCAGGCCTAACCTATCATTTAGTTGTTGATTATAATTTTAATTTCCAATGTAGAACAAAAAATACAATTTCTAGGGAAGGTTTTAGTGTAACGAGATGTCCGTCCATTCTCTTTAAAGTACTGCGCATAATTAAACGTGTTAGTTACGGGAAAAAAACACAAATGAAGCTTATTTGTGCATCAAATCGCTAATATATAAGAAACATAAGATCGCATTAAGAGGCAGCCCAACCCCAAAGCCCGTGCCGTTACGGCACGGGTCATACCCTAGTTCTGTTACAGCACTGAATGACATGTAATGCTATGGTTTAATGAAATAGTTCTGTTGCATCAAAAAAAAAAAACAAAAAAAAACAACGTATGTGTGGAGCTATTAAAAAGGAAATAAAACGTGATAAATGAGACACGTAGGTAAAACGGGAACGGGAGTGTTGATCGGCCAAAATATATTTCACCTTTCTATATTTAAGGTCTAATATGACCCATCAACAACCTAAAAACTCAATACCACCCCTCACACCAGAATAAAAGTAGCACTGGTGGAGCTTACCCTCTCTCCTATTGGCTGGTGAGCGTAACCGCGCGTTCTCATTGGCTCGGAGAAATACCATTCGTATTCGTCGGATGAAATTTCGTTAGACTAGTTTTCCACCCGTGCTGCGCACGGGTTTGTTTTCCATTTAATAACTATAAGAGCCATATTTTGAATTACTTTCATTAGAAACAAATAATATTAATAAAATAACTAATAACACAATAAACTCAAGACACTGAAGATATCAAAATACTTAAAACCTCATAACAATACCTTAATTGATTAAAAGATATATCGATCTGATCTTTTTTTCAATATGTGATATGAAATTTTAGAGCTCATGCTTATGTTCTTTTATATATTCTTTCCTTTTGGTTTACCAATCTTTATGCTTTTCCTTCATCAGCAAAAGCGTAATTATGATCGCGATACATCATAATTTCCACGAAAAAACAAAAACTCGTTCAACTACTTTATTTTTTTTTTAAAATTTATCCATCCAGATTGTCGGTCGTGATTATGTATGTATTTAATGTAAAATGGGTTCGAGCCGCTCTTTTTTTGTTAACTTAATAGCCTTTTTTCAGTTTTCTTTTTTTCTACACAAGCCTAAATATATTTCCACATGAAATTAAAATTATATTATGAATTTAATTAAATTTTTTTTGACAGAGAGCGAAATTAAATTAAAAGGTTTTGAGTCACCAAAACAGTGACATCAAAAACACACAAGTTACACAGATGAGTGTACAACTACATCCCAATTACAAAGTAAATCCTGATAACAAATCAGAGGGTAGACCACAATTGAACAAATTATGTCCGCTATCACTTGATTTGAATCTTTAACAAGATTATCATAAAACCTAGCATTGCGTTCCATCCAAATCCACCACCACATAGCAAAGGGAAGTAAACTTGGTATCTTCCTAATCATGTTGTTGGATTTCTTCGACTTTTTGTTACCCCGTTCCCAAAAATTAGTCCTAACATGATCAGAGAAAACTCAGAAAAAACCTATTTGATACCCTATTCCCAAAGATTAGTCCATACCTCGAAGACATAACTGCAGTGAACGAACAAATGCTCATTTGTCTCCACATCTGATTACATAAGAGGCAGTCTCAATCCTGAATCAATCTGGCCACATAATTTAAATTATACAGAGAGTATATGTCATCAAATGCAAGAAGGGAACAAAATAAAATGATAACTATAAGACATTGTTGCACGGTGCATTGGAATATATTCTGGTTCAGTGAAACTAAATTTCTACAGTGGAATATTTTCATCGTTTTTAACGACCACAGTGATGCATATGGAATAATGACAACGAATAATCACAACTATAGGTTTTATAGCCTCGCGTTTTTAGGGGCCACCCGAAAGGATTTAGGGGCCATCAATTTATACCAAGCCAAAGACTCTAGTTAAGGGGTACCCTATATGATATTGAAGTTACATAAATGCCCTTCTGGTAAAACTGTATAAAAACCAAATCAAAAAAAATTCTACCCATTTCAACTCTTCTTCTTCCAGTTTCATATTATCTTCCGATTGTGGAAGAAAAAAAAACTTTCCCTCGTTCTTGTGTTCAACCGAAACATCGCCGCGAATCGTAAAATCAAAACATCGTCGATTCGTTTATAAAACAATGGATAAGGGAAATGAAACCCACAGACCTAGAACCAAAAACGTTGCTCGGGGTATCGATCCAAATATTGGGATTTTAGCAAGAAATAAAGAAATTGTTGCTGCAAATGAAGAAGAACGCGAAGAAGAAGTACCATTCGATGTAGTCGGTGGTCGCGATTCCGATAGCCAAACACTTCGTCAACTTCAAATGGCCCCAATTAGGTAAGAATCTATCATTTTTGGGGTTTATTTCGCTTTAATTCGACGAATCGAGAAAAAAAATTTCTAAGGTTTTCGGTTATTTATACAGATTCGGGCGATATTCATGCTTATTTACTTCCGAATGTAGTCGTGTTCTTCATTTCTCAAGAACATCGACAGTATTCGGGAGAAATATTTGATGGTTATCGGCCGAATATTGTTGGCCATATCTTCCTGGATACAAACTGGTAATAATCGGTAGTTTAATGAATTTGTTGGCTCCCGAATATATTTAAGTAGACACACAGTATTCGGAAGTACACTCACTACCGAATATATATATATATATATATATATATATTGAAAAAATCTCAAAATTTCTGATATAGGAAAAATCCCATTTTGGGGCCAGTATTTATTCGGAAGACAATATAATATTTTATACCCCCGATTGTGTAGGATAAAATTTTAGAGTTTCTGAACTCTAGTTGATGAATATTCGGTTGTAAACATGTTTAAATATATTCCGATTGTTTTTCATTCGGGAAAAATATGTGTCTTCTTACTTCCGAATTTGTTCATTCGGGTTATAGTTGTGTACTTTGTCTTCCAATTGTGTAGGATGAAAAATTTAGAGCTTCTGAACTCCAATTGATGCATATTCGGTTGTAAATATGTTTATTTAGCTTTCGATTGTTTTGTATTCGGGAACAATATGTGTCTTCTTACGTCCGAATGTGTACATTCGGGTTATATTTCCATACTTTGTCTTCCGATTGTATAGTTTGTAAATATTGTTCCTTTCTTTATTGTTTAGACAAAGTCGAGAAAGGAGGAAGAAAGTGACAGCTAGTGCTAGGAGGGAAAGGAGTGCCAAAGATAATTCAAGTGCTCAACAAAGCTTACAAGAACAAAGCAGTCAACAAGGAGTGCAACCAAGTGCTGAACAAAGTGTAGAACAACAAGGCAGTGAACAAGGGGTGCAACCAAGTGTTGAACAAGCCGCTCAACAAAGTGCAGAACCAACTGCTCCACAAGTTACACCCCACCATGAAATTGAACCAGTTGATCCAGTGCCAAGAGTAGAAGAAGAAGGACAACCAAGTGGTACCCAAAAAGCCAAAAAAGGAAAAGATGGTGTAAAGAAGGATATTGATAAGAAAGCATCACATCTTTTCCCTCAGCACTTGAAGAAGAAGGGTATTCCAGCAGGCAAAATCCTTGGGCTACCGGCGGATGGAGGAAAATTGCTATTTGGATACAAAGACTCATGGGACAGAGAAATATATGAAACCGAGGTAATAAAATTACTATTTTTTATTAATGTATTGTCTATGTGTTATATCGTAATATTTGTATTAAGGATTTTTTTATGTGCTTTAATAGGATCATCAAGATGCGGTCGGCCTACTCAAACCTACCGCCGCACCAACAAAAATGCTTGCGTGGCCTTTATCCGGTGAATGTGAAAGGTTCAAGTCAATTGTTGCCAACTTGGGGTTAGCTAATGCCGCCGAGAATTCATTGTTGGAACATGATCGTGTGGCCATATCGGCGTTCGTGGAGAGAATGTATCCTGAGACCGATACTTTCCATATACCGTTTGGGGAGATGACGATTACTCCGGATGATTTTTGGGCCATCGTACATTCGGGACTTTACAAAAAAAAATTATCCTCTGAATATTACAAGTTCAAAACAAACCATGCCATGGATCTAGGTGGTTCCAAGGGCCAATATAGAAGGTTAGACAACCCATATTCGGAAGTTTGGGTAACTAAGTTTACTTCCGATTATTGCAAGTTCAAAATTTGAAAAGTATCAGTTTTTCCCAAATTCTGATTTTTGGGCCATCGTACATTCGGGACTTTACAAAAAAAAATTATCCTCCGAATATTACAAGTTGAAAACAAACCATGCCATGGCTCTAGGTGGTTCCAAGGTCCAATATAGAAGGTTAGACAACCCATATTCGGAAGTTTGGGTAATTAAGTTTACTTCCGATTATTGCAAGTTCAAAATTTGAAAAGTATCAGTTTTTCCCAAATTCTGATTTTTGGGCCATCGTACATTCGGGACTTTACAGAAAAAAATTATCCTCCGAATATTACAAGTTCAAAACAAACCATGCCATGGCTCTAGGTGGTTCCAAGGGCCAATATAGAAGGTTAGACAACCCATATTCGGAAGTTTGGGTAACTAAGTTTACTTCCGATTATTGCAAGTTCAAAATTTGAACCATTTGAAAAGTATCAGTTTTTCCCAAATTCTGATTTTTGGGCCATCGTACATTCGGGACTTTACAAAAAAAAATTATCCTCCGAATATTACAAGTTCAAAGCAAACCATCCCATGGCTCTAGGTGGTTCCAAGGGACAATGTAGAAGGTTAGACAACCCATATTCGGAAGTTTGGGGAACTAAGTTTACTTCCGATTATTGCAAGTTCAAAATTTGAAAAGAATCAGTTTTTCCCAAATTCTGATTTTTGGGCCATCGTACATTCGGGACTTTACAAAAAAAAATTATCCTTCGAATATTACAAGTTCAAAAACAAACCATGCCATGGCTCTAGGTGGTTCCAAGGGACAATATAGAAGGTTATACAACCCATATTCGGAAGTTTGGGTAACTAAGTTTACTTCCGATTATTGCAAGTTCAAAATTTGAAAAGTATCAGTTTTTTCCCAAAATTTGAAAAGATCGCACTCGCTTTTTGGATCCGCATAGACCTCACCGTCTGCATTTGTTGTGGTTTTAACTTGGCAACCATTACATGTCCAATTAAATCCAACGGATCATCATGGTTGTGACAACCGTTATCAACTTTATACATTTTATACTCTTTACCTTTAATACCATCGGGCTTATAGAAGACAATCTTAAATGGGCATCCTATCTTC